>NC_090225.1:23485000-24145084 GCF_024489055.1 Chanodichthys erythropterus | reverse complement strand
TGATGAGAATAATATGTGTACCGAGTTTGGTGACTGTAGGAAAAACTAACCCCCACTTTTGTCAAAAGGTGGCGCTACTGAGCCCCTCCACCACGCCCATTTCTATGGCTTTGTCCATGTCTACTGGTTGACAATATTGATGTGTGTGTCGAGTTTCATGCAATTTGAAGCATGTTAAGAGCCTCAAAAACACTCAAGAATATTATTACAGTTTGACCTGTTGCCATGGCAACAATATTTCAAATATCAAAAATCCTGTCATAGGTCTACATCTGCTGTGTATTGACATTACACTGATGAAGTTTGAAGCAAATCAGGTAAAAATAAGAGGGTGATCTCAAAGCATTTTAAAAGTGATACACTTCTTGCTGCCATTTGGTGGCGCTATAACTTTGACTCACAATAGTTACATCCATGTGATCAGACTACTACAACCAACACACTCCTGAAGTTTCATAAACATCAATCAATGTATGCAGAAGTTATAACACATTTCCTGTTTCCCTTTTCTCGCCATAAATTCGTTGCCTCGCCACGGCCAAACCGTTTGAGATATCCAAAATCCGTTTGCAATTAAACAACTTCAATGTGTTCACAACAAGTTTAAAAAGCTTGGTGTAAATTGGATAAACCCTGTAGGAGTAGTAGTATAAAAATTCATAGCCTGTTTTTTCAAAAAATTAACATTCAAACCAAAATAGCTGACTTCCTGTTGGTCGGAGCTAATGAATGTAAATTAGAAAATTGTCCGGCTTGATGAGAATAATATGTGTACCGAGTTTGGTGACTGTAGGAAAAACTAACCCCCCCACTTTTGTCAAAAGGTGGCGCTACTGAGCCCCTCCACCACGCCCATTTCTATGGCTTTGTCCATGTCTACTGGTTGACAATATTGATGTGTGTGTCGAGTTTCATGCAATTTGAAGCATGTTAAGAGCCTCAAAAACACTCAAGAATATTATTACAGTTTGACCTGTTGCCATGGCAACAATATTTCAAATATCAAAAATCCTGTCATAGGTCTACATCTGCTGTGTATTGACATTACACTGATGAAGTTTGAAGCAAATCAGGTAAAAATAAGAGGGTGATCTCAAAACATTTCAAAAAGTGATACACTTCCTGCTGCCAGTTGGTGGCGCTATAACTTTGACTCACAATAGTCACATCCATGTGATCAGACTCCTATAACGAACACACTCGTGAAGTTTCATAAAGATCAATATATGTATTAAGACGTTATAACACATTTCCTGTTTCCTTTTTCTCGCCATAAATTCGTTGCCTCGCCACGGCCAAACCGTTCGAGATATCAAAAATCCCCTGGCAATTTTTAATCATCAGTGTCTTGACTTCATGCTGACCGAGTTTGGTGGCGATCGGATTAATCGTCTAGGAGGAGTATATCAAATTCCAGAGCATGCGTTTTTCAAACAACCCTTAATAGCTGACTTCCTGTTGGCGTGGCGATTAACTTAGAGCGCGAAAGTTGTTCGGCCCGATGAGGTCTATATGTGTACCGAGTTTCATACTAATACGTGCAAGCATGTTTAATATATGGACCAAATTTTCAGACTTTTTCAAGGGGGCGCTGTCGAGCCCCCCTGCCACGCCCGGGTACCAGCCTCTCCGGCGTCCTAATGGCCGCGGATTCCAATGTGTGTGCCAATTTTCAAGAGTTTTTGAGCATGTTAAGGCCCCCAAAAAGCCCCGGAAGACGGAAAAAAAAAATAAAATAAAAAAAAAATAAAAAAAAAACGAGCAGCGATGGCGGGCCCAAGCCCGGTGGCACCGCCACCCCGGTGGCTTCAGGGCAACTGTGCACAGCGGGCAATAGGCACTTAAAACGGTTAAACATCAAAGGACTATGTCAAATTCACTCCACATTTACTGCACTACAAGGTGCCGCTATAGAGCCCCTCCTCCCTGCCCATTTTCAAAGGATTACATGTGCCAAGTTTTAACATTATTCTGATGAATTTTGAAGCAAATCAGGTAAAAATAAGAGGGTGATCTCAATGTATGCTGAAAGTGACACATTTTCTGCTTCCAGTTGGTGGCGCTATGACTTTGAATCACAATAGTCAAATCCATGTGATCAGCCTTGTACAACGAAGACTAAGCCAAAGTTTCATCAAAATCAATTAATGTATGCAGAAGTTATAACACTTTGTTTGCCTTTTCTTGCCATAAATTCGTTGCCTCGCCACGGCCAAACCGTTTGAGATATCCAAAATCCGTTTGCAATTAAACAACTTCAATGTGTTAGCAACAAGTTAAAAAAAGCTTAGTGTAAATTGGATAAACCCTGTAGGAGTAGTAGTATAAAATTCATAGCCTGTTTTTTAAAAAAATTAACATTCAAACCAAAATAGCTGACTTCCTGTTGGTCGGAGCTAATGAATGTAAATTAGAAAATTGTCCGGCTTGATGAGAATAATATGTGTACCGAGTTTGGTGACTGTAGGAAAAACTAACCCCCACTTTTGTCAAAAGGTGGCGCTACTGAGCCCCTCCACCACGCCCATTTCTATGGCTTTGTCCATGTCTACTGGTTGACAATATTGATGTGTGTGTCGAGTTTCATGCAATTTGAAGCATGTTAAGAGCCTCAAAAACACTCAAGAATATTATTACAGTTTGACCTGTTGCCATGGCAACAATATTTCAAATATCAAAAATCCTGTCATAGGTCTACATCTGCTGTGTATTGACATTACACTGATGAAGTTTGAAGCAAATCAGGTAAAAATAAGAGGGTGATCTCAAAGCATTTTAAAAGTGATACACTTCTTGCTGCCATTTGGTGGCGCTATAACTTTGACTCACAATAGTCACATCCATGTGATCAGACTACTACAACCAACACACTCCTGAAGTTTCATAAACATCAATCAATGTATGCAGAAGTTATAACACATTTCCTGTTTCCCTTTTCTCGCCATAAATTCGTTGCCTCGCCACGGCCAAACCGTTTGAGATATCCAAAATCCGTTTGCAATTAAACAACTTCAATGTGTTAGCAACAAGTTAAAAAAAGCTTGGTGTAAATTGGATAAACCCTGTAGGAGTAGTAGTATAAAATTCATAGCCTGTTTTTTCAAATAATTAACATTCAAACCAAAATAGCTGACTTCCTGTTGGTCGGAGCTAATGAATGTAAATTAGAAAATTGTCCGGCTTGATGAGAATAATATGTGTACCGAGTTTGGTGACTGTAGGAAAAACTAACCCCCCCACTTTTGTCAAAAGGTGGCGCTACTGAGCCCCTCCACCACGCCCATTTCTATGGCTTTGTCCATGTCTACTGGTTGACAATATTGATGTGTGTGTCGAGTTTCATGCAATTTGAAGCATGTTAAGAGCCTCAAAAACACTCAAGAATATTATTACAGTTTGACCTGTTGCCATGGCAACAATATTTCAAATATCAAAAATCCTGTCATAGGTCTACATCTGCTGTGTATTGACATTACACTGATGAAGTTTGAAGCAAATCAGGTAAAAATAAGAGGGTGATCTCAAAGCATTTTAAAAGTGATACACTTCTTGCTGCCATTTGGTGGCGCTATAACTTTGACTCACAATAGTTACATCCATGTGATCAGACTACTACAACCAACACACTCCTGAAGTTTCATAAACATCAATCAATGTATGCAGAAGTTATAACACATTTCCTGTTTCCCTTTTCTCGCCATAAATTCGTTGCCTCGCCACGGCCAAACCGTTTGAGATATCCAAAATCCGTTTGCAATTAAACAACTTCAATGTGTTCACAACAAGTTTAAAAAAGCTTGGTGTAAATTGGATAAACCCTGTAGGAGTAGTAGTATAAAATTCATAGCCTGTTTTTTCAAAAAATTAACATTCAAACCAAAATAGCTGACTTCCTGTTGGTCGGAGCTAATGAATGTAAATTAGAAAATTGTCCGGCTTGATGAGAATAATATGTGTACCGAGTTTGGTGACTGTAGGAAAAACTAACCCCCCCACTTTTGTCAAAAGGTGGCGCTACTGAGCCCCTCCACCACGCCCATTTCTATGGCTTTGTCCATGTCTACTGGTTGACAATATTGATGTGTGTGTCGAGTTTCATGCAATTTGAAGCATGTTAAGAGCCTCAAAAACACTCAAGAATATTATTACAGTTTGACCTGTTGCCATGGCAACAATATTTCAAATATCAAAAATCCTGTCATAGGTCTACATCTGCTGTGTATTGACATTACACTGATGAAGTTTGAAGCAAATCAGGTAAAAATAAGAGGGTGATCTCAAAACATTTCAAAAAGTGATACACTTCCTGCTGCCAGTTGGTGGCGCTATAACTTTGACTCACAATAGTCACATCCATGTGATCAGACTCCTATAACGAACACACTCGTGAAGTTTCATAAAGATCAATATATGTATTAAGACGTTATAACACATTTCCTGTTTCCTTTTTCTCGCCATAAATTCGTTGCCTCGCCACGGCCAAACCGTTCGAGATATCAAAAATCCCCTGGCAATTTTTAATCATCAGTGTCTTGACTTCATGCTGACCGAGTTTGGTGGCGATCGGATTAATCGTCTAGGAGGAGTATATCAAATTCCAGAGCATGCGTTTTTCAAACAACCCTTAATAGCTGACTTCCTGTTGGCGTGGCGATTAACTTAGAGCGCGAAAGTTGTTCGGCCCGATGAGGTCTATATGTGTACCGAGTTTCATACTAATACGTGCAAGCATGTTTAATATATGGACCAAATTTTCAGACTTTTTTCAAGGGGCGCTGTCGAGCCCCCCTGCCACGCCCGGGTACCAGCCTCTCCGGCGTCCTAATGGCCGCGGATTCCAATGTGTGTGCCAATTTTCAAGAGTTTTTGAGCATGTTAAGGCCCCCAAAAAGCCCCGGAAGACGGAAAAAAAAAAAAAAAAAAAAAAAATAATAATAATAATAAATATAGCTGCGAGCAGCGATGGCGGGCCCAAGCCCGGTGGCACCGCCACCCCGGTGGCTTCAGGGCAACTGTGCACAGCGGGCAATAGGCACTTAAAACGGTTAAACATCAAAGGACTATGTCAAATTCACTCCACATTTACTGCACTACAAGGTGCCGCTATAGAGCCCCTCCTCCCTGCCCATTTTCAAAGGATTACATGTGCCAAGTTTTAACATTATTCTGATGAATTTTGAAGCAAATCAGGTAAAAATAAGAGGGTGATCTCAATGTATGCTGAAAGTGACACATTTTCTGCTTCCAGTTGGTGGCGCTATGACTTTGAATCACAATAGTCAAATCCATGTGATCAGCCTTGTACAACGAAGACTAAGCCAAAGTTTCATCAAAATCAATTAATGTATGCAGAAGTTATAACACTTTGTTTGCCTTTTCTTGCCATAAATTCGTTGCCTCGCCACGGCCAAACCGTTTGAGATATCCAAAATCCGTTTGCAATTAAACAACTTCAATGTGTTAGCAACAAGTTAAAAAAAGCTTGGTGTAAATTGGATAAACCCTGTAGGAGTAGTAGTATAAAATTCATAGCCTGTTTTTTCAAAAATTAACATTCAAACCAAAATAGCTGACTTCCTGTTGGTCGGAGCTAATGAATGTAAATTAGAAAATTGTCCGGCTTGATGAGAATAATATGTGTACCGAGTTTGGTGACTGTAGGAAAAACTAACCCCCACTTTTGTCAAAAGGTGGCGCTACTGAGCCCCTCCACCACGCCCATTTCTATGGCTTTGTCCATGTCTACTGGTTGACAATATTGATGTGTGTGTCGAGTTTCATGCAATTTGAAGCATGTTAAGAGCCTCAAAAACACTCAAGAATATTATTACAGTTTGACCTGTTGCCATGGCAACAATATTTCAAATATCAAAAATCCTGTCATAGGTCTACATCTGCTGTGTATTGACATTACACTGATGAAGTTTGAAGCAAATCAGGTAAAAATAAGAGAGTGATCTCAAAGCATTTTAAAAGTGATACACTTCTTGCTGCCATTTGGGGGCGCTATAACTTTGACTCACAATAGTTACATCCATGTGATCAGACTACTACAACCAACACACTCCTGAAGTTTCATAAACATCAATCAATGTATGCAGAAGTTATAACACATTTCCTGTTTCCCTTTTCTCGCCATAAATTCGTTGCCTCGCCACGGCCAAACCGTTTGAGATATCCAAAATCCGTTTGCAATTAAACAACTTCAATGTGTTCGCAACAAGTTAAAAAAAGCTTGGTGTAAATTGGATAAACCCTGTAGGAGTAGTAGTATAAAATTCATAGCCTGTTTTTTCAAAAAATTAACATTCAAACCAAAATAGCTGACTTCCTGTTGGTCGGAGCTAATGAATGAAAATTAGAAAATTGTCCGGCTTGATGAGAATAATATGTGTACCGAGTTTGGTGACTGTAGGAAAAACTAACCCCCCCACTTTTGTCAAAAGGTGGCGCTACTGAGCCCCTCCACCACGCCCATTTCTATGGCTTTGTCCATGTCTACTGGTTGACAATATTGATGTGTGTGTCGAGTTTCATGCAATTTGAAGCATGTTAAGAGCCTCAAAAACACTCAAGAATATTATTACAGTTTGACCTGTTGCCATGGCAACAATATTTCAAATATCAAAAATCCTGTCATAGGTCTACATCTGCTGTGTATTGACATTACACTGATGAAGTTTGAAGCAAATCAGGTAAAAATAAGAGGGTGATCTCAAAACATTTCAAAAAGTGATACACTTCCTGCTGCCAGTTGGTGGCGCTATAACTTTGACTCACAATAGTCACATCCATGTGATCAGACTCCTATAACGAACACACTCGTGAAGTTTCATAAAGATCAATATATGTATTAAGACGTTATAACACATTTCCTGTTTCCTTTTTCTCGCCATAAATTCGTTGCCTCGCCACGGCCAAACCGTTCGAGATATCAAAAATCCCCTGGCAATTTTTAATCATCAGTGTCTTGACTTCATGCTGACCGAGTTTGGTGGCGATCGGATTAATCGTCTAGGAGGAGTATATCAAATTCCAGAGCATGCGTTTTTCAAACAACCCTTAATAGCTGACTTCCTGTTGGCGTGGCGATTAACTTAGAGCGCGAAAGTTGTTCGGCCCGATGAGGTCTATATGTGTACCGAGTTTCATACTAATACGTGCAAGCATGTTTAATATATGGACCAAATTTTCAGACTATTTTCAAGGGGGCGCTGTCGAGCCCCCTGCCACGCCCGGGTACCAGCCTCTCCGGCGTCCTAATGGCCGCGGATTCCAATGTGTGTGCCAATTTTCAAGAGTTTTTGAGCATGTTAAGGCCCCCAAAAAGCCCTGGAAGACGGAAAAAAAAAAAAAAAAAAAAAAAAAAAATAATAATAAATATAGCTGCGAGCAGCGATGGCGAGCCCAAGCCCGGTGGCACCGCCACCCCGGTGGCTTCAGGGCAACTGTGCACAGCGGGCAATAGGCACTTAAAACGGTTAAACATCAAAGGACTATGTCAAATTCACTCCACATTTACTGCACTACAAGGTGCCGTTATAGAGCCCCTCCTCCCTGCCCATTTTCAAAGGATTACATGTGCCAAGTTTTAACATTATTCTGATGAATTTTGAAGCAAATCAGGTAAAAATAAGAGGGTGATCTCAATGTATGCTGAAAGTGACACATTTTCTGCTTCCAGTTGGTGGCGCTATGACTTTGAATCACAATAGTCAAATCCATGTGATCAGCCTTGTATAACGAAGACTAAGCCAAAGTTTCATCAAAATCAATTAATGTATGCAGAAGTTATAACACTTTGTTTCCCTTTTCTTGCCATAAATTCGTTGCCTCGCCACGGCCAAACCGTTTGAGATATCCAAAATCCGTTTGCAATTAAACAACTTCAATGTGTTAGCAACAAGTTAAAAAAGCTTGGTGTAAATTGGATAAACCCTGTAAGAGTAGTAGTATAAAATTTATAGCCTGTTTTTTCAAAAAATTAACATTCAAACCAAAATAGCTGACTTCCTGTTGGTCGGAGCTAATGAATGTAAATTAGAAAATTGTCCGGCTTGATGAGAATAATATGTGTACCGAGTTTGGTGACTGTAGGAAAAACTAACCCCCACTTTTGTCAAAAGGTGGCGCTACTGAGCCCCTCCACCACGCCCATTTCTATGGCTTTGTCCATGTCTACTGGTTGACAATATTGATGTGTGTGTCGAGTTTCATGCAATTTGAAGCATGTTAAGAGCCTCAAAAACACTCAAGAATATTATTACAGTTTGACCTGTTGCCATGGCAACAATATTTCAAATATCAAAAATCCTGTCATAGGTCTACATCTGCTGTGTATTGACATTACACTGATGAAGTTTGAAGCAAATCAGGTAAAAATAAGAGGGTGATCTCAAAGCATTTTAAAAGTGATACACTTCTTGCTGCCATTTGGTGGCGCTATAACTTTGACTCACAATAGTTACATCCATGTGATCAGACTACTACAACCAACACACTCCTGAAGTTTCATAAACATCAATCAATGTATGCAGAAGTTATAACACATTTCCTGTTTCCCTTTTCTCGCCATAAATTCGTTGCCTCGCCACGGCCAAACCGTTTGAGATATCCAAAATCCGTTTGCAATTAAACAACTTCAATGTGTTCACAACAAGTTTAAAAAAGCTTGGTGTAAATTGGATAAACCCTGTAGGAGTAGTAGTATAAAATTCATAGCCTGTTTTTTCAAAAAATTAACATTCAAACCAAAATAGCTGACTTCCTGTTGGTCGGAGCTAATGAATGTAAATTAGAAAATTGTCCGGCTTGATGAGAATAATATGTGTACCGAGTTTGGTGACTGTAGGAAAAACTAACCCCCACTTTTGTCAAAAGGTGGCGCTACTGAGCCCCTCCACCACGCCCATTTCTATGGCTTTGTCCATGTCTACTGGTTGACAATATTGATGTGTGTGTCGAGTTTCATGCAATTTGAAGCATGTTAAGAGCCTCAAAAACACTCAAGAATATTATTACAGTTTGACCTGTTGCCATGGCAACAATATTTCAAATATCAAAAATCCTGTCATAGGTCTACATCTGCTGTGTATTGACATTACACTGATGAAGTTTGAAGCAAATCAGGTAAAAATAAGAGGGTGATCTCAAAACATTTCAAAAAGTGATACACTTCCTGCTGCCAGTTGGTGGCGCTATAACTTTGACTCACAATAGTCACATCCATGTGATCAGACTCCTATAACGAACACACTCGTGAAGTTTCATAAAGATCAATATATGTATTAAGACGTTATAACACATTTCCTGTTTCCTTTTTCTCGCCATAAATTCGTTGCCTCGCCACGGCCAAACCGTTCGAGATATCAAAAATCCCCTGGCAATTTTTAATCATCAGTGTCTTGACTTCATGCTGACCGAGTTTGGTGGCGATCGGATTAATCGTCTAGGAGGAGTATATCAAATTCCAGAGCATGCGTTTTTCAAACAACCCTTAATAGCTGACTTCCTGTTGGCGTGGCGATTAACTTAGAGCGCGAAAGTTGTTCGGCCCGATGAGGTCTATATGTGTACCGAGTTTCATACTAATACGTGCAAGCATGTTTAATATATGGACCAAATTTTCAGACTTTTTTCAA
Source organism: Chanodichthys erythropterus (assembly GCF_024489055.1). Lineage (NCBI taxonomy): Eukaryota > Metazoa > Chordata > Actinopteri > Cypriniformes > Xenocyprididae > Chanodichthys > Chanodichthys erythropterus. Next base: position 24,135,443 of record NC_090225.1, on the reverse strand, counting down.
GGGGCGCTGTCGAGCCCCCCTGCCACGCCCGGGTACCAGCCTCTCCGGCGTCCTAATGGCCGCGGATTCCAATGTGTGTGCCAATTTTCAAGAGTTTTTGAGCATGTTAAGGCCCCCAAAAAGCCCCGGAAGACGGAAAAAAAAATAATAAAAAAAAAAAAAAATAATAATAATCCTTAGAAGAACAAGAGGGCCCTGCGCGAATTTTCGCTTGGGCCCTAATAATCCTTAGAAGAACAAGAGGGCCCTGCGCGAATTTTCGCTTGGGCCCTAACGAGCAGCGATGGCGGGCCCAAGCCCGGTGGCACCGCCACCCCGGTGGCTTCAGGGCAACTGTGCACAGCGGGCAATAGGCACTTAAAACGGTTAAACATCAAAGGACTATGTCAAATTCACTCCACATTTACTGCACTACAAGGTGCCGTTATAGAGCCCCTCCTCCCTGCCCATTTTCAAAGGATTACATGTGCCAAGTTTTAACATTATTCTGATGAATTTTGAAGCAAATCAGGTAAAAATAAGAGGGTGATCTCAATGTATGCTGAAAGTGACACATTTTCTGCTTCCAGTTGGTGGCGCTATGACTTTGAATCACAATAGTCAAATCCATGTGATCAGCCTTGTACAACGAAGACTAAGCCAAAGTTTCATCAAAATCAATTAATGTATGCAGAAGTTATAACACTTTGTTTCCCTTTTCTTGCCATAAATTCGTTGCCTCGCCACGGCCAAACCGTTTGAGATATCCAAAATCCGTTTGCAATTAAACAACTTCAATGTGTTAGCAACAAGTTAAAAAAAGCTTGGTGTAAATTGGATAAACCTTGTAGGAGTAGTAGTATAAAATTCATAGCCTGTTTTTTCAAAAAATTAACATTCAAACCAAAATAGCTGACTTCCTGTTGGTCGGAGCTAATGAATGTAAATTAGAAAATTGTCCGGCTTGATGAGAATAATATGTGTACCGAGTTTGGTGACTGTAGGAAAAACTAACCCCCACTTTTGTCAAAAGGTGGCGCTACTGAGCCCCTCCACCACGCCCATTTCTATGGCTTTGTCCATGTCTACTGGTTGACAATATTGATGTGTGTGTCGAGTTTCATGCAATTTGAAGCATGTTAAGAGCCTCAAAAACACTCAAGAATATTATTACAGTTTGACCTGTTGCCATGGCAACAATATTTCAAATATCAAAAATCCTGTCATAGGTCTACATCTGCTGTGTATTGACATTACACTGATGAAGTTTGAAGCAAATCAGGTAAAAATAAGAGGGTGATCTCAAAGCATTTTAAAAGTGATACACTTCTTGCTGCCATTTGGTGGCGCTATAACTTTGACTCACAATAGTTACATCCATGTGATCAGACTACTACAACCAACACACTCCTGAAGTTTCATAAACATCAATCAATGTATGCAGAAGTTATAACACATTTCCTGTTTCCCTTTTCTCGCCATAAATTCGTTGCCTCGCCACGGCCAAACCGTTTGAGATATCCAAAATCCGTTTGCAATTAAACAACTTCAATGTGTTCGCAACAAGTTAAAAAAAGCTTGGTGTAAATTGGATAAACCCTGTAGGAGTAGTAGTATAAAATTCATAGCCTGTTTTTTCAAAAAATTAACATTCAAACCAAAATAGCTGACTTCCTGTTGGTCGGAGCTAATGAATGTAAATTAGAAAATTGTCCGGCTTGATGAGAATAATATGTGTACCGAGTTTGGTGACTGTAGGAAAAACTAACCCCCCCACTTTTGTCAAAAGGTGGCGCTACTGAGCCCCTCCACCACGCCCATTTCTATGGCTTTGTCCATGTCTACTGGTTGACAATATTGATGTGTGTGTCGAGTTTCATGCAATTTGAAGCATGTTAAGAGCCTCAAAAACACTCAAGAATATTATTACAGTTTGACCTGTTGCCATGGCAACAATATTTCAAATATCAAAAATCCTGTCATAGGTCTACATCTGCTGTGTATTGACATTACACTGATGAAGTTTGAAGCAAATCAGGTAAAAATAAGAGGGTGATCTCAAAACATTTCAAAAAGTGATACACTTCCTGCTGCCAGTTGGTGGCGCTATAACTTTGACTCACAATAGTCACATCCATGTGATCAGACTCCTATAACGAACACACTCGTGAAGTTTCATAAAGATCAATATATGTATTAAGACGTTATAACACATTTCCTGTTTCCTTTTTCTCGCCATAAATTCGTTGCCTCGCCACGGCCAAACCGTTCGAGATATCAAAAATCCCCTGGCAATTTTTAATCATCAGTGTCTTGACTTCATGCTGACCGAGTTTGGTGGCGATCGGATTAATCGTCTAGGAGGAGTATATCAAATTCCAGAGCATGCGTTTTTCAAACAACCCTTAATAGCTGACTTCCTGTTGGCGTGGCGATTAACTTAGAGCGCGAAAGTTGTTCGGCCCGATGAGGTCTATATGTGTACCGAGTTTCATACTAATACGTGCAAGCATGTTTAATATATGGACCAAATTTTCAGACTTTTTTCAAGGGGGCGCTGTCGAGCCCCCCTGCCACGCCCGGGTACCAGCCTCTCCGGCGTCCTAATGGCCGCGGATTCCAATGTGTGTGCCAATTTTCAAGAGTTTTTGAGCATGTTAAGGCCCCCAAAAAGCCCCGGAAGACGGAAAAAAAAAAAAAAAAAAAATAAAAAATAACGAGCAGCGATGGCGGGCCCAAGCCCGGTGGCACCGCCACCCCGGTGGCTTCAGGGCAACTGTGCACAGCGGGCAATAGGCACTTAAAACGGTTAAACATCAAAGGACTATGTCAAATTCACTCCACATTTACTGCACTACAAGGTGCCGCTATAGAGCCCCTCCTCCCTGCCCATTTTCAAAGGATTACATGTGCCAAGTTTTAACATTATTCTGATGAATTTTGAAGCAAATCAGGTAAAAATAAGAGGGTGATCTCAATGTATGCTGAAAGTGACACATTTTCTGCTTCCAGTTGGTGGCGCTATGACTTTGAATCACAATAGTCAAATCCATGTGATCAGCCTTGTACAACGAAGACTAAGCCAAAGTTTCATCAAAATCAATTAATGTATGCAGAAGTTATAACACTTTGTTTGCCTTTTCTTGCCATAAATTCGTTGCCTCGCCACGGCCAAACCGTTTGAGATATCCAAAATCCGTTTGCAATTAAACAACTTCAATGTGTTAGCAACAAGTTAAAAAAAGCTTAGTGTAAATTGGATAAACCCTGTAGGAGTAGTAGTATAAAATTCATAGCCTGTTTTTTAAAAAAATTAACATTCAAACCAAAATAGCTGACTTCCTGTTGGTCGGAGCTAATGAATGTAAATTAGAAAATTGTCCGGCTTGATGAGAATAATATGTGTACCGAGTTTGGTGACTGTAGGAAAAACTAACCCCCACTTTTGTCAAAAGGTGGCGCTACTGAGCCCCTCCACCACGCCCATTTCTATGGCTTTGTCCATGTCTACTGGTTGACAATATTGATGTGTGTGTCGAGTTTCATGCAATTTGAAGCATGTTAAGAGCCTCAAAAACACTCAAGAATATTATTACAGTTTGACCTGTTGCCATGGCAACAATATTTCAAATATCAAAAATCCTGTCATAGGTCTACATCTGCTGTGTATTGACATTACACTGATGAAGTTTGAAGCAAATCAGGTAAAAATAAGAGGGTGATCTCAAAGCATTTTAAAAGTGATACACTTCTTGCTGCCATTTGGTGGCGCTATAACTTTGACTCACAATAGTCACATCCATGTGATCAGACTACTACAACCAACACACTCCTGAAGTTTCATAAACATCAATCAATGTATGCAGAAGTTATAACACATTTCCTGTTTCCCTTTTCTCGCCATAAATTCGTTGCCTCGCCACGGCCAAACCGTTTGAGATATCCAAAATCCGTTTGCAATTAAACAACTTCAATGTGTTCGCAACAAGTTAAAAAAGCTTGGTGTAAATTGGATAAACCCTGTAGGAGTAGTAGTATAAAATTCATAGCCTGTTTTTTCAAAAAATTAACATTCAAACCAAAATAGCTGACTTCCTGTTGGTCGGAGCTAATGAATGTAAATTAGAAAATTGTCCGGCTTGATGAGAACAATATGTGTACCGAGTTTGGTGACTGTAGGAAAAACTAACCCCCACTTTTGTCAAAAGGTGGCGCTACTGAGCCCCTCCACCACTCCCATTTCTATGGCTTTGTCCATGTCTACTGGTTGACAATATTGATGTGTGTGTCGAGTTTCATGCAATTTGAAGCATGTTAAGAGCCTCAAAAACACTCAAGAATATTATTACAGTTTGACCTGTTGCCATGGCAACAATATTTCAAATATCAAAAATCCTGTCATAGGTCTACATCTGCTGTGTATTGACATTACACTGATGAAGTTTGAAGCAAATCAGGTAAAAATAAGAGAGTGATCTCAAAGCATTTTAAAAGTGATACACTTCTTGCTGCCATTTGGGGGCGCTATAACTTTGACTCACAATAGTTACATCCATGTGATCAGACTACTACAACCAACACACTCCTGAAGTTTCATAAACATCAATCAATGTATGCAGAAGTTATAACACATTTCCTGTTTCCCTTTTCTCGCCATAAATTCGTTGCCTCGCCACGGCCAAACCGTTTGAGATATCCAAAATCCGTTTGCAATTAAACAACTTCAATGTGTTCGCAACAAGTTAAAAAAAGCTTGGTGTAAATTGGATAAACCCTGTAGGAGTAGTAGTATAAAATTCATAGCCTGTTTTTTCAAAAAATTAACATTCAAACCAAAATAGCTGACTTCCTGTTGGTCGGAGCTAATGAATGAAAATTAGAAAATTGTCCGGCTTGATGAGAATAATATGTGTACCGAGTTTGGTGACTGTAGGAAAAACTAACCCCCACTTTTGTCAAAAGGTGGCGCTACTGAGCCCCTCCACCACGCCCATTTCTATGGCTTTGTCCATGTCTACTGGTTGACAATATTGATGTGTGTGTCGAGTTTCATGCAATTTGAAGCATGTTAAGAGCCTCAAAAACACTCAAGAATATTATTACAGTTTGACCTGTTGCCATGGCAACAATATTTCAAATATCAAAAATCCTGTCATAGGTCTACATCTGCTGTGTATTGACATTACACTGATGAAGTTTGAAGCAAATCAGGTAAAAATAAGAGGGTGATCTCAAAACATTTCAAAAAGTGATACACTTCCTGCTGCCAGTTGGTGGCGCTATAACTTTGACTCACAATAGTCACATCCATGTGATCAGACTCCTATAACGAACACACTCGTGAAGTTTCATAAAGATCAATATATGTATTAAGACGTTATAACACATTTCCTGTTTCCTTTTTCTCGCCATAAATTCGTTGCCTCGCCACGGCCAAACCGTTCGAGATATCAAAAATCCCCTGGCAATTTTTAATCATCAGTGTCTTGACTTCATGCTGACCGAGTTTGGTGGCGATCGGATTAATCGTCTAGGAGGAGTATATCAAATTCCAGAGCATGCGTTTTTCAAACAACCCTTAATAGCTGACTTCCTGTTGGCGTGGCGATTAACTTAGAGCGCGAAAGTTGTTCGGCCCGATGAGGTCTATATGTGTACCGAGTTTCATACTAATACGTGCAAGCATGTTTAATATATGGACCAAATTTTCAGACTTTTTTCAAGGGGGCGCTGTCGAGCCCCCCTGCCACGCCCGGGTACCAGCCTCTCCGGCGTCCTAATGGCCGCGGATTCCAATGTGTGTGCCAATTTTCAAGAGTTTTTGAGCATGTTAAGGCCCCCAAAAAGCCCTGGAAGACGGAAAAAAAATAAAAAAAAAAATAATAAAAAAAAAAAAATAAATATAGCTGCGAGCAGCGATGGCGGGCCCAAGCCCGGTGGCACCGCCACCCCGGTGGCTTCAGGGCAACTGTGCACAGCGGGCAATAGGCACTTAAAACGGTTAAACATCAAAGGACTATGTCAAATTCACTCCACATTTACTGCACTACAAGGTGCCGTTATAGAGCCCCTCCTCCCTGCCCATTTTCAAAGGATTACATGTGCCAAGTTTTAACATTATTCTGATGAATTTTGAAGCAAATCAGGTAAAAATAAGAGGGTGATCTCAATGTATGCTGAAAGTGACACATTTTCTGCTTCCAGTTGGTGGCGCTATGACTTTGAATCACAATAGTCAAATCCATGTGATCAGCCTTGTATAACGAAGACTAAGCCAAAGTTTCATCAAAATCAATTAATGTATGCAGAAGTTATAACACTTTGTTTCCCTTTTCTTGCCATAAATTCGTTGCCTCGCCACGGCCAAACCGTTTGAGATATCCAAAATCCGTTTGCAATTAAACAACTTCAATGTGTTAGCAACAAGTTAAAAAAAGCTTGGTGTAAATTGGATAAACCCTGTAAGAGTAGTAGTGTAAAATTTATAGCCTGTTTTTTCAAAAAATTAACATTCAAACCAAAATAGCTGACTTCCTGTTGGTCGGAGCTAATGAATGTAAATTAGAAAATTGTCCGGCTTGATGAGAATAATATGTGTACCGAGTTTGGTGACTGTAGGAAAAACTAACCCCCACTTTTGTCAAAAGGTGGCGCTACTGAGCCCCTCCACCACGCCCATTTCTATGGCTTTGTCCATGTCTACTGGTTGACAATATTGATGTGTGTGTCGAGTTTCATGCAATTTGAAGCATGTTAAGAGCCTCAAAAACACTCAAGAATATTATTACAGTTTGACCTGTTGCCATGGCAACAATATTTCAAATATCAAAAATCCTGTCATAGGTCTACATCTGCTGTGTATTGACATTACACTGATGAAGTTTGAAGCAAATCAGGTAAAAATAAGAGGGTGATCTCAAAACATTTCAAAAAGTGATACACTTCCTGCTGCCAGTTGGTGGCGCTATAACTTTGACTCACAATAGTCACATCCATGTGATCAGACTCCTATAACGAACACACTCGTGAAGTTTCATAAAGATCAATATATGTATTAAGACGTTATAACACATTTCCTGTTTCCTTTTTCTCGCCATAAATTCGTTGCCTCGCCACGGCCAAACCGTTCGAGATATCAAAAATCCCCTGGCAATTTTTAATCATCAGTGTCTTGACTTCATGCTGACCGAGTTTGGTGGCGATCGGATTAATCGTCTAGGAGGAGTATATCAAATTCCAGAGCATGCGTTTTTCAAACAACCCTTAATAGCTGACTTCCTGTTGGCGTGGCGATTAACTTAGAGCGCGAAAGTTGTTCGGCCCGATGAGGTCTATATGTGTACCGAGTTTCATACTAATACGTGCAAGCATGTTTAATATATGGACCAAATTTTCAGACTTTTTTCAAGGGGGCGCTGTCGAGCCCCCCTGCCACGCCCGGGTACCAGCCTCTCCGGCGTCCTAATGGCCGCGGATTCCAATGTGTGTGCCAATTTTCAAGAGTTTTTGAGCATGTTAAGGCCCCCAAAAAGCCCCGGAAGACGGAAAAAAAAAAAAAAAAAAAAAAAAAAAAAAAAATAATAATAATCCTTAGAAGAACAAGAGGGCCCTGCGCGAATTTTCGCTTGGGCCCTAATAATCCTTAGAAGAACAAGAGGGCCCTGCGCGAATTTTCGCTTGGGCCCTAACGAGCAGCGATGGCGGGCCCAAGCCCGGTGGCACCGCCACCCCGGTGGCTTCAGGGCAACTGTGCACAGCGGGCAATAGGCACTTAAAACGGTTAAACATCAAAGGACTATGTCAAATTCACTCCACATTTACTGCACTACAAGGTGCCGTTATAGAGCCCCTCCTCCCTGCCCATTTTCAAAGGATTACATGTGCCAAGTTTTAACATTATTCTGATGAATTTTGAAGCAAATCAGGTAAAAATAAGAGGGTGATCTCAATGTATGCTGAAAGTGACACATTTTCTGCTTCCAGTTGGTGGCGCTATGACTTTGAATCACAATAGTCAAATCCATGTGATCAGCCTTGTACAACGAAGACTAAGCCAAAGTTTCATCAAAATCAATTAATGTATGCAGAAGTTATAACACTTTGTTTCCCTTTTCTTGCCATAAATTCGTTGCCTCGCCACGGCCAAACCGTTTGAGATATCCAAAATCCGTTTGCAATTAAACAACTTCAATGTGTTAGCAACAAGTTAAAAAAAGCTTGGTGTAAATTGGATAAACCTTGTAGGAGTAGTAGTATAAAATTCATAGCCTGTTTTTTCAAAAAATTAACATTCAAACCAAAATAGCTGACTTCCTGTTGGTCGGAGCTAATGAATGTAAATTAGAAAATTGTCCGGCTTGATGAGAATAATATGTGTACCGAGTTTGGTGACTGTAGGAAAAACTAACCCCCACTTTTGTCAAAAGGTGGCGCTACTGAGCCCCTCCACCACGCCCATTTCTATGGCTTTGTCCATGTCTACTGGTTGACAATATTGATGTGTGTGTCGAGTTTCATGCAATTTGAAGCATGTTAAGAGCCTCAAAAACACTCAAGAATATTATTACAGTTTGACCTGTTGCCATGGCAACAATATTTCAAATATCAAAAATCCTGTCATAGGTCTACATCTGCTGTGTATTGACATTACACTGATGAAGTTTGAAGCAAATCAGGTAAAAATAAGAGGGTGATCTCAAAGCATTTTAAAAGTGATACACTTCTTGCTGCCATTTGGTGGCGCTATAACTTTGAATCACAATAGTTACATCCATGTGATCAGACTACTACAACCAACACACTCCTGAAGTTTCATAAACATCAATCAATGTATGCAGAAGTTATAACACATTTCCTGTTTCCCTTTTCTCGCCATAAATTCGTTGCCTCGCCACGGCCAAACCGTTTGAGATATCCAAAATCCGTTTGCAATTAAACAACTTCAATGTGTTCGCAACAAGTTAAAAAAAGCTTGGTGTAAATTGGATAAACCCTGTAGGAGTAGTAGTATAAAATTCATAGCCTGTTTTTCAAAAAATTAACATTCAAACCAAAATAGCTGACTTCCTGTTGGTCGGAGCTAATGAATGTAAATTAGAAAATTGTCCGGCTTGATGAGAATAATATGTGTACCGAGTTTGGTGACTGTAGGAAAAACTAACCCCCACTTTTGTCAAAAGGTGGCGCTACTGAGCCCCTCCACCACGCCCATTTCTATGGCTTTGTCCATGTCTACTGGTTGACAATATTGATGTGTGTGTCGAGTTTCATGCAATTTGAAGCATGTTAAGAGCCTCAAAAACACTCAAGAATATTATTACAGTTTGACCTGTTGCCATGGCAACAATATTTCAAATATCAAAAATCCTGTCATAGGTCTACATCTGCTGTGTATTGACATTACACTGATGAAGTTTGAAGCAAATCAGGTAAAAATAAGAGGGTGATCTCAAAACATTTCAAAAAGTGATACACTTCCTGCTGCCAGTTGGTGGCGCTATAACTTTGACTCACAATAGTCACATCCATGTGATCAGACTCCTATAACGAACACACTCGTGAAGTTTCATAAAGATCAATATATGTATTAAGACGTTATAACACATTTCCTGTTTCCTTTTTCTCGCCATAAATTCGTTGCCTCGCCACGGCCAAACCGTTCGAGATATCAAAAATCCCCTGGCAATTTTTAATCATCAGTGTCTTGACTTCATGCTGACCGAGTTTGGTGGCGATCGGATTAATCGTCTAGGAGGAGTATATCAAATTCCAGAGCATGCGTTTTTCAAACAACCCTTAATAGCTGACTTCCTGTTGGCGTGGCGATTAACTTAGAGCGCGAAAGTTGTTCGGCCCGATGAGGTCTATATGTGTACCGAGTTTCATACTAATACGTGCAAGCATGTTTAATATATGGACCAAATTTTCAGACTTTTTTCAAGGGGGCGCTGTCGAGCCCCCCTGCCACGCCCGGGTACCAGCCTCTCCGGCGTCCTAATGGCCGCGGATTCCAATGTGTGTGCCAATTTTCAAGAGTTTTTGAGCATGTTAAGGCCCCCAAAAAGCCCCGGAAGACGGAAAAAAAAAAAAAATAAAAAAAAAAATAAAAAAAAAAATAATAACGAGCAGCGATGGCGGGCCCAAGCCTGGTGGCACCGCCACCCCGGTGGCTTCAGGGCAACTGTGCACAGCGGGCAATAGGCACTTAAAACGGTTAAACATCAAAGGACTATGTCAAATTCACTCCACATTTACTGCACTACAAGGTGCCGTTATAGAGCCCCTCCTCCCTGCCCATTTTCAAAGGATTACATGTGCCAAGTTTTAACATTATTCTGATGAATTTTGAAGCAAATCAGGTAAAAATAAGAGGGTGATCTCAATGTATGCTGAAAGTGACACATTTTCTGCTTCCAGTTGGTGGCGCTATGACTTTGAATCACAATAGTCAAATCCATGTGATCAGCCTTGTACAACGAAGACTAAGCCAAAGTTTCATCAAAATCAATTAATGTATGCAGAAGTTATAACACTTTGTTTCCCTTTTCTTGCCATAAATTCGTTGCCTCGCCACGGCCAAACCGTTTGAGATATCCAAAATCCGTTTGCAATTAAACAACTTCAATGTGTTAGCAACAAGTTAAAAAAAGCTTGGTGTAAATTGGATAAACCCTGTAGGAGTAGTAGTATAAAATTCATAGCCTGTTTTTTCAAAAAATTAACATTCAAACCAAAATAGCTGACTTCCTGTTGGTCGGAGCTAATGAATGTAAATTAGAAAATTGTCCGGCTTGATGAGAACAATATGTGTACCGAGTTTGGTGACTGTAGGAAAAACTAACCCCCACTTTTGTCAAAAGGTGGCGCTACTGAGCCCCTCCACCACGCCCATTTCTATGGCTTTGTCCATGTCTACTGGTTGACAATATTGATGTGTGTGTCGAGTTTCATGCAATTTGAAGCATGTTAAGAGCCTCAAAAACACTCAAGAATATTATTACAGTTTGACCTGTTGCCATGGCAACAATATTTCAAATATCAAAAATCCTGTCATAGGTCTACATCTGCTGTGTATTGACATTACACTGATGAAGTTTGAAGCAAATCAGGTAAAAATAAGAGGGTGATCTCAAAGCATTTTAAAAGTGATACACTTCTTGCTGCCATTTGGTGGCGCTATAACTTTGACTCACAATAGTTACATCCATGTGATCAGACTACTACAACCAACACACTCCTGAAGTTTCATAAACATCAATCAATGTATGCAGAAGTTATAACACATTTCCTGTTTCCCTTTTCTCGCCATAAATTCGTTGCCTCGCCACGGCCAAACCGTTTGAGATATCCAAAATCCGTTTGCAATTAAACAACTTCAATGTGTTCGCAACAAGTTAAAAAAAGCTTGGTGTAAATTGGATAAACCCTGTAGGAGTAGTAGTATAAAATTCATAGCCTGTTTTTTTCAAAAAATTAACATTCAAACCAAAATAGCTGACTTCCTGTTGGTCGGAGCTAATGAATGTAAATTAGAAAATTGTCCGGCTTGATGAGAATAATATGTGTACCGAGTTTGGTGACTGTAGGAAAAACTAACCCCCACTTTTGTCAAAAGGTGGCGCTACTGAGCCCCTCCACCACGCCCATTTCTATGGCTTTGTCCATGTCTACTGGTTGACAATATTGATGTGTGTGTCGAGTTTCATGCAATTTGAAGCATGTTAAGAGCCTCAAAAACACTCAAGAATATTATTACAGTTTGACCTGTTGCCATGGCAACAATATTTCAAATATCAAAAATCCTGTCATAGGTCTACATCTGCTGTGTATTGACATTACACTGATGAAGTTTGAAGCAAATCAGGTAAAAATAAGAGGGTGATCTCAAAACATTTCAAAAAGTGATACACTTCCTGCTGCCAGTTGGTGGCGCTATAACTTTGACTCACAATAGTCACATCCATGTGATCAGACTCCTATAACGAACACACTCGTGAAGTTTCATAAAGATCAATATATGTATTAAGACGTTATAACACATTTCCTGTTTCCTTTTTCTCGCCATAAATTCGTTGCCTCGCCACGGCCAAACCGTTCGAGATATCAAAAATCCCCTGGCAATTTTTAATCATCAGTGTCTTGACTTCATGCTGACCGAGTTTGGTGGCGATCGGATTAATCGTCTAGGAGGAGTATATCAAATTCCAGAGCATGCGTTTTTCAAACAACCCTTAATAGCTGACTTCCTGTTGGCGTGGCGATTAACTTAGAGCGCGAAAGTTGTTCGGCCCGATGAGGTCTATATGTGTACCGAGTTTCATACTAATACGTGCAAGCATGTTTAATATATGGACCAAATTTTCAGACTTTTTTCAAGGGGGCGCTGTCGAGCCCCCCTGCCACGCCCGGGTACCAGCCTCTCCGGCGTCCTAATGGCCGCGGATTCCAATGTGTGTGCCAATTTTCAAGAGTTTTTGAGCATGTTAAGGCCCCCAAAAAGCCCCGGAAGACGGAAAAAAAAAAAAAAAATAAATAAATAAATAAATAAATATAGCTGCGAGCAGCGATGGCGGGCCCAAGCCCGGTGGCACCGCCACCCCGGTGGCTTCAGGGCAACTGTGCACAGCGGGCAATAGGCACTTAAAACGGTTAAACATCAAAGGACTATGTCAAATTCACTCCACATTTACTGCACTACAAGGTGCCGTTATAGAGCCCCTCCTCCCTGCCCATTTTCAAAGGATTACATGTGCCAAGTTTTAACATTATTCTGATGAATTTTGAAGCAAATCAGGTAAAAATAAGAGGGTGATCTCAATGTATGCTGAAAGTGACACATTTTCTGCTTCCAGTTGGTGGCGCTATGACTTTGAATCACAATAGTCAAATCCATGTGATCAGCCTTGTACAACGAAGACTAAGCCAAAGTTTCATCAAAATCAATTAATGTATGCAGAAGTTATAACACTTTGTTTCCCTTTTCTTGCCATAAATTCGTTGCCTCGCCACGGCCAAACCGTTTGAGATATCCAAAATCCGTTTGCAATTAAACAACTTCAATGTGTTAGCAACAAGTTAAAAAAAGCTTGGTGTAAATTGGATAAACCCTGTAGGAGTAGTAGTATAAAATTCATAGCCTGTTTTTTCAAAAAATTAACATTCAAACCAAAATAGCTGACTTCCTGTTGGTCGGAGCTAATGAATGTAAATTAGAAAATTGTCCGGCTTGATGAGAATAATATGTGTACCGAGTTTGGTGACTGTAGGAAAAACTAACCCCCACTTTTGTCAAAAGGTGGCGCTACTGAGCCCCTCCACCACGCCCATTTCTATGGCTTTGTCCATGTCTACTGGTTGACAATATTGATGTGTGTGTCGAGTTTCATGCAATTTGAAGCATGTTAAGAGCCTCAAAAACACTCAAGAATATTATTACAGTTTGACCTGTTGCCATGGCAACAATATTTCAAATATCAAAAATCCTATCATAGGTCTACATCTGCTGTGTATTGACATTACACTGATGAAGTTTGAAGCAAATCAGGTAAAAATAAGAGGGTGATCTCAAAGCATTTTAAAAGTGATACACTTCTTGCTGCCATTTGGTGGCGCTATAACTTTGACTCACAATAGTTACATCCATGTGATCAGACTACTACAACCAACACACTCCTGAAGTTTCATAAACATCAATCAATGTATGCAGAAGTTATAACACATTTCCTGTTTCCCTTTTCTCGCCATAAATTCGTTGCCTCGCCACGGCCAAACCGTTTGAGATATCCAAAATCCGTTTGCAATTAAACAACTTCAATGTGTTCGCAACAAGTTAAAAAAAGCTTGGTGTAAATTGGATAAACCCTGTAGGAGTAGTAGTATAAAATTCATAGCCTGTATTTTCAAAAAATTAACATTCAAACCAAAATAGCTGACTTCCTGTTGGTCGGAGCTAATGAATGTAAATTAGAAAATTGTCCGGCTTGATGAGAATAATATGTGTACCGAGTTTGGTGACTGTAGGAAAAACTAACCCCCACTTTTGTCAAAAGGTGGCGCTACTGAGCCCCTCCACCACGCCCATTTCTATGGCTTTGTCCATGTCTACTGGTTGACAATATTGATGTGTGTGTCGAGTTTCATGCAATTTGAAGCATGTTAAGAGCCTCAAAAACACTCAAGAATATTATTACAGTTTGACCTGTTGCCATGGCAACAATATTTCAAATATCAAAAATCCTGTCATAGGTCTACATCTGCTGTGTATTGACATTACACTGATGAAGTTTGAAGCAAATCAGGTAAAAATAAGAGGGTGATCTCAAAACATTTCAAAAAGTGATACACTTCCTGCTGCCAGTTGGTGGCGCTATAACTTTGACTCACAATAGTCACATCCATGTGATCAGACTCCTATAACGAACACACTCGTGAAGTTTCATAAAGATCAATATATGTATTAAGACGTTATAACACATTTCCTGTTTCCTTTTTCTCGCCATAAATTCGTTGCCTCGCCACGGCCAAACCGTTCGAGATATCAAAAATCCCCTGGCAATTTTTAATCATCAGTGTCTTGACTTCATGCTGACCGAGTTTGGTGGCGATCGGATTAATCGTCTAGGAGGAGTATATCAAATTCCAGAGCATGCGTTTTTCAAACAACCCTTAATAGCTGACTTCCTGTTGGCGTGGCGATTAACTTAGAGCGCGAAAGTTGTTCGGCCCGATGAGGTCTATATGTGTACCGAGTTTCATACTAATACGTGCAAGCATGTTTAATATATGGACCAAATTTTCAGACTTTTTTCAAGGGGGCGCTGTCGAGCCCCCCTGCCACGCCCGGGTACCAGCCTCTCCGGCGTCCTAATGGCCGCGGATTCCAATGTGTTTGCCAATTTTCAAGAGTTTTTGAGCATGTTAAGGCCCCCAAAAAGCCCCGGAAGACGGAAAAAAAAAAATAAAAAAAAAAAAATAATAATAAATATAGCTGCGAGCAGCGATGGCGGGCCCAAGCCCGGTGGCACCGCCACCCCGGTGGCTTCAGGGCAACTGTGCACAGCGGGCAATAGGCACTTAAAACGGTTAAACATCAAAGGACTATGTCAAATTCACTCTACATTTACTGCACTACAAGGTGCCGTTATAGAGCCCCTCCTCCCTGCCCATTTTCAAAGGATTACATGTGCCAAGTTTTAACATTATTCTGATTAATTTTGAAGCAAATCAGGTAAAAATAAGAGGGTGATCTCAATGTATGCTGAAAGTGACACATTTTCTGCTTCCAGTTGGTGGCGCTATGACTTTGAATCACAATAGTCAAATCCATGTGATCAGCCTTGTACAACGAAGACTGAGCCAAAGTTTCATCAAAATCAATTAATGTATGCAGAAGTTATAACACTTTGTTGCCCTTTTCTTGCCATAAATTCGTTGCCTCGCCACGGCCAAACCGTTTGAGATATCCAAAATCCGTTTGCAATTAAACAACTTCAATGTGTTAGCAACAAGTTAAAAAAAGCTTGGTGTAAATTGGATAAACCCTGTAGGAGTAGTAGTATAAAATTCATAGCCTGTTTTTTCAAAAAATTAACATTCAAACCAAAATAGCTGACTTCCTGTTGGTCGGAGCTAATGAATGTAAATTAGAAAATTGTCCGGCTTGATGAGAATAATATATGTACCGAGTTTGGTGACTGTAGGAAAAACTAACCCCCCACTTTTGTCAAAAGGTGGCGCTACTGAGCCCCTCCACCACGCCCATTTCTATGGCTTTGTCCATGTCTACTGGTTGACAATATTGATGTGTGTGTCGAGTTTCATGCAATTTGAAGCATGTTAAGAGCCTCAAAAACACTCAAGAATATTATTACAGTTTGACCTGTTGCCATGGCAACAATATTTCAAATATCAAAAATCCTGTCATAGGTCTACATCTGCTGTGTATTGACATTACACTGATGAAGTTTGAAGCAAATCAGGTAAAAATAAGAGGGTGATCTCAAAGCATTTTAAAAGTGATACACTTCTTGCTGCCATTTGGTGGCGCTATAACTTTGACTCACAATAGTTACATCCATGTGATCAGACTACTACAACCAACACACTCCTGAAGTTTCATAAACATCAATCAATGTATGTAGAAGTTATAACACATTTCCTGTTTCCCTTTTCTCGCCATAAATTCGTTGCCTCGCCACGGCCAAACCGTTTGAGATATCCAAAATCCGTTTGCAATTAAACAACTTCAATGTGTTCGCAACAAGTTAAAAAAAGCTTGGTGTAAATTGGATAAACCCTGTAGGAGTAGTAGTATAAAATTCATAGCCTGTTTTTTCAAAAAATTAACATTCAAACCAAAATAGCTGACTTCCTGTTGGTCGGAGCTAATGAATGTAAATTAGAAAATTGTCCGGCTTGATGAGAATAATATGTGTACCGAGTTTGGTGACTGTAGGAAAAACTAACCCCCACTTTTGTCAAAAGGTGGCGCTACTGAGCCCCTCCACCACGCCCATTTCTATGGCTTTGTCCATGTCTACTGGTTGACAATATTGATGTGTGTGTCGAGTTTCATGCAATTTGAAGCATGTTAAGAGCCTCAAAAACACTCAAGAATATTATTACAGTTTGACCTGTTGCCATGGCAACAATATTTCAAATATCAAAAATCCTGTCATAGGTCTACATCTGCTGTGTATTGACATTACACTGATGAAGTTTGAAGCAAATCAGGTAAAAATAAGAGGGTGATCTCAAAACATTTCAAAAAGTGATACACTTCCTGCTGCCAGTTGGTGGCGCTATAACTTTGACTCACAATAGTCACATCCATGTGATCAGACTCCTATAACGAACACACTCGTGAAGTTTCATAAAGATCAATATATGTATTAAGACGTTATAACACATTTCCTGTTTCCTTTTTCTCGCCATAAATTCGTTGCCTCGCCACGGCCAAACCGTTCGAGATATCAAAAATCCCCTGGCAATTTTTAATCATCAGTGTCTTGACTTCATGCTGACCGAGTTTGGTGGCGATCGGATTAATCGTCTAGGAGGAGTATATCAAATTCCAGAGCATGCGTTTTTCAAACAACCCTTAATAGCTGACTTCCTGTTGGCGTGGCGATTAACTTAGAGCGCGAAAGTTGTTCGGCCCGATGAGGTCTATATGTGTACCGAGTTTCATACTAATACGTGCAAGCATGTTTAATATATGGACCAAATTTTCAGACTTTTTTCAAGGGGGCGCTGTCGAGCCCCCCTGCCACGCCCGGGTACCAGCCTCTCCGGCGTCCTAATGGCCGCGGATTCCAATGTGTGTGCCAATTTTCAAGAGTTTTTGAGCATGTTAAGGCCCCCAAAAAGCCCCGGAAGACGGAAAAAAAAAAAAAAAAATAAAATAAAATAATAACGAGCAGCGATGGCGGGCCCAAGCCCGGTGGCACCGCCACCCCGGTGGCTTCAGGGCAACTGTGCACAGCGGGCAATAGGCACTTAAAACGGTTAAACATCAAAGGACTATGTCAAATTCACTCCACATTTACTGCACTACAAGGTGCCGTTATAGAGCCCCTCCTCCCTGCCCATTTTCAAAGGATTACATGTGCCAAGTTTTAACATTATTCTGATGAATTTTGAAGCAAATACGGTAAAAATAAGAGGGTGATCTCAATGTATGCTGAAAGTGACACATTTTCTGCTTCCAGTTGGTGGCGCTATGACTTTGAATCACAATAGTCAAATCCATGTGATCAGCCTTGTACAACGAAGACTAAGCCAAAGTTTCATCAAAATCAATTAATGTATGCAGAAGTTATAACACTTTGTTTCCCTTTTCTTGCCATAAATTCTTTGCCTGCCACGGCCAAACCGTTTGAGATATCCAAAATCCGTTTGCAATTAAACAACTTCAATGTGTTAGCAACAAGTTAAAAAAAGCTTGGTGTAAATTGGATAAACCCTGTAGGAGTAGTAGTATAAAATTCATAGCCTGTTTTTTCAAAAAATTAACATTCAAACCAAAATAGCTGACTTCCTGTTGGTCGGAGCTAATGAATGTAAATTAGAAAATTGTCCGGCTTGATGAGAATAATATGTGTACCGAGTTTGGTGACTGTAGGAAAAACTAACCCCCCCACTTTTGTCAAAAGGTGGCGCTACTGAGCCCCTCCACCACGCCCATTTCTATGGCTTTGTCCATGTCTACTGGTTGACAATATTGATGTGTGTGTCGAGTTTCATACAATTTGAAGCATGTTAAGAGCCTCAAAAACACTCAAGAATATTATTACAGTTTGACCTGTTGCCATGGCAACAATATTTCAAATATCAAAAATCCTGTCATAGGTCTACATCTGCTGTGTATTGACATTACACTGATGAAGTTTGAAGCAAATCAGGTAAAAATAAGAGGGTGATCTCAAAGCATTTTAAAAGTGATACACTTCTTGCTGCCATTTGGTGGCGCTATAACTTTGACTCACAATAGTTACATCCATGTGATCAGACTACTACAACCAACACACTCCTGAAGTTTCATAAACATCAATCAATGTATGCAGAAGTTATAACACATTTCCTGTTTCCCTTTTCTCGCCATAAATTCGTTGCCTCGCCACGGCCAAATCGTTTGAGATATCCAAAATCCGTTTGCAATTAAACAACTTCAATGTGTTCGCAACAAGTTAAAAAAAGCTTGGTGTAAATTGGATAAACCCTGTAGGAGTAGTAGTATAAAATTCATAGCCTGTTTTTTCAAAAAATTAACATTCAAACCAAAATAGCTGACTTCCTGTTGGTCGGAGCTAATGAATGTAAATTAGAAAATTGTCCGGCTTGATGAGAACAATATGTGTACCGAGTTTGGTGACTGTAGGAAAAACTAACCCCCACTTTTGTCAAAAGGTGGCGCTACTGAGCCCCTCCACCACGCCCATTTCTATGGCTTTGTCCATGTCTACTGGTTGACAATATTGATGTGTGTGTCGAGTTTCATGCAATTTGAAGCATGTTAAGAGCCTCAAAAACACTCAAGAATATTATTACAGTTTGACCTGTTGCCATGGCAACAATATTTCAAATATCAAAAATCCTATCATAGGTCTACATCTGCTGTGTATTGACATTACACTGATGAAGTTTGAAGCAAATCAGGTAAAAATAAGAGGGTGATCTCAAAGCATTTTAAAAGTGATACACTTCTTGCTGCCATTTGGTGGCGCTATAACTTTGACTCACAATAGTTACATCCATGTGATCAGACTACTACAACCAACACACTCCTGAAGTTTCATAAACATCAATCAATGTATGCAGAAGTTATAACACATTTCCTGTTTCCCTTTTCTCGCCATAAATTCGTTGCCTCGCCACGGCCAAACCGTTTGAGATATCCAAAATCCGTTTGCAATTAAACAACTTCAATGTGTTCGCAACAAGTTAAAAAAAGCTTGGTGTAAATTGGATAAACCCTGTAGGAGTAGTAGTATAAAATTCATAGCCTGTTTTTTCAAAAAATTAACATTCAAACCAAAATAGCTGACTTCCTGTTGGTCGGAGCTAATGAATGTAAATTAGAAAATTGTCCGGCTTGATGAGAATAATATGTGTACCGAGTTTGGTGACTGTAGGAAAAACTAACCCCCCCACTTTTGTCAAAAGGTGGCGCTACTGAGCCCCTCCACCACGCCCATTTCTATGGCTTTGTCCATGTCTACTGGTTGACAATATTGATGTGTGTGTCGAGTTTCATGCAATTTGAAGCATGTTAAGAGCCTCAAAAACACTCAAGAATATTATTACAGTTTGACCTGTTGCCATGGCAACAATATTTCAAATATCAAAAATCCTGTCATAGGTCTACATCTGCTGTGTATTGACATTACACTGATGAAGTTTGAAGCAAATCAGGTAAAAATAAGAGGGTGATCTCAAAACATTTCAAAAAGTGATACACTTCCTGCTGCCAGTTGGTGGCGCTATAACTTTGACTCACAATAGTCACATCCATGTGATCAGACTCCTATAACGAACACACTCGTGAAGTTTCATAAAGATCAATATATGTATTAAGACGTTATAACACATTTCCTGTTTCCTTTTTCTCGCCATAAATTCGTTGCCTCGCCACGGCCAAACCGTTCGAGATATCAAAAATCCCCTGGCAATTTTTAATCATCAGTGTCTTGACTTCATGCTGACCGAGTTTGGTGGCGATCGGATTAATCGTCTAGGAGGAGTATATCAAATTCCAGAGCATGCGTTTTTCAAACAACCCTTAATAGCTGACTTCCTGTTGGCGTGGCGATTAACTTAGAGCGCGAAAGTTGTTCGGCCCGATGAGGTCTATATGTGTACCGAGTTTCATACTAATACGTGCAAGCATGTTTAATATATGGACCAAATTTTCAGACTTTTTTCAAGGGGGCGCTGTCGAGCCCCTGCCACGCCCGGGTACCAGCCTCTCCGGCGTCCTAATGGCCGCGGATTCCAATGTGTTTGCCAATTTTCAAGAGTTTTTGAGCATGTTAAGGCCCCCAAAAAGCCCCGGAAGACGGAAAAAAAAAAAAAAATAAAAATAATAAATATAGCTGCGAGCAGCGATGGCGGGCCCAAGCCCGGTGGCACCGCCACCCCGGTGGCTTCAGGGCAACTGTGCACAGCGGGCAATAGGCACTTAAAACGGTTAAACATCAAAGGACTATGTCAAATTCACTCTACATTTACTGCACTACAAGGTGCCGTTATAGAGCCCCTCCTCCCTGCCCATTTTCAAAGGATTACATGTGCCAAGTTTTAACATTATTCTGATTAATTTTGAAGCAAATCAGGTAAAAATAAGAGGGTGATCTCAATGTATGCTGAAAGTGACACATTTTCTGCTTCCAGTTGGTGGCGCTATGACTTTGAATCACAATAGTCAAATCCATGTGATCAGCCTTGTACAACGAAGACTGAGCCAAAGTTTCATCAAAATCAATTAATGTATGCAGAAGTTATAACACTTTGTTGCCCTTTTCTTGCCATAAATTCGTTGCCTCGCCACGGCCAAACCGTTTGAGATATCCAAAATCCGTTTGCAATTAAACAACTTCAATGTGTTAGCAACAAGTTAAAAAAAGCTTGGTGTAAATTGGATAAACCCTGTAGGAGTAGTAGTATAAAATTCATAGCCTGTTTTTTCAAAAAATTAACATTCAAACCAAAATAGCTGACTTCCTGTTGGTCGGAGCTAATGAATGTAAATTAGAAAATTGTCCGGCTTGATGAGAATAATATATGTACCGAGTTTGGTGACTGTAGGAAAAACTAACCCCCCCACTTTTGTCAAAAGGTGGCGCTACTGAGCCCCTCCACCACGCCCATTTCTATGGCTTTGTCCATGTCTACTGGTTGACAATATTGATGTGTGTGTCGAGTTTCATGCAATTTGAAGCATGTTAAGAGCCTCAAAAACACTCAAGAATATTATTACAGTTTGACCTGTTGCCATGGCAACAATATTTCAAATATCAAAAATCCTGTCATAGGTCTACATCTGCTGTGTATTGACATTACACTGATGAAGTTTGAAGCAAATCAGGTAAAAATAAGAGGGTGATCTCAAAGCATTTTAAAAGTGATACACTTCTTGCTGCCATTTGGTGGCGCTATAACTTTGACTCACAATAGTTACATCCATGTGATCAGACTACTACAACCAACACACTCCTGAAGTTTCATAAACATCAATCAATGTATGTAGAAGTTATAACACATTTCCTGTTTCCCTTTTCTCGCCATAAATTCGTTGCCTCGCCACGGCCAAACCGTTTGAGATATCCAAAATCCGTTTGCAATTAAACAACTTCAATGTGTTCGCAACAAGTTAAAAAAGCTTGGTGTAAATTGGATAAACCCTGTAGGAGTAGTAGTATAAAATTCATAGCCTGTTTTTTCAAAAAATTAACATTCAAACCAAAATAGCTGACTTCCTGTTGGTCGGAGCTAATGAATGTAAATTAGAAAATTGTCCGGCTTGATGAGAATAATATGTGTACCGAGTTTGGTGACTGTAGGAAAAACTAACCCCCACTTTTGTCAAAAGGTGGCGCTACTGAGCCCCTCCACCACGCCCATTTCTATGGCTTTGTCCATGTCTACTGGTTGACAATATTGATGTGTGTGTCGAGTTTCATGCAATTTGAAGCATGTTAAGAGCCTCAAAAACACTCAAGAATATTATTACAGTTTGACCTGTTGCCATGGCAACAATATTTCAAATATCAAAAATCCTGTCATAGGTCTACATCTGCTGTGTATTGACATTACACTGATGAAGTTTGAAGCAAATCAGGTAAAAATAAGAGGGTGATCTCAAAACATTTCAAAAAGTGATACACTTCCTGCTGCCAGTTGGTGGCGCTATAACTTTGACTCACAATAGTCACATCCATGTGATCAGACTCCTATAACGAACACACTCGTGAAGTTTCATAAAGATCAATATATGTATTAAGACGTTATAACACATTTCCTGTTTCCTTTTTCTCGCCATAAATTCGTTGCCTCGCCACGGCCAAACCGTTCGAGATATCAAAAATCCCCTGGCAATTTTTAATCATCAGTGTCTTGACTTCATGCTGACCGAGTTTGGTGGCGATCGGATTAATCGTCTAGGAGGAGTATATCAAATTCCAGAGCATGCGTTTTTCAAACAACCCTTAATAGCTGACTTCCTGTTGGCGTGGCGATTAACTTAGAGCGCGAAAGTTGTTCGGCCCGATGAGGTCTATATGTGTACCGAGTTTCATACTAATACGTGCAAGCATGTTTAATATATGGACCAAATTTTCAGACTTTTTTCAAGGGGGCGCTGTCGAGCCCCCTGCCACGCCCGGGTACCAGCCTCTCCGGCGTCCTAATGGCCGCGGATTCCAATGTGTGTGCCAATTTTCAAGAGTTTTTGAGCATGTTAAGGCCCCCAAAAGCCCCGGAAGACGAAAAAAAAAAAAAAAATAAAAAAAAAAAAAAATAACGAGCAGCGATGGCGGGCCCAAGCCCGGTGGCACCGCCACCCCGGTGGCTTCAGGGCAACTGTGCACAGCGGGCAATAGGCACTTAAAACGGTTAAACATCAAAGGACTATGTCAAATTCACTCCACATTTACTGCACTACAAGGTGCCGTTATAGAGCCCCTCCTCCCTGCCCATTTTCAAAGGATTACATGTGCCAAGTTTTAACATTATTCTGATGAATTTTGAAGCAAATACGGTAAAAATAAGAGGGTGATCTCAATGTATGCTGAAAGTGACACATTTTCTGCTTCCAGTTGGTGGCGCTATGACTTTGAATCACAATAGTCAAATCCATGTGATCAGCCTTGTACAACGAAGACTAAGCCAAAGTTTCATCAAAATCAATTAATGTATGCAGAAGTTATAACACTTTGTTTCCCTTTTCTTGCCATAAATTCTTTGCCTGCCACGGCCAAACCGTTTGAGATATCCAAAATCCGTTTGCAATTAAACAACTTCAATGTGTTAGCAACAAGTTAAAAAAAGCTTGGTGTAAATTGGATAAACCCTGTAGGAGTAGTAGTATAAAATTCATAGCCTGTTTTTTCAAAAAATTAACATTCAAACCAAAATAGCTGACTTCCTGTTGGTCGGAGCTAATGAATGTAAATTAGAAAATTGTCCGGCTTGATGAGAATAATATGTGTACCGAGTTTGGTGACTGTAGGAAAAACTAACCCCCCCACTTTTGTCAAAAGGTGGCGCTACTGAGCCCCTCCACCACGCCCATTTCTATGGCTTTGTCCATGTCTACTGGTTGACAATATTGATGTGTGTGTCGAGTTTCATACAATTTGAAGCATGTTAAGAGCCTCAAAAACACTCAAGAATATTATTACAGTTTGACCTGTTGCCATGGCAACAATATTTCAAATATCAAAAATCCTGTCATAGGTCTACATCTGCTGTGTATTGACATTACACTGATGAAGTTTGAAGCAAATCAGGTAAAAATAAGAGGGTGATCTCAAAGCATTTTAAAAGTGATACACTTCTTGCTGCCATTTGGTGGCGCTATAACTTTGACTCACAATAGTTACATCCATGTGATCAGACTACTACAACCAACACACTCCTGAAGTTTCATAAACATCAATCAATGTATGCAGAAGTTATAACACATTTCCTGTTTCCCTTTTCTCGCCATAAATTCGTTGCCTCGCCACGGCCAAATCGTTTGAGATATCCAAAATCCGTTTGCAATTAAACAACTTCAATGTGTTCGCAACAAGTTAAAAAAAGCTTGGTGTAAATTGGATAAACCCTGTAGGAGTAGTAGTATAAAATTCATAGCCTGTTTTTTCAAAAAATTAACATTCAAACCAAAATAGCTGACTTCCTGTTGGTCGGAGCTAATGAATGTAAATTAGAAAATTGTCCGGCTTGATGAGAACAATATGTGTACCGAGTTTGGTGACTGTAGGAAAAACTAACCCCCCCACTTTTGTCAAAAGGTGGCGCTACTGAGCCCCTCCACCACGCCCATTTCTATGGCTTTGTCCATGTCTACTGGTTGACAATATTGATGTGTGTGTCGAGTTTCATGCAATTTGAAGCATGTTAAGAGCCTCAAAAACACTCAAGAATATTATTACAGTTTGACCTGTTGCCATGGCAACAATATTTCAAATATCAAAAATCCTGTCATAGGTCTACATCTGCTGTGTATTGACATTACACTGATGAAGTTTGAAGCAAATCAGGTAAAAATAAGAGGGTGATCTCAAAACATTTCAAAAAGTGATACACTTCCTGCTGCCAGTTGGTGGCGCTATAACTTTGACTCACAATAGTCACATCCATGTGATCAGACTCCTATAACGAACACACTCGTGAAGTTTCATAAAGATCAATATATGTATTAAGACGTTATAACACATTTCCTGTTTCCTTTTTCTCGCCATAAATTCGTTGCCTCGCCACGGCCAAACCGTTCGAGATATCAAAAATCCCCTGGCAATTTTTAATCATCAGTGTCTTGACTTCATGCTGACCGAGTTTGGTGGCGATCGGATTAATCGTCTAGGAGGAGTATATCAAATTCCAGAGCATGCGTTTTTCAAACAACCCTTAATAGCTGACTTCCTGTTGGCGTGGCGATTAACTTAGAGCGCGAAAGTTGTTCGGCCCGATGAGGTCTATATGTGTACCGAGTTTCATACTAATACGTGCAAGCATGTTTAATATATGGACCAAATTTTCAGACTTTTTTCAAGGGGGCGCTGTCGAGCCCCCCTGCCACGCCCGGGTACCAGCCTCTCCGGCGTCCTAATGGCCGCGGATTCCAATGTGTGTGCCAATTTTCAAGAGTTTTTGAGCATGTTAAGGCCCCCAAAAAGCCCCGGAAGACGGAAAAAAAAAAAAAAAAAAAAAAAAAAAAATAATAATAATCCTTAGAAGAACAAGAGGGCCCTGCGCGAATTTTCGCTTGGGCCCTAATAATCCTTAGAAGAACAAGAGGGCCCTGCGCGAATTTTCGCTTGGGCCCTAATAATAATCCTTAGAAGAACAAGAGGGCCCTGCGCGAATTTTCGCTTGGGCCCTAATAATAATAATCCTTAGAAGAACAAGAGGGCCCTGCGCGAATTTTCGCTTGGGCCCTAATAATCCTTAGAAGAACAAGAGGGCCCTGCGCGAATTTTCGCTTGGGCCCTAAATAAGAGGGTGATCTCAAAGCATTTTAAAAGTGATACACTTCTTGCTGCCATTTGGTGGCGCTATAACTTTGACTCACAATAGTTACATCCATGTGATCAGACTACTACAACCAACACACTCCTGAAGTTTCATAAACATCAATCAATGTATGTAGAAGTTATAACACATTTCCTGTTTCCCTTTTCTCGCCATAAATTCGTTGCCTCGCCACGGACAAACCGTTTGAGATATCCAAAATCCGTTTGCAATTAAACAACTTCAATGTGTTCGCAACAAGTAAAAAAAAGCTTGGTGTAAATTGGATAAACCCTGTAGGAGTAGTAGTATAAAATTCATAGCCTGTTTTTTCAAAAAATTAACATTCAAACCAAAATAGCTGACTTCCTGTTGGTCGGAGCTAATGAATGTAAATTAGAAAATTGTCCGGCTTGATGAGAATAATATGTGTACCGAGTTTGGTGACTGTAGGAAAAACTAACCCCCACTTTTGTCAAAAGGTGGCGCTACTGAGCCCCTCCACCACGCCCATTTCTATGGCTTTGTCCATGTCTACTGGTTGACAATATTGATGTGTGTGTCGAGTTTCATGCAATTTGAAGCATGTTAAGAGCCTCAAAAACACTCAAGAATATTATTACAGTTTGACCTGTTGCCATGGCAACAATATTTCAAATATCAAAAATCCTGTCATAGGTCTACATCTGCTGTGTATTGACATTACACTGATGAAGTTTGAAGCAAATCAGGTAAAAATAAGAGGGTGATCTCAAAACATTTCAAAAAGTGATACACTTCCTGCTGCCAGTTGGTGGCGCTATAACTTTGACTCACAATAGTCACATCCATGTGATCAGACTCCTATAACGAACACACTCGTGAAGTTTCATAAAGATCAATATATGTATTAAGACGTTATAACACATTTCCTGTTTCCTTTTTCTCGCCATAAATTCGTTGCCTCGCCACGGCCAAACCGTTCGAGATATCAAAAATCCCCTGGCAATTTTTAATCATCAGTGTCTTGACTTCATGCTGACCGAGTTTGGTGGCGATCGGATTAATCGTCTAGGAGGAGTATATCAAATTCCAGAGCATGCGTTTTTCAAACAACCCTTAATAGCTGACTTCCTGTTGGCGTGGCGATTAACTTAGAGCGCGAAAGTTGTTCGGCCCGATGAGGTCTATATGTGTACCGAGTTTCATACTAATACGTGCAAGCATGTTTAATATATGGACCAAATTTTCAGACTTTTTTCAAGGGGGCGCTGTCGAGCCCCCCTGCCACGCCCGGGTACCAGCCTCTCCGGCGTCCTAATGGCCGCGGATTCCAATGTGTGTGCCAATTTTCAAGAGTTTTTGAGCATGTTAAGGCCCCCAAAAAGCCCCGGAAGACGGAAAAAAAAAAAAAAAAAAAAAAAAAAAAATAATAATAATAATCCTTAGAAGAACAAGAGGGCCCTGCGCGAATTTTCGCTTGGGCCCTAAAAATACCATCATTCTGCTGCTCAATCTTTCTGCATTGACAGCCATTCTGAAGTAGTGTGCAGTTCAGATGAATGGGAATGATATCAGATTCTTATTGATCAGATTGTCCAGATATCAGACAGTTCTCTGTAGCAGATTTCACACAAGCTAAGATTACAAGATCACATGACCTAACTCTCTTTCTTCTCACTTTGTTTCTCTGTCAATCTGTATGCCTTTTGAAAGAGTGCAACCTAGAGAGCATCACGTATAGGAAAGTATTGATAAAAAGTTCAGAAGTTTGTTGACTAAATCTACTTAAAAATTAATTATTTATTCCTGTGATGGCAAATCTGATTTTCAGCATCATTGCTCCAGTCTTTGTGTCACATGATCCTTCAGACATGATTGTAA
This sequence comes from Chanodichthys erythropterus, assembly GCF_024489055.1. Lineage (NCBI taxonomy): Eukaryota > Metazoa > Chordata > Actinopteri > Cypriniformes > Xenocyprididae > Chanodichthys > Chanodichthys erythropterus. Next base: position 24,107,870 of record NC_090225.1, on the reverse strand, counting down.
TATGCTGATTTGATGCTCAAAACACATTTCTTATTATTATCAATGTTGAAAACAATTTTTCTGGTTAGTAGTATGCAATATCTTAGATGAAACTTCAAAATGTGAATGTTATTTAATTTTTTATTGATTTGATTTGATAGGTCAGAAGCTCGGAACAGAACTGTACAATTTCTTGTCTCAATGAAGATCACCATTTGTGTCCCACTCTTGTGGAAGAACCACCACATTTACCCTAGCAAAATCAATGAAACTAATTTGCATTCTGCACATATTTGTGATTGTGGAACTTAATGAAACTATATTAAACTGCTGGCCCTAAATGTAATTTCCAGTACAAAGCTGCTGAATTTGACCTCCTGAAGCGTTACACCAGAATGTGTTCAGGGTTATAATGGAATAGGTTATAATAATAATCATATGCATGCTGCTCAATACAATGCCAGAATAGGAAAGGAAAATGTTTTCTCATCATTTTCCACATTAGTGAGGTTTTAAATAATTTATCTCGCAGGGACTGCTGGGACATGTGAACTCACAGCGATACGGCTTTCTGAGAAATTAGTCTTCAGTGCTGCAGGATGCTGATGATGAGAAAATTATATATTCTCATTCTCATGTGTTTTCATATGTGTGTGATCAGCACATGAAACAGAGAAAATGCTCGGATGCAGGAATGGACTGAGTAAAAAAAAAGGTTTATCTGGACGGCCTGAGAAGGAAAAGTCGGAGCAGGTGGTGCTGTAATAATATATCACAATGAATGACTGTCTGCGATGAATCAGTGATTCAGATCAGAGCAGCACTGAGCAGGTGGTTGGACCCCCTGCATCCGTGAGATTCACACGACTTTCTCTCATTCCTCCTTTCTTTATCACTCACGCACACATATAGACATGTGTCATAGTCACAAGACTTTTGCCTCAACTATTTGGAACAAATACATAACAAATCTCCTGAAAAAAAAAAAAAAGTTACCATTCGAACAGAATTGGATTTGGTTTATTTTACCCAGCATGCAGTGTAGCCATTTGATGATGTCCTTTAAATCACCTCCATATGAGTATTTAAGATAATATATATGGAAATACATTTCTGTTCAAAAGTTTGGGGTCAGTACGATTTCCTTAATGTTTATTTGATCAAAAATACAGTAGAAAATACAGTGAAAACAGTAATGTTTTGAAATAATATTACAATTTAAAATAATTGTTTACTATTTTAATATATTTTAAAATGTAATTTATTCTTGTGATAGAAAAGTTGAATTTTCAGCATTGTTACTCCAGTCTTCAGTGTCACATGATCCTTCAGAAATCTTTCTAATATGCTGATTTGGTGCTCAAGAAACATTTCTTTTTATTATCGATTTTTTTTTTTCTTAATATTTTTATAGAAACGGTGATGCTTTTTTTTTCTGAACAACAACATTTACAGTGTCCTTGCTGAATAAAAGTATTAATTTAGTATTAATTAAAAAAAAAAAAATCTTGAAGACCCCAAACTTTTGAACAACAGTGTGTGTGTGTGTGTAATAATTAAAAGAAAAAATAATTAAAAAACTAAGATGGAACTTATAATGTTAGGTACAGTCATTTTATGGCTTATATCCTGTCACTACAAGATCCTTGTTTTTCAGTTTATGACAGAAGGTCGCAGACATGGTGTTTGCAGTTTTATTTTATTATAGTTATAATTTTGCTCTTTTCAGGAAAAAAGGGAGGAGGATAGATAAACAACCAAAAGAGGATGAGAAAGAAACATACAGGGACCATTTGAAGGTAAAATCTCTCCCACATGTACATAGACATCAAACTGATTAATTTTATTCCTGCAGTGCACATGGCCTCTGGTGTTTTAACCATAACAAAATGGCTGTTTTCTCCTGCATATCAGACCGAGGTGATACATTCAGTGGTGCTGGTGAGACAAACCCCACAGTCGCACCGGATGGCCACTGGATAGGTGTAGGACGGGTCCACATCTGCTGAGCAGTTCGGCAGCTGCACCGTCTCTAATCGAGTCTCGTTATAGGTGCACACGCGCTGATGCGACTCGATGAAGGGCGGGTCAAGGACAGGCTTCTGCGGTGATTGACAGGTGAGAAGAGGGTGTGTCAGAGTGATGTCATAATGAGGACTTTTCATTCAGACTTATTTTTTAGATAGACCGTACACTTAAAAGCATCTTTAAAGTTTAATATTTAACAGTTAGGCTACTAAACTTTAAATTTTTAAATAATGTCCCAAATGTCTGTTCCAATCCAAACGCATTAACTGAAATTGAAATTTGTCTCTGAAGGCACTTTTTTTCTTTAAAAGTGAAATTGTGCTGTCCTGATCTCACCCTTAAAACTGGAGTGTTCTAATGTTGTCAGGTTGATTCAGTTATATTTTTGAGTTAAAGGTGCCCTAGAATTAAAAATTGAATTTATATTGGCATAGTTAAATAACAAGAGTTCAGTACATGGAAATGACATACAGTGAGTTTCAAACTCCATTGTTTCCTCCTTCTTATATAAATCTAATTTGTTTAAAAGACCTCCAAAAACAGGCGAATCTCAACATAACACCGACTGTTACATAATAGTTGGGGTGTACGCCCCCAATATTTGCATATGCCAGCACATGTTCCCAACATAATGAAAGGCATTAGACAAGGGCAGCCAATATTAACGTCTGGATCTGTGCACAGCTGAATCATCAGACTAGGTAAGCAAGCAATAACAACAGCGAAAAATGGCAGATGGAGCAATAATAACTGACATGATCCATGATTACATGATATTTTTAGTGATATTTGTAAATTGTCTTTCTAAATGTTTTGTTAGCATGTTGCTAATGTAGGCTACTGTTGGTTAAAGTTACCATCGTTTCTTACTGTATTCACGGAGACAAGAGCCGGTGCTATTTTCATTTTTAAACACTTGCAGTCTGTATCATTCATATTATAATTCTTTATAAATCTCTACAACAGTGTGTAATGTTAGCTTTAGCCACGAAGCATAGCCTCAAACTCATTCAGAATCAAATGTAAACACCCAAATAAATACTATACTTACATGATCTGACGCATGCATGCAGCATGCATGACGAACATCTTGTAAAGATCCATTTGAGGGATATATATGCTGTGTGAACTTTGTAAATGTACTGTATTATAGAGTCGTGAGCTCGATGGGCAGGGAGCATGCGATTAAAGGGCCAGCAGCCCTGAATCGGTGCATAGTTAATGATGCCCCAAAATAGGCAGTTAAAAAAATGTATTTAAAAAAATCTATGGGGTATTTTGAGCTGAAACTTCACAGACACATTCAGGGGACACCTTAGACTTTAAATTACATCTTGTAAAAAAACGTTCGATGGCACCTTTAAAAGTAGTTGATTTTGACATTTTTACAGTGTATGTTGCTCATAAATTGTCACTCTCCTTCAGATCATTGTATCAATAAGAGCAGTAATAATACTAGTACTATTTATACATAATAATGCTATGTAAAACATCTTATACAACATTAAAAAATAAAGCCAGGCCTGACTGAGCAACCATTTTCCTTAATTTTCTGTTATTTTTTCCCTCTTTAATAAGCAATCAGCCCAAGAGGTTCCTGCCTCTCTCTTAAGAGCACTAAAGGAAAAGCTGTTCAATTTTTGTGATTATTTGGGTCAAAGTGAGTTCTGTTCTCCAAAAGTGCTTTCAACCACCCTATGTGTAAAAAGCAAACACAATTACAAACACAATCACAAACTCTAAACTAATATATAATCATTTTTTTTCTAATATAAAATAAGTTTTTTAAACCCTGTTGGCTGATTCAATTTGTATTAAATACAAAATCACCTTGTCTATTATTTTTGCCACTGTGCAGTATATCTGTGGTTTTAATGTGATTAATTTGATCTATTAACCCTGTTAAATCATTTGAATGCATTACAATTCTTGTAATAAAGTATTTTCTCCTTGACAGTTTTATATAATCTTGATTAAGCATTCATCATATTGCAGGTGTTGCAAGAGCTCTTCTCTCTCGCTTTAGTAAATATTGTTCACAAGCTTCATTAGTCTTACTTCCCAGGTCTCACAGCGTCCCCAGCAGGCATCAGTGGTGACGTGCAGCCCACCGCATCCCGGCTTACGGGCCAGAAAGGTAAATTCTCGAACTGCACAGCCGATGAAACGCTTCAGGTTGAGCACAGAAGCCTCAGTATGAGCTCCACAGCACAGCCAAACAGCCAGTGTCACACAGCACAGGAGAGTCACTGGAGACAATCTACAACACACACATACAGAGAGAATAACAGGTCATGTGTCTCAGAAGAATGATTCAGTGTTCAATATTCTGTAGGTGCTCTTCCTAAAAACTCAAGCAATTACTCTTGATTAACGTAACACAGTTTATAATTAGAGCTATTAATAAGTTGAGTAGTAATGATCCGTGAAAACAGAACTGTTTTTCTTTTACTTATATGAAGGTCACATTAAAACTTTTGTAAAAATTTGTAGCATGCCTTCAGAATGTACACTCATTCAAAAAAAAAAAAAAAAATTGAGAAATTAATACTTTTATTGATTGATTGATTAATAGACAAAGACAATGTATCATGTGATAAAAGATATCTATTTCAAATAAATGTTATTTATTTCTATTCATTAAATAATCCTGAAAAAAGTCATGGCTTCCACAAAAATATTAAGCAGCCCATCTTTTTTCAACATTTGTAAAAGTAATAAATGTTTCTTGAGCAAATCATCATATTAGAAAGATTTCTGAAGGATCATGTGACAATGAAGACTGGTGTAATGATGCTGAAAATTCAGCTTTACCTTAAAATAATACATTTTAAAAGTATATTAAAATACAAAAGTTGTTTTAAATTGTAATATTTCAAAATATTACTATTTTTATTTGTATTTTTATTAAATAAATTACATTAAAAAATCTTACCAACCCCAACATTTTGAACAGTGGTGTATTACTATTTTATCCTTGAAAATCAGTCATAAAAATATTACATTTATATAACTATAAGATATGATTTTTCTGTAAAAAAGTGTTTTGTAAGATTCTCACCCCTGTGCTCCAGACCTCAAAGGAGCCATTGCTGTTTCCAGTGATTGTGGATCTCAGTGGTAAAAAACAGGTGCCTAAATCACAGTAATTAATAAAATAAAAGTATTTCTAAAACATATCTTTCTTCTCTATGTCTTAGGTTCAGCAAGGTCAAAGATACCTGGATAGCAGATGCAGCACAGCTGAACTCTCCAGAATCAATCTCACTTCCAGCCCTGAAGAACCTCTGACGCTGAACTTGCACAAATCTCTAATTTATTAGAAACGGCACTGCCAACCCCACCTAAAACACAAGGGGCTGTCTCTGTAGCACCAACTGCATCCAGCAGTAATAAAGAGATGTCACATAAGACCAAAGACAAACAGGGAAGGAGCCGATGTGTCCATGTGTGTGGAGTTTGATCCAGCCCCTCAGGCTCTGAAATCTCTGCACATCTTACTCGGGTACATCAGCCATACATCCATTAACTTAATGAAGAGGAAAGAACTGCTTTTTGTTCAGACTCATTCACATGGAAGAGAATGGGAAGCACCTTCATCCTCTAATCCATGTATTCATCCATCCATCTTGTGGGTTGTGGTTAGTCCTGGCTCCAGAAAGAATAGGGAGGTGTCAGGACAGGTTATATGAGACGTCAGGCTCCAAACACTCAGAGTTTAGTCAGATACTTACCATGGCAACATGGTGGGAAAATCAAAGCAATTTTCCTCAAAAAGAGGTCTTTATAATGATAACTGAGGGGCTAGGATGACAATCAGTTCTTTATTATATTTCTACATAATTAAAGTATAAATAAAATGACATTGAAAATGTTTGGACAAACAGGCATATTAGACGCATTTGCTGCCAAATCAAACAAAAGTCTAAAGACGTTAACATTAGGATTGATCAAAGTGGGGCCACTAAATTATAGGGGAAATTTGATGAATAATTCCAAACATTTAAAAAAGTTCATGATCATTTCCATTATGACTATACTTTTGTAAGTTACTGACATACAAATTTTAGCATTTTGTGTTGAAAATAATAGTAAAGAAAGATTACATTAATGTGAGAACATCTTCAAGTAATGTTATTGCACAAACTTGTCTAAAATGATGCCACAGTGACTTCTAGTGGTCAATTTGGGAAGTTTCTGGTTATTTTCAGAGAGTCAATAATATGATCTAATCCCAAATCCCCTGAATAGTGTGATCACGCTGTCTCACAACATTTTCTTTAGTTCTGCGTCAGTTTCTTCTGCACATTGCTTAATTATTGTCATTATTAAGGATCAATGTCATGTGTGCTGCGTGTAGGCTATAGCCTATGTACATTGATGGCAAAGTGCTGAGTTATACAGTGAGAATTAAATGTAAAATGTTTAGGCTACATGTAAATTATTATAAGAAAATGCAATCTCTTAAACATTTTGTGTCATATATGTTATAACATATGCAAATCTTTAATAAAGTTTTAAACAACCATATTTTTGACCTATTTGTTATGTTTAAATCTATAATAAAGTGATACATAATGACCTATAGTTCTTTTTCGACGTGAAAAGTTGAAACTGATGTTGAAGGCCTACTTGTAGTGTCTATCTGGTGGCAGTGCAATGTACTATATTTTATCATTTCTCAATACTGAAACTTTAAAGCCCATCTTAAAACCTATCCTGTATGACTTTTACTAAAACCACTAACCCTGTTTTTAAGTCTTCGGAGTGGCTGACACATTATGGGTGACCTGCACACATGCATTAATAATTCGCACCGTGGGGTTATTGATCTACATAGAGGGTTAATTTAGTAGCGTGTCTGCTATGCTCCTTTAGGTCTATGCACTGCCCTGAGTGGTCGTTATAATTAGAGACCCCCGCGTGCGCGTCCGGTTACACTCCCTCACTCCGCCGCCCGGCCGCTTCTCCCGGTGAGCTCAACTGGGAACGGGATCTACTAGCTTCACTCTTCGCTACACGCAGTAATATGAACTCTCTAACGACTTCCATTTGTCGTTATTGTAGTTGACGACGGAAAACATTCACCGGTGGATGTGTAAGTGGACATTTGAAGAGTTTCATACTTTGCCAAACATGTGAGTAGAACTTGAGTTCATCTGACTGAACAGACCCACCTTGACAGCTCTAAGGTCATTGAATAACACATTTAATCGTAATCACACCATACTTATTTTAATGTAGCCTATTAATTAGGCCTATCTTTGTTGTTGTTGGTTTTGTTATGATTATTTAAAACGTTGTTTTAAATGGCTACTATAAAATGGCCTAAATACTGTAAAAATAAATACAACTTATAAGTTGTAGCCTAATAATATATAGCTTATAAGTAGTTTAAGTTTAAAAGATTACTGTCGGGACTTAAATTACGGAATAAAGTCGTGCAGTAGAATGTGTTTGACAGCTGATATTGATATTGACGTGTTATATTGTGCTCTGTTCATAACACGTGCCCGCGCTATTTTAGGGCAGGTGGAGCGCGCAACGCCCCTCTCGCGCTCAAGGCATTCTGTGTGTCAGAGGTCACGCTGATTGTTCTGGACCGTGTGCGGAACGTTTCTGTCATTGTCATCTGTCATTTTGTATGTCACTGACTTGTTCAACATTTTGGTTACAGATGCGAAGCAGCTTGGAGGAAAGCTTACGTAAAGTTACTTACAGATCTTAGAGGGATGGGATGAGCACTGTTTTTGTTGTTTATGGCAATGATTTCTCTTATAAACATAAAAAGTAGACAAAACATGTTTTAAAATGCCCTATTGGGCATTGGTTTAAAGGTATAGTTCACACGAATTAGCCGTGGCAGTTCTGTCACCATTTGGAAAAGAGTTTAATTTCAAATTTGAACAAAGTGAAAGTGGGTAAACATTGATAGAATTATACATTCTGGGTGAATTATCCCTTTAAATAAAGACAGTAATCACAGTGTTTTGTTCAAAGGCAGTTTGAGACACTTTAGTTCTTTGTGTTTCCATGGAAGATTTGTCTCTGCTTTGCATAGGTGATTGTCCTGTGGGAATGTTGTGTTCTGTATGTGTGAAATGCTTCAGATGCTCTGGTGGTCAGTCCGTTCGTGTGGATGAAGTTTCCATGTAACTCTCTCAGTCATTTGACTGTGATCTCACAGCACATAGTTCAGAGATAATGCACAGATTTGTTTGATCTCTGGGAATGTGTCCGGTTCATGTTAATGCCTGTTGTGTTTTCATTCCACATTATTATGCCAGTATGTGCTCTCTCTCTATCTCTCTCTGTTCTTGTTCCTGGGATTCCATTTCAGGATAGCACACCCCTCTGTGTTCTAACAGAGTCACGTTGTGCTGCAAGGACATGCATACACTGTCACAGACTGATTAATACAATGATATTTTACCATGATTTTATTTTTTAAGACATTTGTGTTTTATTCTTTTCTATTGTCATAATCTAAAACGTATAATAATTTAATCATTCCACATGCATGCATTCTGAAAAAGTGGCAGTTTTGGATCCTTAGAAGGCACTATTGTTGGCTTTGTCTACCCACAGGAATTTAAAGTCATCATGAAACGAAAGTTGTGATAGTCTTTTCTTCCTTAATGTGATCCATCTGAGGGAAACCGACTCTCTAAAAAGAAAAAATGTAGGGTGGGACTTGATTTTGTTTATCGGGAATTGATTGGATCATTGGATGGCTAAGGTTAGCTATTGCTGTGATCTCATGTGAGTGACAGGTTGCTCCGCCCTTGCTCCATTAAACACATCATCAGAGAAAAGATGCAAGAAGAAGGGGAAGTTATTTTTATTAAAAGTTATGATTGCACATTAATAAAAAAAAAGAAGAAAAAAAAGAAGATGTGCATGGATACATTTTTTTTTAATTGACATGTATGATTTTTGGCAGGAAAATGCCAGCACAAATAACCAGTATTATGGAATTGCCATTTTCATGATATTGTGTAAATAACCAGGTTATTCATCAGGTAAATAATGAGCTTCAACAGACCATATTTCTGTAAGTCTAGTGTACCTTTTTATAGAAATGCTTACTTAAATTATAAAACAAACCCTTCATAAAAGTGACAGTCAAAAAAGAAATATGTAACAGAAGTGACTCTTAATACAACTCAAAGGAATGTTAAATTAAACCTGGACTGCTATGACAACATCTGTCCCATCCACAGATGCTGCAATGGTTTTCAGCTAAACTGTCTCCGTGGGAACCATGACATCACAGAGGACATCTGGAGACCCGCCCATTGAACGTGGGTCACTCCCACTAGACATCGATGATGTCCACATACTACTGCAAGGTCAGACTGAAGCTCTGATGGAGCATAAAATGTTGTCATTATCTGTTACAGGTTTGACATTATACACACAGTACAGTCCAAAAGTTTGGAACCACTAAGATTTTTAATGTTTTTAAAAGAAGTTTTGTCTGCTCACCAAGGCTACATTTATTTAATTAAAAATACAGTAAAACAGTAATTTTGTGAAATATTATTACAATTTAAAATAACTGTACTATTTAAATATATTTGACAAAGTAATTTATTCCTGTGATGCAAAGCTGAATTTTCAGCATCATTACTCCAGTCTTCAGTGTCACATGATCCTTCAGAAATCATTCTAATATGCTGATTTGCTGCTCAATAAACATTTATGATTATTTTCAATGTTGAAAACAGTTGTGTACTTTTTTTCAGGATTCCTTGATGAATAGAAAGTTCAAAAGAACAGCATTTATCTGAAATACAAAGCTTCTGTAGCATTATACACTACCGTTCAAAAGTTTGGGGTCAGTAAGAATTTTTATTTTTTATTTTTTTGAAAAGAAATTAAAGAAATGAATAATTTTATTCAGCAAGGATGCATTAAATCAATCAAAAGTGGCAGTAAAGACATTTATAATGTTACAAAATATTAGATTTCAGATAAACACTGTTCTTTTGAACTTTCTATTCATCAAATAATCCTGAAAAAAAATATTGTACACAAATATTTTGTACAATTGTACACATTAAATGTTTCTTTAGCAGCAGATCAGCATATTCGAATGATTTCTGAAGGATCATGTGACACTGAAGACTGGAGTAATGATGCTGAAAATTCAGCTTTGCATCACAGGAATAAATTACTTTGTGAAATATATTCAAATAGAAAACAGTTATTTTAAATTGTAATAATATTTCACAATATTACTGTTTTTACTGTATTTTTAATTAAGTAAATGTAGCCTTGGTGAGCAGACGAAACTTCTTTATAAAACATTAAAAATCTTAGTTGTTCCAAACTGTACTGTATATCTATTGCAATCTAGATTGCAATCTATCTATCTCACACAATTTTAATTTTCATTGGACTTTGAAACATGATATGAATTTATTTGTTTATTTAACAAACTTTCTATCTCATCTGTTTAATAAAAAAGTGATTTACTGGTGATGCTGAACAGTACAGGTTAAAATCGTTCTAGGTCTCACTCTCTCTCACACACCCCCAAACATGTTAAGCTTTGAATGGATGAAATGAATGACTTTATTAAGGCATAAATACAGCATGGCCATGTGTTTTTCATATGGTAACAGGCTGATGTAATTAAAGTTCCGTTGCCCTGAGTCATGAAGAGTTGCACAAGTGTTTTTTTGTTTTGTTTTTTTTCTAGCATGCAAGGTGTGGGGAATTAGATTTTTTTTTATTCAAACAAATCTTTCCTCCCCCTGTTGTAGTGTTTTTGTTGTTGTTTCGAGAGTCAAGTGATAAAAATGTGTAGATAAGATTTCATAATGAGCATAATTTAGGCAAATATTAAAGGTAGGGTAGGTAATTTTCAGAGAGGCTAGCAAAAGAGTTAGCTTTGAAAGCATAAGATCCCACCCTCCCTTCAGAGCGTCTCCAAAGCCACGCCTCCTCCAAAACACATACAGCAGGGAGCAAACAAAAATATCACGAGATACGGCGTTAAACTACCTCATGTCTCAAAGCACATAACATTACAATAATAATGAACATAAACAACTGACTGCTGCAGATTCATTTCGGCGTTGATAGAGTTACCATTGAAACACATAAAATCGAGGCACAAACCGCGCAGAGTAAAAACGGTTTCCATTCCTTCCAAATTACAGTAGTTATGGCGTGAACGCAGAATACGCTCTTTGTTTTGGTTCAGGAGGAACTATAAAAAAGATGGCTGCTTTGGTTGCGGTGCTCGGTGACTGACGTCTGTCTAACTGCATAGCATGAAACGCAATGATGATTCTTGATGTCTGTGCGAACAGGGTGCTTTAGGAGACTTTCAGCCAGCATAAAAAAAATGTTTTTGAAGCAAATCACCTACCCTGCCTTTAAGGGAGGATTACTTGTTAAAAAACAGAATTGCTCCTTGCTCGATTGTAGAGCTGAGGGGTCGGTTAAGCTCCTCCATTAGACATAAGGGACCCCCATAAAAAAAAAAAAAAAAAAAGATTTATTAATGTTTTATTGTAGTAGTGTCTGTCATCAGATAATAATGACATACAATTTACTTTAAGCAGTCAGCATGACTGCAAATTAAATGTTGATAATAATTGAGATGTTTTATTGTGCTTCAGGCTACTTGTGAAAAAATTAAGCCGTTATTTTTTTGCTAATATTTCTCTTTGTCAGAGTTCTGAAATGAACAAAAAAGTCAGTGGAAATGGCTAAAAACAGATGGCAGGTGAAATTTTGAAAGAATCAGTAAATAATTAATGTCCTAACATGTTGATTACTGTTGTAGCCCTGAGGATACAGTAGAACTGCATAAGGGAAGTGTTAATAGGCACCTGTGTGGACATGCTGTGTGCGTTTCTTTATAGCATAGGTAAAAGGTGGAGCCTTTCTGAAAACCTGCAGTACTAGCACTTGATCCTGAATTACTTAGCTAAAGGTTACCAGGCAAGTTGTGCCGTGTGTTTACTGTAGTTTTCAGTTGTACAGCTGACACATGCTCTCCAGAATCTCGATGCAGGAGTCTTGCACTGATTTGTTGTACTGCAAGATGAGGCTGGTTTATAAATCATTTCTACCATTGCACTCTCCAACATGCAACAACTGATAGTGATACAGGAAATTCCGGGATAGTAAATCTGATGACATCAGCATGGGTGAGTTTGGAGTAGCTATAAAATTAGTTGCTGTCTAAAAATAGATAGACAACAGACCGAATGCAATAATTAAAATGATATTTTGTGTATTGCCGTTAATATTGTTTTATCATATGTACATCTGAACATCATGGTGCAATCACTGCTGATGTCTAAGACAACAAAAAGAAGTTGCCTCATTTTGTCGGGGTTGAACACCCATCTGAAAGGTTTCATAGGAAGAAACATGGATCACAAGGTGAGGTGCATATAATAATTATTGCATAATCATAAAATTATTACACATTGTCTTACAGAAAAGAGACGTATTTAAAGTAAAATGTTAAATTAAGAAGCTTTCAGGTGATTTGATTTTGTTTCACTATTATTATGAATCATTATGAAACACTAATTTGTTCAACGTATCTGTACCGCCTAAATGGAGTGTCAGTCAAAAGCATGTTATTAGGCTTTTCTTTTTTATCTCCTTTATCTTTTCACTATTGTTTCCCCTCATTCTGTTGTTCACTAAAAGGGAGGTGTGTCTCTCACTATCTTAGAAGTGCACCTCCCAAAACACATTAGACTAAACAAGATATGAAATTTGTTCAATGGAAACATTCCAGTCTGCCATTGTGTTTCAGTAGAATTCATTTAAATCAAGTCACCTGTAAAGGGGAGTGTTTGCTGAGAGAATTTTGTTGTTTTCAAATCAAAAAGTAACACATAGTTTAAAAAAAAAAACTTGTTCTGGTGGGTGACCTTAATTACAAATCACAGAAACCAAACCTAATCTCCATATTGATTTCATTCTTATTACTATAAAAAAAAACTTCACACTACATCGCTTGGGCTATGGGTTTTTTTCACCCTGTATATACAGGTGCTGGTCATATAATTAGAATATCATGAAAAAGTTCATTTTTTTATTGTAAATTATTTTTAAAAATGAAACTTTCATATATTCTAGATTCCCTACATGTAAAGTAAAACATTTCAAAAGTTTTTTTTAAATTTTGATGATTAGAGCGTACAGCTCATGAAAGTCCAAAATCCAGTATCTCAAAATATTAGAATATTTCCTAAGATCAATCAAAAAATGGATTTTCAAAACAGAAAAGTTCAAGTTCTTTAAAGTATGTTCATTTGTGCACTCAATACTTGGTCGGCAGCACATTACAGCAAATGACTTGCTCCCAGCACAAATTACAGCATCAGTGAAGTGTGGCATAGAAGTGATCAGCCTGTGGCACTGCAGATCATCTGTATATTGTTGGATCGACTGTTCCTCATCTTTCTCTTGAAAATATCCCATAGATTCAGGGGTCAGGCATGTTGGCTGGCCAATAAGTTTTTGCACTGTGGGCAGGTGCTAAAGTCCTGCTGGAAAAGGAAATCAGCATCTCCATAAAGCTTGTCAGCAGATGGAAGCAGCTTCAAGCAGCTTGGATTCTGTGCCTCTCCAGTCTTCCTTCAGACTCTGGGACCATGATTTCAACATGAAATGCAAAATTTACTTTTATATGAAAAGAGGACTTTCGACCACTGTTCACTGTCCAGTTCTTTTTCTCCTTAGCCCAGGTCAGATGCTTCTGACATTGTTTCTGTTTCAGAAGTGGCTTGGTAGTACTTTTCCCGAAGATGTCTGAGTGTGGTGACTCTTGATGCGCTGACTCCGGCTTCATTCGACTCATTGTGAAGTTCTCCCAAGTGTCTGAATCGGCTTTACTTAACAATATTCTCAAGCTTGTGGTCATCCCTGTTGCTTGTGCACCTTTGCCTACCCAATTTCTTCCTTCTAGTCAACTTTGCATTTAATATGCTTTGATACATCACTCTGTAAACAGCCACCACATTCAGTAATGACCATCTGTGACTTACTCTTTTTGTGGAGGCTGTCAATGATTGTCTCCTGGACCATTGCCAAGTCAGCAGTCTTCCCCATTAGTGTAGTTTCAAAGAACAAGAGATACCCGGAATTTATATTGTAGGGATGGTCATTTAATGAAACTCAAATGTAAATATTCTAATATTTTGACTAAGATTTTGGACTTTCATTAGCTGAACGCTCTAATCAACAGATTAAAAAATGTTTTTGAAATGTTTTACTTTACATGTAGGGAATCTAGTATAAATGAAAGTTTCATTTTTTAAAATAATTTACAATAAAAAAATGAACTTTTTCACGATATTCTAATTATATGACCAGCACCTGTACAGTGTGCTTCTTTTACTGGGCTATGCAACATTTCACACTTGTAATTTTGAAAGTACTATACAGTATTATGTACTTCCTCAGTGCTTGACATATCATTCTCCCATGGTAAAAACTACCCTGGGTTACCCGTGTCAAGTGTAAAAGTGCATTAGTATTTGATAGCTGAACTCTAAATAAATCCACAGGAACCTGTCAGCTGATAACTTTAATCATCTCAAAGCTTCCCTTCATCCTGTGCTGCTGATACAGGAGTGTGTGAACAGTGACTGTCAAACCCTGCCAGTCCTGTCAAGGAATCTATTCAAACACACACACTCTCTCTTTCTCTCTTTGTGGGTCAGTCGGTCAACAGCGACATCTCTGAGACATTATCCTGATAACTAACCTGAGAGTCTTATTCATAGTGAGTGTGGCCATGTTTAGCAGTTAATGAGGGAGAGCTCTTTTAGAATCACTGCAGGCCAACAGAGTCAGTTTGGCGATCGGATTCGTCTTATGGGTTTCGTAGCAATAGAGGTTGTAGATTTTACTTGCTCGTTTGAGGAGAGAGTTGACAACTCTTGAGACAACAGTTTTGGTAAAAGTTGATCTGTGTAGACTTGGACGTATTGTGAGAGATTTGTGAGAGAGTTTTTGTTTAAGAAGAAGAATGGAAGAAGTGGATTGTCAGAGAATGGAGGATAAAGATGTTCTTCACGCAGCCGATGAGCTCATTGATTTTGTGGAACTTTATAACGGTAAACATAACTGCCGCTCTATTTGATGATTACTTTTAGGGCTGTATTGCATTTCATGTGAACCACATACAAAAAAGTTTGTATGAATGAATGAATGAATGAATGAATGAATGAATGAGTTTTTTGATGTGTAAATACATTTTCCTTCCTCTACAGATTAAAACATGTTAGTTACATTAAATTTAATTTGGAAAAAAAGATTATGCATTGCTACACAACTGAAATTGGACCAACCTGACCAGTGTTATGCCTTCCAAAGATGTTATTGTTGAATACAAATGCACCTGTTTCTTGCTCATACGTTTATAAGATCTATTCTTATTTGAATTGATATGATCACAGCACATATAGATACAATCCTGCAAGATCATGTGTGTGTTTGTACGTGCTGGTTTTCATGCTGTTCTCCTGTCCGTTCTGCCCTCAGTGGAGCAGGAACAAATTCAGAAGAGAACCTTCACCAACTGGATCAATGCCCAGCTGTCTAAGGTGAGGGTCAGAGTTCAAGAGCTCCTAATCTTGACTTAGAAAAGCTATATCAGTAATAGACTGTATGTTGCGTTTATCTGAATCATCATGAACTTCATTTGCATTATTTTTAATCATTTGAATTAACTGTGAATTACACATAGGACTTTTTGACATCAGAAACTGCACCTAAACTACAGATAAATGACGAACATGGAAAGTGTTGTTGGTAGAGGTCATTCCTGCAGGTTCTCCAATAGCGGAGAGGGAATGAGGGGTGTGCAGGGGTAAATATAATCTTCTCAAACATGGCCCAGAAAGACAGACAGCAACAGGAGTTGGTCAGCACACACACACACTTATGAACGCACATATTCACACACACAGCTACTTATAAAGTGAGCAAATGACACAATCAGTTTCACGTGGCTTTGGTCTTACAGGCATGAACAGGGGACGTGTGCACACATAAAAGAGAGGTCAAGGTGTCATTTCATATGCTCATTTATGTCTCCCCAGCAAACAGAATATTAGCTGCTCTCAGTTTTATGTAAAAGGCTTCAACAGGTTGAGTCCACACAAGCTTGTCTGATTTGTTGTCTTGACATAGTCTGAATATCTGCCTTGAGCATTGACTCCTATTAGCTAACAAAACTGATACAAATGAAAACTATACTACAAATGGAAAAAATATTTCTAATTAAAAAAAAGGGGTACATTTGAGTGAGCAACAATGCAAAATAGTTTACTTTTTTTTTTTTTTTTAGCCAAAATTTTATTAAATAAATAATTTTAAATAAAATTTTATTTTATTTCTTAAAGGGATAGTTCTCCCAAAAAATAAAATTCTGTCATCATTTACTCACACTCAAATTGTTCCAAACCTGTATGAATTTATTTGTTCTGCTAAACACAAAGGAAGATATTTTGATGAATAAGGATAACCAAACAGTTGTGGGACACCATTGACTTCCATAGTATGGAGGAAAAAATACTATGGTAGTCAGTGTGGCCCATCAACGGTTACAAACATTCTTCAAAATATCTTACTTTGCGTTCAGCAGAACGAAGAAATTCATACAGGTTCGAGTGTGAGTAAATGATGACAGAATTTTATTTTTTGGGTGAACTATCCCTTTAATTTTGAGGTGAGATATGACCCTGACATGTTTTCGTGGGATTTGCTTGTTTGGTTTAGTTCTGAAGTTACAAACCATGTGCATTCTGGTGTTAAATATGGGATATTTCATTCTGCTCTCTCAGAGGAGTCCTCCAGTTACTGTGCTGGATCTTTTCAATGAATTTAGAGATGGAAGCAGACTATTGGACCTGCTGGAGGTGATGAGTGGTCAGAGAATGGTAAGTGTCTAGTTCAGTAGTTGTCAACTGATTTTTCAATAACCTATGCTGATATCTAGAGAGCAAGATGGCCATTGCCCCATACTCATATATACCTATAATATAATGTATAATATAAAACAATATAATTTGATATGAGATTCATGAAAAGATAAATATTTATTTAATTAATATCAATATTTTTTTTACACAATTATACTCCAGATTTACTCAAAAATGTCTGAAAGCAGAAAATGTGCACTATCCAGTGTCTAAGCTATTGGCTGATTTTTGAACTGACACAAAGAGAGCAAACCAATAATCTCAGAATGGCCAAATATTGGCAGATATAAGAATCTGTTACAGGGAGTTTCTAATAGCCATAACCAACCTTCATTACAGAGCCGAGAGAAAGGAAGGGGGACATTTCAGCACAGAACAAACATTGAGAAAGCTCTAGCGTTCCTTAAGAAGAAATCGGTAAGATGCACCAACAGTTGCCACACTGGGGAAAGAACTCATGGAAGTGTATTTCAATGGATGAACACAATTCATTTTGTTCGTTTCATTGTGTGCAATCAGTTTAAATTTGGAAAAAAAAAAAAGAAATTTACGTAATTTGTGCTGAAACTACATTAAGGTTTTTTGTTTGTTTGGGCAGGAGATTTTCTGTTCCCAGCATGCTTTGCATGGGACTGAATGGGGGAAAGAACGCATTAAGAAATTAAGCTGTATTTTATTTGTTTTTTAAGTATAGGGAGACTTTAAGTCTTAAGTCCGGGAGTGTTTGAAGGGTTAGTTCACCCGAAAATGAAATTTCTGTCATTAATTATACTCACCCTAATGTTGTTCCACACCTGTAAGACTTTTGTTCATCTTTGGATCACAAATGAAGATCTTTTTGATTAATTTTGAAACATTTCTGTCCTTCTTTTGACAGCTATGCAACTACCACTTTGATGCTTCATAAAGTTCATAAAGAGATCGTAAAACTAGTCTATATGAATTGAACTGTTTAGTCTATATTTTTGGAAGAGACAAGATCACTTTATATGATGAACAGATTGAATTTAGGCTTTTATTTACATATAAACATTTATCAATGCAAATATCAATCTCAAGCATATTTTCTTGACGTGCGAGAAGAGGTTTGTTGTGCGAAAGGCAGATTTGGTTGAGCTTCTGTTTATGTTGGCTGATCAATGTTTAAAGTGAATAAAAGCCTAAATTAAATCTGTTCATTATATAAAGCAATCGTGTCTCTTCAGAAAATTTGTACTATACAGCTATATTCATATGGATTAGTTTTACTATCCCTTTATGAACTTTTTGAAGCATCAATGTGGTTATTGCATAGCTGTCTATGGAGGGACAGAAATCTCTCAGATTTCATAAAAAAAGATCTTCATTTGTGTTCTGAAGATGAATGAAAGTCTTACGGATTTGGAAAGACTATGAGTAATTAATCACAGAGTTTTAATTTTGGGGTGAACCATCCCTTTAATGTTCTGTTATGTTGGGAGTTTGGAGAAGATAAATGTCTGCTGCTTTGAAGAACAATCGCATTTTTCTCATTTGTCTCATTTTTCTTTGCCCTTCAAGCACCAGTTTTAGTATACTTCTGTGTGAAGATGAAATATCAACATCTGTTACTTTATTATTAACATCTTTGCCCTGCAGATCAAACTAGTGAACATCAATGTCTCGGACATCATGGACGGCAAGCCTTCCATTATTCTGGGTCTGGTCTGGACCATCATCATGCACTTTCATGTACGTTTGCTATCTCAAAAGAGCTGGGTTATAAATCAACCCTTAAATTCAAGAAACCTTGATGAAATGTACTAATATAAAATGTACTACAAATATACTTATATATAAACTGAGAAGAATGATTGTCAGGTTTGTTGGATGATTATTCTGATGGGTCGTTTACATTGTTTAGATTGAAGAGTTGGCCAGCACATTGTCCTTTAGTTCTCGTCAGTCGTCTCTGGAGTCTCTGGCGAGTTTGGACACTCGATCGACCAGCAGCAGTGCCCGCAGCAGTCCAGTGCCACCCCGTGGTTCACCCCTGCACGCACGTTTCCGTGTTTCTGCCAAGAAAGCCCTGCTGCTGTGGGTCAGAGAGCAGTGCCAGAGGTGGGGAACAACCTGCTAAAAGGGATTCTTGGGAACAGTGAGACTCTGTACTATAAAACCAGTCATCTTTTTCTGTCTTCTTAGGGCTGGTTGTACTCTGAATGTGAAGGATTTTAAGGTGAGCTGGAGGAGTGGCGTAGTGTTTTTGGCGATACTTCATGCTCTAAGGCCGAATGTAGTGGACCTAACCAGAGCCCGAACAAGAACGAACAGACAGAACTTGGAAGAAGCTTTCCACATTGCTGAAAGAGAACTTCACATCCCCAGACTACTAGATCCAGCTGGTAAGTGTGTGTTTGTGCTGTGCAAATGTACTGTAAGCTGTGCTGTTTTTTTAAATGTGTGCTTTTGTTTTCTATGTATATGATATTACCATATGACAATAGTGTATTTGTATTTCAGATGTTGATGTTAGGGACCCTGATGAAAAGTCTATTATGACTTATGTTGCTCAGTTTCTGCAGTACTCTAAAGATACTTCTGTTTCTGATGAAGAAATGCAGGTTAGCCACACACACACTTTTTTTTTTTTTAACTGTTCACAATTACTATACCCTTTGGCCTTTTACAGATGCCTTTTGCCATTTGAACCATTTTTACTAGTGAAGTAAGGAATAGTTTAACCAAAAATTAAAGTTCTGTCATCATTTATTCATTCTCATGTTTCAACTATTCCTTGAATTATTCCTTTAATAGGTTCAGGGCTGCATGATTAACTGAAATAAAACCGAAATCACAATAGAGCTCTTATTTTAAATCACATTTTAAATCGCAAACACAATTTAATAAATCGTCATTAGATTTTTTTTGAAAATTAGATTTATGTCATACTTATGTTATATATTTCAGAGGACTTTTTTTTATTTGATCATAATCATATAATATATCAAAACAAGTACTCATGATTGTATTCCTCCAACATTTCACACTGTAAATCTAAATGCTCATTTGACTCTTTAAGCTCTCACATATCTTTTTCCTCTTTTGTTTTTCTTTCTGTTCTTTTTCCCTCTCAATGGTGACTTAGTATCTCACTCCTCCTCAGTGTCTCTCTCCTGTCAATCTGCCATCAGACTTTACTCCTTCTATAGCTGCGTCACCTCTAAGACAGGTACTTCTATCTCTCTGTCACACTCTGTTATTTTTAGGTGCATGATTCATTCATTAACTATTCTTTCTCTTTTCATTTTGTGAAGGTGTGTTAGTTTTTATTATCAGTGTCAGAATTATTTATAAATGTCAATGAAAGGTTAATTTGGACTTGTTCGGCCTGTTGTTTAAACTGTTGTGTGAGTGAATATGCTATACTGTTATTGTAAGTGGTTGACATGTAACATGTATATGTATGACTTGTTTTAATTCATTAAGATTTGGGGATATAATGTAAAATAATATGAAAGTAAAAGTGTATATTTTACTATTGGTTGATGAAACTTTTTAACTGATTTTGATTGAAGAGTTTGAATGATTTTTGCTATTGTCCACTTAAATTGTTTTACTTGACATGTTCTCTGATTAGGCTCACCTGTTAATGCCCTGTCCAATCAAATCAGGCCCTCCCCAATCACCTGATACAGCTAGAGCAGCTGCCCCTGGGGTAAAATATCACACCCCCAACCCCCTTTTAAAATACCCCATCTGATGCTCCGTAACTACCACTGTGTTGCATGTACCTGTATAAACATGCTGATAACTAAAAACTCAATTATAAAGATAATCCCAGAAATTACAGAGCTAATCCATTAAAACCAGAGATAATCCCTGAATTATAGAGATAATTCATTTAATAAAGCACCTCTTGTGTTTGAAGATTCTTATACACTGAACTTGAGCTTTCATGGTACTTGGCAGGAGCATTTTAATTACAGACATGCTGAGAAAGTTGGTTTGTGACTGCTTTACTGTTTAGTGTGCAGTGCAAATGGTATTTAACTTGTACGCAGCTTTAATCTTTAATTTTACCTCAAACTTTTATTGATGAAAATAATTGTTTTGTATACCTTGACTACAATGACACCATAAACTGCCTAATGGATAACAAAATCAAACAATTCTTTTTTTGACTTGATCCAGACCTCAGGCAATCAGAAGGCTCAGGAGGTCACATGCTGGTTGGATCAGGCCTATCAGGAGCTGATAGAGGGATGGGACTCCACAGAGGGAGAAAGCTATGCTGAAAGATACCAAGTAAGACCTGAATATCAATGAATGTCTGAGGTGGCTTTTACACAACACAGTTTTGAACTAAAAACATTAAACTTTTTAAAACATTTTGGTCGTTCATTTACACAACAAACAACTTCTAAATATGGGTTTTGAAGTGCAAGTTTTTGAAAATAAAACCTTTATCTACAAAAATACGAATTTGTGAAAACAGTGATGTCATGTTCAGTCTTTAAGTGCATAGTGTTTCTTTACAAAGTGACATCGCCAACTACTGGCCTGGCATGAATAATATAGCAGTTTTAGTCGTTTTCACAGATCCATGTGAACAGGGATCGTTTTGACAAAGTTCAGCTGTATGCAAAAAACGCAAAGGAAAAACTTTTTGGTTTTTAGTGCATCATTGTTGTGTAAACGTTTCTTTAACTAAAACAATCCACACTGTGGAATGATGCACTAAAAAGATTAAATTCTTGAATTTGAGTGAAGAACATCCTTTTTATTTGTTTACCAATAAATGCAAAGTCATAGCTAAATTTTTTTTAGCAAATCTGCTCATTTATCTGTTTGTTTGTTTGTATATTTAGACATTTAATAACATTTAATAAAAACATTTCTATATATGTATTTTATCTATCTATCTATCTATCTATCTATCTATCTATCTATCTATCTATCTATCTATATATATATATATATATATATATATATATATATATAATATTATATATATGTATATATAATATTATATATTGCCAAAAGTATTGGGACACCCCTCCAAATCATTTAATTCTGGTGTTTCCAACCACTTCCATTGAATTCCAACCACTTCCATGAGCACAGGTGTATAAAATCAAGCACCTACTGTAGGCATGCAGACTGCTTTTACAAACATTTGTGAAAGACTGGGTCACTCTCAGGAGCTCAGTGAATTCAAGCGTGGCTCCGTGATAGGTTGCCACCTGTGCAATAAGTCCATTCATCAAATTTCCTCACTACTAAATATTCCAGAGTCAACTGTTAGTGGTATCATAACAAAGTGGAAGCAATTGGGAACAACAGCAACTTAGCCAGGAAGTGGTAGGCCATGTAAAATCACAGAGTGGGGTCAGCGCATGCTGAGGCACACAGTGCGCAGAAGTCGCCATCTTTCTGCAGAGTCAATAGCTACAGATCTCCAAACTTCGTGTGGCCTTCAGATTAGCTCAAGAACAGTGTGTAGAGAGCTTCATCGAATGGGTTTCCATGGCCAAGCAGCTGCATCCAAGCCTTACATCACCAAGTGCAATGCAAAGCGCCGGATGCAGTGGTGTAAAGCACGCCGCCACTGGACTCTAGAGCAGTGGAGACGTGTTCTCTGGAGTGACGAATCACGCTTCTCTGTCTGGCAATCTGATGGACGAGTCTGGGTTTGGCGGTTGCCAGGAGAACGGTACTTGCCTGACTGCATTGTGCCAAGTGTAAAGTTTGGTGGAGGGGGATTATGGTGTGGGGTTGTTTTTCAGTGGTTGGGCTTGACCCCTTAGTTCCAGTGAAAGGAACTCTTAATGCTTCAGCATACCAAGATATTTTGAACAATTTCATTCTACCAACTGGGATGGCCCCTTCCTGTTCCAACATGACTGCGCACCAGTGCACAAAGCAAGGTCCATAAAGACATGGATGAGCCAGTTTGGTGTGGAGGAACTTGACTGGCCTGTACAGAGTCCTGACCTCAACCCGACAGAACACCTTTGGGATGAATTAGAGTGGAGACTGTGAGCCAGGCCTTCTCGTCCAACATCACTGCCTGACCTCACAAATGAGCTTCTAGAAGAATGATCAAAAATTCCCATAAACACTCCTAAACCTTGTGGAAAGCCTTCCCAGAAGAGTTGAGGTTGTTATAGCTGCAAAGGGTGGGCCAACTCCATATTAAACCCTACGGATTAATGGGATGGGATGTCATTAAACACAGGCGTCCCAAAACTTTTGGCAATATAGTGTATATATTATGTATTGTGTACTCTATTGTTTTCTTCCTATTTTGTCATTGACTGTAAACACATTTTAGATTTGCATCAGTTTTGTTGTATGTGATGATTTGCTTTTGTTGTTGATTTGTTTGCATTAATGTTTATTTACTTTTGTTTCAGGTCTTCCACACCTTCATTGTGTCCTTTAATGAGCAGCGGCGGCCCGTAATGCCGTTACTAACAGCGATGAAGAGGACACCTCAGCTCAGTGTAGAGCAGAAAGGTCTCAGACGAGCATGGGACACTCTTGCTGAGAAGGTCAGAGGTCACAGCATTAAACATGTTGCTTTTTTGATATTTGATTGGTTTTATATGATTATTCAATTTTGTGCTAAGATTCATTAGACTCAATTGAAAAACAGAACAATAACAAATGAATGTTATATGTCTAAATGCATGCCATCTAAGTGGATGAACTTGCCTCCCTGTGAGTAGAAATACGTAGAAGTCATATGCTGCTGATATTGCACTGATATTTGTGTCTGAGGTAGCTGCGTGAGTATAAAACAGAACTGGACATGAGTCTCCCATCTCCACTGGACATCGTGGGCCGCTGGTTGTTGCGTATTGAAGAGGTTTTATCTGCCGAAGAGGGCGAGCCAATGGATCACGCCCGAGCTGCGGAGGAGGCCCGTGAGAAACTTGAGCTACTGAAGGTTTGACTGACTTCTATAATGTTAATTTTATTATGGCTATATAGAGCTGTTCAGTCATGAAAATTTAATAAATGTCATATTTCTGCCACATTTTTGTAGGTGTGTTTGGAGGAGATGCCACATCATCTCAAGAGGTTTAATATGTTTCAAAACACAAATGAGTTTGGAGAGACTCTGGTGCCGACAGACAAGATGGAAGAAATGAAGAGAAGGTGAGTTTGATTGCTTAATCAGACATGAATCCTACTGGGAATGAAACAGCTTCACTTTTAATTTACAATATTTCTGTTATCGTTTCACGAACAGCAGTAAACTGTATTTAATTGTTTTGTGTACGTGACCATTTTCCAGGTTCACCAGTGTCCGTGTAACAGCTAAATATCATGGTATTAAGCTGGAGTACCGTGAGCGCAGGCACACAGTGTTAGACCTGCTGAATCAACTCAACATTAAATTGCGCTTTTGGAAAAGAGCCTACATTTCCCAGGAGGCTGTTCGTGTGCTAATGCAGGACTGGAATGTGAGTGAAAAGTGACTAAATGCTAAAATATATTTGCTGCTGGGCATTACTTAGTGATTACAAGTAAACATTAAGTATTGAAATCATAGAAGCTTTAAACTTTGATCACAATTAATGTTTTTAGGAGACTGTGAACAAACAGGACCTGACTTCTATGCTGGATGGAGCCCTCCACAGACTCAAACTAATCGCCAACAAATACACCAGCAAGGCTGCTTTGGGTAATACAGAGGAACTGTGTGTGTGTGTGCGTGCGTGCGCGTGCATACTCCTAAATGACTAGAGCAATTACAGTATGAATAAATGTGACAAAGAAATGGCATTTTGTGGAAAGTGTTGTTGTTAATCAATAATTATTGATAAGCTGATGTCTGCTTCAGCTGGAGACTCCACACAGGTAAATCGCCAGGTGGCTGATCTGGAAGCAGATGTGACAGCAACTCTGGAAGGTGTAAGGATGATGAGGGGAACTATGGGACGTGTGTTGGCAGCATGGGACTCTTACAGTGATATCTATACCTCACTGCGCGCATGGCTGGAACAGGGTCCGCATAGTCAGCGACACGGGCAGAGAACAGAGGTACACGCAAACTCGTAGAAAACGTTTAATTTACCTTTTTATTGTAGTTTTAAAGTGTTATCAATCTGTTTTTTGAAATATAAATATACCTATCCATCAATTCTTTTAGGTGACATTATCAGTGATGTCAGAGTGGAGTTCTCGGCAAGCTCACCTGAACGAGGTCGCCAACTACCTAACTGAGGTCACAGACCCCCAGACTAGCCGCGCTATTTCAGACGAACTCTGCAAGATAAATCTGCTCTGGGCTGACTTTGCCAAAACAGCCCAGTTTGTGAGTCACCCATCATGTTCAAAATTCAGTAATCTATGTACAAAGATATTAAGTAAACTATATCAAGTAAACTATTTAAAAATGTGCACTTATCTTGTTTTGTCCGATTGTGTTGGACAAAGAGTCTACTAATTAGTTTGCTTCTACAAATATAAAATAGATTAACAAAAATAATCAACTGGTAAAGCTATGTACTTTTTGTAGTATTTTGAAGCAAATTGTATATTTCAGTCTTTAGCTGAGGAGCCCAGTGCTGGCCCATCTAGTCCTCAGACAGTTCAGGCCCTGATGAGGGAGGCTACTCAGTTACTGAAAGAACCTGTGGAGGTGGTTTCTGGATCACTACGTACTTACACAAAGAGACTACAGGTATGCAGTGTGTATGTACTTATTTATTCATATTGTATCACACAATTGTTTTGTAGTAGCTATTTGTGATTGTTGCTTTTTTTGTTTGTTTGTTTTCTAAATTTAAGACTAGACAAAGTGGGATTTAGCTTAAAATTGTTATTTCTCCCAGCTTATGATGAAGAAAATAAAGGATGTGGATCTAGAGACCCTATCCCCATCTCTAGACTGCTCTCCAGAAACCCTGAGCAAACTTCAGCAGGCTATTCCTGAAGTAAGCAAATACATTACTCTGTTTGGCCCCTTATGTTTTTAAGTGAATTGTGTTAATTTTCTTGCCTTTGTGTATACTTTATTTAATAAAGTGTATGTGCTTGACCTGAGAATATTAGCAGATTATCATGTTTTAAAATGTTTAGCTTCATTATTTTATTATCTTTCCTGATGCCTGTATTCGTTTCTGTTTGTATTTGAAGAGTTTGGTTCCAAAACGCAATAACTCCATTTTGATTAATTTCAGTAAAAAGGTGTTTTCTTTACCAAGAAAGTGGCAAGATGAAAACCACTATTTTCTGTTTCAAACTTTAACATAGCATCTTTTGGTTATAAAAACATAAAAAATTCAAATCTACATTTCGATTTTAAAAAGTTTATTATAAAAATGTATAATTTTTTCCCCAAATTGCAATAAATCCATGACAATTTTTTTTTCAAAATGCAATTAATCCATCAATATAAAAGTTATTTTTCAAATTGAAAATATACAACAAAGTAAGTTGATTCACATATATGACAGAGTCTAAACTTTGCCAATATTTATCTTACAGGCATTTTACTAAAAATACATTCAGCCATCGCTCCCAAAATGAATTCAACGGGTCATCTTATTAATGATATAAATAATTTGTCATTACCGATTAAAGAGTATCTGGCACCACCGCAAGGTTAAATAAACACATTTGCCAAGTACATTGGTATTAAAAACGGCTTTTTAAAAAAGCCTTCAATGTTTACAGTGGGTGGAATGGTGCGCTGCGATTGGTTGAGCGGATATATTGCGTTCTGCAGAGATAGGAGACTGGAGTTTGTCGCCTTTTGGAAAGAAAGGGAGAAAACATGACAGAATAACATGACGGGTATCGCATTTATAGCAAAATTAATGAATGACTTTTCAATACCGACCAGATACAATACTGATTTTGGCGAAAAATGGCGTTTATCGCGTTTTGGAACCAAACTCTTCATTTGTTTATGTGTGTATATCTATCCCTGTATGTCTAGGTATTGCAGACACTCTGTGAGGCTGAACAGGTGTGCGATGAGCTGCGTGTGAGTGTGAGTGGGTTGGACGGGCGTCTAGCTGAACTGTTACACTGGGAGATGGAAGCCAGAGAGTTGTATCAGCTCCTGAAGGAGGAAACACACAGGCAGAAGAGAGGACAAGACCCTAGAGCCCGGGTGAGTATGTACAAGTATATTCCACAAAATATGAATTAATTCTCCCTCTCTTCTTGCTACTTCTCTTTACTTAGCTGAATTGGAATAAAGGGTTCTTCTCTCTTTTCCTGTAGCTGTTAATTTCGAGAGGGCTACAGTTAGAGGGTCAAGTGGTTATGGAGGAGCAGGATCTGCAGGTGATGGTCATGACTGGTCAGAAGACTTCACCACTGCAGTATCTCATCGCATCCACCATGCAGGACAGGGTCCGCGCTGTTGTTGAAAAGTCACAGGTCTGTCTAATTTAGAACACTAAAAACACTAGAACACTAGAACACTAAAAAGTTAACAGCATGATTGCACCTGTGCAATATTAATTAAAAAAAATAATATATAGAATTGAAACTGCTCTCTTTCCATACTTATCAATTATGCCATAAATAACGTTTTATGTTAATTTCATACAATGCCTAGGAATGAGTAACCATGTTTTAGAATTGTATGCAAATTCATTATGATTTTGAAATTTTTCTAAATCTCAACAGGAAGCCGTAGGCATGCTTAGCTCTTTGGGGGCTTGCAGAGACAGAAGCCCTGTTAGAGACCAGCCCCCTTCCAAGATTTTTGTCAAATATCAGGAGGCAGAGGAAGAGCCCCAAACCCAGAAGCCCTCCTTCCAGCCTATCTCTCCTTCAGGAGCCCCTAGCCAAACAGAACCCCAGCCTGCAGTCAGAGCCAAAGTCCCAGTACCTTCTCAGATACCTTCTGAGGTACCTTCTCAAACTGTAGTGCTCAAGACCCAGCCATGTAGTCAGCCTGTGCCTATGATTGTTGTACAAGAGTATGAAGAGGAGGAAAGTAGTCCACAAGCACAAATGCACCTCTGTGAGCAAGTGAAAGACTCTCAGTCTATTGAAGTTAAGTCACAGAATGTTGTCCAAGCTCAAGCAAAAATTGACATGCTCAAAGAGCATCATGTAGAAAGCCAGAAATCTTTACCACAACCTGAGACACAAAAACAGACAGAAAACCAGTGGAAGATGCAAACTCCAGTAGCCAGCCAACCCTCACAGAACCTTCAACAAGCAGCATCACAAGTTCAAAATGAACAACAATTAGCAACACAGCCACAGGTGCAGATCCAACAACAAGAGAAAACTCAACTTGCAAAACAGCAGAAGGTTCAAGCACAAACGGCAATTCAGTCACAGCCTCAGGGCCAAGTAGAAACACAATCACAGAAAGAAGTTACAATCCAACATCAAGCTCCAAAAACAAAGCAGCAGAGGAAAGCAAAAAAATCCCAGGCAAATGTGCAGAACAGACCTTGGCTTCAACAGAGTCATCAACTGGAAAATGTTACCCAAAAACCAGCTCAGTTGGTGCCACAATCTCAGTCAGAGCCAGAGGACAAAGGTCAAATAAGTCCTCAAGCACCACAACAGCATATAGTGGCTGTTAACTCACCTGAAGCTCAGGGACCTGCTCATGGCATGGTAACAACACAGTCAAAAAGCATTGTTGAGAGTGGTGAGAAACGCCTGAAGCAAGCTCAATCTGTTGCACAAGAGAAACCCCTTATAGTGACACAAAAACTACCTCAAACTGTGCCAGCAGTTGCAGCACAACCAGTGATTCAAAAACAACCACAACAGCCAGTGAGTCCTCCGATTCGTCAACAAGTATCAACCCAACATCAACCTCAGCCCTCTATATCAACTCAAACTCAAGCAACTACACAATACTCACCTGCACCTGCACCCATTCAGCAACAAAAGCAATCTCAAGCACAGATATTGACACCACAGCAACCTCAAGTGATGATCCGGAAACAATCTCAATCCATGACTTCCATGCAACCACAGTGGCAGCCACAACAGACAATTCCACAGTCTCATCATGCAGTGCTGCAGCCACAAAGATTTCCAGTGACCCAAGCAATGCCCCATGGCATTTCCAGTCCAGGGCAGCAGTACCCAACATCTACCATTCAACCACAAGTAAATATGCAGAGACAACAGTCACCACACAGTGTAGTGCAGACCCAGCAACCCACACTGCACAATCCGGCTGTGATTTCCCCTCAGCCCAAAGGTGCATCCCCCATACAACCCAGAATCATCTCTATGCCTCAACCCCAGATGCCTGTTCAGTCTCAAACCCAAACCCAAACCCAGGTCAAAGCACAGGGAAGTGCACCACTTATGATTCAACCTCAGGGGCAACCCCAGTGGTGTCAACCAGGAGATGTCACCCTGTCTTACCCCAAAGTCCAAGGACCAATTTCTGTCACTGCCCAAATGCAGCATCTGGCCCATTTCCAAACTCATCCCCAACCTCAAAGTTTTCCTCCAACTCAACCTAAGCAGTGGTCACAAGTAAGACCAGGACTTGGACCCACTGTCCAAGTCCCAGGTCAGGTAGTCCAACCTCAACCTCAAATGGCTGTTTACCCTAAAACCCAGCCACAACCACAGCCTCAGCAGTGGCCCCCTGCTAGACCAGAATCACCTTGGGGTCAATCACAGATAAGACCCCAAGGTCCAGGTCAGCATATGGTTCCCTCCCAGAAATGGAGACCTGTCAGTCCAGAAAGAGTCAGTCCAGTATACCCAAAGGCTGAAACTCAAGGGCAGGGACCACATCCTCAGTCCCAATATCAGGCCCTACCGAGGCCACAAAGCCCTCAACGGCAGTGGGGTCCAGTCCGGCCAGAACATCAGTTTCAAGTCTCTTCCCAATCTATGTTTCATGGCGTTCTCCAGCCAGTAGCTCCATGGAATCAACCTCCTGTTCAAACTCCCATAAGATCTCAGAGTCCACAGCAGCCTCAGCAAAGTCAGCAACAATGGGGTTCATCCAGGACAGAGGCCCCATCTGAAACCCTCACCCAAAGCCAAGCTGCTCAGGCAGAACTTCAGTCCCAAGATCTGACAAAGCCTCAGTTACCAGTACAGGAACCGCCCCAACAGCAGTCAGCTCCTCGGGTTAAGCAGCCAGCACTTGCCCAGGCTCCCCCTCAAGCCTACACAGAGGCTTATATGAAGGCACAGGCCCTGGTCAGGAATAGATTTGAGGAAGTCAAGCACTGCATTCAAGAGCACATTCTCGAAGCTATCAATGTATTCAAGGATAAGCGAATGACAGATGAACAGGCATCAGTTAAGGAGGTTTGTTCATTTTAGACACAAGTTGTTTTGCTTATTTTTCTCTAGTGTTTGCAAGAGCCAAAAAGCTCAATATCATGAAAATGTACTGTTGTGTTTGGATCTTTTATAAGAGAATAAGAGATAGTGTTTCAGTTTCCCAAGTATCTGTGTTGTTTATTTTTTCAGGAGACGCTCCGGACTCTAGACTCTGAACTCCTTGAAGAGTTCTTGAGGGCTGCGGAAGGGATGGAAGCTTTCTGCACCCCATCTGAACTTAGAGACATGGAGTTTTTCAAGCAATCTGTTAGAACACAGTGGAAGGTATCTGTGCTTGTTTGTCTTTATGTGCAGTGTGACTGTATTGCAACATTATTAACCATTTTTATTTTAGATACTAACTGAAATGCTCAACTGTATGTGAAGTTAACATTAACTCAAACATTAAGAGATTGTGTGCTTGCTGTTTTGTGTGTTTTTTTATTTAATATTTTTAGGCTGTTCGTGTGCAAATGTCAGAATTTTTGAGGCAGCTCAGATTTGAGTTAACCCGCCAGCATTTTAACCGTATGGTTGAGAAATGTGAGATGCACTTTAAGAGGGAAAAACTCAACCTTAGGCCTGAATCAATATCGGAATCAAAAGGAGAGGTAAAGTGATCTAATGGCTCTGGGGATGAATTTCTCTCTTTCTTTACTTTTTATTTCCTCTTCTGATTTTTTTAAATTAAACTCTTAATCTCTTAACCACATTACTACTCACTCATTTGGCATGACACATACCTACATTTTTTTTTTTTTTACCAGTGTTTGCATGTTGCAAGGCAGCAAAATAGTGCAAAATGAAAATAACAGCTACAGTAATGTATAGCAGCATTAAATAAAAAATGTTAAATGATAAAATGAAGATGAAATATAATATTTTACATACTGTAGGTTTAATGATACATTTTTTTCTTGCTTCCTGCAGGCTTGTTTTTCAGCAGAGGGCAGTCTGGCAGAAGCAGGCCAGCAGCTTGAAGCTCTGAAGGAGTTGTGTGATACTCTGAGCCCTGAGGACGCACACAGGCTCGCACAAGCCCAACTCAGAGAATGTGAAAGACGGCTTGCTGCCATCCAACGGCAGTTTAGTGGAGACAGAGATACACCTCCAGACACTGGGTAAAAGAAGAAGAGTCTTTTTCATTTAAGTTATTTTTGTCTGATAAAAACATTTTTAACATAAATTAATTTGTCTTTAATGCCTAGTTCACAAACAGAGCAAACAAAAGAGCCACCCACTCACAAAGCACCTACAGTCTCAGCTGAGATTCCCAAAGAAGTTATTGTTTCAGAGGTAAAACTATATGAATTTTTTTTTTTTTTCATGTGTTTTTTATATAATAAAGTTAGTCCATGATAAATGTATCTTTGGTGCATTTTGTGAATGGGGGATATTGTTTTAGGCTGTTACACCGGTTAGCCCCCAACGAACGAGAACTGTGGAGAAGAGAGAGATAGTGAAACAAACGAGTACAGAAGAAGACAGGTATGGATAAAAAAGTGAATATTGCTTATGTTTCTTTATATGATTGTATGTGGTATTCTGTCAGAATCTTATGGTCTTCTTGGACGGCTCAGGTACCGCAGCTCCAGATTTGCATTACAAGCTCAGCTAAACAGAAATGAGCAATGCATGTTAGGAGATCGTCCCTCAGAATCAGTCACTCCTACAGACCTGCAGAAACGACTGAGAGAATTAAAGGTAATGCACAGATTTTTGTGTACTTTTAAAGTTGGTGATCTGATATTATTATGCTTAATTACAGTTACTACTGTATACAAATTTTATAACTGTCAAGGGAATTACTAAATTCGTCCCCCCTCTCTTTTTTGTTTTAGTCTCTTTGGGATGAGACAGAGACTTTGTGGAAGGAGTATGAAACACTGTGTATGCAATGTGTTCAGTACAACGAACGATCTGTTGAGCTGGACCGTATGGAGCTCACTGTCAGATGGAGAGAGCAGAGGTCACAGTTACAGGGCAGGTATGTGTGTGCATCAAGAAAACAACCCTGTTATATGAAAGTTTGTGTGTTCAGACATGGCATGTGTTTTAAACTTGTGAGCTGAAATGAATATTCAGATAACAGCATATTACAGCTTCTTTTTTTCTTTCACCCTGTGTCACCCAAAGGATCATATGATCCACTCAAATCAAGGAGTTCCAGAGAAAATACCCTGTAGCAAGTCTGTCTGTGTGTGCATTGTGTTGTTTGTTAAATAAGTCTATGCACTCCATCAGGGTGGATTCACTGGGAGCAGCACTTGAGCTCATGGACTCAATTACGCTGAAGATATCTGAGATTTCTGAAAGGCTGGAAAAGTTCATCAAAGAGCCCAAAGACATTAAAGGCT
The DNA here is from genome assembly GCF_024489055.1 of Chanodichthys erythropterus. Taxonomy (NCBI): domain Eukaryota; kingdom Metazoa; phylum Chordata; class Actinopteri; order Cypriniformes; family Xenocyprididae; genus Chanodichthys; species Chanodichthys erythropterus. The sequence goes on along the minus strand of NC_090225.1, from coordinate 24,075,277 downwards.
ATACACTAGCTAACCCTGCTATTTTGAAAGATGTGAAGGTGAGAGATATGTATTTTTATTCATTTATAAATCTTATTTTTCATTGGGTTCTATTTATGGTTTTGTTATGAAGACACAAATACCATTTTATTTTGTGCTATATTTATTCATAAAAATATTTACTTAGAATATGAAATATTTGTATGCATTGAGTAAATGAGAAATGTACAAGTACACAAATGGCATTTTATTTGGTTAATGTTGTTAGTTTTATTAGCTATCACTCTCATGCAACACGTAATAATATTTACTTTTTGTACTTTTATATATTCTGAGTAAATAAAATGAAAAAGGTCCCACTTTATACAGTATTAGGTGGCCTTAACTACTACTGTATGTATTTACATAAAAAATAAGTACATTGTACAATGCCAATTCCAGAAGAGTTGGGACATTTTGTAAAATGTGATAAAAACCACAATCTGTGATTTGTTAATTCTCTTGAACCTTTTTTTTAACTGACAAAAGTACAAAGAAAAGATTTCCAATGTTTTCACTGACCAACATAATTGTATTTTGTGAATATAAACACTTTTTAAATAGTCCACAATTAGCAGATGAATTGGTAATAGGTGAGGGTATCGTGTTTGGGTGAAAAGAGTTTCTCAGTCGTTGCAAGAAAAGATGTGTCATGGCTCACCACTTTGTGCCAAATGTCATAAGAGAATTGTCGAACAATTCAGAAATCACATTTCTCAATGCAAGATTTCAAAGAATTTATGTTTTTCACCATCTGCCATACATAATATTGTAAAAAGATTCAGGGAATCCAGAGAAATATCAGTCTGTATAGTGGAAGGTAGGACACCTCAGTTGAATGTGCATGACCTTTGACCCCTCAGATGGCATTTCATTAAAAACCGCCATGCTTCTGTGTTATATTGCCACATAGACTCGGGAGTACTTTGGAAAACAGTTGTCACTTAACAGTCTGACGCTGCATCAAGAAAAACAACTCAAATCTCTGTTACACAAGGAGAAAGCTACACATCTGTTCAATGCAGTGATGCTGCAGAGTTCTCTGGGCCCGAGCTCATATCAGATGGTCTATCATCTATCAATACTTTTTCAATTACTATTTAAATGTAATATAGTACAAACCTGATTCCAAAAAAGTTGGTACACTGTACAAATTATGAATAAAAACAGAATGCAATGATGTGGAAGTTTCAAATTTCAATATTTTATTCAGAATACAACATAGATGACATATCAAATGTCTGCAAACGTCTGGGGACTGAGGAGACAAGTTGCTCAAGTTTAGGAATAGGAATGTTGTCCCATTCTTGTCTTATACAGGCTTCTAGTTGCTCAACTGTCTTTGGTCTTCTTTGTCGCATCTTCCTCTTTATGATGCGCCAAATGTTTTCTATGGGTGAAAGATCTGGACTGCAGGCTGGCCATTTCAGTACCCAGATCCTTCTTCTACGCAGCCATGATGTTTTAATTGATGCAGTATGTGGTCTGGCATTGTCATGTTGGAAAATGCATATCTTCCCTGAAAGAGACGACAGCTGGATGGGAACATGTTGTTCTAGAACTTGGATAAACCTTTCAGCATTGATGGTGCCTTTCCAGATGTGTAAGCTGCCCATGCCACACGCACTCATGCAACCCCATACCATCAGAGATGCAGGCTTCTGAACTGAGCGCTGATAACAACTTGGGTTGTCCTTGTCTTCTTTAGTCCGGATGATATGGCGTTCATGACCACAGAACAGTTTTCCACTTTGCCACAGTCCATTTTAAATGAGCCTTGGCCCAGGGAAAACAGCTGACTATTGGATCATGTTTAGATGTGGCTTCTTTTTTGACCTATAGAGTCAAAAAGGCGAATGGCACGGTGTATTGTGTTCACCGACAGTGTTTTCTGGAAGTATTCCTGAGCCCATGTTGTGATTTCCATTACAGTAGCATTCCTGTATGTGATGCAGTGCCGTCTAAGGACCCGAAGATCACGGGCATCCATTATGGTTTTCCAGCCTTGACCCTTACGCTCAGAGATTGTTCCAGATTCTCTGAATCTTTGGATGATATTATGCACTGTAGATGATGATAACTTCAAACTCTTTGCAATTTTTCTCGGAGAAACTCCTTTCTGATATTGCTCCACTATTTTTCGCTGCAGCATTGGGGGAATTGGTGATCCTCTGCCCATCTTGACTTCTGAGAAACACTGCCACTCTGAGAGGCTCTTTTTATACCCAATCATGTTGCCAATTGACCTAATAAGTTGCCAACTGGTCCTCCAACTTTTCGGGCCTCTTATTGCTACCTGTCCCAACTTTTTTTGAAAAAATGTGTAGCTGTCATGAAATCCAAAATGAGCCAATATTTGGCATGACATTTCAAAATGTCTCACTTTCAACATTTGATATGTTATCTATATTCTATTGTGAATAAAATATAAGTTTAAGAGATTTGTAAATTATTGCATTCCTTTTTTATTCACAATTTGTACAATGTCCTAACTTTTTTGGAATCGGGTTTGTATAATCTGAGAGACAAGGAAGTTTGACGTAATAGTTTCCATAGTAATGTCACTGCATGTTAAACTTCCATCCCATCTTTTTATCTAAATATCTAACTCTTGTCCTCATTTTCAGGACTTAGATGAAAGTATCCAGACAGAGATGGATCGTCTGTCTCGATTTGATTCTGAACCCAGTCATCTGGACCTGCGAGACCGATCACCTCTGACTCAGGTGGTTCTGAACCACAGATCCAGCCTGGACCGGCTCAGGCAACAGGTGCGCAAGAGCGACGCTGCTGCCCGTGCCCTCGACCGCTTCCTCATGTCCCTGCGCACCGTGGAGCTCGATGTCTCTTCTGTGCAGAGCGCCCCTAGCAATGATCCTGTGGTACTGCAGGACAGCAGGTCTAAGCTGGCACTAATCAGGAAGGGAGTAAGTAGCCTTAAGGATAAGGCTCCACAGCTGGATCAGCTTTTGGGCGGAGCACAGCTTGAGGTGACCCAGGAAGGTAGCCCTGTTTCCTGTCTGGATATGGTGGGGGTCCTGGTTCACAGGGTGGAAGAGGCAGATGATCGTCTGATGATTCGACAGAATGAGCTCCAGAAGGAACAGCAGAACCAGGGACACGGCCTAAGGAGGAAGACTATGCAGGCTGAGCTGAGGAAGGTGCAGCTGGCAGCAGAAAAACAAGGTCTAAAGGATCCCACCATGCCAGCTGTACAGCACCGGTATAGAAATTTTTCCTTAGATCTCATGATGCAGTGCTTTTGTGTGCCAATATGTCTTAGAATGGTCTTCATTTGCTCAGTAAATACTGATTTGGAGTTAACTGAGCTTAATTTGATTAATTAATCAGCATGTGAAATTATTTATTTGTTTAAACGAATTGAATGATGGCCCTTTTCAAGATGGTTAATTTTCTTACACTGTGTGCATCTGTGTTTAGGATTCGAGCGCTGTCTGATCTGGAATCGCGGTTGAACTCTCTTCGCCCTGAATACCAAAGCATCAAGAAGGCTCTGTCTGAAGTCTCTCCACAGAAAGAGCACCCTGATCCAGCAGAGGAAGAGCTAGACTTCCTTTGGGAAGAGACTGAGAGAGCTGTATCTGACAGGTGGGTTCTAGACCAGAGCTGAGATTTATTCAAAGCTAAGTTAATGAAATTTGCCCACTTGGGGCAAATCTGCCTTATAGGGTTAGTTATTTACTCACCATCATGTAATTCCAAACACAAATGAAGATAAAGTTTTGGCAGATATTTTTCATTAAACCTGAGATATTTCTGTCCCTACATTGCAAGTCCATTCCACCAAACCTTTCACACTTCAAAATGTTCATAAAGAGATTGTAAAATAAATCCATATGAATCGAGAGGTTTAATCCAAGTCTTCTGAACAGAAATGAACACATTATATGATGGACAGATTTAATTAATGTTTATATTCACATATAAATGTGACAATCAGTGGACATACATTGTGCACCTCAAATATGCTTGTAAACAAAAGTGCAAATGTGCTTGCTTGGATTAAACTGCTCAATTCATATTGATTACTTATACAATGTCTTTAAACTTTACAAAGTTTTGAAGGAATGCACTTTAATTGGAGGGACAGAAATCTGTCATGTTTAATTAAAAATATCTTAATTTATGTTCCAAACATGAACAGAAGTCTTATGGTTTTGGAAAGACATGAGGGTGAGTTTAACATGTTTCATGTGGTGGTACAGAGAAACTTAAAAGTGTGATAGACAGAAACCCAGAGAGTTATGGTGTGTGTGTGTGTGTGTTTGTCCTGGAACACCCTACGTTATGGGCAGAAGTGTAAAGTACTTGAGTAAATGTAATTAGTTACTGTACTTAAGTATCTTTTTGGCTACTTTGTAGTTGTACTGAATATCAAAGATATTGGCAACTTTTACTCTCTACTTTTCTACATTTTTGAGCAAGTAAATGTACTTTTTACTCCACTACATTTCTGATGAGTATTGCAATTACAAATTACATTTTTAATGGCAGCTAACTTTTTCTGCAGCAGTTTGTTTCTGATATAAAGAAGCGATATCGGCATCTAAGGGCATTGAAGGTACTATTATCTTGTGCATTTTGCCTTTACTCCCCCAAAACTTGTCAACAAGGCTACTTTATGTGAATGTGAGTGCATTAGCAGGTAGTTGCTGAATTGCAGATGTTTTATTTATTAGATGAGGAAATGACTGCAGCTGGTGATGAGGCTCAAACCAGCACATACAGTAGACTTTGTCTTTGACTATTTAATTTTACTTAACATTGTTTTATTTATCCGCTATATTGACAAGACCGTTTTGAAGGATATTGGTTTACTTATGGCCTTTTTGTGCACTTGAGCTTAACTGAGACTTGAGAGTTTGTAGACGTTTAAAAGGTTGTTGTGTCGACCTTGATTTATTGCAACATTGTGGTGTTCAGTTTTATTTTGGTTTTAGAAAAGAAACTTGATTTCTCATCTTACAAATCAATTTCTTATTTTCACTGGTATGTCTCTCTGGACTAGTGCATTTTTGAGCCTACATTTAGCATGAGTAAAATACTTAAGTACTGTTAAAATCAGATACTTTAAGACTTTTATTCAAGTCGTATTGGAATTGGTTACTTGTAACTTGTAGTGGAGTCATTTTCGATGTAAGGTATCAAGACTTTTACTCATTTATGGTTTTCAGTTACTCTTTACACCTCTGGTTATGGGGACTAAACGTCCCCACAAAGAAGGAAATATCCAAAATACTTGTCCTTGTGAGGACATTTTTTGGTCCCCATGGAGAAAACAGCTTATAAATCATACTAAGTGATGTTCTTTGAAAATGTAAAAATGCAAAAAAGTTTTCTGTGATGTTTAGGGTTAGGGGATAGAATATAGAGCTTTTACAGTATACAAATCATTATGTCTATGGAATGTCCCCATAAAACACAAAAACCCAGTGTGTTTGTTTGTGTGTGTGTTTGACAGACAAGAACAGTGCACTGTTCTTATGGACCTGCTGAAGAAGTTTCAGAACTGTCGCAGTTACCTGAGCAACACTCTCCAGAGGGCGGAGCAAACAATCAATGAGCAGGCATCATACATGGGCAAAGACAACCTGCAACGCCTCCTAGCAAAGGTATGTCAACCTCAGACTAATCCTTACTCATCACAATATATGCTAATGTTATAATTGCCTATTCCAAGTTACAGTACCATCAGGTTTCTTTTCACTTAAAAGTAATTTTATACCGGATTTGCACCACCAGGGGTCAGTCATAACTCACAACATTAAGATCTTTTTTTTTTTTTTTTTTAATTGTCTTGTCTTATGTTTACATCATCTGCGATTTTATTAGTCTGAAAGAAACTACTCTCTTGAAATGTTTCTCTAATACTTTTAGATGCTTGCAGATCCTTCATTCGTTGCAGAGTAATTATGATGACCTAGTAAGAGTAGCTTAGATCAGGCCACCATAGTCACTTTTTTTATTATATCTCATACTGTTTCTTTTAAGTGTAGTTCTTTATTATAGAGTATTTACAGTATGTGTTAATATTCCAGGTTGTTGGCATAAAGGAGGACCTTAATGGCCTCGGACCCAAGATGGAAGAGTTCAGATCTGTGTGCAGACAGTTGCAGTCTCAGCTGAAGAAAATTCCTGATTGCTCAGAAACTCCGTTTGAGACAGAGGCAGATGCTTTGGTGGACTCATGGCTGGATGTGAGTATATAAAAACATCTGTTCACGTGCATCACACTTTATTCACTAGTTTTAGTTTCTTGGTAAATCTGTGTGTCTATCTGGCAGGTGTCAGAGAAGACGGACAGTTACATGGATAACCTGCGTGTGGGTCTAGAGTTGTGGGAGAAACAGCTGGTTCTGGGTGGAGAAGTGGACAGCTGGACTTCAACTAAACTTATCATCTTCTCAGAGTCTCACCCTTTCAGCAGTGAGACAGAGGTTCTCAGCATGAAGGTGTGTCTTCACAAAATGCTTCATATGCTTAAAAAGTGTTCACAGACATGGACTAAAAGGTTATGTGTTTATTAGAATGAGATTCAGCATCAGGAGGACAACCTTGAACACTTCCACAAGAAGTTACTGGAGATTCAGGAACTGCTGCAGAGCAAAGAATCTCCACTTGAGTTACAGGTGAATGTGCAGATAACTTTTTCTCTTTATTAAATGATTGTACTTTCCTAATTCCTAATTATGCCTAACTTTAAGCGTACGCAAACTGTCTCGCTTAGGTAATGGAAACAAACCTGAGGAAGAAAATGGAGCAGGTGAAAGAACTCTTCTCCGATTGCACTGACGTATTCCAGGAGCTCCTCACAGTAAAAGCTCATTTGACTGAAAAGATTGACACTTATCAATCATCCGTGAAGAATATACGCTCCTCAATAGATATGATCAGTTCAGAGGATCGCACACAGCTGGATGCGCATTTACAGGTATGATTAACATACAGACAGACATGTAGAAACACTTTCTTTTGGTGTATAATTGAATTTATTTTCTTTTGTAGGACTTGTGTGAGCAGCTTTTGGACCAGGAGGAGCAGGCTGAATCATTGCTGAAGGAAATCAATCTCATGTCCAGCATTACCGGACCACAGGCCTTGGAGGAGCTGACCAATCACATCAAGCGTCTCAAAGACAGCATTGTGGAAACACGAGAGCTGATTCGTCAAAAGAAGGAACAGGGGGAGAAAAGCTTCCTTCAGACTATTAAAGGTACGGAAACCTCATTCTTTGCAAGTGAATTGTGCCATTACTTGGAAACTAATTCCTAAATTATGTACATTTTTAAGTGATTTTTGCTTTGTCTTTCTGTCCCATTGGCAGAAGAGTTCCAGTCATTTGAGGAATGGTTGCAGGATGAGCAGCTCTCTGTGAATGAGTGTTTTGAGAACCCTGAGAGGAAGCAGGATGTAGAAATGTCGATGCAGAGACTGACAGTGAGTAACAGTGAGGTCACAACCCTATGATTATGGTTTCAATTGTGGCTAGGACATTCTGGAAATACTTTTCAACCAAAAAGACTTACTTTACAATACAATAATTGCAGGAACAGCAATCCAACTGAAAGAGTCACAAGGTGTTTGCAGCTTTAGTCAAAAGCATAATTACAAAATAATTATAAAAATGACAATTATAATTTTATGTCATTATAAAATTAGTAGTGTCTGTTTAACAATACTGAATGATTTGCATTTTCTTCAGAGTTTCCTGGCCTCTAAAGAAGGAGAACAGCGTCTGGCCCAGTTGAAGGAGAGATTTGAGAGAGGTGGACAGGCGAAGATCCCTTCTGATGCTCAAGCTTTGCTCTCCACATGGCATCAGGAACAGGAAGGAGAACTGGCCACACTCAGAGCTCACTGCCAGGGACGCCATAAACAGCTAGATGACATCCTCCAAAACCTCAACAGGTATGTGGTCTGAGTTCACATCATAGCTATTGGTTGTTACTGTTGTTTCAATCCATTCATTCATCCATTCATGTCTTTATGTATTTAGTTTGCAAGAGGAACATAACCATTTGAAGGACTGGCTTCAGCACAGGGAGCAAGTGCCAGAACAGAGAGAAAAACTTCGACAAATCCAAGAGGAGTTTCTTAAAGAAAGGTACAACTCGCTTTTCAGAATGTGTTTTGAATCAATTTTGTATTTTTGTTTAAAGCATATTCTGTATTTTTCTTTTCTTTTTTTCCTCCCAAAATTTAATCAACACTTTTGCATGTTCTTTGTTCTCTGATGTTAGTTACTGGTCTATGGAAGCTTGTTTCCACCACTGAATATAAAATAATATATATATATATATATATATATATATATTCTATATTTTTTTTTTTTTTTTTAATCTCACAATTCAGACTTTTTTCTTGCATGATATAAAGTAGCAATTGCATGTTATAAAGTCAGATTTGCATGATATAAACTCGCAATTCTGAGAAAATTGGACTTTATAACTCAATTGCGAGTTTATACCTCACAATTCTGAGAAAAGAAGACATAAATTCACAATCGCAATTGTGAGGAAAAAAATGTCAGAATTGTGAGATGAAAAAGTCTTCTAAATTGTTTTATTCTGTGGTGGAAACAAACTTCCATAGTGGTCAGTAACAAATCTGGGAAAAATGCAAAAAATTCTGTCCAGGAAAATGTTTAATTTGTGTGAATGTGAAAATAAAATAATACTGGCAAAAGTTGCATATCCAAATGCATGCTATAAGCGACCCAAACACACAGCATGAGATGGAGTTCATTTTGAGCAGCATTTGTGAGCCGCTCCAAGATACTGTAAATTATGTAAATGAACACAGTGCCGCACTTCATTAGGTTAAACCATCAATGTGATCATTGCTCTAAGCCATATCGTGATTAAAATTTTATTTAAATTGTGCAGCTTTTTATTAGATTTTATTAAGCCCCTGCAGTTCCCCCGTTTTCACTGAGCAAGAAAGCTTTGATGTGCACAAGAATTGCTTGTGAAAAATGCAGTTAAATTACATATACTGTCTTTCCACAACAAAAAGAATTAATGACCCATGCTAAGTTTTGGGGAGCACACTCTTGATACTGTACACCCCTAAACTCACAACTCTTACTTTCATCCTTAATCCACAGTGGTCGTATGGAGGCATTCAATGACCTGTTATCCACTGTAAGGATGCGTGGCCTGAGGGGAGACCCTTTCCTTAGAGACAGCGAGACCCTGATAGACCGGTACCACAGCCTGGGGATTCTTTTGGAGAATCAGGCCCAAGTCCACAAGATCCTCGATGAACAAACTGAAACATTCCAAACCAATGCAGAGCAGATCAGAGCCTGGATCAGAGATTTAAAGCAAGGACTTGAGTGCATAGGCACAGACACGCCAAGCCAAAAGAAACATATTAATGCTCAGGTGGGTCTCCTAACCATCATTGTTTGAATTTTTTTAGCTGTGTTTTGCCAGGAAAAATATACATTCATACATTCTTAAATTTAAAGGAATAATAGTTCTGACATAATTCAGTTATTCTAAATCTGTATGACTTTTGTTTTTCTGATAAATACAAAACATCAATTTTTGAAGAATATCCTCTGTATATTTAGGCTGATTTGGATGTTTCTCTGTTTTAAGGCTGTTCTGAATCTAAGTGCTGAAGGTGATTCTAAACTGGTGGCTCTGAAAGAAGAGGGAGATGCTTTGTGTGCTCATGAGATTTTGGAGGACACCAGAAGACAGGAGCTCATTCACACCTTTAGAAACATTGAAGATGAGTGGAAAAGGGTTCTGGATATAGCTCAACAACTAAAACATCAGGCAGAACTCCAAGACACTCTCTCCAGGGAACTAAAAGATCTACAGGCCCAGGAAGAAAGCACCCAATCCTGGGTAAGAGAACAACTGCAAATGCTACACTGTCTGGGGAAGGAACTTGAGCCACAAGAAAAGCTAATCAAAGTACAGGTAAAGGCAGGACTCTCAAATGATTCTTACCTACTTAAATCTGAAAGGTAAATTTTGCTTGCAATGCACATTATGTTGAGGAGTAATGCTTGTATATCCTTTAGGCTGTCTTAGACCTTGCTGATGAAGCAGATTCCAGATTGGCCAGTTTACAGAGACAAGGAAAAATTGTATGTTCTTATAAAGAGCTTGACAATGAGAGGAGGAGCCACACTGACCAAACCCAGAGATTGATAGAAGAGGAGTGGAAGAAAGTGCTACAACTTGCCCAGGAGCTCAAGAACAAGGTCAATCATGAGGAATCTCTCTACAGATTGTTACAAACCTTCTGTGATCATGGTGAGGACACTCGATCCTGGATTAGACAGCTCAGAGAGACCCTGGATTCCCTTCATGTGACATCTTCCATTCAAGAGAGGCTAAATGGAGTTGAGGTAATAGAGAGTAATATTTAACCCTTAAATGGTTTCTGTATAGGCCTACTGGGGGATACAAACATGTGAGAGGCTCGGGGAGGGACAGTGAGACTAAATTATGATAAAATGTTAGGCCTATTGAAAATAGGACAACTGCTTGGGTCAAGTGACTTCACTCACCTCATCTTTATTTAAAAGAATAATGGCAGTATGTTGTAAGAAATCCTCTGGTCTTAAGGTAAATGTTGATATTTTGTATATTAACTACATTTGTAGGGACTTCCCAGTCAAAAAATGTTTTCTTAGCATGAAGCAAAAGTTATGTTAAAACAGATGAAAATCTAAGGGCATACATTGGCTTATATATCAGTTGACTAAAAGTAGCTGACACATCTTAAGCATTCAAAATGTGAGATGTAGGGCTTCACAAATATCACTGGTGTATAATGTGATAGAAATTGTCTTATTCCAGAGTTAAGAAACAAGGCTATAAATCCTGGAACAGTAAATATTTATTGAAAACCTATAAAAGTTATGATGGGCTGCACAAATGCATGATGAATAAACACATGATAAAAATGTTCTAGATAAATATCTTGGTTTTGTTTTTTAGGCAGTACTAGCTCATAGATCTGAGGGGGACTGTAAACTTGCTGACTTAAAGGCGAAGGGAGGGAGTCTATTTTCCTATGAAGATCTAGAAGAGGACAAATTTCAGACAATCCAACAGACATTACAAGATGTACAGCAAGAGTGGACAGGAGTTTTGATGGATGCTCAAGAGCTGAAAAACCAAGCAGAATTTGAGGATGCTCTTTCTAAGGATCTTCAGGATCTTCAGGAACAGGAGGAGAACACTCAATCTTGGATCAAAGAGCAGCATCAGAAGATCGAATTGCTGGGTGAAGATACTCAGTTACAAGAGAGAATGAATGGAGCTCAGGTAAGAGATAAAGTGTGATATTTCAACCTTCAACAAATATGTACTTAAAAAAACAGTCTGACTTACTTGTTTAAATGGTTTGTTTACTCTAGGCCATTCTGAACTCAGAATCAGAGGGAGATTACAAGCTTGCCACCCTGAGGAGGAAAGCAGAGGGTCTGTGCTCCCGAGAAGGCCTAGAGGAGAAGAGAAAACAGGAAATCCAACTGAAAATAAAATCCATTGAAGATGAATTGAAGAAGGTCCTGGCAAGAGCTCAGGAACTAAAGAACCAGGCTGAGCTCCAGGATTCTCTTGCAAGGGAGCTTCAGAATGTATATACCCAGGAGGAGATCACCGGGTCCTGGGTGAAGAGCCAGAAAGATGGCCTGGACTCACTGGGGAAAAGCACTCATGGTACACAGGACCAGATTGAGGAGAGACTAAGCAAAGCACAAGTAAGTAGTATAATATGGAGGAACTGAATAAAAAATGAAGAAAACTTTAAATTCTGCTGATGATGTCCATAGTGTAATGCTTATTTAAACAGTGAAAAAGTGGCAGTCAAGAACAAGTATACCCCTCTGTCTTTCAGGGAATTCTAAGTCTTCACTCTGAGGGAAACTCTAAGATTGCAGCCCTGAAAAGGTCAGTAGACCATCTATATACCCGTGAAGATCTTGCTGAAGACACAAGACATTCTCTCATTGAGAAAATGAAAAATGTAGAGGAGGAATGGAAGTCAACACTGCAGCAAGCACAGGATCTGCATAGGTTTGAAATAATAATTCTATATGTAAATGGTAATTGTACAGAGCACTAACAGATTATCCAAATATTATATTATATTACATTTATTATATTATATTATTCCGCAGTCTGCTGAAAAGTGTAGTGGAACGCCTGGTGTCCTGTCAGTGTCAGAAGGAGCAGCTTCAGTCTCGTCTGGAGCAAGTGAAACAGCAGACAGCTGCATTGCCACGCCACTTCCCTTGGCCTGGTTTAGGGGATCGAAGGCACACAGTGGAGCAGGCCAAGAGTTTGCTAGACCGTACCAGAGCCCTGACCCCATCTCTGTCTGTTGTCCGAGCGCTCGGGAGGGAGATGAGCCAGCTGACCCGTGATTCCAGCTGGATCGATCCATCCTGGGCCACCATGGAGGAGTGCATACCTGAGTTGATCAAAGAAATTACAGTAAGGCTGTAGAGGAGTGCTGTGCTAAATATTTCTGACTAATTGTGACTAATAGATAATAGAAACTAGATTTATGTGTTTAAAGTTCTTTTGTATGTGTGCTTGTATAGGAGTTTTGTGTAAATCTTGAAGAGGAAATCCGGAGAGAGCGAGTTTGTGCTCAGCTAGTTGAGCAGCACACCGTAGCTCAGGATTGGCTGAGAGAGCAGGTCAAAAGTTTCGGTGCCCTGCCCACTGACCGGCATGAGTTACAAGGCTCTATTAACACTCTTAAGGTCTGATTGAATTCCTTGTTATTATATGTATTTATTAGGACTGTCAGTTTAATGCATTAGTTTAATTTTAACTTAAATGTTTAAAAAAAAATAAAACAAGTTAAATAAGTTCCCTGACCCGTTTAAATAAGGAATTTTCTTACCATGAGCAATTCAAGCATGTATTTCCTTGTAATCAACTGGATTAAATTTTTTTAATCATTTGACAGCTCTAATATTTTCCCTTTTTCATCAAATACTGTGTTAATTGATGAAATAATAAATATTTTATTGTAATACTGTAAGCTTGTTAACCTTTCTAGGCACTTCTTCAGACCGTAGACAGGGAGAAGAGAGAAATGAAAGAACTGGATGCCGTTAAAGATTCTCTGATGGACCTTTGCACTCCAGGAGGTTGTGATACACTGACCTTAGAGGTCAGCCATCTTCATGACCTCTGCGTGTCCTCGGAAAAGGAGATGAGGGAAAGGTTAGCTGTGTGTGAGGCCAGATTGAGTGATATTGACCTCAGGCTTGCTGGAAGGGCACAGATTCTGAGGGAGCAGGCAGAGAGCCTCCTGGTTGAGCTCCGTGCTCAGGACCACTCTTTAGGATTTCTAGTGGGTAGCCAGAATATCAGCCAGCTTCAGGAGAACTGGCATAGCTTTAAGGTATTGTGGGAGTATGCTAATTATTCTTTGTTCTGTTGGTTTGTTCTAAAACTTAAGAGAAAGTCAATGAATCCTAACACTGCTATTTTCCTTGTAAATTATTTTCTCATAGACATGTGAGAGAGACCTTGATGCTTTAGAGGGCAAAGTCTGTGATCTTGGTCAGGCCCTCCGATTGGTCCCGCCTGATGAGGAGCCCCCTAGTGATGTCATTTCCATAGTGGACACAGTTACACAACAATATTGCAGGTACATACAAACATGCCTGTCAATTATCAAGCTGTTTAAAACAGAAATGTCTAAAAATAATGTATTTAAATATGAATTTATTTAATTGTACTGTGGATAGCATGTTTATCGTACCATTATAGTATAATGTTGTATTATATTACAATATAATATTTATTTATTGGAAGTGCATTTTGGAGAATCAATATTTTTTTGTCAGTCTGCGATCGAAACTGTCAGAAAGGCAGAATGACTGTGCAGACAGCACTGTGCAGTGTGTGAGACAGGCCTTACAAAACATACAGTCATGGAACCAGATGACACATGCAAATCCTCCCTGCAGCTCAGCCTCATCCATGCAGGTGTGTTTGTGTCTTAATTTGCATACAGTATGTGAGTACACAACAAAACACGGCATCTGCAGTATACTGGTCCATTTGAACAAGTAAGGTTGCTGTTACAGTATAAACATAAAACATTTTTACTCTTTAGACTGCAATTGAGGAAGGTGCGAAACTGCGTATAAGCCTGCAGGTGGCGCTGTCCCACAAAGAACTGCTGAGAGACTGTTTAGGCCCTGATTTGGCTGGCAAACTTGAAAGAGACGGACTGAAAACTCTAAATGAGGCAGACACTCACATTAATGACCTAAAACAGGATCTTAAGGTAAGTATGACTCAATTCTATAGGATGGTGTTTTAAATGAAATATCTAGTGGTTTAAACACACGAGTTTCTGTTTCAGAATCTTGAAGAGAAGGTGAAGCATGAAGCTCAGAGGTTGTCACCAGAGTCTCAACGCATTCAGTTAGACTCACAGGTACAATTTTCACATTCATAAACATGAAAACATATTTCTAGACTTTTGTTGTATCCAGCCACACTAACAGACTACGTGCAGCAATAATGTAAGATAAATACCATCTGTAGGTTACCGCTGTGACACCATCGACGAAGGAGTCTGAACAGTTGGAATTTGTTTCTTCCTCATCCTTAATCTCTGAGAGCTGCAAAATGATGGATAACAGTGAACAGGCTAAGGTGCAGCCATCTGAAATCCCTGAAAGCAAGATACATTTATGTGTAATTTCAGAAACTACAACAAAAACAGAAGTTCATGCTGTAAGAAAATCACCACCAGTATTAGAAACTGACACTGAACAGGCTGATGTCAAAACAACTGTACCGTTAATCACAGAGATGTTACCTGAACCAGAAATAAGAGTATATGATTCTGCTGTTCCTACAAGCAGCCATGGAGCAAAAGAAGCTGAAAATGAGAATTTAATTCCTGTTGCTTTGGAAACAAAGGCTGATAATGATGTAATTGCAGAGGACAAGAAGTCCACTTCCTTGTCTGAAATTGTTTCTATCTCATCCTTCATCATTGAGAGCTGCAAAATGATCGATAACAGTGAACAGGCTAATGTGCAGCCATCTGAAATCCCTGAAAGCAAGATACCTATATCTGTAGTTTTAGAAACTACAACAGAAACAGAAGTTCATGCTGCAGGAAAATCACCACCAATATTAGAAACTGACAAGGCTGATATCAAAACAACTGTACATATAACAACAGAGATTATACCTGAACCAGGCATAAGAGTATATGATTCTGCTGTTCCTACAAGCACCCATGGAGCTGCTGAAAATGAAGCTGAAAATGTGAATTTAATTTCTGTTGCTTTGGAAACAAAGACTGATAATGATGAGATTTCAGATGAAAAGAAGTCCACTTCCTCGTCTGCAGCTCTCCACAGCTTGGAAACTACAGTGCAAGACACAGACTCTCTGTACTTTGGAATTCCAAGTCTGAGCACAAAAGGACAAGAAAGCCAGTTGTCTGTTGAGGTTGTGAGCTCAGACTCTTTTGCTGATAGAGTGGAGTGTGTGAACACTGAAGCAATGACTGCAGAATCAGATAAAGCGGAAGAGGGCTCATTTATTCCACATTTTCAAGAGGAACCTGGTGAACAAGGTGAATCACAAACAAAAAGGATTGCTACACTCATTTTAGATGTGGATACTGTGCACATAGAGAGTGTAGACACAGACAGTACAGTGAGGACAGCCTCTCCTAGTGCTATTGCAAATGAGAAGACATTGTGTCAAACAATGGGAAAACAAGATGATGGAATTTTGGCCTCTACAGAAGCTGAAATTTCTGACATAGCAAAAGAAGCAATCAGTATTCAGTCTTTTCTCAATGAGGCAGGTATGGTGAGTATATCAGAAATTAGTTCAGCAATAGAACCAGAACAGCGCAACGATATAGACACTAACAGACAAGTGCAAACAACCGCAGCTCCACTTGCTGGAACACAAGGTAGTGGAGATGCTGCTTCAAGAAGTATTGGAACACTTTCTTGGAACAATGGACCAAATTCTGCAATTGCTGACAGAGAGGGCAACTGGACTACAAATAATGGCCCTCGTGAAATCCAACGGCGATATATTATTCTAGACTTCCCTGAGGGGGAGGAGATGCAGAGACGTCATGCTCATGAAGCTACTCCTTTAAGGGAACCTGTTGAGACACAGATTCAGGGATCAGAATGTTCAGCATCAGAAAGAATGGAGACAGAAGATGAGGCAAAATCTGCTGAAACAGAAACGGAGGTTCTAGCCAACACAAACAGACCATTGGACGCATCAGAACAATCTGAACTGGTTGAAGCAAACCAAAAACTACCACTAAGGCAGGTTGGAGAAGTCATGGATGTCATTGTAGAAGAAGAGACAAAGAAGACCTTGTCAGGTGATAAAGCACAATTCATAGAAGTTGATCCTACACCTCCAATCCAAACAGACAAGGTGAATGTCTCAACACTACAGGAGAAACCTGAAGGGGAAGAGGCTATGGACGTCATTTTGAGAGAAGAGACAAAGACCCCATCAGGTGGTGAAGAACAATCCACAGAAATCAAACCTAATCTGACACCTCCAATCAAGCAACGGAATGACTGGGACACTGAGGTACAATCCGAAAGAATGAATGTCTCACTGACATCAGAGGAGAAACCTGAAGTTGGAGAGGCTGCAGATGTCATTGTAGAAGAAGAGACAAACAAGATCCCATCAGGTGATAAACCACAATTCATGGAGTCTGAACCTAAACTGATGCCACCAGTCAGGGGAAGAAATATCCAGTCAAACAAGGTAAATATCTCAACACAAAAGGAGAAAAGTGAAGGTGAAGAGGCCATGGAAGTCATTGCAGAAGAAGAGGCAAAGACGAATTCATCGAGTGATAAAGCACAATCCATAGAAGCTGAACCTAAACTGACATCTTCAAACAAGCAGCGGAATGACCAGGAAACTGAGGTCCAGTCAAAAAAGGTGGATGTCTCACCAGAGGAGAAAACTCAAGGTGGAGATGCCATGCATATCATTAATAAAGAAGAGACAAAAAAGGCAGGTAAAAAAGCACATTCTATAGAAGCCAAACCTAAACCAACATCTCCAGTCAGGCGAAGAAATGAGAAGAAGATTGATATCCAATCAAACAAGGTGAATATCTTAACAGCATCAGAAGAGAAACCTGAAGGTGTAGAGGCCATTGATGTCATTGTGGAAGAAGAGATAAAGATGGCTCCAACAGATGATAAAGTACAATCCCTAGAAGCAGAACCTAAACCGACGCCACCGGTCAGGCGAAAAAATGAGAGTGAAACTTATGTCCAATCAAACAAGGTAAAAGTGTCAACAACAGCAGAGAAGAAATCTGATGGTGGGGACACCATGCATATCACTGAGGATGAAGTGACAAAGAAGGTCACATCTGTTGATGAAGCACAATCCATAGACTTTGAGCCTAAACCAACGGCACCAGTCAGAAAACGGAATGAGGGTGAAACTGAGCTCAAGTTTGATATGATGGATGTCACACCAACACCTCCCACCAGACGACATAAAGGTGACAGTTTATCTTCAAACCTTGAATCACAGATAGAGGGAGAAGTACTTCCCACTCCACCAAGCAGAAGACGTAAAGAGAGAATGGGAAGTGAGAGGTTTTCACTTGATTTTGAGTCCCAACCCACACCACCAGCAAGACGACGTAAAGAGAAGGAAGATAAAGGATTGTCGCTTGATCTGGAGACCCAACCCACACCACCAGCAAGACGACGCAAAGAGGAAGAAGATCAAAGACTGTCCCTTCATTTGGAGACTCAACCAACACCACCAGCAAGACGACGCAAAGAGGAAGAAGATCAAAGACTGTCCCTTCATTTGGAGACTCAACCCACACCACCAGCAAGACGATGCAAAGAGGAAGAAGATCAAAGACTGTCCCTTCATTTGGAGACTCAACCCACACCACCAGCAAGACGACGGAAAGAGAAAGGAGAAGGTCAAAGATTATCAGTGGATCTGGAGACTCAACCCACTCCACCATTAAGAAGATGTAAGGATAAACCAGAGAGTGAAACATTATTTTACAGTGCTGAATTAGGAAAAAGTGATGATGGACAAACCAGTGAACATAAAGACAGCAAAGAGCCCACTGTTAAACCAACTCCACCTGTCAGACGCAAAATTAGTAGAGTAGAAAGTGATGTGACAATGGCAAAACCTACACCACCAACAAGAAGGAAAGATAGTAAGGTCGAAAAAGAGATAGAGGCAGGTGCTTTTAAATTGAAAGAAGAGATGAGCATAATTAAACCAACTCCACCTCTGAGGCGGAAAGACAGCCAAGCAGAGACTGAGATAGTTTCTACCACTCCTGTCCTACCAACTCCACCAACCAGGCGAAAGAAAGATCAAATAGAAGCTGACAGCATTCCATTAATGCCAGAAGAGCCACAGGTGATACCAACTCCAACAACCAGCCACAAAGAAAGTTCAGGGAATGAAAAGGTTTGTGCAAAACTGGAAGTGGAAGCTGATGTTGAACCAATAACTAAACAGGAAGATAAAGAGGTGTGTGACACAAAGCCATTGATTGGTCGTGAGCAGCAAGAGGAGGGGCAGGACTCTGATATCTTGGTCCCAGAAACCATAAGTGTAGTCAGTCAAACAGAGAGCATCACTGAGATTCAGGTAACTTTAAAATGCATGATTCTACCAAAGGAACAAACCTGCATGATGGTGTGGCATCTGCATGATGGACTCTGATGGATTTCTTCAACTGAGGATGTGCGCTTTTAGGGCAAAAATAAAGTGTTGTTAAGCAATTTCATTATTTGGTTTGCAGTGTGAAATTGATCCACTTTTTTGCAGTAATACAATTGTCTCCATTACCAAGCACAGCTAACACATTAGATTTTAACTCTGATGGAAAAAACAATCTTCTAACAAAGTTTCCATTAACACCTGTGGCTCCTGAATTGGCTCCATTTTGTGTCTTCATATGTTGTTGTGGATTCAGCTGCCTTACCACAGAGACAATCCCATCACATTTTGCACCATGCACAGAGTTACCACTGCCTTCTATCAGTGAATAAAGATTGCATTCTTTTGCAATATTATCACGCCTATAGAGAGGGCATAAACGATTTTCTTTCAGTTCCTTGTGGCACTGAGTATGTTTGGAATGGCTTTTGAGTTTGATTTTGTTGGGGGGGGGGGGGGGAGATGGGGGGGGCGTTTAACCATGGTTGAGTTTAATTGCTTGAATTTACTTCATTTACTGCTCTAATTACTCAGTTGTGTCTACAATCTTTTATCCTATGTAAGTAAGGTAATGTATTGTAGTTGCTAGTCTTCATTTCAACAATTAGTTTACTTTGTTAATTTTTAATGTTTTGCAGCCACAGAATCAAGATGTGGATGTTTCTCCACAAGTTGGTCCCACCACTGAAATCTCTGAGAGTCCAGCAGAGGAAGAGGAAGAACCAAAGGGACCCACAATGAAGGATATCTTCATGGAGATCAAAAATATGACTGAAAAAATACCAAAAAGTGAACTCATGGAGGTAATATTTAAATCAATCAATTTAAACAGTGTCAATACATAAACTTAACATAAACAAACATGAATAAATGTGCATTGTGTCAGCTGTCTTTTCAGAAAGCTTTTATTATTTTTTTAGGGTGTACCACATGAAAGTACAGAGAAACTTCTTGACACATCCAGCACTGATCTTGAAGCTCAGTTAAAAAGACTAGTGTTCCATTTACTGGACCTTCGAACTTGCCCAGCTGCTCTGAACACTGCAGACATGGCCAAACAACTAGAGGAGGCTGAGGTGTGTTAACCCCATAACAACATCAGTGTGTGATGAACTTAAACCTTATTTATAAATGATTTTTCTGTAGCCTATTGCCTATTTAAAATGTAAATGCAGTGTTGCTGTAGGTGAGCTAATTTAGTATTTTCTACTGTATTGTTATATTATTTTAGGAATGTAGAAGGTGTGCCCAGAGACAGGTATCTATGATGTCTAGGCAAGACCAGGCTAATGGAGACATTGGCACTCTTACTAATGGCACAGTTCATGAGGGCATGCAACAGCTAAGCGCCCAATGGAGTGCAGTTTTGTGGGATGCAGCAAGCTCTGTTCACTCCAAGGAAGTACAACTACAGATGGTTACAGATTTTGACAGCCAGACCCAGAAAGTCAAAGCTACTCTGGAGAGACTCAAAACTGAGCGTGAGGCACTAAGAACGTGAGTATTTACTATTAAGCAAGTTGTTTTCTGTACTTATCACACTGGAAATTGAGCTATTGCTGTATTAAACCTCTGGTTATTAGGAAGGAAAACATAAATGTGTCTTGTATATCCCTAGATCTCCAGCTGTGAGCAGTTTTGCTGAGGAGGAGAGGCTGCGCTCTTTCTTGAGAAACATGGAGCAGGAAAGGACAGCTCTCGGTGAGCTAATTCAAACTTGTGCAAAACTGTCCCCCCACCTCAGTCTCCCTGAGAGACAAGCAGTGGAAATACAGCAAAACAACTTGCAAAGCCAGTGGAGGGCCCTGGAGAATGATGCAGAGATTGCTCTTTACATGGTTAATGCTTATGCTAAAGAAAGTGGCAGCCTTCTTCAAGAGGTTGGAGCCTTAAAAGACCATCTCGAGAACATTCAGAAAACCTTGGATGCATCGAAATCCTCACCAGTTTCATGGGATGGCAAGAGAGCTCAAGAAATTATGAATATAAATGCTGATCTCTCTTCCACCCATCAGCAGTACCTCTACCTTCAGCAGACATCTGAGGCACTTGCACAGGAATTCCAATTCAAGGCAGAGACATCCAGCATAGAGCAGGACCTTCAGTGTATCAAAGATCAGCTGGATCAAATGGGCGAACAGTTAGCGGCTGCAACCCCCAGCAGCAGCAACCCAACTTTATGTAAAATTGTAAAGGTAATGACAGATGCTCTAGCTTGGGCCAAGCAGACAGAATTTGATATCGAAGGACGACAGAAAAAGGTGTCTCTGCTTCCAGAAGAGGTCCATCGACAGATTAAAGATTTAAAGAAATTGCAGTCAGAGATGAGCTCCAAGCAAAGCCAGTTGAAGTCTTTGGTTGAGGAAGTCAATGAGCTGATTCATGACCTAGATGAAGCTGATGTTTCAATGGTGACTTCATCCTTGAAGGCCCTAGAGGATTTGTCCAAATCAACGGCAGGAAAACTAGCCAGGGCAGTTCACGAGATGGAGTCAGGGCTTCAAACCCGAGAGAAGATGTCAGAGCAAATAGCAGATGTTGATTCCTGGGTGGTTGGACATCTCCAGAGAGAAGCTTTGAGGAGAGAGGATTATCAAAGTTTGAGTCCGGCAGACCTGGATCGCAGGTTGAGGCAGATACAGGACACTCTTGGAGAGGCAGAAAAGCAGTCCGCTGTCACGGAAGCCCTTCTGATGAAAAGCAGAGACATTGCATCAGAGCTAAGTGTCTCAGAGAGTACTCAGCTCAATGGGAAACTCACCAACCTTCAAGAGGACATAAAAGGTATTGTTATCTATGAGAAGGCATGTTGCCAGAAAGTTATGGATGTCATACAGAGCCAAGAATCCTCTCAGAGGAAGGTATCATCTCTTGAGAACAGCCTGAGACAAATGTTAGTTGATTTAAAAAGACACAGGTTTCCAGTTACCAAGGATATCCTCTCTGTTATCGAACCCTTTAAACAGATGATTGTGGAGCGCAAATCTCAGGTTGAACAAGTCAGTCCCTGTGCAGAGGACAAGAGAAGAGAGCTATTATGTGTTATCACTGAACTGCACCACAAAATGATCGATTTGGATCTCAAAGCACAAGCTCATGAAAGGTACTTGAGCCTTAGTCAGAGCATTGAAAAACTAAAGGAAGAAATGGAGGCACAGATTCCAAGGACCAAAGATGAGAGCATCAACAAAGAGGAACGCTACAGAGCCTGTCAAAACATACTGATCCAAATCCCTTTAATAAAACTCTTGTGTGAGGAAACAAGAGATGAACTCCAGGAAATCATAGCAGATCTTTATCCATCTCAGATCTCTGCTGAACAAACAAGACTCAATCAAATCTTGGAGAGTCTCAACACCTCAGAATTGACAGTGAACAATAATCTTCAGATACTGGAATGGGATCTGCTGAAACATATTGACTACCCATCAGAGAAAAGAGTACTTAAGCAGTTCCTCAAAGACACCAATGAGGAGCTAGAAAAGTCTTGTAATATTGAACCAAAAGAAGCAGTCATTGAAAAACAACTAAGAAAGCACCTTGTGCTCAGAAAGACTGTAGAATCTAGAATGCGAGTGCTTGCGTTTCTTGAAAAAAAGATTGGGGCTCAACCTCCACAGGACTCCAAACAGTTTACTTGCTTGAAGGATATGGTTTTGGAAAGGTGTGATCAACAAATGGTGAGTTTATGATGTGTTTCATCTTCACAATATTTCTTTGCAATATAATTGGTATAAACATAAATGTTTAGAAACATACACAGAATCTTTATTGAAAATATACATTTAAGCATATAGAGTTCAAGGAAGATTTCTGCTCTCTTTTCAGGTGAGTTTAACTAAAGCCAAAGAACTGCTGAGGAACTACACCAAGGCAGTGAACAATACCATTCGGTTCCTGCAAAGAGCTGCATTGGTCCTTCTACCCTCAATGTGCTCTGCTAGAAGCTGCTCAGAAAAACTCAAAGACACTCAGCAGACTTTATTGACACTAGACACAGAATTCCAGTCACATATTTCACAGCTCCAAACTCAAACCCCACAGCATCCCTGCTTCAATCCACAGCAAACTGAATTTCTACACATAGAGGTTCTTGGCGGGCTCCTGGTCAGGCTATCGACCCTCAAGGCCCAGGCCCAAATACAACTAGAATCTCTGAAGAGGTACTTAGTATGACACCTCATTCATATTGTATAAGAACACCGTTTTTTCCTCACAGTTCATGACAATAATCACTAATAAATTTGTGTGATAATTTATCTAATTAGATAATTAGCATTTATTTTATATACAGTATGCTCACTATGCTTATCAAATCTTATCATCATAATATATCCTGCCATCAATTTCTAAATTTCAAAATGTGGAAAGTAACCAATTTCTTGTCCATAACAAGGTGTGTTGAGTGCCAGAAACATTCACGTAAATGCTATGAGGAGCTTTGTCAGCAAGTGAGAGACTCGGAAACATTGCTATCACAATGTGCTTCCAAAAAAATTACCTCACACAAAGACTGCAAAGACCAGCAACTGAAACTCAAGGTAAAGGCAAATAAAACCCTTTTCTGCAGAACGACAAGCATTTGTTAACTTTAGCTCCCCTTGTAACCAAAAGATCTGTATCATTTATCTGTTTTGCCAACTAATGCAATGAGATACATATGGTTTGGCTGTTAGGCCAGCATATTCAAATCTATTCCTTATTTTTTAGGCTCTGGTGGAAGAGGTTGCCATGCTTCTTGGAAAACTGGTGAATCTGAGGGAGTGGTGTTCATTGTATGGATGCAGAGCTAACAGGGAGGATGCAGTGAATGACGTCTGGGTGCAGGTGGCAAGATTGCAGCGCTGTGCCAATGATCTGCAGACACGCTCAGAACAAATGGAAGCTGAGTGGAGCAGTGTCACAAGGAGTGTAAGTGCCATGACCAAAACTGATAGCGAGTATTTTACCTTCTGTATATCAACATGCATGTGAAATAACAATAAGACTTTAAAAAAGCTTGTTTTCCTTTGCTGTCATTCTGCAGGTGGAGCAGGCAGCCAGTGTGTTGGAGCAGATGGATGCGGAACTTCCAGACAGCAGCAGAAAGAATCTGACTGGTGACGAGCTGCAGGAACTGCTGCTATTCTGTTCCCAGTACCAAGACAGACTGGACTGCGAACACAGAGCTCTCTCTGCATTGGAATTAAGAGTTGCGAGGTTGCTTGGTGTCCCCCCCCACCTGGAACAGGCTCCGCCCATCGAGCTGTGCCAAAAGCTTCAAGCCCTGCAGGAGCGTTACCATAGGTCAGAAATCTACTTAGCCTATTACGAATTGATGGTAGTTTTTTTCAGTTTTCTTTTCTTTAATCATTTTCTAAGATATTTTAATTATCGTTTTCTCAAAATATTAATGATTTTGCCTAATATTTACAATTGTGGACTCCATGTCCCAGTGGTTCATGCGTTAATTCCAAATCAGTGGGCTTACAGACTAAAGTGGGTCAACATTTGGATGCCAACATGCCATCACAGAGAGGCCCAGCAAGCACATACATACTTCTGAACATTAAACCACACAGTCTCAGCTAAATATTTTTATTTTAAGTTTACTCATATGAATTTTTCACTGAACAAGAACATACCAATGTATGGATTCTGGGACATTTATCTGCATTTATAGCATCCATTTTTGCAGTATGGACTGAGAGTTTAACATGTTTTGACTTGTGTATTCTGCAGTCTGAAGGAGCGGAGCACTCAGGGTCAGAGGGCAGTAAGAACAGAGGTGGAGGAAAGGGGACGAGTGCAGGAGCAGCTGGAGGGAGTCAGAGAATGGCTGGAATCTGCCATCTCTCTCCTCTCTGTACTGGAGCACGAACCCAGCAAGAAACAGCTACAGGTTAGTCACCTGTCTTGTGACTTGTCCGGTCTTATCCAGTTTAGATTTTTTACATGACATGAGTTAAAGAATTGGATTATAACTAGGTTGGTACAGTAAGAAAATCTATCGCTCCAGTCTGAGAATTACTAAAGCTTATGAGATGGAAAAGAAGGAAGGGGGATTTGCCATTGACACAATGTTCCATTTGTCCCTGACTGCGACCAGCAAACTTCATTATCTCTGCCCTGAATAATACCTCTCACTCGTGAAGTCCCTTTTGTGTTTTGAAGTAGCTAGCAACAGCTAACAACACTTCTAGCTTTACTACATTTTTCAGTAGCATTACAGTTGATCGGCTTTCAAAACAATGTAGCTTTTTTTAATTGCAGTGTAGCAGCAGCAAACTGCTTCATTAATGCCTAATGATTCCATGTCATTTTGTTTGTTTGTGAAACATTTAGTTCCTCATTGTTTTTGCACCAGAGAAATATGTTTTTTTTTGTTTTTGTTTTTTTTGTTTTGTTTTGTTTTGTTTTGTTTTGTTTTGTTTTGTTTTGTTTTTTGTTTTGTTTTGTTTTTTGTTTTGTTGTGGATTCAGTGTGCCCCAGACTAAACAGATCTCATGACATACTGGAAAAGCAAAACAAATGCACATTTTACAAATGAATAAACCTGAATGAACCCTGACAGATTAATGAATGCTGTAATGAGGTTTGTGTCTGGGCAGCAGAGGCTGAGGAAATGCTGTTTAGTCATAGGTTTTGTTGCTCAATATTGGTTGTTCCAACCAGGCTGTTTTGAGTGGCAATCAATTTGTAGAAATGGAAACCAAGAAATCATTAAAATATCCTGTTGTTTACAGCTGCTGCTGGTTAAGAAAATGCGTTGCACTTTATCGCTTCATGTCTAGTTAGAACACTGTGAAAGTGAGTTTTTTTTATTGTGCTGAATAGGCTGTTCCATCCAATCAGTTCAAACAGACTCTGTTAAAGATTCAAAGACTTTTAAACAGGTATTCTCTCTCAAACACACACTGCTATAGACTCATTACCTCTTTACCACACACACAGATGAGAGGGCTAGTGTGTTAGTGTTCTGCTTAAATAGCTGAGTCATGTCCAACATTCCCACACAACCTTTCACTGTTTCAGTTACACACACTCTCTCTTTTTCTCATTCACTCTCACAAGCACACACTTCAGATTCAGATTTTCCCACACACACACACACATACACAATACACCTGTAAGTAGTTATTCCAGGTTTGATCCCAAAGCCAATAATGATGTCAGCTAATGCACTCTCTCTCTCTCTCTCTCTCTCTCACACACACACACACACACACACACACACACACACACACACACACACACACACACACACACACACACACACACACACACACACAATCCATCTTTCAGTTCAGTTTGCTCAAATGTGTCTTGTATGATACTGCCAAAATGCTAAAGCAATAAAGGAACAGAAATAAGCATAAAAACATGAAGAACACAGCCGCCAAATAGGAAGATCTGAATAGATAATCTCTTTTTCTCTCTCTAAAGCATGGTCCTTTCTGACTCTAAATCCCTCTGGGTTTTGGGGTAATTTTGGGATCTTGTTTATGCAGCTTTTCTTCCCATCTTAATGGCTCATTATAATATAAATAGAGGTTAGAAGCTTTATCTCACTAACTGGAGCCGTAGAGGTGAATAGGGTTGAAAGAGTTTAAGAGCTTTTTGAGTAGATTGTCCTGGTTCTGTTACCTGAAAGGCTTGAGGAACTAAGAGCATCATCACTGACTGGGTCAACCAGTGAGACTAGTGCTAAATAGTGCTGAGAGATACAGGTGCTATGTGAATTATTGATATGCATAAACCGAATATTGCATTGTGCATCGTTTCCATGTGCTTTCTGATGTTCCTATAAATGTACAGTAAGTGTTTTCTTTATTGTACCTTCTTCTTTCTTTTTTTTGCTATTGTATTCAGTAGAATCTCAAAATCGAAATTCTGCGCTCTTTCCCACTGTTAAATGTATAACCTATTTTTTTTTTCATATACAGTGGCAAGAAAAAAGTATGTGAACCACTTGCAGAATCTGTGAAAATGTGAATAATTTTAACAAAATAAAGGAGATAATGCAAAATGCATGTTATTTTTTATTTAGTACTGTCCTGATTAAGATATTTTACATAAAAGATGTTTACATATAATCCACAAGATTCATAAGTATGTGAACCATTGATTCTCAATACTGTGTGTGGTTACCTGATGATCCACGACTGTTTTAATGTTTTGTGATGGTTGTTCATGAGTCTCTTGTTTGTTCTGAGCAGTTAATCTGAGCTCTGTTCTTCAGAAAAATCCTCCAGCTCCTGCAGATTCTTCAGTTTTCCAGCATCTTTTGCATATTTGAACCCTTTACAGCAGTGACTGTATGATTTTGAGATCTATCTTTTTACAATTGAGGGACTGACTCAAACTCAACTATTAAAAAAGGTTCAAACAATCACTGATGCTCCAGAAGGAAACACGATACATTAAGAGTTGGGGGGCAAAAAAAAACTTTTGAACAGGATGAAGATGTCCAAATTTTTCTTATTTTGTTTAAATATATATTTTTTTCATTTAGCACTGCCCTTCGGAAGCAACAGAAGATACTTTCATGTTTCCCGGGAACACAAATTAAATACAATTTACCTTGATATTTGAATTCCAAATGTTTTCACCACCGTCTATTAATGCATCATGTTTCCTTCTGAAGCATCAGTGAATGTTTGAACCTTTTTTAATAGTTGTGTCCTCAGTTTGAAAAAATCTGAAGAATCTGCAGGACCTGGATGTTCTATTATTCTGTAAGTGGTTCACATACTTTTTCTTGCAACTGTATATATATGAAAAAATATATATATAACATATCTCAATATATATAAGTTGTATAAACCTATTTTAGAAACCTCTATATATATATATTATTTTTTTTTTTTTTCTTAATTAATAATTAGTTTGATCATTTTGTTGGACATAAAGTTAAATGTCTAAAAGCATTTAGTAACTGTCCTGATATAATATGAAATTCTCTTTTTACATTTATTTATTTTTTTATTAAAAATAAATTAAACAATTTTGAATGAAAATATTATTAGTATTAGTATTATTATTATATAGTAAATTAGTCTGGTGTATAAGCATGAAGCCAGTCACAAGGACAAGTGAATTAATTATATGATATGACAAGGTTAGTTCAGGTAGTCCAAAATAACATTTCTAAGAACTTGGCAGTGAGACATAAAATATCACCTGAGATCTTTTTATTTTTATATCATAATGAATATGATCACCATAGTAACAACCCCAGGTTTCAAATGTTTTGTCACTCACAGTCAATTCTGCCCTGAGTGAATGTTTGTGTTATGTGGAGAACCAGTCCAATTAAGTTACTTTTGCCGTTCTTGTTTATGACTCTACAATGAGCTTTGGTTTGGAAAAAACTCTTGTACCGAGAAGTATTTTTAAAATTAAATGGATAAAATGGAAATTGGTTATTTGTGCAGTACATAGATGTACTCATTACTAATGTAACCTAATGAGTAATGTCCCTTTTCGCTCAACAGGAGGTTCACTCACAGCTGTGTACCCAAAAGGCTGTTCTGCAGCGTATTTCAGAAAGCTTGAAGATGATGTACTCTGACAAAAACATACCGATTCCTGAAGAGATAGAGGGCCTTTTACAGGAAGTCTCACAGTCATTACAGGAAGTGGAGGAGCAGGTTTGATGCATTCTTTACAGTGGTTCTCAACTTATGTTTCAGGACCCAGATTTTACATTCATTAAAACAGACCTGCTATTTTTGATTTGAGAACTCATCCTTTATTATATGAGCAATATTTGTCTAAAACCTTTTTTTTTTAATTTAATATGTTCTTGTTCGTCACTGAACTCATACAACTAAATGTGCTTCACAAACCCCCTGTAAACATCACACTTGCTGCAGTTTCATCTCATCTTTCATGAATTAAGAGACGAGAACATCTCACTCTAGAACAGTTAGATCCCTGAATCAGAGACACATAATCCACACGCATACTAATTCACTGGTTTAAGAGGTGTTGCATCATCCATATACACATTCAAACACACACACACGCACGTCTGTGACCGTAGTTAGGATTTAGAATTCCTGTTACTAGAGTTTTGTCTCATAGACACTTATTTTGTCCATGTGTTTAATGCTTTTTAAAAGTGAATATAGTAATTTTGTTGGTTTCAATTGACATTTGTTTGTTTTTATGTCCATTTCACTTGCTGTCTCGCTCACAGGTGAAGACAGCTGTGGAGAAAAGTGGCCCACTTCACAGGCTGGGTGCTAAAATCTCAGAGATTAAAGCAGGTCTGGGATCAGTTCAGAGCTGGTTAGAGCAGAAGAGCCTGAACTTCAATGAAGCTGAGAGCACACAGAAGGTCAGACATGAGTTTAGTCTACTAAGTTTGAAACCTGTTTCACACATTTTGTGTTGTAAGCGTATATTCAAACTGGTGCCCATATAATAGGTTACAATGTGGCAGATGTAACGTTTCATGTACGGTTCAGTGCTGGGCCTATTTTTGTATTGATGAATGCTGAGGTCATTAGCATGAAGATGCACTATAAACCAATTTATCAACAATCTTTTTGCAATTTTATGAAGAAATACATAGTAATGAGATGAAGTACTTTACACATAATTTTAACAAGTATAGCACTTGATGCATGCTCCCAATAACAGATTTTAAATTTATTAAATTGATTTAAGCTGTTATTAAAGGAAATACACAATATAATAGCCCACAAATCACATTATTTTTTAATACTGCTGATATGTTACAAAAAACAGTCAGAAAACTCAAAATGCACCTGCATTTGCTTATGGCGTATAGGTGCAAGTTCTGTGAAGCAGTGTTTTAAATGAGCTCTTTACCGTGAAGTCTAGAAACAGATTAAATAACCTACGGATGATTTAAAATGTGTTTTTTCTGTATTGATCCCTCGCAGCGAGTCTGGGACGAGCTGGATAATTTACACACACGTCTGACGGCAGTCGAGGTTGAGCTACAGGACATGAGTGAAATGCATCCAGACGAGACCCGTCTGATTCTGGACAACCTGGCCAACACTCAGCAGACCCACACACGCCTCAACAAACAGGCTGAACAGAGAACCACCTTCCTCAGCAAGGTCACCTGAATAGACTCTCATGATGCTTTGCTGCACATTAAAGGAACTTTTCACCCAAAAATTAGCAAAGAAGTTGAAAATGATAGATTCAGATGAAAGGAAAACAAGAGTTTCAGTGAATAATAACTTACTTTGTTACCTAAAGTGTGTTATCTATACTGTCTCTGTGTAGGTCCGTGACTGGCTGCAGGAGCATCAAGAGATGGTGAAGGGGTCACAGAGCTGGATCTCTGAGGCTCAGTCCTGGCTTACGACACCCTGCACATACACCACTGCCAGATGCCTTGACAGTCATGTGAGCGCACTGCAGGTATTATTCTCAAAAACATCATTATCATTTAGCTTACAGTTACTTATTACAGGAAAAGTCCTGCTAGAAGAAACCTGCATCATTCCATTGTTGGGTTTTAACCTACACGTATTCGGTTATAGCCTAGTAAATTAAGCTAAAGGCCCTATTGTGTCATTTTCTTGTCTAATAATAATGTATATATATGTGTGTGTGTGTTTTTCAGATGGTTCTGGATGATTCTGCTCAGATGAGACGGACTCTTCAGGGTTTCAGCAGTGTGCTGACAGAGATGGGGAGTGTGTTTGATGTCAGTCCATTAGAGGAGCAGCTCTCAAATGCTGATCGACGTGTGGCAGACATGCAGCACAGTCTGCTGGGACCCCTCTCTCAGCTGGAGCATGCAGCAGCAGTGAGCACACAGATATATATGTTATTTTTTGTTTAGAACTGAGTAAGATATTTTACTTAAAAGATGTTTACATATATATTCCACAAGACAAAAAAAATAGCTGATTTTATTAAAATAACCCCGTTCAAAAGTTTAGGAACCATTGATTCTCAATACTGTGTGTGGTTACCTGATGATCCACAACTGTTTTTATGTTTTGTGATGGTTGTTCATGAGTCTCTTGTTTGTCCTGAGCAGCTATACTGAGCTCTGTAGATTCTTTAGTTTTCCAGCATCTTTTGCATATTTGAACCCTTTACAGCAGTGACTGAACGATTTTAAGTTCCATCTTTTCACTCTGAGGACAATTGAGGGACTCAAACACAACTATTAAAAAAGCTGCAAACATTCACTGATGCTCCAGAAGAAAACACGATGCATTAAGAGTTTGGGGGTGAAAACTTTTGAGCAGGATGAAGATGTCCACATTTTTCTTTTTTTTTTTTGTTGAAATATCATTTTTTTCATTTAGCACTGCCCTTCAGAAGCAACAGAAGATACTTGCATGTTTCACAAAAGAAAAAATAAGTACAATTTACCTTGATTTACCCCCGGCTCTTAATGCATCATGTTTCCTGCTGGAGTATCAGCAATAGTTGTGTTTGAGTCCCTCAGTGTGAAAAGATGGATCTCAAAATCATACAGTCACTGCTGGAAATGGTTCAAATATGCAAAAGATGCTGGAAAACTGAAGAATTTTCAGGACTTGGAGGATTTTTCTGAAAAACAGAGCTCAGTTTAAAGGGATAGTTCACCCAAAATTGAAAATTTGATGTTTATCTGCTTACCCCCAGGGCATCCAAGATGTAGGTGACTTTGTTTCTTCAGTAGAACACAAATGATGATTTTTAACTCCAACCATTGCCGTCTGTCAGTCAAATAATGGGAGTGAATGGAACCCTGAGGCTCATGAGGGCACATTGATGTCCTAAGACACGAAACAATCTGTTTGTGCGAGAAACCGAATAGTGTTTATATCATTTTTTACCTCTAATACACCACTATGTCAAACTGCGTTCAGCACTCAGTTAGTGAGGTCTGATCGCGCTCTGACAACGGAAGTGATGTCTCGCACTCACTATAACTCACTCACTAACTACTTATACAAAGTATAAGCACTAGACATTACTGCCGTTGTCAGAGCGTGATCAGACCTCACTAAGCGAATGCTGAACGCAATTGGACATAGTGGTGTTTTAGAGGTAAAAAATGATATAAATACTGTTCGGTTTCTCGCACAAACCGATCGTTTCGTGTCTTAGGACATCAATGTGCCCTCATGAGCCTCAGGGTTTAATTTGGATTTGTCTATGCAAGTTTTTTCGACTCTTATTGTTAGAGTTCCCATTCACTCCCATTATTTGACTGACAGACGGCAACGGTTGGAGTTAAAAATCATCATTTGTGTTCTACTGAAGAAACAAAGTCACCTACATCTTGGATGCGCTGGGGGTAAGCAGATAACATCACATTTTTATTTTTGGGTGAACTATCCCTTTAACTGCTCAGGACAAACAAGGGACTCATGAACAACCATCACAAAACAAAAACAGTCATGGATCATCCAGGTAACCACACACAGTATTAAGAACCAAGGGTTCCCAAACTTTTGAACAGGGTTATTTTAATAAATTCAGATATTTTTTTGTCTGGTGGACTATATGTAAACATCTTTTATGTAAAATATCTTACTCAGGACAGTACACTCTAAAAAATGCTGGGTTAAAAACAACCCAAGTTGGGTTGAAAATGGACAAACCCAGCGATTGGGTTGTTTTAACCCAACTGTTGGGTTAAATGTTTGCCCAACCTGCTGGGTAGTTTTATTTAACCCAACTATTGTTTGAAAATGACTATATGGCTGACTAAAAATGAATCTAAAATGAAATTAAAATGTTAATTTATTAAACATATTTATAAATGTTAATTTTCAAGATATTTTGGGTTCATTTTAAGTAAGCAATACTGTAATTTTTAAACAATAGTTGAGTTAAGTAAAACTACCCAGCAGGTTGGGCAAACATTTAACCCAACAATTGGGTTAAAACAACCCAATCGCTGGGTTTGTCCATTTTCAATCCAACTTGGGCTGTTTTTAACCCAGCATTTTTAAGAGTAGACTGCATTTTGGATAATCTCTCTAATTTTATTAAAATTATTTATTTTTCACAGACTGCAAGGGGTTCCCAAACACATTTATGTGTTTAATAAAAATACCCTGAAAATGTACTTTTGGTATAATAAACCGGTATACTTAAAGTCTGCTAAATTGGAACAACTAATTTAGTACTTAATGCACTTTAATTGTGTGGAAGTAGTGCTGAGGTCCAACTAAAGATTGTGTAAAGATTGATTGTGCTAAAGTGGAACTATTGCAAGTAAACTTTTGGTACACTTTAAATATCTTGCATTTAAAGACTGATATTATACAGACATCATGCAATCCTTATTAACAGTGATATTAAAACACATTTTAGGCATAATATTTAGAAATGTGCATTGTGCGATACAGAAAGAATTTAATTACTTAATTTTCCAAATGATGATGTTACTTTATGTTCCAAGAGAGATGTTTTTCAGATTTAACTCACTTTTGGGGATATTTTGTCACCAAACTATAGCTTATTGTGTAAAAAATGTACAGCTGTATAATCTATAGAAGGTGATTTTCATGAAACATCTGTTTATGTGTGCGGTGTGTTTTTTAAGGAAGTGGATGCCATTGAATCAGAGGTGAAGGTCATGGAGAAAGATGTAGCCAAAATTAAATCTACTCTGACTACCAAAGAAGACATCAGCCAAGACAGTCTTAAGGTAAAATAATTGTGTACTTAAACATTTGACCAGTCACAGGGGTGACGTTATGATGTAGTTACTTTCAAACACCTGATTCCTGTGGGTGTTTTGTGTGTGTTTGCAGGCAACAGAAGACAGGATTGACCTGATGAAAAGGACAGTAGCTGAGATCCAGAACTGTAAGGATGGTCTGTGTCTTCCTGACAAAGCTGAAAACACACTCCTAGTGTTTAAAAGAGCAGAACTACTACAGAAACAGCTGCTGGAACTAGAGCAGGTAGAGCACACATACACAAACACATACACACAGGCAAACACACAACTCGCACAGTGCTCAGTATTGTGTTCATCTCCTCTCAGCTGGCTCTAGAATACTCAATTGAGGTGCAGGATATATCTGCTCCGCCCCTAAGTGTCCCACCCCTCGGTGTTCCACCTACTATCACTGAGGAAGAGACACAGGTTAGACAAAATATTATATTAAAATGTAATGATCCCAACACAAAGATTATATTATAATATGTTATATTTTGTGTGTGTAGGAGAGCGGTCAGATTCAGATTGCGCATGTAGAGGAGGATGTGTTGAGAAAATCAGGAGCAACGCTAATGACGGTGGAGCAATCCACGCCGGAGCAAAGATTCACCTGGATCTGTGAGAGGAGCAGCAACACCCCCACAGAAACACAGGTACGAGGGAACACATTGAATGCGCACTTTGAAATCGCCCTGATATAGTAGGTCATCTGGGTACTTTTCACCTAAACATTTAGGAATACACAGAATTCGGACATACCACTCTTTTCTCATACTGTTTTCACATACTATGTAGCAGGGAAGTATACGATTTCGAATGCAGTTAAAGTCAGAAAGATATGCAGCTGTCATAATTAAGCAATAAATATTATTACTAAATATAGTCATGGCTAAAAAGCTTTGTTCACCAGAACATGCAGAGGTTATTATTGCTTTTTAAAAAAATATAAAAGACAAACAAAAAATCATCATCCATAATTGGACTTATTCACTTTATAATGCTTGTATTAAAGTATAATTTACCATATACACAAAACATGTTGTTTTAGCTGCATTATTGCGTCTGTCCATTGATCTGAATCAACATGCACCTATGCAAAAAGTTCTATACATCCTAATAATTTTTGTTAACAACATGTATTCATTACTTTAATGAGCTCATTGTTTCTACTGTACCTTAAATGAATACATTGCTAGCTACCTGCATGATTTGTATATGTACATTTCTGAAATCCATTACACAGTCACCTCTGATAACAGATCTAATTGTAATGTAGACACATGCATTTTCTGTAATGCTGCTTTGAAACAATATGTATTGTAAAAAGCGCTATACAAATAAATGTGAATATAATCTTCCTCAAGAAGTGAGGCAACAGCTTGAGTCTATCTACACTGGATGCGTCAAAGCAACCGTTGCAAATCCATTTGTTCTTTGTGCACTTGGAGTACATCAGAAATAAAACAGGGCATCAGTTTATTTGTCGAGTCACTTTGCATCGCACCATATCCAGTGTAGACAGCATCTCTGATTAAAATGAGTTTTAATTTCTTTTGTTGTGTTGCACCGCTCATGTCCGGTGTAGACACATTGAAACACTCAAAATAATTATTTTAGTTCCAACAACATATTCATATATGTTGTTATATGTTGTTATATGTCCCAATATATATATTATATATATATATTGGGATTCTCATTTTAATTCAATGTTTATTTCCAAATTGATAAGTAAAGACATAAGCTCTCAGGTCAAAATTTACCTGACAATACTGCAGATGAAAAGTAAAGCCCTGACCTTGTGTATGCTTTTAGAGGGGACGGCGTCTGTCCATAATGGTTCATATTCTCAAACAAGTACTAAAAGGCAGAGCTTTAGCATTTCTGATGCAGTCAAATGCAAGAGCTTGAGTTCTAATGGCTTCTCGTACTTGATGTTATTAACCCAAAATTATTTTCAACCCCAAGTTAGCATAATTTCTTGGTAAGTTTTTCCATATTTCACTGTTCATACGTTGTTCTGGGTTAGAAATTATTTAAATATTTTACACTGTACAACTGTAAACCCCGGGTTAATGTTCTTATTTGTATATTTGTGAGGTTAATAACATCAAGTGCAGCACATGACCTGTTTTAATAACTGTCTGTCTTTCTACGAAATCATCTCCACTCCAGTTAATGTGTCTGTGTGGTTGCATGTTTTGTTTGTGCTTGCTGCTGTGCATGTGTGTGTGTCTCTGATGTGATGGGACAGCAGGAGTCTGAGGAAGAGGAGGAGCTCTTTGAGGATGTAGGAGATTGGGAAGAAGAGGCTTCTGATGAAAAAAAAGAAGAATATGAAGTTCACATAGAAAATGAGGATGAGGAGACAAGACGAATGTCGCCCACCTCTCTGTATTCTGAGGCTTTCTCCTGCGTGACCATGGAGGTAATGCAGAGGAATCAGAGACTTCAACCCTCGACACCACCTAATGTTTCCTTTGCTTTCTTCTGTCATGTTTTCCCATCCCATCAACACCAGCTGACTTAACTCTGTTTCCTGGTTATTTCATCTTCTAAAAGTTCTGTTTTGACTACATTTATCGTCCCCCTTCTCATCTTCACCAAGTCCTTGTTTCTTCCACTTCCTGATTCTTCTTTATCACTTTTCAAATTTAGTTTGAAGATTATTTTGATTACATTTTTCAAACAGTGCAGTTTCCACACTACTTGATTGAATGATGATGTGCATGTTATTCCTCGTCCTCTAGGGGGCAGTATGACTTGATCATTCTTTCACTGAGTCTGTATTATTCATTGTTGCTCACAAGTGCTAAATGTAACACATGATTTCTCTAAAGTTTTTATGCCTATACAGAGATTAAGCTAAAATCTGTGTTAGAAAAAAGTGACAGTTAATTGATCTTTGTTAAAGCATGAGTGGTGTATGATATAAAGGGTTAGTTCACCCCAAAATGAAAATGATGTCATTAATTACCCTCGTGTCGTTACAAACTCATAAGCCTTTCGTTCATCTTCGGAACACAAATGAAGATCTTTTTGATGAAATCTGAGAGATGTCTGTTCCTCTATTGACAGCTGTACAACTACCACTTTGATGCTTCAAAAAGATCAGAAAGAGATTAGAAAACTAATCCATATGGTAAACCGCTCGATTTATATGGATTAGTTTTCTGATCTCTTCATGAACTTTTTGAAACATCAAAGATCAAATTGCAAAGTCTCTCAGATTTCATCAAAAACATCTTCATTTGTGTTCTGAAGATGAATGAAAGGCTTACAGGTTTAGGACGACATGAGAGAGAGTAATTAATGACAGAATTTTCATTTTGGGGTGAACTAACCCTTTAAGAAGTGTTCATCGGCACAATATAAAGAAAAATCTATATAATCCACAGCTAATTGAGCTGTTTTACTTACTTTGTTTAGCAAACTGTTCAGTAACTAATTGTATGGTTGACATCAATGAATGTGCTTTTTTGTGCAGGACTCTGTTTCTGGAGATGATGTTTCCTCTACAAAACCAATTTTGGAGCAAGCAGAAGCAACAGACTCTAAGGTAACGCTAGACCCTCTCCAGTAATGACTGCTCTTAATCTGATCACATTAATGTGTGTACTATATTCAGCAGCAATATTAAGTAAAATCATTGTTGCCTTGCAAGCATCAAATTTTTGTTCTTTAAAATGCAAGAAAGAAAACATTTTGTAGTCTTTTAGAAAGTTCAGACTGTGGTCAGATATCAGAGTATGTAACCTCTTTTTCCCTGCATTTACAGGTAGAAACAGATACATCTGTGGCCTCGGGAACAGGTGTGTCAGAAGCTTTATCTGAAGCGGACGCCACAGTGGAAAGCCAGTCTCTCCCTGCAGACATGGTAACCAATACCTCCTCTGTTACAGAGATCTCCACATCCCCTTCCAGAGGCCAGCAGAGGTGTTTGGTCTCCTAGTTGTAGTTCTCTCCTTATGGAACCTCCAAGTCTTAACTCCACCTCTAGACCCCCTAGATGTAGATGTTACTAGTGCTAGAACTTCCTTTCAGTGCATTTACATGGCAGATGTGTAAAAATAAAGATTTCTGAGGAAAGCATATCTACAATAGTTCATAACTGAAGTCACAAGAACAGAACAAGGGTAAAATTAAGCTGGTTTTGTATAAATCAAACAAAGCAATGTATAAAAGGGCTTAAAGCAACTTTCTGGGGAGTTTGTGATTTTCTCCCAAATGTTTATGATATTGTCTAATTCTGTCAGGACATTCTAATACCAAAGAGCATTTTGAACTTTTGTCTTTTTCCATAATATTAATGTTTACATGTCACGCTGTGTCTGCACTGGACTTGTGCGGTGTGGCGCAATAAAACTGGATCTCATTATAATCAACTACACTATAAAGGTGCAGTCGCATTTACCGTTGCTCAATGACAATTTGCAAGCAAATGAAATGCTACAAAATACCATGAATTAAATACAGGAAAAAAAGATGATAAGCAAACAAAACAACTCTAAATAACTGCTTTCCAAAGAGACATTTTATGAATGGTGTTATGTTTGAGTTGGCACTGCCAGAATGAGGGCCTTGTTTGTTGTTGATTTTTTTGCATTACAAATGCCCGCCCACACAGAAGTCACTGCCAAACAAAGAGGCTTACTATTGGTCGGTGCTGCAAATGATCAAAGGTCACCAAATCTGAGCCCAATGTGAAATTTGCAAAGGGAAATTCTTTGCCAACAGGAGTCCATCAGGCAATATTCTTCACTGTGGCAAATTTAATTGAAATTTTGGCCACATTTTGCAGATTAATGGTAAATATGACCGCACCTTAACAATTCATAACCAGTATTTCTGATACACTGCACAGTTACTCCAGCAGGTTTCCATCGAATATAAAATTATTTGATTTACAAATATCATTATACAGTACCAGTCAACATTTGGACACACCTACTTTTAATTACCTTTTGTATTATTACAATTTTTCACATTTTGGTATAATTATAATGTCTTGATGTTTTAAGCAGGGAGAATCTGTGTATTTTTTCATTGCATGATATCTTGTCCTTGACTTTTAACTACTAAATACAATGCTATGATACCAAAAAGATTCTAAAATCTTTTATATGGCATGTTGTTGATGTTTTTTGTTTGTTTGTTTGTTTGTATAGCAGTGTTTTTGTTTTTTGAGGTTTTTTTTTTTCTTTTTGCTTCCAAATGTAAGATAAGATGGTTACTGTGAAAAGATTGTTGAAACAAGTGTATGTGAACATTTAAAATGATCTAGCCAACTGCTCACTCTGCACAGTTGTCTAAGTGCATGTGTATTAAGAATAATTTATTGTCTTTCGTGAACGATTGTTGTTTACATGACACATTCTTTAAATTAAGCTTTTTCCTGCTCAAGAATATTAGAAGAATAGCAGATATGATATATGTTATTTATGTTTAGTATTTTATCTTTTTGTGCCATGTAAAAGCACTGACTCTTATACACAACTGTGCATGTTCTCCTGATCTCTCCCTCTCATACGTCCAGTGTGATCACCGTCATGCTCCTTTCAAGTCTGAAAAACAGAATAAATTCCCAAAAAAAAAAAAAAAAATTCACACTTGCTCGTCTCTCTCTTTCTCTGTCTGTGTCAGGAGCAGGGTGCATGGAGGGGGGAACAGACGCCACACACCAGTGACACACTCACACTCATGACCCTCTCAGAAAACACACACAAGTCATTAGCCCCTCCCACAGAAACAGAAGACATGTTGACCTCACCTAATGTCATGACCTCTGGTGAAGGGGTGGGCGGGGCCTTAGGAAAACTTGTGGGAGTCTTAGAAACGTATTCCACACCCAGTCAACAGACCCATTTAGATGAGACCCCCTATGTGCTTCAGAGCCTGGGCTCCACAAATACGCCAGAGCACCGTACACACACTCCGTCAGATGTAGTAGACCACAGTTTAGACAGCAGAAGCACTCACGACACACACACGCCGATCACAGTCAAACCCCACCTGGAGAAGACAGAGCCGTTGGCTGCAAGCACATCTTTGGTAAGCACAGATGCTGATAGTGATTCTCACCCCACTGACTCAAACTTTACACAGACCTTGTGTTCATCAACTCACTTTATACTCCTGATTTCAAGCAGTGTGTGCTGCATTTTATCTGCACATTTCTCTAACTCACCCCAAGGAGAAATTAAATATTTATTTTTCTCACAACTAAAATTTCTAATTCAGTGCAAATCTTGCAGTCTGAAATGTCAAGGATTGGATTTAGGAAAAGGAGTTTACCTTTGCAACTAGGTGATTCCTTAAAAATAATCCTTTATTAATCATTAATAGTTGATTATTAATAATTAACATCTCAATACAAATTATTTTTATTAATATTTAGTATTATTACTATTACTGTGTGTAAAACATAAACTGTGCAGAAAGTCAGGAATCCACCCATATGCTAAGTATTTAAAATTAAAGGGGTCATGTCACATATTTTTCCACTAAGATCCACTTGTCTTTTTTTAATTGTCGCTGTGCCTTTAAGACATCTATGTAAATGCCCTCTTTGCATATACATTTAGCTAAAATGAGTTAAAAACAAATAATTTTTTGTTTTTTTTCTGGCATTTACTGCAGGAAATCTACTTCCTCAATATCTTACCATTTCTAAGCACAAAAAAAACAATTGCTTAGTAACCCAGGTGAAAAAAATTAAATAATGTACTTAAAGTGCTCTATTTTCGTGCACTAATTTTGTACTAAAAATTCTTCTTTAGTACTTCTTCAGATAATCTTAAGAACATCTAAGTGTGCTATTTTGAGACACCATCAAATATGAACTAAAGTGCTTTTAATATACTATCTCTGTATTTAAATATATATTTAGTTTCCACTTGTAGTACACTATGGGTTCAAATGTACTGTAAGTGGTATCTAAATACATTTTTTAAATGCAGAGATAGTATTTTAAAAGCAC
The DNA here is from genome assembly GCF_024489055.1 of Chanodichthys erythropterus. NCBI lineage: Eukaryota > Metazoa > Chordata > Actinopteri > Cypriniformes > Xenocyprididae > Chanodichthys > Chanodichthys erythropterus. The sequence goes on along the minus strand of NC_090225.1, from coordinate 24,034,872 downwards.
ATTTTAGTTCATATTTCATGTTGTCTCAAAATAGCACAGTTAAGTACACTTAGATGTTCTTAAGATGATCTGAAGAAGTACTAAAGAAGAATTTTTAGTATATTAAGTACAAAATTAGTGCACGAAAATAGAGCACTTTAAGTACATTGTAGAAATGTACTTTTTTTCACCTGGGAAGTGTTTATATAATTCCGAAACAAGTCATCATGCAGCTTAGTTTAAATAAGATAAAATAAATAAATAAATAAAATAGTCTAAAAAAAAAACAACAAGTAGAGAGTATGATAATATATGGCCCAGGAATATAACCACCAAAGACACCTAAGGGAGACACGTCCCCCCCAATATTCAGATTTGCACGTTTTTCAGTGGTTGATTCTTACATTCATACATTCAGTGCCATCTTATCTTGAATATGTGGCTATATTTCTGATATATGCAAGACAACAGTAAATTCTATGAATTTCAATGATACCAATATCTTAAACAAGGTATTCTGTGACACCTGAGTGGGACAAAATCAGTTTTTTTAAAGTTAGAATTGAAAGAAATACTGGTGTAATAGAATAGAATAAAGGATGAAAAATAATCTAAGCCAGTTGAGTCAGTGCAAAGCAAAAGTATAGTTCCTCCTTTATGTGTGCGAGTGTGTTCTCTGTCACACAAGCTGTCCTCGAAAGTGACGACATTCCAGGAAGTAGTTGTAGCCTCAGGTGGGTGGAGTAAACCAGGGACAGACAGAGAGAGAGAGAAGCAACATGACAAATGACTGGTATGAAAGCTGAGACAGTTTATTGAGAGAAAGGCTGCACCAGGGGGGCAGAGAACACACAAACAAAAGGGTTAAACTGGTGTGAGACGGAAACTGAGAGAGAAAGAAAAAAAGAAAGAAAGCAGAGTGTGTAAGAGTGTTTGTGTCAGTGGACACGCCCAGTGTGTGACAGTTTGTGCTGCTGTGAACTCACTTGTTTCTGCTGCAGTCAGCCAGAGCAGGTGTGCTGTCTCTCTCTCTCTCTCTCTCTCTCTCTCTCTCTCTCTCAGTACACCTGTCTTTACCTTTACATGTCTGTTTCTATACATGTTTATTCTTCCTCTGCCTCGTAATTCTCTTCTCTTTCCTTATGTTCATCTGGCTCTGAGCTGCTGTTGTGTATGATTGCCCAGGCCACAGGTGAAGCCAGGGACTCGGGTGGATGGTTGTCCAGTGACGGGCTGCTCCATGCCTGCCGTGAGAAGGCCGAGCAGCTGGAGGCGTGTCTGGAGAGAGCACAGGTCAGCCTGGAGGGGTCAAGACAGCAAGCACAGGACGTAGCTATGCAGGACAGCATTGAGCAACAACTTCACACCTGCCAGGTGATCTCACATGCATGCATGCATTTCAAGGAAGACAAGGAAATGTTTAATTATCTGATTTATTTCTGCACATGAAAAAAAGATACATATGCCTACTGTTGTTGTGAAATGCTGACTCAGCAGGAGAGGAAGTGAGCACACACATTGTACATGTTGATATATTTGCCTCTCTTCATACATAGCCCCTATCATGCTTTTTACATGTAAAGTTGGTTCTGGACCTGCCATGAGCATTTTAAACTTTAAAAGAGTTCATTATCAGTTTCTGTAGAAATCAGTTCTCTCCTATGTAATCAAGTCTCTCTCTTTTTCTTTGTGACTTGCTCTTTCATTTTCTGTCTTTTACTGCAGTGTTTTACAGCTCTGAACAGAGATCAAAGTGTTTTGATGACCGTAAATGACCGTAATCGCAGCTCACAAGCCCAGATCCCATGATTTACATTAAAACACACTGGAGTCAATGTATTTATGATTAATAGATTGTCAAAATGAATTTTTTGGTTTAAATTTGGTTAGACTGAAAACTGAATATTTGTTTTCAATAATAGTTGCAGTGTACAAAAATGGCTGAATTACAATCAGGTGTAGATTGGATTAGATTAGATTAGATTAGATGATTTGAGACACTATGGTAACAAAATAATTGTTTTATTTTATTATTTGCTGATGGATAGTTACTTTAGTTATTATCTTAGTGCTGAATCACTGCAGTTTTATTCTGATATACAGTATGTGTGTGTGTTTATAAGCATTGGAAATGTAAGTAAATCAGTAAGGGCAATACAGTACATGGCTCATTGAACAAAATATTTACCTTTTGGGGTGGAGTGAAAACATCAATGCCTGCTTCTTTCTTTTCTCTCTCTCGACCTTCTCTTTTAAACACACATACATGTTATACACATGATGGCATGCATGAGCATGTCTTTGTGCTGTTTATTTTAGATGCATGAATGTGTGAATGCATCATGAATTTCAACTTCTCTTTTCTTAAGGAAACTGTCTGTGCAGATATTTCAGTTATTGACTGCTCAGTTTCACTCAAATTAAAGTGTCTTTAGGAGAGAGATAGCTGGAGATAAATCTGGCTTATCAGTCGAGCACTGATGTGTTTTTTTCTACAAGTTCTTCGGAAGTTTCCGGTTTGAATGAACTAATTTAGCCTGTCTAATATTTTTCAGTGTCTTAAAGCCCAAAAGGAATATGGATGTTTGTCCTCTTCTGATTTGTTGAACTTGGCATTGAACGTTTAGTCTCATTGTGCTGTTGGGATGTGGTCATGTGTCTCATTAATGCAGTTAGAGCTGATATTACTGATGAGGTTTGCTTTGAAACTAGGTGTGGTCATGCTAGACTTTGAGCATGCAAATTTACTTTGGCTACAACAATGAATACGGGCAACAGGATATGATGTGCACCATTTAGTCTGTATATTTAGAAAATTGACGTCACTTTAAAGTTGTTGAGCCAGATATACAGTACTCTTCACTGTGTGTGTGTGTGTGTGTGTGTGTGTGTGTAACCTGACTACTTCATCAAAGATTCAGAGATTCAGCTGAGCTCCAGCAAACTGACCTGGACAAATGTTATAACTACCACTCAAACACACCAAAAACCATCATATACATGATTGTACACATTTGGTTCTGGTGAAGAAGGTGTTAAAGGGATAGTTCACCCAAAAATGAAAGTTGTGTCATCATTTACTCACCTTGTGTCATTTAAAACCTGTCTGATTTACTTTCTTCTGTGGAACACAACAGAAGATATTTTGGTGAGCATTAACTCTTAATGTTTTGACACAACAAACACTGAGACATTTCTCAAAATGTCTTCTTTCACTGTTCCAGAGAACAAATTAAGTCATACAGGTTTGGAACGATATGAAGAACAATATGAGTAAATTATAATAGAGTTTATGAACTGTCCCTTTAAATGATGATAAGGAATCATGATCAAATTGTGCTGGAAATCACAAATTGTTCACTCTATGGCACTCTATGTTTGCTGCAGGATGTACAGGTGGACAAACACAGATCGATCGCAAACTAAATTTGTGTATTGGATTATTAATGAGACTTTTGTTCATATTTGTTTTTCTAAGACTCAGTATTGTGTAAAATGGAGCATTAAACACCTGTCACCAGCCTCGCAGCCTTACTATCTCATTTTCTGAGGTGGACTCTGATCTTTAGTGTTTATTACTTTTAATTGATTGTATTTTCTCTATTCTGAACCTCAACCTTAATAGGTGTTTCTTGAGTTTGTGTTCGAGTGATTTTGGGTTTGAGTGTTTGTTGACTTGTGATTGTGTATCTAGACAATTCTGGTGGAGATTGAGCAGAAGATCTCCAGTCTTCCTGCATGTGAACTGAAAGAACAGGAGCAACACGAGGCTGAATTGCTCAACATCAAACTCCAGCTGCTGAAGAACAGACTGGTGACTGTGCAGGTACAGCTGCAAGACAGACAGAGCGAAGATCAGGTACACACACATACACTGATACACCCAGACTTTTTAATGTCTGTCTGTTTTTTAATGTTGGGGACAGTTTAATCCAGGTGTTGTGAGGAACTTAAAGGGTTAGTTCACCTAAAAATTAAAATTCTGTCATTTATTACTTACCCTCATGCCGTTCCACACCTGTAAGACCTTCATTCATCTTCAGAACACAAATTAAGATATTTTAGTTGGAATCCGATGGCTCCGTGAGGCCTCCATAGGGAGCAATGACATTTCTTCTCTCAAGATCCATAAAGGTACTAAAAACATATTTAAATCAGTTCATGTGAGTACAGTGGTTCAATATTAATATTATAAAGCAGCGAGAATATTTTTGGTGCGCCAAAAAAACGAAATAACGATTTATTTAGTGATGGCCGATTTCAAAACACTGCTTCATGAAGCATCGGAGCACAGTGAATCAGTGTGTCGAATCATGATTCAGATTACGTATCAAACTGCCAACGGCTGAAATCACGTGACTTTGACGTTCCGAACTGCAGATTCGATACACTGATTCATTTATGCTCCGATGCTTCATGAAGCAGTGTTTTGAAATCGGCCATCACTAAATAAGTCGTTATTTTGTTTTTTTTGGCGCTTGAAAAAAATTCTCGTCGCTTTATAATATTAATATTGAACCACTGTACTCACATGAACTGATTTAAATTTGTTTTTTGTACCTTTATGGATCTTGAGAGAGGAAGTGTCATTGCTCCCTATGGAGGCCTCACAGAGCCATCGGATTTCAACTAAAATATCTTAATTTGTATTCCAAAGATTAACGAAGGTCTTACGGGTGAGGAACGGCATGCGGGTAAGTAATAAAAAAACGAATTTTCATTTTTGGGTGAACTAACCCTTTAACGAACAGATTGCAGTGATCAATAGCATGGTAACTGCAGTTAATTTTCACATTTGCAGATTCTGAGGTATTAAATCCAATATTGTTGCTAGCCAGAGGCTGCAAAGTGCCTGGATTTGAACTGTGAAAACAGAGCTATCTGAGGTGTTATATTTCTGTCTCTCTCTCTGTAGGTGCGTGTTGAGAGTCAGCGCCCCCTGCAGGCCAGGTTAACTCGCAGCAATAGTGTGCAAGAGATGTTGAGTTCCTCCAGAACTAAACTGTTCAGACAGAGCAGCCTTCAACAACAAAGGGTAACACACATTCATGCACACACTTTTAAAACAGTAGTCTTTCTATATATATATATATATATATATATATATATATATATATATATATATATATATATATATATATATATATATATATATATATATATATATATATATGCATTGTGTTTTTTCCTCTCTTTTTCAGGAATTGGAGCATGGTTTGAATGAACAGAGGGATCTAACTAAAGCTATTGCAATTCAGTGCAGCAGAGCCCGAACACACAACCAGAGCACAGACGAATATACAGGGTATCTAAATACACATACTTATTTGTTCAAATATATGTCTACACTTTGTAATCATATGACACTCTCTGATTGTCTGCAGGCCTTCAGCAAAAGTGAATGAAGACAAGAGACAGGAAGTAGAGTTAGCAGTCCACAGGAAGTGGACACACCTCTGCAGCAAACTGACCAATACAGCAGAGAGTGAACAAGATGGAGATAAAGATCAGGATCCTTCTGAGGTCTGAACACTCCTGACTTTACTATAAATATGAATATTTCAATTTTAAATTATTCTGATTCTACAGTATTTTTTGGGTTGGATGTTTGTATTCTGTGTTTTATATACATTCTTTTTACAAATGTTTATTTGATGTTTTCATGCGTAAAGTTTAATGTGTAGTTATCTTTAATCAGAGAACCTTAAAGGTGCTGTAGAACGTGTTTTCAAAAGATGTAATATAAGTCTAAGGAGTCCCCTGAATGTGTCTGTGAAGTTTCAGCTTAAAATACCCCATAGATTTTTTTAAATTAGTTTTTTTAACTGCCTATTTTGGGGCATTATTAAATATGCACCGATTCAGGCTGTGGCCCCTTTAAATGCTCACGCTCCCTGCCCCCGAGCTCGCGACTGCCTTAAACAGCATAAACAAAGTTCACACAGCTAATATAACCCTCAAAATGGATCTTTACAAAGTGTTCGTCATGCAGCATGTCTAATCGCGTTAGTATGGTATTTATTTGGATGTTTACATTTGATTCTGAATGAGTTTGATAGTATGCTCCGTGGCTAAAGCTAACATTACACACTTTTGGAGAGATTTATAAAGAATGAAGTTGTGTTTATGAATTATTGTCTCCGTGAATACAGTAAGAAACAATGGTAACTTTAACCACATTTAACAGTACATTAGCAATATGCCAATTAAACATTTAGAAAGACAATTTACAAATATCACTAAAAATATCAGTTATTATTGCTCCATCTGCCATTTTTCGCTGTTGTCCTTGCTTGCTTTCCTAGTCTGATGATTCAGCTGTGCACATCCAGATGTCCTGCCCTTGTGTAATGCCTTGAACATGGGCTGGCATATGCAAATATTGGGGGCGTACATATTAATGATCCTGACTGTTACGTAACAGTCGTTATGTTGAGATTCGCCTGTTTTACGGAGGTCTTTTAAACAAATGAGATTTATATAAGAAGGAGGAAACAATGGAGTTTGAGACTCACTGTATGTCATTTCCATGTACTGAACTCTTGTTATTCAACTATGCCAAGGTAAATTCAATTTTTAATTCTAATTTTTGTGTGTGTGTGTGTGTGTACAGATCCTTGCTCCATCTGTGTGTTTGTGGAGTGGAGCTGCTGTTTCTCTTTGTCTGCAGGAGATTCAATCCAACATCTCACAGTTTAAGGAACTGCAAAACTCAGCACTTACACAGGTATAACAATAACAAACACATATCCCATCACATACCATAAAGAATTAGTTTATAACACTAACACAGACAGATACCATGATACACACCCAGTCATGACAGTCTAGCCCAGAGATAACAGAATTATATTGAACTGATCTGTCTGTGTGTTTGTGTGCAGGGCCATCAGTCTCTGGATGAAGGTCTGTTTGAAGTGTTGAGTGGGGTGAATCTCACACTCGGCTCTCTCACACACACTCTTGTGTTTCAGCCAGCAACCTCACACACTGACAGACTAAACCAGCTGCAGCAGCTACAGGTATCCATCCATCCATCATTCTATTTATCTTTCTATCTATCTATATGTTGGTCTGTCATTCATCTATCTATCTAGCTATCTATCTTTTATTGGTGTAACGGTACACAAACATGACGGTTCGGTACATACCTCAGTTTTGAAGTCAGTACGGGTTCTGTACAGCAGGTACACATTTGGTTTTTTTTTAACAAATGTGTCTCTGTTTAAATTAATTCGAAAATGAAAATTATAATTGAATTTATAATTCATTTTCGAATAAAAAATTATTAATAATTTTCAAATTAAACATTTTCGTAAGGATAAAAAATCTCTCTTAGCTAATGCTGTAAACTATATAGTGAGCCCTTACTTGCATGCTTATATAATATTAAAAGGTTACAAATAATTAAATTCAGTTATTATTTAAGTGGAGCCGCGGTATCAAGGCCCCGCCCACACTCACGCAGAATCGGTTAGTAGTTGACTGCAGAACAACTCATTATGTTGGTGTGAAATGGAAATATAGAAATTAAAGTTAAAGCTATTGAAAGTAATTGAAGTTAAAGCTTCAATTTCCTCCCAGAAATCCTGAAAAAAGTCAGTTGGTGACTCAGTGACTACATTTAGAGAAGTTGTCTGTAACACAGTTCGTAAATATGGGAAGGAGGAGGCGGGAACCGGCGAACGTTAAACAAAAGTTTAATTCAAAATAAACAAAGAACAAAATGAAAGTAATGCCGGCAGACCCTCGCGGACGTCTGCCGGCCACACCAACATATAACGTAAAGTCCAGGCCTGGTCCTCTCTCGTCTTTCACTGATGTCGCTCCTCCTTTTATGCCTCCGGAGCTCCTCCGTGAGAGACTCGAGAGCCCCGTTCCCTCACGGCTCTCGCCCGCCCTGCTCGTCACATACCCCCATCGCCCCTGCGCTTACTCCTCCCCGGGGCCTGTCTCGGCAGCCGCAGCACCTGGGGGTAAGGACAGACGAGACGAGAGAAAGGAGACAGAAGCAAGGGGAGCGACAAGACGAGAGAGGGGAGAGAGGAAAAAGAAAAAAAATTCTTGGTCCGGTTGCCCCCACACACTGCCACTTGGTCCTCAGCCTGCCAAGAGGCTCTTCTTCGCGGTGCCATGCGGTGGCACTGGACGCTCGGTGGACGGCCTGATCCTCGACCGCCTGCTGGCGGCCCTCCGACTCCCCTTTATGGCGGACGGTAGCAGGCTCCGGCCCACGGCGGATGGCGGCGACTCCTCTGCTCCCTCTTGGACGGCAGCTATGGGGGCGGATTCGTGCCATTGATTACCAACCAAAGGAAACAGTCGTGTACTTTTTACGTGTGAGAAGGAGCACGTCGCAACACAGACGCGTGAGACCAACGCCGGAGAAGGAGCACGTCGCCACCACAATAAATTAATATCTAATCTTACCCTCATGTTTTTCCTATGTTTTCGTATTTTCTTTATCAATAACTTTTTTCTTTTACTTTCCTGTTCTGATGACACTGGATATACAAATGGTGTATTGCATGCACAGTTCTCTGTAGCCTACTGTTAAAAAACCTAATAATTAAAAAATAATCATTAACTTTCTCTTTGAGATTAATGACTGTACCAAATTATACACCACCAAACTCGCAATTTTATGTTATGTTCACGATTATTAAGCCTACCAACTTCAAATTCAAGCACGTAAAATTTATAATTATAATCTATGCAACATAATATTCTGGGATGTCATTCTGAGCTTTTACTTTTGATAGCCTAGTGGTAAGATTTTTAATTAATAGCCTACAGCTGACTATACAATGTGTGAATAGATCAGCTCACAATATCTGACTATATGCGATATTGTTTTCAGAAGATTAAGTCATTTTAATAGCCTATTATTTTCAAGAAATCAAATAGGCCTATAGCAAAATATAAGAAAATATTCTAATCACAAATTTCATAACAATGCGGGTTAATTTTTAAATGTTTTAACTAGGGCTGTCAGTAATGATTGTTTTTTTAATCATCTGCTAAATAATTTATTTATTTATAGTTTTACATAATTTATAATTTATTTGTACATATTTAGGCTATATATGTTTTGTAATTATTACTATTGTAAAGGGGGACTGATAAATGAAAGTGGGCAAAAGAGGCACATTATTATCACTTTTCCAACATTATTCTTAAAAGTAATGTCAATTTTGTTTTCAGCAATAGCTTTAGGTTTATTGGCCTCGATGAGCGTGAGACTCCCGGCCTGAGATTGTGTCCCAGACGGAATTTAAATAATTCGTGAATCTTTGTAAATATTCGTGGCTTATACAGCGGGAAAATGTACTGTTATGTAGTTCGGTTTTGCAGGGTCATTATAGTTAATTAATAACAAAAACTATTAAAACATTTATGCTAATCGAAATAAACATGAAATATAAGAAAATATAAATATTAGTTGAAAAACTTAAACTGAACGAAAATTATTGTTGCCTTGTCAATATCGTTTCTGTTTATTTCCCCCTGACTTTCAATTGACGCGATCATCTTTTCATTAACCGACAATTAAATTAATTAAACGAAATTAGAATTGATAAGTGTCTGTGAATAAAAAGTCCCAGGGGTTTAGTTTTAGCCTACTTGAACAAATAGCAAAATAAACAACAGAACATGAGGATGCATTAATCACGCATCTGCAGCGCTTCTGTGAACGGAAAAAAAGATTAAATTAGGCTATATAAAAGGAATAAATAGCCAATGTCTATGCGCATAACTTAACATAGCCTATTAAAAAAATGAAAGGGGGAAGAATGCGACAATAGACTAGACTATATGAGTTTCGGTTCATTTGAGAAGTTCACAGAAAGGAAACCGAGACGGCAGGAAATTCTTTGTTTATTTTACAAGCAAAGTTTTCTTTTTAATTTTTGAGTGTAAACTAATACGCCTATTAAAACCTTCACAGATTCGAATGGTGTTGCATGTGTGTCTCTCTCAAGTTATTACACCATAAATGTCTGATTATTTTAAGATGTTTCCGCTTTTATAAGAAAATTCAAGTGAACGTCGGCGCCTCATCACGCGGACACAAAACATATCAGTTTTAGTAACTTGACATCGCGGTTGTTAACTGTCAAAATAACATACATTCAACCAAACATATAAAAGGTTATACTGCTAATTTTAAGTAGTCTGTGTAAAAGCGTTTAAATAATAAATATAGTTTGGATTTGTGCCAAATTAGAGAGGTAGGTTATAACGCAGGTTTCTGTTTCAGTTTAGCTTTAAATGAATTCGTTTTGGCTTAACGTTTATATAATATTTTTTCATAACTAAAATAGCTATGTAGTGGTTAATAAAATAATGCAAGAAAGCAAATGGTTCTGCCACAAACTCAACTGTTGAACTGAACATGGGTTAAAGGGATATAGATGTTTATGTTGTCCCAAACACGTATTTCTTTTTCTTTCTTCTCTGGAAAATAAAAATTAAAAATAGACTTATGGAACACTTTCCCTCAAAAATATGATAATAGTAACAGTTCTATTTAGAACCGCATCGCCTTCATGAATAACCCCTTTATAAGCATTACTTTATTCCTGCTTTTTTGTTTTTCAAAGCTGTAACTGACATAGCCACCTCATTAATGGTTTTCTGGAGCTCAACCATCAAACTACACAGTTTCGGCTTCTGCTATTGCTACAAGCTGAAGAACCATAATTTGGTACCGTTTAAAACCATTTTTCTTTAGAGTGAAGGGAGGAATGCATTTTCTCCAAGTGATAGACTTGATTTTGTTATTTTTAAAGCAATAGCCTACTTTACTACTTATATTTATTGAAATCACCGCCTGTTAAATAAAACTTTACTAAATTAATAATAAATAATTATAAATAATGAAAAAATACAAAAATATGGAAAAATGCAGGTAAGTTAACACATCTCATCATTTATATGATTTAAAATTAATCATATTAAAATATATATTTTTCCACCATCAAATAGGCTATTACTGTTTCACATTTCACAAACTTACATGTAAATGAAATATACTGTCAATACACAAGTTACACAAATTATCTACATAAATAAATGCATTTATTTCTATTCAAAGGGATAGAAAACAAATTAATAATATAAGTCTAAAATGATTCCTTATCTTATAGCTCCATCTAGTGGACAAGGTTAATATCCAAGCCTTCAGGTTGCAGATGAAATTGCTGATGATTTAGAGCAGTGGTTATAATACCAAAAATAAAATTATAATAGTTCAGGGTGAGAACAGCAAATTCTAAACCAGGAGTTCTCAGCTGAATAGGGTTGGAGCTAAACTCTGCAGTAAAGTGGACCTTAAAGAGCTGACAACCCCTGGTTTAGAATTTGCTGTTCTCCTGAGCATCAGAAATTCATACATCTATTATAACTGCTCCTCTTTTTGGTAACAAATGTAATAATAATAATATAATAAGAAGAAGAATCCTTTCTACCATCATCTTTTTACTGTTTATACTTTTTGTAACTTCTTATTTTCCCAAATAGACAAACTATATCCATGAAACCAAGAATGTTTTCTAGGAATAACTTGTTCTCCACCTCATGTTGAAGAAAATGTTAAATGACAAAGAAAATTCAGGCAAGATCACGAAAGAACAAAAAAAGATATAGACAAATTGAGCATAAGCTTTTAGGGCTATGGCATCCAAGTTAAAATAATGCCTTTAAATTTTCAAAACATGCTTAATTTGTTCACTTCAACACTAACGTAACAGCCAATACACACAAAGACACACACACACACACACACACACACACACACACACACACACACACACACACACACACACACTCATAATACATTAAATAAATTTAGAATTCATATGCACTGTTGCCACTAGTTAGTTAACTAATTATTGTAAAAACAATAGTCTATAACAAATAGCCTACATCTACTAATGGAAATTTTTAAATGCGTTTAAAGGCGTCATATGATGCGACGTACATATTTCAGACGTACCAATCACACGTCATTTTTAATGTAAATTTCTCACGTACGCCGCCGTCACGTCGCCGCCTACGATTAGATCTACAGTGACGTCGCCGTGACGTCGCCGCGGGTCTATCGTCTGTCCTCCCTATCAATCCCATTCAAAATTTGACACGGTCTGACGGCGACGTAAGGGTAGACTGCGCCTTATCCTTCGCCTGCTTAGCCTTAGAACTGGCACGGACCGCCCCCCCATACAATGTAACACAGGTGCAGGTGATGCTCATTATCACTCACGTCACCGGCCTCGCGCCGTTCCCTCACGGCTCTCGCCCGCCCTGCTCGTCACATTGTCAATCTTAGCTGTCAATCATGACGTCACACATCCGTTTCTATAACATCAAATGACTAACTAAAACCAAACTTATTTTAAAAAACGAACACTTGAACTTACATCAGCGTGATAAAATCTAAAATGACAGAAACCATCTTAAAAAATGTATTTGAAGTGTAATTTTATTGTTTAATTTGTCTAACAAAAGTAAATCCTAAACGCCCCCAGGTGGCTGGATGCAGTATAGGTCATAAACCCCGCCCTCTTCATGTAATCTAATGGGACTTTCAGGATTTATGCGGCACACTTTCCTGTGACCAACTGTATAGACCTGGGTATACTTATTTTTTATTTTTTTTACACATACACACAGTCAAGCAAAGTATACTTCACTTGACGCAAACACGACGCATGTGCAGTTTTGAGCAATCTCACAAGTTACAACCCATGTAAATATATTTGTATTCTTTCATGCTAGAGTTGTACATATAAGGGTACTTTCTAACCTCTTTGCACAATCTGTCATCTTTATAGGCCTCCATTATCGCTGGAGCTTGCATGCGTTCTGGTCTGTTCTGTTCATGCAGGTTTTCTTCGACTACTTCGTAAAAAGTGAACTATACTTTTGGCTTATTCATCATGTGACTATGCACCGTTACGTCCGTACCATGACCATTTGGGATGAAAACATGTTCCGTTACACTTCTACTATCTATCTATCTATCTATCTATCTATCTATCTATCTATCTATCTATCTATCTATCTATCTATCTATCTATCTATCTATCTATCTATCTATCTATCTATCTATCTATCTATCTATCTATCTATCTGTTTATTTATTTATCTTGTTTCCATCCATTCATCCATTACTCCCCATTTCTTCTCTGATTCATAGAATTTATCTGCAGAGCTAAACTCCTTGGGTGCCATATTGACCTCCCATGGGTCAGAGGTCATAAAGTTGTTAGGTTCGGGTTCAGAGGTATCCTCCACCTGTTTTGACCTGCTGACGCAGCGTGTATGTGATATTCAAAAGACTCTGGCGGAAAAACAGGAGCAGCTACAGGAGCGAATAAAACATTCGACTCAGCTGCAGGTCAGATTTCTGTCTGCTTCTATCTATTTATTACCAACACAAACTGATGAGATGGATGTGCACTTGAAAATTCTCCTGCAGATTAGGTTACTAGACTACACTAAATAGATCAGAAAATTTATGCTTATGTGTTTACAGTGTTATGTGTCAGCAGTTAAGTTTTTACACCCCAAACCCACAGATGTCTCGCCCTCATAACTGTCACAAATACCCATTTGTTTGTAATGGAAGAAAAAAAAAACCCACTAACTTGTGTCATCATAATGAGACATTTTCAGTCTTATATTTAATCCCATAGTTATGTCTCTGCATTTAAGATGTACGGAAGATGATTAGGGCCAACCAATAATAAAAAAATAAAACCATCTCGAGATTAAAGTTGTTAAATTACGAGAAAAAACTCATTAAATTTCGAGAAAAAAGTCGAGATAAAATGTTGAGAATAAACTCATTAAATTACAAGAAAAAAGTTGTTAAATTTTGAGAACAAATTCATTAAATTATGAGAAAAATGTCGTTAAATTTCGAGAAAAAAGTTGAGATAAAATGTTGAGAATAAACTCATTAAATTACGAGAAAAAAGTCGTTAAATTTCGAGAACAAATTCGAGATAAAATGTTGAGAATAAACTCATTAAATTACGAGAAAAAAGTTGTTAAATTTTGAGAACAAATTCATTAAATTATGAGAAAAATGTCGTTAAATTTCAAGAAAAAAGTTGAGATAAAATGTTGAGAATAAACTCATTAAATTACGAGAAAAAAGTCGCTAAATTTTGATAACAAATTCAAGATAAAATGTTGAGAATAAACTCATTAAATTACGAGAAAAAAGTCGTTAAATTTCAAGAAAAAATTCGTTAAATTATGAGAAAAATGTCATTAAATTTCAAGAAAAAAGTCGAGATAAAATGTTGAGAGTAAACTCATTAAATTACGAGAAAAAAGTTGTTAAATTTCAAGAAAAAATTTGTTAAATTATGAGAAAAATGTCGTTAAATTTCAAGAAAAAAGTCGAGATAAAATGTTGAGAGTAAACTCATTAAATTACGAGAAAAAAGTTGTTAAATTTCAAGAAAAAATTCGTTAAATTATAAGAAAAATGTCGTTAAATTTCGAGAATAAAGTCATTAAATTACGAGAAAAAAGTCATTAAATTTCGAGAACAATTTTGTTAAATTATGAGAAAAATGTCGTTAAATTTCGAGAAAACAAATTCGTTAAATTACGAGAAAAATGTCGCTAAATTTCGATAACAAATTCGAGATAAAATGTTGAGAATAAACTCATTAAATTACAAGAAAAAAGTCGTTAAATTTCAAGAAAAAATTCGTTAAATTATGAAAAAAAATGTCATTAAATTGCAAGAAAAAAGTCGAGATAAAATGTTGAGAGTAAACTCATTAAATTACGAGAAAAAAGTTGTTAAATTTCAAGAAAAAATGTGTTAAATTATGAGAAAAATGTCGTTAAATTTCAAGAAAAAAGTCAAGATAAAATGTTGAGAATAAACTCATTAAATTACGAGAAAAAAGTTGTTAAATTTCAAGAAAAAATTTGTTAAATTATGAGAAAAATGTTGTTAAATTTCAAGAAAAAAGTCAAGATAAAATGTTGAGAATAAACTCATTAAATTACGAGAAAAAAATAGTTAAATTTCGAGAAAAAAATCATTAAATTACGAGAAAAAAGTCGTTAAATTTCGAGAACAAATTCGTTAAATTAAGAGAAAAAACTCATTAAATTTATAGAAAAAAGTCGAGATAAAATGTTGAGAATAAAGTCATTAAATTACGAGAAAAAAGTCATTAAATTTCGAGAACAATTTCGTTAAATTATGAGAAAAATGTAGTTAAATTTCGAGAAAAAAGTTGAGATAAAATGTCTTAATTTAACGAGTTTATTCTCAACACTTTATCTCGACTTTTTTCTCTAAATTTAACAACTTTAATCTCAAGATGGTTTTATTTTTTTATTATTGCTTGCCCCTAATCCTCTTCTGTAAAGATAAGATGGAAAAAAGTATTTTAATCTACTCTTATTTTAGTTTTTGAACTTTTTTGTCCAGTGTGACTTAAATATAATATTTTCTTGTGTGTCAAACCCTGCAGAAGAGAGTGAAAGACCTGCATGACTCTGTACTAACTAACACGTCGATCCTTCTCCCTACAACTAACGGAGAAACCCACCATGACCTTCACACACAGCTGCAGGTAAGCACACATGCCTATGAATAACACTGCCTTTAACACCAGGGGATGAGTGTGTGAAGATTTGTTACACACTACTAATAAAATTGAGCTGAATATCTGAATGAGATAAGCTATAAATGCTTAAATGTCTATCATTCTCCAACAGGACAAAATGCTGAAGTCTTCATTGTACATTTGCTGACTTCAGTGCCAGTTTCTACAGTTTTCTAGCATTTTATTTTTCCCCTGAACACTCATTATGTCAAGTCAGGGTTTCTTGCACTAAATACAGCCTTACTTTAATTTTTCTTAGTTCTGATCCACTCATTTGATATTAGACAAGCATCATTCCAGGAGTGCATTAGAACATTTATGTTCTTTCTATTAGGTGTTCATTGTGCGTGAAGTTTAAGATTTTGACCTTTGCTGTACCTGTGTTTCCATGTGAAGGCCATCACTGGGCAGAAACAGGAAGTGGAGCAGAGTGAGAGAGAGCTGGCAGAAGTCAGAGACAAGACAGAGAGTCAGGATCAGCCCTCGCCCATCACACAGCAGATCAGCACACTGGAGGTATGAGTGTGCGCACCATTCAGCATTTAGAGAATACCTTTTGAATTCCAATTCCGTACCTGGTAGCAAGCATGAGACATAATTGAAATTTAAATCTGAATATACAGAAGAATTCTAAAGTAGACTTAAAATAGAATGGCTAACAAATACTGTCAATGGCATGTACAGTAAATGCTGTAAGTGTAGTTTTTAATAATATGTTTCATTTTTCTCTATGAATTACAAAAATCCCATTCAAAACTTTGGGGTTTTGTTGATTTTTGTTGAAAAATAATACAGCAACACTTTAGTTAAAGCCTTTTATGTATAATAGATTATAAAGGTATTCATAATGTACATTATAATGCATTATATACCGAAGTTAAAATGCATTATAATATTTGAAGATTATTACATCTTAAATTGGTTGTTTGTCGTGTGCTTTAATGCATTATACTGTCTAAAGGTGTAACATAAGCATTATTATGCATTATAACTAAGGTTACAATTATTAATGAAACCACATAATACATCATAAGGTGAATTACAAGGCATTATTCATGCATTCAGAATATTTTATAATGCATTATATATAAAGGCTTTGAGTAAAGGGTTAGCAATACTTTTATTCAGCAAGGACACATTAAATTGATCAAAAGTGACAATTATAATGTTAGAAATTATTTTGGAAACACGTTAATTTAGGGAACACCTATTCACAATTAACTAGGAGTTTTCCCTCAATAAACTCCTAATTATTGTTTATTGATAGTAAGTACTGGTAAGGTAGTAGTGGTTATGTTTGGGTATGGGGTAAGGTTAAGGGATGTAGAATATGGTCATGCAGAATAAGGCATTAATATGTGCTTTATAAGTACTAATAAACCGCCAATATGCTAGTAATATCCATGCTAATAAGCAACTACTTAATTGTGAATATGAGTTCCCTAAACTAAAGTGTTACCAAGATTTCTATTTCAAATAAATTCTGTTCTTTTGTACTTCCTATTCATCAAAGAATCCTAAAAAAAATGTATCACGGTTTCCACATTAAGCTGCACAACTGTTTTCTACATTGGTGATAAGAAATGTTACTTGACCACCAAAACAACATATAATCTGATATAATATAATATAACATAATATAATAATATACACTTTCTTTAGGCGGTTTTGGACAGTGTTTGGAGTGATCTAGAGCAGCGCTGTGGAGCTGTTCAATGGAGTCTCGATCAGCAGCAGATGTTTGAAAAAATACTGAAGGGTCTGCAAATGCTCCTGAATCTTGGGAGAGAGAAACTCGCCTGTGCCTCTCAGCTGGAGTTCAGGAATCCAGCACAACTCCAGACACACCTCAGCACACACACGGTAAACATATCACACACATACAAACACAGCACAAATGCAAAAAAATGCAAACATGCATTACATCACACATGAATCATGCACACTATTACCGTTTCAGCAGGGCCTGCAATCTCTCATTGATTTCTGTGACTTTATAAATCCACAGGTGTTTTTCCGGTCTCTGGCTGCCCACCTGCGGACACTGCAGCAACTGAGTGTGCGGATCCCAGACAGCGCCTCCTCTGGCTGGGAGACTGAAGTGTCTGAGGTGGAACGTCAAGTGTCCAGTGTCGTGCAGCAGGCTCAGGCTGTTGGCACAGTACTACACTCTGCACTGCAGGTATGAGATCGAGGGAATCAAGAAATCATGAGGAATGACACCACTACAGTTTTTATGTATGGAAAGCTGCATCAACCAAGAAGAATCGGGGATTTGTGAATAAATGAACGAACAAATGGGAACTGACAGATTGAATGGCCAATTTGACCAATAGCAGCTTTTAATATATTTTTTAGCTAAAACACACTGCCCTTGATAAGGACTTTGATATATTTCAGGTTTGCACTCACTGGGATGAAAATCATTCCTGGTTAGAAACGCTGCTGCAGAGGTTAGAGGCTCAACTTCCCATAACTCCTCTGTGGGACCAAACTGAGATGCAGCTCAGTGAGAATACTTCTGTGTATCAGGTAATTAAACTTATGTTTAGTAAACTGATCCACATATATACCTTTAAATCAGAATGCATATTTAAAGATCGCTGTATTCTTCTTG
The DNA here is from genome assembly GCF_024489055.1 of Chanodichthys erythropterus. Taxonomy (NCBI): domain Eukaryota; kingdom Metazoa; phylum Chordata; class Actinopteri; order Cypriniformes; family Xenocyprididae; genus Chanodichthys; species Chanodichthys erythropterus. Next base: position 24,016,629 of record NC_090225.1, on the reverse strand, counting down.
TTGTTTGTGGTAGAGTGTGTTGGCGGTTCTGGAGCAGAACAGAGCTCGTATCAGTCTGGTTCTGGATGAGGGCCGGAGACAGCAGGAGCTGATGTCTAGTAGTGAAGTGGGTGTACACATATTGGGTGTGTCTACAGCAAGGCTGGAACAGCGATTGGCTGCACTTAAGAGGAGGGTGGAGCAAGGACTAGACTCCACCCACCATCTTAAGAAGCTTTGGAACAGGTAAAAGTGAATGATGTGGGTGAATTTAAGTTTGACTATGGACAAAAGTTCTTTATGCAATATGCATCGTTTGTTTTAAAATCACAACATTTAAGGCTTAAGCTAGTCCTAAATGCATGTTTGAGTTGTTTTAACTGAAAGCAACTTGTACATATCTTAAAATATGTCAGTTGCATTGTTTTGTCTCAAGATGCAAACCAGTAATTTTTTTTCTAGTGAATGTTTATAAAAGCTACTTAAATGCTCTAACTGAACTAAGGCCTAATCCTGGCATAGTGCTGTCTGTGAAACCAGGCCTTTGAGTCACATGTACTCACTTAAATTATGGGTAACACTTTATAATAGCTGCACGCTATGAAGCATTAGTTAAGCATTTGTAAATAGTCAATTCATCACTTATAAAGCATTAACAGACATTAGTAAGCAGTTTATAAATACAGCTATAAATGCTTTAGTCTTGATTTATAAGCATATATATAATGTGTTTAATGATTGTATTTGCATACTTTATTAATAATCAATTTATCATTTTTAAATTAAGTCTTACATTATTTACAAACTGGTTATTGAGGAGCTGTAGTGGTTCATAAGATCATTTAAGAAGTCTAAGTAAATGATTAATAAACTATTTAAACATTCATTTTTACATTTTATTATTTAGACATGTAGTAATAGTTACATAGTGTGTTAATAAATGCTTTATTAATACATTTCTACTGCAATTCATGATTAATTCAGGTAGTTATAAAACATTTAGAAGTAATCAGTTAACTATTTTTGTGAGCTCATCTAAAGTGAGGACTATTTATGCTTTGTAAAGCTTTTATAAATGAGATTTAAAGGTTTAGTGATCTTCTGCACTGCTGTCCTCTACTGAAGTAGTTTTGACACTAGGAAAATGTGTTAATAAAGCATTTATTAACACACTAAGTAATTATTATTATATGTCTAAATAATAAGATGCCTAAATGTACATTTAAATATTTTATTAATCATTTACTTACACTTCCTAAATGATCTTATGATCCACTGACAACTCCTAAATAACTGGTTTGTGAAAAATGTAATACATAGTTTAGAAATGATAAATTGATCATTAATAAGATATGAAAATACAATTATTAAACTCATTATAGATATGCTTATAAATCAAGAACAAAGCATTTATAGCTGTATTTATAAACAGCTTACTAATGTCTATTAATGTTTTATAAATGATGAATTGACTATTTACTAATGCTTAACTAATGCTTCATAGCGTGAGTTATTATAAAATGTTACCCAATTATGTTAAATAAGAGAGAGCTGTGTAGAAAGACTGAGAGATGGAAAAGGACACAGAGGATAAATACAAAGTAGGCCTATTGTATGTATATCATCACAGTATTTTTTCCAGGTACCATAGTGATTTTGAGGCTTTTAATGAGTGGAAAGACCCAGCAAGAGAACGCCTACATACATGGAAAGATCACATGAACGCAGCTGATCAGGAAGTGGACACTCTCTCCCAGTTTCATCATTTCATAGTCAGTCAACTAGTGATTCTAATAATTCATTTTTAATTAGTATTATTCTGAACAATTATTTTGACCATTTACAGGATATACCATATATATGTGTGTGTGTGTGTGTGTGTATATATATATATATATATATATATATATATATATATATATATATATATATATATATATATATATATATATATATATATATATATATATATATATATATATATATATATAAAGGGTTAGTTCACCCAAAAATGAAAGTTCTGTCATCATTTACTCACCCTCATGTCGTTCCAAACCCATAAGACTTTCAAAGACCCATAAGACTTTCAAACACAAATGAATGAAGATCTTTTAATATTTTGTCCCTTCATTGACAGTCCATGCAACTACCACTTTGTCCCATCAAATAAAGAGATCATAAAAAACTAATCCATATGAATTAAGTGGTTTAGTCCACATTTCCTGAAGAGACTTGATAGCCTTGTATTATGTACAGATTGAATTTAGACTTTCATTCACATACTGCATAAACATTCATCAACAAACATCAGATATGGTAAACAGAAGCTCAAGCATGTTTGCTTGACCTGCAAGAACCAATGAGGTTCATTCTCGTGAGATACGCAGCACGTTTGACCTTCGGCAAGAACCAATGAGGTTTTTTCTTGTGCGTCAAGCAAGTACATTTGAGCTTCTGTTTATGTTCGATGATCAGTGTTTATACGTGAATAAATGCCTAAATTGAATCCGTTATCATATAAAGCTATTGTGTCTCTTCAGAAAATTTGGATTAAACCGCTCAAATCAAATGGATTAGTTGTAGGATCTCTTCATGAACTTTAAGAAGCTACTATACAAAGTGGTAGTTGTGTAGAATGTCAATGGAGGGACAGAAATCTCTCAGATTTCATTTAAAATATCTTCGTGTTTCGAAGATGAACAAAAGTCTTACGGGTTTGGAATAATATAAGGGTGAGTAATTGATGACAGTTTTGGGTGAACTAACCCTTTAAATCTTAATTAAAATTTGATCAACTGTTCACTTTTTCATAGTTACACATCACAAACATTTTTATTTCAGTTTTAGTAATGTTAGTACTTCAACTTATTTTATTACAGTTGTTATTTCATTAATTTTTGTTCATATTTTATATGATTTCAGCTTTTTCAGTTAATGAATACAATTTTAATAGGTTTTGTTTTAGTTAACGTGAACAACACTGTTGTGATGTGTTTGACACAGGAGTTCAATAAGGAGCTAGAGGTGAAATCTGCTCTAAAAGCGTCAGTGATCAGCTCTGGATCTTTGATCCTGTTGCTCAGTGAAAGAGAGCATATCATTAAAACACAGAAGATCAGCAGAAGCTCTAGTGCTCCAAGAACATCCACTCCCTCCGGAAATACAACAATCCCTGAAGACCCGGAGCCGAGTGAAACTAGCAATCTCAACCCTGAAGACTCCTCATCTGTAGATGTCATCTTTCCATCAGAGACCAATGTTTCCTCTATTCAAAACATCTCCTCTGAAGAAACTCTTTCAACCACAGAGAGATCAGATGCAAACATCACAAATGAAGGTGTTATCTCTGAGGATCCAGTGTCATCTGCACTTGATTTGTCTGTAAAACAAGAAATGGCTCTGTCCCCGGTTCTTCTGGCTCTACAGTCTCAGCTGTCTCAGGTGGAGCAAGACTGGGTGGAGATACAGACACACATACCCACCGTCCAACAGAGACTGCACCAGGTACAATGTAGTCTGTACTTCAATTTGTCTGAAATTATAGCATGTACTGCATCATTACTAACTGTTCCCTGTATGGTTGGAAAGAAATACCAGTCAGTTTCATGTTCTTCAGTTTGGAGCATTATCTCTCTGAAGGAGAACATCATTTTTATCATGAAGGTCATGCAACCATGATTTCCTGTATCTCTCAGCAGCTGATGAAATCTGTGAGGAATAGAGTCTCCTTTTTTCATCTGTTATGAGGCTCTCTTTCTTTCTCTCTCATCCCTTTTCTGCTTTGATTACATGTGTCCCCCCTCACCTGGCTCCACTGTGTTCTTTCTTCTCTATTCTCTCCACCTCTGTCTGTCACTCTCATCTGTCTCTGTACTGTCTCTCTCTCTCTCTCTCAGAGTGTGATGGAGAGCCTGTCTCCTGAAGGACTGCTGGCTGATGTGCGTGGCTGGATAACAGGTGCTGAGAGCAGGTTACAGGCAGCTGAACGAGAGGGTCACAACACCTGTACTGCCGCCGAGCTCACACACCTGCTCAGAACATATCAGGTACCTTGTTGTCTTTTTATCTCTCTATCAATAATAAAATGTTAGCAATTAACAAATAAAATTAGATGATCTTGTGTTTGGATTTTATTTTAGCCGAAATGAAATAACAGAGCAAAAAAAACAGATTATTATTTTACTTTTCACACTATTTTTTTTTTTAATCTTTTGATGGTGATATAGTTTTAACTTTAAAGGGTTAGTTCACCCAAAAATGAAAATTATGTCATTAATGACTCATGTCGTTCCAAACCCGTAAGACCTCCGTTCATCTTCGGAACACAGTTTAAGATATTTTAGATTTAGTCCGAGAGCTTTCTGTCCCTCCATTGAAAATGTATGTACGGTAGACTGTCCATGTACACTTTCAATGGAGGGACAGAAAGCTGTCGGACTAAATCTAAAATATCTTAAACTGTGTTCTGAAGATGAACGGAGGTCTTACGGGTTTGGAACGACATGAGGGAGAGTCATTAATGACATAATTTTCATTTTTGGGTGAACTAACCCTTTAAGAAATTTTCAGCAAGATTTCAAAAATGAGTTTTGGTCTTTGTCTTATTTTGTCTCTGTCCAGGGGATGAAGAGAGAGATGGCATGTCAGCAGATGTCTGCTGACTTTATTAATCAGTGTGAGCTGAAGCAGGTCGGTTTTGACTCTCACACCAGCAGGTACAAACACACTGCATTCGCTGAAAGCCTGGGACACGTCAGTCTGCGCTGGCTTACTCTACAGGCTCACCTGAACATACAGGTGACTTTATTAAGTTTATTAGTAAAAAGTACACAGGTAACCAATGCAGATAAACCTAGATCGTAATGTGTTTCACAGATTCGACATCTTGAAGAACAGGTGAGGATAAGTGCAGAGCGAGATAACAAACTACACCTCCTGCAGCGTTGGGTCAAACGTCAAAAACAATGGATGCGATTGGCTGAAAGACCCACCAGTCGCTCGTTTGCTGAGAGGAGCCTGAAGGAATGTGAAGTGAGTCGCTGATATTTTCTGGATGTGGTAACTGATTATGTTGATGCTCACATACCTTAAAAGAATTAGTTCACTTTCAAATGAAAATTACCCCAAGCTTTACTCACTCTAAAGCCAACCTAGGTGTATGTGACTTTGTTCTTTCTGATGAACACAATCTGAGTTATATTAAAGGGTTAGTTCACCCAAAAATGAAAATTCTGTCATTTATTACTCACCCTCATGCCGTTTCACACCCGTAAGACCTTCATTCATCTTCAGAACACAAATTAAGATATTTTAGTTGAAATCTGATGGCTCAGTGAGGCCTGCATAGGGAGCAATGACATTTCCTCTCTCAAGATCCATAAAGGTACTAAAAACACATCTAAATCAGTTCATGTGAGTACAGTGGTTCAATATTAATATTATAAAGCAGCAAGAATATTTTTGGTGTGCCAAAAAAAACAAAATAACGACTTATATAGTGATGGCTGATTTGAAAACACTGTTTCAGGAAGCATTGGAGCACAATGATTCAGCGTATCAAATTCGGATCTCTTGTCAAACTGGCAAACTGCTGAAATCATGTGACTTTGGCGCTCTGAACAGCTGATTCGACACGCTGATTCATTCTGCTCCGATGTTTCCTGAAGCAGTGTTTTGAAATCGGCCATCACTATATAAGTCGTTATTTCGTTTTTTTTTGCCGCACCAAAAATATTCTTGTCGCTTTATAATATTAATATTGAACCACTGTACTCACATGAACTGATTTAAATATGTTTTTAGTACCTTTATGGATCTTGACAGAGGAAATGTCATTGCTCTCTATGGAGGCCTCACGGAGCCATTGGATTTCAACTAAAATATCTTAATTTGTGTTCCGAAGATTAACGAAGGTCTTACGAGTGTGGAACGGCATGAGGGTGAGTAATAATGACAGAATTTTCATTTTTGGGTGAACTAACCCTTTAATAAATATCCTGACACATCCAAGCTTTATAATGGCAGTGAACGGGATCAACGAGTCTGAAGCTCAATAAAGTGCATTCATCCATTATAAATGTACTCCACATGGCCGGGTTAATAAGGGCCTTCTGAAGCAAAGTGATGCATTTGTGTAAGAAAAATACCTATATTTTTCTAAGTTATAAAGTAAAATATCTAGCTTCTGCCAGACCGTCTTCCATATTCAACTTACAAAGAAGGTGTAATGCCTCTCGCAGTTGAAAACGCTTACGCTACGTCCTGCGCCTTCTGTATTCAAATTATGGAAAAAGCGTAACTGACGCGTAACTGACTGGTTACGCTTTTGCCATAAGTTGTATGTGGAAGGCAGTCCGCACAGATAAATCATTTATAATAAATACTGCAGTATTCCATAAAAACAAGAATCGTTCATTTTGATTTCATGGTGACTAAAACTTTCAAAAGTGTTCCAGTTTTGATTTAAATATGTTTATATGACATTATAGAGGAATTTTAATTATCTTTTTCTCTTTCTCAGGAATTGGAGGAAAAGTTGAAGGCCAAATTCACTGAACTTACTGAGTTGGGAAAGAGGACACTTACCACTGATGAAGAGGACAGGGATAAAGACTTCCTCTCAAAAGCACAAAATCTCTCACAATCTTTGACAGAACTCTCTCAACAGGTACTGAGACATATACTTGCTCCTGTGTCCCAGAACAAATCTGCTTTTAGTTGTAATTAGTCTTGAGTGTGTTTATTAACATTAATAAGAAATTTAATAATAACTTTATAGAGTAAAGTCCTTGGAAATGCCATGAGGGAGCTGTGTACGGTGTGGTCTCAGTTCGAAAGTGGGAGGAGCCAGGCAATTGTAAACACAATAAAGATCTGCCAATCACTAGAGTATTACCACGCCCCTCTGCTCTCCCTCTCCACCCTCCAGAACAACATCGATAAGCTACAGGTGCTGGCAATCAATCACACACTTTTTCATTCCTAAGCTATCTCTAATTGGTATGACGTATTTTATTTGATTGTATTAGTTAATTCGTTTTTATGATCATATAATCACAGGTCTTAAAAGCTGAGACTGAGGAGTGTGACAGGCAGTGGGAGGATCTTAACAAGACAACATCAATCCTTATTGTTGGAATTAGCACAGACTCTGCCCAGATTTTATCTGAGCACCTAGACAAAGAAAAAGCAAGGTTAAACTTCACACATCACAGCGAAACAATGTGAATGTGTATGTGAATGTTCAAGCTCATTCACCTGTGTGTTGCCCTCTAGGTGGTCAGAGGTGAAGGAAAAGGTCATACACACCTTGAAGAGGTCGCACAGTCTTCTGAAGGTGTGGCAGAGATACTCTGATGTGCGATGCACCTGCTCAGAGCAGCTCAGACGTCACAGAGAACAGCTTGCCATGCTCAACAAAACACCCGCTGACAATAAACAACTCGCACACCGCATCACAGAGCTGAAGACTGTGAGTGCAATGCAAATTCACAGACAACCATTCATTAAAATAAAACTATAACTATAAAATTAATCAAACTAAAGTGGGGTCCAAAAAGTTTTTTACCACATAAAATTTTTTAATCAATGGGATTTTAATTTTTATGATGTAAAACAAAGAAGAAATGATTCTGCACTATTTCTAGGTCAGTAATCAAATAAGCATTATAATTGTGTAATATAATAAATATAATATAATATAATATCATATAATATCATATATCATATAATGTAATATAATGTAATATAATATAATATAATATAATATAATATCATATCATATCATATCATATAATATCATATCATATCATATCATATCATATAATGTAATATAATATAATATAATGTAATGTAATGTAATATAATATAATATAATATAATATAATAAATATAATACAATATAATATAATATAATATAATATAATATAATATAATATAATATAATATAATATAATATAATATAATATAATATAATATAATATAATATAATATAATATAATATAATATAATATATACAAATATATATTAAGAAAGAATGCAAAAGAGTTTTGGACTCCACTGTAGTATGTCACACACTGTCTCACTGTCCTTATTTTCTTCTCTTAGATGTTACAGAAAGGTTCAGAGACTCTGCAGACTGATATGAATGAAATGCTTGAAGCTTCTAAAGATCTGATTGAACAGGTGGATGATGAAGATGCTGTTTTCATCAGATCAGAATGTCGTTTGTTAACACGAGGTTACCTGCAGTTAGAACAAACTGTGAAAGGACGAATTGAACACATGCAGGTAAGACTAATATACATTAACATCTGTGTTTTAATAAGCGTAGAAGTGTTTAAAGAAATAGTACATATTGTTCCAAACCCATTTCCTCTTATTTTTTAACTGAACACAAAATTTCCGTAAATTATCATGATCAAAAACACTATAATACTAGCATAAAATGATCATAGTAGTAGTCTGTCTTCTGAAGTCTTCTGAAGCCACAAGGGTGAATTTTTAGATGTTCCTTTAATTCAAACTATATGTGTGTGTCCAGGAGGATCTTGAGCAATTTCAGGAATTTGAAAGGTTATACCAGTCCCTCGAAACACAATTACAACAGTGGGAAAGCAAGCAAAGGATGGACAGCGAACACACAGATATATCTCAGGTGATAAACACACACATGCATAACTCACTAACATAACCTTTTATTGAAGACATCCCCAGTGTTAAGGGTTTCTGTTTCCTCATCTACAGTCGGGTCTGATGGAGATCAGTTCTCTCTCTCCTGATCTGGATCTACTTAACACACTCAGCTACAGGCTGACTCTCAGTGACTCTGTGACACAGAAGCTACAGCACCTTAACAGGAAGTGGGCACAGGCCTCCGCACATGCTCAGGAGAAGTGCAGGTGAGTGCTGGGGAAAGTTACTTTCAAAAGTAATGCTTTACAATATTGCGCTACTCCCTAAAAAAGTAACTTATTGCATTACTTTGTTACTTTTTTATGAAGAGTAATACGCTACTTTTAGGGCTGGGCGATATATCGCATGCGATTGTCCCACGCATTTCGTCAGTAAAGCCGGTTCCCTGATTACCGCTAAATCGCCATCACCTGCTTTCAAATGGAGCGCATTTAATAGACAGAGCCGTAGTTCACTGATAAGCCACGCAATATCGCGTTCATATCGCAGATGAATCGCCTTCGATAATGAGCGCGATATTACGTGGCTTATCAGTGAACTACGGCTCTTGTCTATTAAATGCCGCTCCATTTGAAAGCAGGTGATGGCAATTTAGCGGTAATCAGGGAACCGGCTTTACTGACGAAATGTGCGTGACAATCTCATGCGATATATCGCCCAGCCCTAGTTACATTACTTTTTGATTACTTTTTCTCACCTTGTTTGTTTTTAATAACAAAAAAAGTTCTGTTTTTGGCAAATACAAAGGCTCTTTTCCACCAAAAGTGAAATGGATAAGCCTTAGGCTGAAGGAAATGCAAATTTACACCTGTACAGTAGAGGGCGCAGCTCAAACAAACCTTTCAGCTGTGCTGCCATTCTGGATTGCAGAAGAATAGGACGCAAAAGAAAGTTTATCTACAGTCATTTTTGCTTATTAGTATGGTTAAATTCGATCATTAAAGGTCAGCAGGTTTGTTTTGAGGAATACTGAATCTGTTTTTGTGTTAGTGAGATGAGTAAATGCATGCTCACATTAGTCTAGAACTAAAATAACCATCATGTTCAAAGAGCAGACACATCACCTCTGCACTTACTCCCGATTTCTCTCAACATGGAGACAGAAGAGGTGTCAGTCTATTAATGGAAATACAAAGTAACTTGCGTTACTTATTTGAAAAAGTAACTCAGATATTTTGTTGTAAATTTAAAAGTAATGCTTTACTTTACTAGTTACTTGAAAAATATGAATCTGATTCATGTAACTCATGTAATGTGTTACCCCCAAAACTGAGACTAATTTCATGCTAGTATCAGGTCCAATATACAAGGTATTGCGTGTTTGCTATATGTGTTAATATGTGTATATTATGTGTGTTTAGTGAGTTGCAGGCAGCCTCTCTCCATCAACAGAGCTTTGAGCAGAGGTGTGAGAGCTGGCTGGCTTTCCTACAGCGCATGGAGGACAGTTTAGCTGTAGAAATTGCATCAACATACCCTGGACTAAGAGAACAGCAACGCATGCACCAGGTACGACAGTCACACACCCAAATGCTGCTTATATGGATCATAGATCTTATGAAAAATCTAACTTTTTCTCTCCTTATCTTCTAGTGTTTTCAGGCTGAGTTGTCTTTAGGCCATCAGATCCTTCACTCTGTGATCAGCGAATCTCTCCTCCTGTTGCAGAAGGGAGATATAGAGGACAGGTGACGATTCTCCGCATGTTTCTGTGTATTGTTTAATATGATTTTGTATTGCTGTTTGAGCTCTGCTTGTGATATACACTACCTTTTAAAAGTTTGGGGTCAGTAAGAATCTTTTAATTAATTGAATTAATTAATACTTTTTAGTTCAGCAAGGATGCATTAAATTGATGAAAAGACATAGTAAAACAAATTACAAACGATTTCAAAGAATCCTGAATATGTTTCACGGTTTTCACAAAAATACAACTCTTATCAACATTGATAATAATAATAATAAGCAAGATTTCTTGAGCAACAATTCAGCATATTAGAATGATTTCTGAGGATCATGTGACACTGAAAGACCGGAGTAATGATGCTGAAAATTCAGTCATCAAAGGAATAAATTACATTTTAAAATATATAAAAATAGAATTTGAAAATGTAATAATATATCACAAGATTACTGTTTTTTCTTTGGGTTTGTTTAAATAAATGCAGACTCCAAACTTCAGAATGGTAGTGTAATACTGTATTTTATAATTTCATCATAACACATTTGTAAAAAATTACCTACTCTCATATATATATATATATATATATATATATATAATATATATATATATATATATATATATATATATACTCACAATGATTCCTTGTAAGCAACAAGGGATGTGTAGTTTTACTAACCACCCTACCTGTGCACTCAGAAGCGACTTCCTGTTAAAACTGGCACAGCTGAGAGAGCACTGGCAGGGGGCGGTGCAGAGAGCAGCTCAACGGCGCGCTCTAGTGGAAGGGCTCATACAGCACTGGCACCTTTATACACACACAATGCAGAAACTCCGCAAACTTCTCACACTCACACACACACTCCTGTCGCCCACGGGTCCCACACACTGTAGTGTCCTGCAGCTGCGCCTCTTGCTGGATGATCTGAAGGTAACAGCATGATTTTTACATATCACTATCACCAATGGCGAAGACATTGTGTTAGTCAAATATATATAGTTATATGCACTGCCATTCAAAAGTTTAGTCAGTAAGATTTTTTTTATTGTTTTTGAAAGAAGTCTCTTATGCTTTAATAAAGCTGCATTTATTTGATTAGAAATGCAGTAAAAACAGTAATATTGTGAAATATTATTTGAATTTAAAATAACTGTTTTCTATTTTTCTTATTATTTTCATATTTTAAAATGTAATTTATTTCTATGATGACAAAGCTGAATTTTTAGCAGCCATTACTCCAGTCTTCTAACACTTCTTATTATTATCAATGACAGTTGTGCTGCTCAATATTTTTGTGCAAACCGTAGTTTTTGAATACAAAGTTCAAGAGAGCAGCATTTTTAAAAATAGAAATCTTTTGTAAGATTATAACTGTCACTTTGATCAATATTAATTTCTTTAAATTTGACTGACTCTTACCTTTTTAACAATAGTGTATAGATCTACACCTAAAAAATTGCATAGGTCTATACATTAATATCCATTTTTATACATTTAAAATTTGCAATTATCTCTTCAGGTAATAATTCTCAAAAAAATTGTGATTATTGCCATAGAAACATTATTAATTTTATATTATAGATTTTATTATTTTTTTGTTGAATTAAGTGAATTAATTGATTTATTCTCTCTTTATGCTATAATGACAGATGAGCTTGCAGTTGTTTCATCTCTGTCTCTTTTTCTGTCCCCGTTCACTCTCTCTCTCTTCTCTCTCTATCTCTCTCTCTGTCCCTGTGTAAAGCGAACAGAGCTGTTGTTTCATAGGTCAATCTCTGCGTATCTGTGTGTGATGGAGGTAGGCAGGCAGCTGTTTTCGGTGAGTGACACACAAACGCAGATGCAGCTGCAGACAGACCTGGCAGCTCTGCAGGAGGACTGGGAGCAGTGCCAGTGCATGCTGGGAAAGAGAAAGACCCTCACATCTGACATCATAAAGGTAAGATGGTTTGATTAGGTGTGAAATGGGACCTTTGAATTAACTAACTCTTGTGTTTTATTGCTTAGTTCTATAGACATTCTGTTGTTTTTACAAACTAGACTTTTATGATAATCTCAGCAATGTTTATCCTTATCTTTATGTTGAAGGTCAAAGGTCACATGGAAAATCCATAAATCCAAGTGAGTTGGTTTGTGTGATCAGACTTGATTTCAGAACAGGGTTCTCAAGATCATGGAAATCTGGAAATATTATGGAATTTCAAAATTATGACTTCCAAACCAGGGAAAGTAATTGTTTAGTAAATGTCCTTAATTTGTATATACAATATACATATATTTAAAATTGTTCGATGCTTAGCTATGAAATATTTTATCATCTAGAATTGTATCTTGTATCTTGTAAGTAAAGTGGAATCACTTGACTTTTTATTTTTAAATCCTTATCCAGTAATCACAAACAAATAGAAAAGTTTATTTTCTAGATTCCAGATATCTTTCTTATCTGCATATCAGCATTTATGAGGTTAAAGTTTATATAACAAAACAATTACCACAAAGTGAAATTTGCCCTGGGAGTTTTTATCATTTGATTTAGTTGGAAATAGCAGTTTATGGATTGTCATCCTGACGAGCACCTGCTCAGAGCTGCTCCAGAGCACACACCCTGTTAACTGTCCGTCCCTTTATGTACGCGTCTAAAAGTGTTTCACTTCACCAGGAATAAACTGCTATTACATGCTCCCAGTCCAGAATGTTACAGGACAGCACAAAATGTTGGATTGTGTGTATTTTGTGTGTAGAATAAGGTGATATTGTATTATAGTGCTTTTGTGCAGGAATGGGTCCAGCTGAGTTTGACCTACATTCCCTCTGATCCCACAGCTGGGCTAATCCAGATCAGACATTTACAAACACTAACACACAAGCACATTCATTTAATATCAGTATTCCTGACCTGAAAAGTCTTTATGCAGGTCAGCCAGTCTATAAAATGTTCTATCTGTCTGTCTTTCTGTCTGTAGTATCTATTTGTCTGCCCGTCTGTCTGTCCGTCTGTCTATCTGTCTCTGTCTGTCTATCCGACCGTCTGTCTGTCTGTCCATCCATCCATCCATCTGTCTGTCTGTCTATCTACAGTATCTATCTGACTATTTGTCTGTCTATTCATCTGTCTCTCTCTGTCTATCCGCCTGTCTGTCTGTAGTATCTATTTGTCTGCCCGTCTGTCCGTCTGTCTATCTGTCTCTCTCTGTCTATCCGCCTGTCTGTCTGTCCATCTGTCTGTCTGTCTGTCTATCCATCTGTCTGTCTATCTACAGTATCTATCTGACTGTTTGTCTGTCTGTCTGTCTGTCTGTCTAGAGTATCTATTTGTCTGCCTGTCTGTCTTTCCGTTTGTCTAACTGTCTCTGTCTGTCTATCCGTCTGTCTATCTGTCTCTGTCTGTCTATCCGACCGTCTGTCTGTCTGTCCATCCATCTGTCCGTCTGTCTATCTACAGTATCTATCTGACTATTTGTCTGTCTGTCTATTCGTCTGTCTCTCTCTATCTGTCCGCCTGTCTGTCTGTCCGTCTGTCTGTCTGTATATAGTATCTATCTGACTATTTGTCTGTCTGTCTGTCTATATATAGTATCTATCTGACTATTTGTCTGTCTGTCTGTCTATATATAGTATCTATCTGACTATTTGTCTGTCTATCTATATATAGTATCTATCTGACTATCCGTCCGTCTGTCTGTCTGTCAATTTGTTTATTTGTCTGTCTGTCTGTCTATCCATCTATCTGTCTGTCTGTCTTACTGTCTATCTATCTACAGTATCTATCTGACTATTTGCCTGCCTGCCTGCCTGTCTGTCAGTCTGTCTGCCTATCCATCCGTCTGTCTGTCTGTCTGTCTGTCTGTCTGTCTGTCTACAGTATCTATTTGCCTGTCTGTTTGTCTGCTTATCCGTCTGTCTGTCTGTCTGTCAATTTGTTTGTTTGTCTGTCTGTCTGTCTATCCATCTATCTGTCTGTCTGTCTGTCTATCTACAGTATCTATCTGACTATTTGCCTGTCTGTTTGTCTGCCCATCTGTCTGTCTGTCTATTTGTTTGTCTGTCTGTCTGTCTGTCTGTCTATCCATCTGTCTGTCTATTTTCCTCTCTCTGTCTATTTCTCTGTTCCTCATCCATAGTTGACCTTGATTGCAGTTCAGATAATATGAAGACAGAAAACACAGTCAGTGTATGTGTGTGTGTTCATGAGTACATGCACTTGTCATGTGCTAAAGGGTTTATAGTAAAGCCTGTCTAGGGATTTACAGCTCTCCCTGTCTGTCTTAGCTTTTCTATCTCTTTCTCACAGTGCATAGTCTGTCTTCATTTCTCATCCATCCCCTTATAGTAATGAATGCCAGTTCAATGCACTTTCCTCTGTGTGGTATGTGTTATTATAATAGGGTTTTACATGTATTATACTGTATGTGAGCTGTGGCTTGTGTGGACACATGGGTCTGAAGCAGTGAACATTTTATTACAGTGCAGTACAGTGGTAGCATGTAGATCTGTGTGTGTTGTGATAACCCCATGCATGTATGTGTGTTTTCATAGCCCTTAGTGTTGACTTAACTTCTCATTTGACTCTAAGCCGAGACATTGGTCTGATGTAGTGCACACTGACCTTCCACAGTGGATATCTGGACACCTGTCCATGTGTTTGTGTGTACAGATCTGTCGTCACATATCCATAAGCTTTCATTGTTTTCTCTGTATTATTTTTGGCTTTCCCTGACTGATAAGGACTCGGGTCGAGCCAATATATCAAAATAAAGAGGCTTACAAATCAGATATTAAATCAAGAACATGTCTGAGCTTTATAGCAGCATCTATTGCATATGTTTTTGTTATTTTATTTTACAGAAGTGGGAGACCTGTGAGACCAGACTAGCTGATCAGGCCCAGCGCCTAGAGGAACTACGAGCCAGACTAAAGCAGTCAATCCCAGATCAGCAGGAGGAGATGGAAGAAGAACGCCTCCTGGTGAAGGTACACTAACTCCAAGAAGTGAATAACACTGTAATGATCT
The DNA here is from genome assembly GCF_024489055.1 of Chanodichthys erythropterus. NCBI lineage: Eukaryota > Metazoa > Chordata > Actinopteri > Cypriniformes > Xenocyprididae > Chanodichthys > Chanodichthys erythropterus. The sequence goes on along the minus strand of NC_090225.1, from coordinate 24,001,263 downwards.
TAATTTTAAACATAAAAGACTGTAAAAATGCTACAGTAAAAACCTGCTAATTGGCTAACAGTAAATTCCCTTACTAAGTAATATACCTTACTAAAAAACTGTAATAAATCTTAACAGGACATTTTACAGTAAAATGACTGTAAAATGACTTGTTACAGGAAACGTCCCCCTGGAAAGACCTGGGGTGAAGAATTGCTCAATTGCCAATTTTGTCCAAAAAACCCCCAAAAAACATAACAAAATACTGATAAATACTTTAATGAAAAAACATACTTCAACAGTTGTGTTGTTTTGTAAAGTTAAAAGCACCTATAGTGACAGTTAGCAGTTAGCCTGTGCTAAAGTCACACATAACAGCTTTTGTTTATGCTGCCTGACACTTTGGATTTCCCTTCCTCCCTGCTATAGGCTTATTCCACTGTGATTCTCCCCTCTCTCTCTCTCTCTCTCTCTCTCTCTCTCTCTCTCCTCTGCCCTCCCCCTTTGTCCTTTGGGCTTTAATCTCGTTGGGCCAGAGGGTGAGAGAGAGATTGCGTGAGACAAAACTGGGACGTGTAACAGTGTTTTCCGTGAGTGTGTGTGACAGTGGTGTGTTATGTTATGCAGGAGGTTCAGGATTGTTTAGAGGACTGGGCCGTCAGTCTTTCCGAGCTCAGCACCATGAAGACGGACCTGTCCCAGTACATCCTCACCGATGACGTCCTCCTCCTGCAGGAGCAAGTGGACCATCTGCACTGCCAGTGGGAAGAACTCTGCCTCAAAGTAAGACACACAAACATTACCACCTAGCAGACATACCATAGACTTTTGTATTTATATATATATATATATATATATATATATATATATAGGAGGTTTTGTCAGATGTAGCAAACTTCTAGTGACTATTTTATTGCAACATTATAGCTAAGTAAACCCATGCACATGCAAATAGTTGTTATTTTTGTAATATTTTCTTTAGAGATGGCTGCATTAAGCAAAGTTACTAGGAGGAAACAAAGCAAATATAAAGCCTACAGGAATTTCTTCCATGAAACATTGGCAGCTGTTTGTAACTCATTGAACTGACTGATTAACCTTGTAGTGTATGTGTGTGTGTGGAAGGAAATATTTAACCGTAAAATAAATTGTATGAATCTGTACTATTTTTATGTGGTTTCGAGGGGGGAAAGTGAAGATATTTAGTAACCACTGCTTTACACAACATCCTGGATGTCCTCAAAGGCATGTTTTGTCATATTTAACTTTTGGAGACAGTTTGTCCCCAAATACTGCTAAGTAAACCTACACACACAGACAACATGCTCAAAGGAATTCCAGCTATTTTAAACACAATGTTAACACACCATCAATACCCAAGAAACAGATGTGAGGATTTGTTTGATGTTTTTTCATCAGTACCCATTGATTCAGCTGGAATCATTGTTCCTGTGAAGTTTCTTGATGAATGATGTTCTGGTGACTGTGATCCATATATTGATTTACTCTCTGTGCATCACTCGCATGAGGTCTCACTGGTGTTGAATATGGTCCTGGATCAGTCAGCTGGAGTCTCCTGGGGTCATGTTTTGGGGGTCTGGTGTGAGTTTTGGGGTGGGTAGGGGTCTTTGACACTGGAAGGAGTGAGCAGATGGTAGAGAGTGAAGGACACAGAGAAAAGACACAGAGAAGTGAATAGAAGCAGGAGTCTTTAGCTCTTTGTTTTGGAAATCACTCCCAGTGTGAGTCTGTCACACGCCGGAGTGTGAGTGTGTGTCTGTAGGGGGTGGTTGTGGAGGTGTTGCCTGGTAACAATGGAGTCCACATGTGGCAGCTGTTGAATTAGTTTGGATTTTAAAACTTTCTAGTGACAAGGTTCATAGAGATGTTTTGGCTGGAGATCTAATTATTTTAACAGATCTTATGTAACAACTGAATACCCTGCTTTCCTGTAAAGTACTCATATTTTTATTTTCCAAATTATTAACCTGTTTTACAAGTCTTTTTTAAATGAAATTTAATTTCTAATTTATTAGCATGAACCTGTAAACATACAGAATATTTTAGATCACCTAAATATATTGCTAGTACTAGTAAAATATATAGTTAAAATATATAGTTCACATATTTTAAGGTTAAATGTATGTATATATGTATGTATGTATATTCATATATATATTTAATTATTTATTTATAGGGTTTGTCACAAAAACATGTTTAGATCACAAGATCACAATTTGTCCACAAATTAAAAGAAAAATGCAGAAAAATAAAGTAGATTTTGCATTTAAAAAAATAAATACAATAATCAAAAATAAACATTTGAATTTACATAATTTTCATAATAATTAAGCATATTTTCCCAGAAATCACCAGCTTGGAACAACACCTTGAAATTATTTATATCTAAATACTAAATACTTATAATATTCTAAATACAGTTTTGAAATATTGAGCTTCAAAGTTTTTGCATTCCATACTCCTTTGTGGATAGACCCTTTTTGTTTTATAAAAAAAAAAAAATCCCAAACGCTTAAAAAAACATCATATAATGTAAATAAGTTAAGAATAATAAGAATATGTTAATAACTCAATTTTGACAATTTTGTTCACATTTTAATTTTAACGGTTGTTATTTATAATTTATTTTTTATTCTCAATAGATTTCCATTACTGTGATACAGTAGTTCCCTTTCGATACTTCACTCGTACTGCGTATGGGGAAAGGTCTCCCTTTTTCCCCGCTGCTGAAGCCTTTTTCAATAACGCAGTGTAACTGCACCGTCATTGGTTCACTCATAGACAAGTTGTTGAACCAATGGCGGCGCGGCATAGCTGCGCGGCCTATGGCGACAAAGCGCGCGAATATTCCCGCCGAAATGGGCGGGGTATAGGGCTATATAAGCAGGCGTTTCGCCATAGGATTTCAGTGTTTTCTCCTTCAGCGACGACATCTACTTCTCTTCGCTGATCTCCGCCTGAAGCCGAAGAAGCTCGCCGCCTTCTGCTCTCGCCGCCGTCTGAAGAGGCTCCCGCAGCGGACTCGCCTGGACTCGCCGGTGGAAGAAAGCGCCGGCGCCCTCGCGGACTGCAGCTTCTAGCGCCGTCGCCGAGCCGCCGCCTCCCGCTTCCCGCTTCCGGCCGCTTCCTGTGCGTCCCCTGCCGCCATCCGGCGCGCCGCCTGAGAGCTTCATCCGCGGCTTAAAACGCCGCTCTAAAGCGCGATTTCCAGCGGTTTTCACCGCTTTAAGAGCTTCCGCGGCCCTCGCCGCTCTAAAAGAGCCACCCAATTGCCGTTTTCACGGCAGCGGCGTCTCACGATGCCCCGCCACTCATGTGGTACTTGCAGGGCCCCCCTGCACGACGACGATGGACACAGCGAGTGTGTCGCTTGCCTGGGCAAGCCCCACGCAGACGAGCGCGCTCGCTGGAGACTCATGCCCGCACTGCGAGTGTATGAGTCTCGCTTCCCTGCGCTCGCGGGTCGCCTTCTTCACTGAGGGCGATCTCGCCGCTCGCGCCCTCCCGTCTCCTTCCTCCCGCGGTCCGGCGAGGAAAAAGACAGCGGGGTAGAGCGACTCAGCGCCAGGAGTTGAGCGAGCTCACGCCGGCCCAGCCCCCGCGTGCCTCGCCCTCTCCTCCCAGGGAACTCTCTCCAGTTCTGTTCTCTCGCCCTGAGCAGCGTCCCTCCGCAGAAGCGAGTGACCCTCGTCTCATTCGGGGGGAACAGGACGACGAACAAGACGACTCCATGTCTCTTGCGGCTTCCGAAAGCGGAAGGATGGGCTGGCGAGCCGGAAGACCCCGCTCCACCGCCTCCCTTGGAACCCATCGAGCATGGCCAGGGCATGGATGCCGAGCTCTTCCGCATCCTGTCTAGAGCCGTTGAAGAGCTGGACCTCGAGTGGGCCCCTCCAGAGGAGCCGTCTCGCAGCCGCCTGGACGAATGGTTTCTGCCAGGCCGCCGCCAAGCACCTCGCCAGCGTTCAGCGCCCTTCTTTCCTGAGGTCCACGAAGAGCTGACGAAGTCGTGGCGCGCTCCTTACTCTGCCCGCCTCCACACTACGCACCGCTCCGCCCTCACCGCCGTCGACGGCGCCGAGGAGAAGGGATACGAGCGCTTGCCACCCCTAGATGAAGCGGTGGCTGCTCACCTCTGTCCTCCCGCGGCTGTGGGTTGGAAGACGAAGAGGGCCCTTCCTTCCAAGCCCTGTCGGACCACCTCTACTCTGGCTGGACGGGCTTACACCTCGGCGGGCCAAGCTGCCTCTGCGCTCCACACCATGGCCATATTTCAAGCATTCCAGGCCAAACTCCTCCGCTCTCTGGATGAGTCTGGAATCGACGCGCCAGCCTTCAAAGATCTCCGCAGCGCCACGGATCTTGCCCTGCGAGCTACGAAGGCTACGGCCCAGGCCATCGGTCGTTCCATGGCCAGCCTGGTCGTGTTGGAGCGCCACCTGTGGCTCAACCTAACGGAGATCAAAGACCTAGACAAGACGGCCTTCTTAGACGCCCCGGTCTCGCCTTCTGGTCTCTTCGGGCCTGCAGTGGATGGCTTCACTGAGCGCTTTACTGCCGCGCAGAAATCGTCTCAGGCTATGAGGCATTTCTTGCCTAAGCGCTCCAGCTCCGCTTCTGCGTCTAGCCGCCCCAGGACTGCGCCGGCTCAGCAGAACAAACCAGCCCCACCTGCAACACAGGCAGCGCCGCCCCAGGAGCATCGCCAGCGCTCGCGCCCTGCGAAGCGCCCTCCCTTCCCGAGGCGCCAGGGACCCCGGCCCAGGATTGTGCTGGACCCGGTGCCTCCGAAGTCGTCCTGATTCGTCGGACAGGAAGAGGATGGGGGACCGTCCCGTTACGACCGGATGACTACCCCAAAAGCTCCCACGGGTAATTTCCCCTCCGCCTCGTTTATTTCCGGGCGTGGGAAACATACTCCAAGTGACAGCTGGGCCCACACCTGTTGCGCCCTCCCAAACGCCGTTTTCACGGCGGACAAATTTTTACCTCATCACAAAAAGAGCAAATTTCCTCTTCCACCCCTCGCGGTGTACGACCCTCTCAACGGCGGTCTGTCACCCAACATTATTCAACCCCTAGCCACTCGGGCCGAGGCCTGGCAGGCCATCCCCGATGTGTCAGAATGGGTCATGGGGATCGTAAACCAGGGCTACTCGCTCCAGTTTGCACGACGGCCCCCCGCTTCGCCGGGGTGCTTCAAACATCGGTCAATCCGGACGACGCTCATGTCCTCCGGGCCGAAGTCATGTCGTTGCTGGAAAAAGGAGCTGTGGAAATGGTTCCTCCGTCAGAGAGCGAGACAGGCTTTTACAGCCGCTACTTTCTGGTCCCCAAAAAGGATGGCGGTCTCAGACCCATCCTAGACCTCAGGCTTTTGAATCACTCCCTCATGAGACGGAAGTTCAAAATGCTGACGCTGAAGCAGATCCTCGCGCACATTTGCCCCGAGGACTGGTTCTGCTCGCTGGACCTGAAGGATGCGTATTTTCACATCCAGATAGCCCCCGTCACAGACGATTCTTGAGATTCGCATACGAAGGGGTGGCATACCAATATACGGTCCTGCCCTTCGGGCTGTCTCTGGCTCCCCGCACTTTCACCAAGTGCATGGACGCGCGCTTTCCCCTCTGAGACAGATGGGAATCCGGGTTCTGAATTACCTCGACGACTGGCTCATCTTAGCCCGTTCGCGAGACGAGCTGGAACGCCACAGATCCGTGCTCCTCAGCCATCTACAATGCCTGGGTCTCAGGGTCAACTTAGCCAAGAGCTCGCTATGCCCCACTCAACGAATTTCGTTTCTGGGAGCAGTTTTCGACTCGGTCCGTATGACGGCAGTAGTCTCGCCAGAGCGCGCCCTGGCAATTCAGCAGCTCACGGCATCTGTCACGAACAAAGCCTATCTCCCTCTGAAGTTTTTCCAGAGGCTGCTAGGGCTGATGGCTTCCGCCTCCCCGGTGCTGCAGCTAGGCCTTCTTCGGATGCGGCCTCTTCAGTACTGGTTGAAGTTCCGGGTTCCTCCCAGCGCATGGCGGCACGGCCGCCTATGTCTCAAGGTCAATCGGGCCTGTCTTCTAGCCCTGAAACCTTGGATGGATCCAGTATGGTTCCAACGCGGAGTCCCCTTACAGGCGGTCTCACGGAGGACGGTGCTCTCAACAGACGCCTCCAACTTGGGCTGGGGCGCTGTGTGCGAGGGCAGACCGGCCTTCGGCTCGTGGAGCCACGAGGAAAGCCATCTACACATCAACTGTCTAGAGATGCTAGCAGTGATGAAAGCCCTTCAGTTCTTTCAGGCTTACTTGACGGGACGTCATGTTCTAGTTCGGTCAGACAGTATGACGGTGGTGTCATACCTGAACCACCAAGGCGGTCTTTCGTCCAGCCGCTTATGCGCTCTGGCGAAACGACTGCTGGAATGGGCTCTTCCGAGGCTTCAGTCGCTCAGAGCGACTCATGTTCCTGGCAGGAACAATCTGGGTGCGGACATGTTGTCACGGAGCAACATCCCCTCCGACGAGTGGATGCTCCACCCCCAAGTGGTCCTCACGATCTGGGAGTTCTTCGGGAAGGCAGAGGTCGACCGCTGCGCCTCCAGAAGACAACTCTCATTGCCCAACATTTTTCTCGAAGGAAGTAGATGCTCTGGCCCACACATGGCCCAGCACGCTCCTTTATGCTTTCCCTCCGATCGCACTGATCCCCCAGGTCATCAGGCGTATCAGAGAAGACCAGCACAGAGTCCTTCTGGTGGCCCCGCTCTGGAGGAACCAGGTTTGGTCCTCAGAGCTATTCAGGCTCTCTCTAAGAGCCCCGTGGCCGATTCCCCTGAGACGGGACCTCCTCTCTCAGGCAAACAGAACAATCTGGCACCCACAGCCGCAGCTCTGGGCTCTGCACCTCTGGTCCCTCGATGGGAGCCGACTAGCCTCCCCGAGGACGTCCTAAATACCATTTCTCAGGCTAGAGCCCCATCTACGAGGCGCCTCTACGACCAGAAGTGGTCAGTCTTTGTTGATTGGTGTTCAACACGCAACATAGACCCTGTGGAGAGTGACGTATCTTCCATACTGTCTTTCCTCCAAGAACGCTTGGAAATGGGGCGCTCCCCTTCCACGCTTAAGGTTTACGTAGCAGCCATTGCAGCGTTCCACGCTCCTATTGCTGGCCAATCGGTGGGACGAAACGGGCTCGTGATCCGTTTTTTGAGAGGTGCTAGGCGTTTGAATCCTCCTCGCCCTCTCACTATTCCCTCCTGGGACCTCTCGTTGGTCCTCAGGGCCTTGAAAGGAGCCCCATTTGAACCAATGGGTTCAGCCGACCTCAGGCCCCTAACACTAAAAACCGCTCTGCTACTAGCACTAGCATCGGTAAAGCGTGTTGGCGATTTGCAGGCCCTCTCTGTGAACCCTGCATGCCTCGAATTCGGGCCTGGTGACTCTAAGGTCGTTCTGAAACCTAGGCATGGCTACGTCCCTAAAGTGCTCTCAACTCCGTTTAGAGCTCAGGTCATCTCGCTCTCTGCTCTTCCTCCCTCGGCGGACGAACCAGAGCTGCAGCTACTCTGCCCAGTCAGGGCATTGAGGACCTACATAGACCGATCACAGTCTTTCAGACTGTCGGATCAGCTCTTTGTTTGTTTTGGCGGCCGCACCAAGGGTCTCCGGTCTCGAAACAACGCATTTCCCGTTGGATAGTGGATGCTATTAACCTGTGCTACTCCTCACTGGGCACTAATTGCCCCATAGGAGTCAGGGCCCACTCCACTAGAGGAATGGCTTCCTCGTGGGCTTGGTCCAACGGAGTTTCCATCCAAGACATCTGTGAGGCGGCCGGCTGGTCTTCGCCGTCCACCTTTGTCAGGTTCTATCACCTCGATGTCCCGACCTTACAAGCTCGGGTCCTGTCGGTGTGATTAGCGGCTTCCAACAGGTCCCGCTTCACGCCACCATAGGAAGTATCTTCCTTCAGTGTAACCATGGGTTCGGTTAGGCTTTGCCTCCGCTTGTCCTTTTGCCCCCCTCTGGGTGGCCAAATGCAAGCTATATCGTTCCCAGCCGTGGCACGGCGTGGTTGAATTCGTTCCCCATACGCAGTACGAGTGAAGTATCGAAAGGAACGTGCTCGGTTACTAACGTAACCTCGGTTCCCTGAGATACGGAACGAGTACTGCGTCACTTGCCGTGCCACGAGGCTGCGGCTCAGGGTCGTCGCTTCAGTCGATTGACACTGAAATCCTATGGCGAAACGCCTGCTTATATAGCCCTATACCCCGCCCATTTCGGCGGGAATATTCGCGCGCTTTGTCGCCATAGGCCGCGCAGCTATGCCGCGCCGCCATTGGTTCAACAACTTGTCTATGAGTGAACCAATGACGGTGCAGTTACACTGCGTTATTGAAAAAGGCTTCAGCAGCGGGGAAAAAGGGAGACCTTTCCCCATACGCAGTACTCGTTCCGTATCTCAGGGAACCGAGGTTACGTTAGTAACCGAGTACGTTTTTTGTATTACAGTAAAAATACCTGTTATATGTTTGTTTTTTTTTAAATCAGTATAAAAAGCAGTACAGTAATAATTAATGTATAAATTTTACATAATGTATAAATTCGACCATTTAAATATTTTTCATATATTTTTTAATTGCATTGATTCTTAAGTGTGTGCAAAAAAACATAATGGCTCTGAAATAGATTTAATTTTCAAAGCATCATAAAGCAAAATATTTTTTTATATTAGTTTTTTAAATATTAGTAATCTGCACATCATTTTGACAGGTTTTAGTGAGATTCCCTGTCTGAGTGTGATGCTTTCACATAGTTTCTCTAGTAACACGTTACCATAAGGTTAACTACTTTAGCTAACATGAACTAAGAATTAACAATACTTCTACAGCATTTATTAATCTTAGTTAATGTTAATTTCAACATTTACTAAGACATTATTATAATCAAACGTTGTATTTGTTAACATTAGTTAATGCACTGTGAACTAACTTAATAAATACTATAACAAATGTATTGCTTATTGTTAGTTCATGTTAGTTAATACATTAACTAATGTTAACAAATCAGACCTTATTGTAAAGTGTTACCGTTTCTCTAATGTATTATCTCTCTCTCTGCAGGTGTCTCTTCGTAAGCAGGAGATTGCTGACCGGTTGAATGCCTGGATCATTTTCAATGAGAAGAATCGGGAGCTGTGTGAATGGCTGACACAGATGGAAAACAAGGTGGCGCACAGCGCCGAGCTCAGCATCGAGGAGATGGTAGAGAAACTCAAGAAGGTGAGACAAATGTCTTCCATCACCCAGCCAAAAATGCCTCAGATACACAGAACTCTCTGATCTAGCATTTCACTATATTTTGCCTAAACCTAAATAGAAGAGCAGACATTCCTTCCTTCCCTATTTTGCAAGCCAAAAAGCAAGTGAATAAGAATATGGCAGTAAATAAACTCTCAAGATATTAATCGTTATTAAATTCTTTGCCCCCTTACACACTCTACAGGACTGCATGGAGGAGATCAACCTCTTCAGTGAGAATAAGACACATCTGAAACAGCTGGGAGAACAACTCATCACTGCTAGCAACAAGACCAAAGAGACAGAAATCAATGACAAGATCAAGGACATCAACGACCGCTGGCAGCATCTATTTGATCACATTGAGGCCAGGTGAGACCATAAAGTAACACTGAGCATTGTCATGGTCAAATACACTAAATCAAATACAGTACATAATGCTACTTTATTATAAACACTTGCTGGATTTTTTAGGTTTTGGGTCATGTGATATGAACTGCTTTCTAAGATATATCCGAGACAGCACAGAGACGAATGTGGACTTTAATCTGACATTGATCCGACAAGAACTGCAGTTTGTCACATTCAATGCAGCGTAAACATCAGCTCAGTGAACGTGCGCGTGGCATTAGTCCGGATGGGCGGTATCATGGTGGACTGTATGGAGGGGGTTGCTTTATTCTGCACTCCGTTTGATTGACAGTTCTTTGATTAGACAGATGGTTGCTGTAGCTTCATGTCACAGTGATGGCCAGCTTGTTGACTTCTTGTCTCCAGGTCTGCTTTTCTTTTCTGCATTTTCTCAGATTTTCTCTTTGGTTCTGGATCTCTCGGATCATCTTAAAGCGCATCTATATGTGTTTATGTTCATGTTAGACAACATACAGCAGTCTGACATATATCATGTTCCATATTACTTACAGAGATTGAGATTAGACCATATCTGTCTTTCAGCTACGCTCTTAAAGCTGCAGTTCATAACTTTTTTTGGTTAAAAATTGTCCAAGTACATAACCAGCCAGTGCTCAAAACTATCCACTTACCTTATCCCGATTCACAACGGTAAGCTTAATGGTGGGTTTCCATGGGAAATTCGAGCATGCCGCCACTCATCTTTGCTTCATTACGTCACGTCTGTTTACATAAAGAAGGAGTCCCAGCTAGTAGGCTATATTGCAGTTATAGCCTTTTCTCACAGCAGCTGGAATAATTAAACTTATCATTTTGATGGAGGATTGTATGGTATGACAAATTAACGTTAGAGATTAGACTGAAAAGAATTGAAATCAGGGTGCGATTTGTGGTGGGGATGGGGGGGATTTCCCCCTTCTGGTCTATGTATCCCTGCCTCTGCTGAATTATTTTTATCCCCGTTTTTTTTTAAAACATCACCAAATAAAACGCTGCATTTATATAGAACTATCTCTTTACGACCACAACAAATGGAAAACTTTTGACGCGCATTCAGGCTTTACCTCAAACGAGCGCAGAAAAGGCGCAGGTGGCGACGAGAGCTTTAGTTGAACAACAGTGAACTGCGGTCAGATGAGATGTTGTCAGGCTATGTCGGTAAAACTCAGAAAAATTAACACGACTGTCAAATCAGCCGTTATACTGTGCTCGTGGCGCGCACTCAAGAATTGCACGCGCAAATGCGCCGGCGCGCACTGCATAATTACTTTATTATAGCGCAAAAGAAACTACGAACAATGACCGTTGTTGTTCTGTTGTAAGTAAAAATGTTTCTGTAACAGCTGCCCAAAGTAGTATATAGCTCCACTGTGTATTTAAAAATTAAAAAAAAAAAAACTTTTCAAAACCCCCCCCCCCCCCCCTCTGTTTTTTTCACAAATCCCACCCTGATTGAAATTTATTGTAATGCTTTGTTGGTCAGAACAAAAGTGGCAGATTTGTTACTTGTTCAGATGACATTTTCCGGTGAAAATTCTTGTTTTGGTCACACTTCCAAGAATACAATCTGTCTTTCCGAAGCACAGTATCTACTGGTGTGGTGACTGAAAGTCACACATTCTCCTCAAAACAACAGATTCATCCACGCTGAGGAGCCATGCCGATATACAAAGATGATAATTCCACGATTAACTGTAATTACAGGTTTCAAACAGAGATGGCAACAAAGAGGCAAAACTTACGAACTGCAGCTTTAATAATAATGGTTCCAAAAGAGGGGTTTTGCAGCAATGCCATAGAAGAAACATTTTTGGTTCCCCAAAGAACCTTTCAGTGACCCTTCAGTTCTTTAAAAAAAATATATTTTCTTATTTTAAAGAACAGTTTATTAATCTAAAGATTTTTTTCCACTATAAACTATTGTTCAATAGAAAGGTTTCATGGATGTTGAAGGTTCTTCATGAAACCATTGATGTCAATAAAGAACATTTATTTTTAAGAGTGTATATGCTCCTTTGGTGGCTAATGTGTGATTTGTGCACCATAACTATTGATTTTTAAATGTAATGAAAATTACTCTTTTTTTTCACTTTGTATGAGTGTTATGGGTTCCAAAAAAGATTCCTGACATTTAAGCAGAGAGCCCTCTTCATTTTTTTCTGAAGTTCATTTCTGCGGCTTTAAAATACAGCTGAAACATTTTGACAATAAGCAGATTATCTGGTGGAATGTCATTTAATGTAATTGTGTTGCTTAAACTAGCCTCTTAAGAGAGGACGGTGGAGGTTATACGGGAAAGGAGTTTGTGACCTGTTGTTCTCTTTACCTGCATCACCCTCTTGCCTCGTAACAACAGATAAATTCAACTGTAGAGCTTTAGATCTTCACATGTGCAGTTGAGCAAAAATCTCTGCATTCACATTGACAGTGATTAAAACACTATAGGTAGCTGGGTCTCAAAAACCTGCTGTGTTATTGTATTAGTAGCATGTTTGCTAGTTTTAATCAGCTTTACAAACAGGTGGGCAGACAAATTATGCCTTGCTGCAGACATTTCTATCATAGTTCCAAGCTGAGCAGATTCCTGAGCGTCGATAAGCGAGTGTTAACTCTGGCTCTGTGCCACTAATGTCAAGGTTTTAGAGCTAAAACTGGCTTTGCAGGTACTAAAAGTAGCTTTGTGGATCAGTAGGTAACCAGGCACGAGACCTGCCTGTTTGTCGGCTCTCACCTTGAGCTGCAGCTTTACGCCTGTCAATATTTCTTCCCATCAACCACTGAGACTCCATGAGCACAAGTCAAATGAAGTCATTTTCCCTGTCAGGATTTATTTTGTGCTAATGACCAAGTGACTGTCTATTATTATTCTGGTGAGCTGTTCCTTTAAATTCACTTTGTGTACATACAGAGAGTGTTTTAGTGATGAGTGTGTGTCGATAATTCTGTTGAAGTCATTTGTTTTCTCTGTGTCTGAGGTCAAAGTTCACAGGCTGAGTGTGTTCACAGGCTCAAGGTTCACATTCACTGAATGTACTACCATTTGTAGTATTTACTACATTTGGGGTCAGTATGTTTTCTTTTTTAAAGAAATTAATATTTTTATTCAGCTAAGATGCATTAAATTGATCAAAAGTGTAAAGATAATGTTACAAAGGTTCTCTATTTCAAATTAATGCTCTCCTTTCTATTCATAATGTATCCTGAAAATGTATCATGGTTTCCACAAAAATATTAAGCAGCACAACTGTTTTCAACATCGATATTGATAATAAGTAATATTTCTTGAGCACTAAATCAGCATATTAGAATGATTTCTGAAGGATCACATGACACTATAGACTGGAGTAATGATGCTGAAAATACAGCTTTACCATGACAGGAATAAATTACATTCTTAAATATAGTAGAACAGAAAATCGTTAATCGTTTTAAATTGTATTTACTGTATTTTTGAACCTAAATGTAGCCTTGGTGAGCCTAAGAGACTTTAACATTTTTTTAAAAATCTTACCGACCCCAAACATTTGAAAAGCAATGTATGTATTTGTGTGTCACTCACACAACTTGCAAATGGGAGTGTGCGATTGAGACGAGTCTCTAAGCAGGATTACAGAAGTTGACACAGACGTGTCCGATTCTTTTGTCACCTAAAATCACAGCAGTGTTCACCCTCACAGCATCTGCACACGCGGCAGCTGCCGTCTGCTAGCACGGGCCTTTGTGTCCACTCACCCTCCCATAAGTCTTCTGTCTACACTTATTGTGTCTCTCAGCCAATCAGCATCAATGCTCTGTCCTTCTGCTCTTCTGCTATTTGCTGAGTGATGGCAGCCATTATTTTATTGAACTCTTGGTGTCTTACAAAACTCTCCTCACTATTGTTGGACAAAGGAGCAACATGGGACAGATGCTATGTTAAAAACACCCCCACTGAATACACACTAAACGATCTTAAAGATTCCCACTCTGGAAAGTTCATTAAAAATCTTTACTCACTGTTTTAAGGACCCATTATACTGCTTTGAGAGGTGCTGACCAAAGTGCTTGGGTGAGGACATTTGTTTTCCAGTTTCCACTCAAAAGTTCAGACACCTGAGCTGAAACTGTTGCTATGGCAGCAAGTTTGTAGTAAGGTTATTTTAGTGTGTGTGTGTGTGTTTGACAGCATTGCCTGTTTGTGTATGTGTGGTTTTGTGTTTCTTCACAAAGAAGAGTCCACATTTTAACATAATCTTTATTCACCATGACTATCATCCTGAATGGATATCAAATACTGACTAACCGTGAAGTGGGACGATAGAATTAAAGCCTTCACAAGGGCTGAAGTGTGCTCTAAATCTTCCCAACACCCGTGAATCGCCCTCTTCTAAAGACTGAAAGCAGCTCTATCTATGTGAGGGCCACCAACGTGGAACCCTGTGCTGTGACCCAGATTTATCAACTCATTTGGCTGAACTGCTTTAAAGTTTGAACTTTGAACCTGAATCAGTTATTGAAAATAATAATGTTAACTGACCAAGATGTCATACCATAGTTTTTCCATTTAAAGGTGCAGTTGGTGATCTGGGAAATGCTAACATTAGCCTGCTAGTATTGAAAGTATATGATCCTACCCTCCCTGCAAATTGCCGTCCAAAGCCACACTTCCTCCAAAACACATGAACTCACACACACACAGCTGCTTTCGGCAAAGCGTCACAAGAGACAGTGTAAAACTATGTCATGTCTCAAAGTACATACCATTACAATAATAATGAACATAAACAACTTAGAGAGCTTGTATCTGACTGCTGCAGATTCATTTCGGTGTTGATACTGTTGACATTGGTATGCCTAATTCCGAGTCTGACTGAACAGCTTTGGTTAGAATTAACATAGTTATGGTGTGAATGCAGCAAAAACTTGTTGTTTTGATTCGTAGGAACTGTAAAAGCTGGCTGCTGTTTGTTTGTGGTGCTCCGTGACTGACGTCTGTCTACATAAACTCTGCATAGCATGAAACATGCTGATGTCGTATGATGTCTGTGCGAACAGGGTGCGTGAAGGTATGTAAAAACATACGTTGACAGGCAGGTAGGACATCAAATTATTTTATTCTGACGAAATATAATAATTGGATGAACAATTTATGGTCCTACGCCTTCCACAGATGATATATATTTATAAAAATACATTTAGACTGTTTAACATAGTGTTTGCTATCAGGAAATGAGAAGAATTTCAACCAGTAAAACAAAAATGTTTCTGTAGAGAATCTCCTATTGCACCTTTAAATAAGTGAGTGGAATTTTTAGTGTGAACACACTACTTAAGGCAGGAACACACCAAGCCGACGGTCGGCCGTCAGGCAGTTTTTCTTCGTCGGCCAACTAAGTTTTCTGAGTGTTCCGCACCATCCGTCGGCTTTTTTTCGGCCGATTCGAAATGTTGAATCAGCGTTGGAGCTCGTCGGTCTGTCGGCCATCTGATCATTCTGATTGGCTGTTCAGATACTGCCACCTGCTGGTTCGGAAAGGAATTTTATCTCACGCGGGCACAGAACGGACGTGCTACTTGGCCTTCGGCTGTTTAGCGTCAGTTTGGTGTGTCAGGGAAACTTTGGACACAGACGCTGCCGACGTGAGCCAACCCCGCAGTCTGTCTGTCGCCACTAGTTCGTCGGCGTCGGCGTCGGCTTGGTGTGTTCTGGCCTTACACTATTTATACAACAAAATGGCACAAAATAGTGCATAAGTACACAAATTGGGACACATCTATTGTGTTGCAGTGCAGTTACTAAAAGTGCTCTGAGTATTTTTTGGTGTTTGCTAGCTAGAGTGTTCTGTGTTTTGCAGGGGCGCCCCCAAGTATGATTTTGCATTGGGTACTATTAATTTAAATGCATAATGTAAATTCACAAGTTCATGAAGTGAAAGAAAATAAAATGCCACCAAAAAAGAGAGATTGACTGATGCCACCAGAGTAGCTGTTTCACTGCCACCAAGAGTCTAAATAGTAATGTCTACAGACCTGAATTTCAAATGTTATTTATACTGTGAAGAGGGTAGGGTAGGGGTGTGCGATATATTTAGTCTATGATTTTATCATAATTGTTGTTTTAACAATGCACAATCGATCTGACATCCCTATGTGATGTTGTCTTGTAGATTAGACTAGTGTCGGTGCGCATTTAGAGCGCACGCTTTCACTGTGTTAATAAATATCACATGAAGAGTGCCGTTTTTCTCCAGATATCAGCATAACAAATGTTATATAAATTTTATTCATGTTTACATTTTAGACATCTTAAAAATGCACATATGTACACCATAGAAATCTAAATTTTCTCGGGGGAGCATGCCACCGAACCCCCCTAGCAAACTATATTTTAGGACCT
The DNA here is from genome assembly GCF_024489055.1 of Chanodichthys erythropterus. NCBI lineage: Eukaryota > Metazoa > Chordata > Actinopteri > Cypriniformes > Xenocyprididae > Chanodichthys > Chanodichthys erythropterus. Next base: position 23,985,172 of record NC_090225.1, on the reverse strand, counting down.
AGGTAATTACGAAATACGAAACCATAATGAAATCTGAGGTAAATGTGTATTTCTACAAATGTGCACACTTTTGGACTAAAACGGTGTAGGTATGTGTATGCAAATAAATGGGACTGAACGCGACTGAATGTAATATATACACACATACACATTTTTTTTTTTTTTTTTGCCACCCCAAAAATTGCTGTGGGCTCGTCTGGCCACCCCTATTAAAATTTTCTGGGGACGCCACTGGTGTTTTGTGTATGTGTGTTGAAGGTACAGATAAGGATGTATGCAATTGTGTATTATTTGTTCTTTGCTTCTGATCATTTGTGAAGTTCTCCCACTCGTTGCTTAGAAATACGGCACAGTGTTCTTCTGGGATTGGTAATCTGTTGAGGTTAGGTTTGGATTTAATTAGCATTAGCCCATGTAACAATCAAACAACACAGAGGGCTACAACACATGTAGATGACAGATCTATCTATCTATCTGTCTGTCTGGTTAATAATTTATACAACCAAAAAGTGTCTAAATACTGTTTGTCAAAAGTTATGGACAGCATATATATTGATTTTTTCCAAACCTATTTTTGTAAATGTTTTTCTTGAAAAGTGTGCTTGTGCTTTAAAAACAAATGTGACTTGGTTTGATATTGCAGTGACATTCACTAAACTACACTACCACACTGGCTTAATACTGCTTTGAAAAATAGTTTGTAATGCAACGATTTTGATCAAATTTTAGTAGTTTTAGTAGCTTCAGTTGAAGAAAGTGATGTATCCCCACTGTAAATGACGCCTCTCTTGGTCACTCAGTGAGGGGGGTTGTGAATATGAGAGAGGGACAGGAGGGTGGGAGTAATGTACACAGCAGCTCACAGTCTGTGAGAAGAGTGTGTGTGAGATCAGCTACAGTCAGACAGACAGACAGACATGCTAACGCTAACACGAGAGAGCCATGGAGCCTCACCGGTTTGTGAGTAAGTGTTTTCTAATTGCACACACACGGTCTTATTAAGCATGCATTCATGTGTATGTGTGTGTGTGTGAGGGGGATGGGCAGTGCTTTTGTCAGTGTGTGTGCGCAGTACTCGTGCAAGACTGATCAAAATCTGCTTTGCATGGAAACACACTTGTTTCTAGGGAGGACGTGCACGCTACTGATGTGCAGATGGTGCTCAATTTCAAACAGATATGCATGCACTTGCGTGATACGTGCATCTAGAATAATGCATCATCTATGCATCTATCAAGCATTACAAATGCAGTGAAAATTATATGCAACATTTTTAATATTTTTACATCTCTCTTATATTTCATCATCTTTTTAAGGCTTTTATGTTTCTATTGATGTGATATAAAGGACATATTGTCTCATTTCCTTATTATTTCTGTGTGCCTTCTACAATAAATATTTTGAGTGACTGCATGCATTTCCCTTCATTTTCTTTGTGCTAATGTGAATAGCACAAACGCTCTAATGCATTTCTGTCACGTGCAGTTGAGTTGTTGTGTGATGTCACTTCTTCCACATCAGCACTGTTTGTTTTGGTCGGACCTCCATTGGAATGGTCACGTGACTATGGAGGAATGCCCCCATCCTCATACTCACATGACGTCACTTTTAGAGTAGTCTTAACACTAAGTGTTCTGGTGTGGTTTGAATAGAGTGCGACAGACGGATCTGACATGTCACCGCACACTCAAGCCTTTTTTCCTGTATTGACTTTTTGTATATTACTCAGCTGATAGGCTTGATGTGTAGGAATGACACTAGGTCAGGGAACTACTTTTTCATGTGAACTGTTACTCAAGCATCACATAGAACAAAACTCATATACTGTACTAGATATACTTATTTACCAGATAACTGAATATATTAATATTCGTATCTATATCCATATCTTCTGGGTTTTTAGCGATAACCTATACATTTTTCAAAATAGACGGATGACTCAAGGTTGTTAATCAATATCATATGCTTTTTTTGAAGCCATCAGTGCACATTATTTCAACTTATTTTTAAAATAATCATGTTTAACCTCAGAATTCCTGAAAAAATCTACCCATAATGCTGCAGAGAAATCTCCACAAATCAGAGAAACATGGTGCCCACTCCCATGAAGCACTGTGAATGATGTAATAGAGTCTATTACATATATTCTATTACTTTATTTATAATTATAGTCTATTACATACAGAATATTATAGTTTTTAATTCATGTAAAAATTTATATTTTTGATAGATTGAACCGATGAAGATTGGACTGGGTCTTAAGATAACATAAGATATCATTCTGTTTTAAAGAATTGTAGCTTTTTTCCAGGTATAAAAGCCAAATGTGACAGTAGCTTCACTGAATAACTGACATATTGACTGACTTGAGTAAAAGATTGGTTGGTTGATGTTCGAGCGACCTAAGTTCGAGTCCTGTCTTTCTGTCTCCTCTTACACTGTTATTTTAAATACCTGCAAAAATGTCAAGCAATTGACAGACTGACCAATTGTGTTTCAGGGTGAGGAAACTGAAGGAGACATTGATAACAGTGCAACAGCTGGATAAGAACATGAGTAATCTCCGTACCTGGCTTTCCCGAGTTGAGGGTGAGCTGGCCAAACCTATCACCTACACCATCTGCCACAGTGATGAGATACAGCGTAAACTAGCAGAGCATCAGGTAATCAATGCATTCATTAACAAAACCACAATACCTTAGATGATTATCTAATTCTAACTTTATTTTTTATGTAAATATTTTGTCTTCAAAAAGTACAATGTGTTATGGGATAGATTTATCTGATGCACCATCTTTATTAATAAGTTTATATTCCTTTATTATTTAAAATCAACATCAAGTTGATTTTAATGTGGGGTGCCTTTTGCATAATTTTAAAGTCTTGGCGACAGCGTCTTTCTTAGACGGCTGGTAGTTTGAGTTTTTTTGGTATATGTCAGTCTTAGATTGTGATTTGTTTGTCACTACTAGGACTTGCAGAAAGACATTGAACAGCACACAGAGGGTGTGGCATCTGTTCTGACCCTGTGTGATGTTTTGCTCCATGATGCGGATGCTTGTGGCAGCGATGGAGAGAACGACTCCATTCAGCAGACCACACTCAGCCTGGACCGCCGCTGGAGGAACATATGTGCCATGTCCATGGAAAGGAGGATGAGGTCAATGCAAACACCCAAACCAGCTTGTTTGGCCTCCTCAATGTCAATCTCTTGAAAGTTTAATTTGATTTTCTAACTCTACCATGCCCCCTGCAGGATTGAGGAGACATGGCGTCTGTGGTGCAAGTTCCTTGACGACTATGCACGCTTTGAAGAGTGGCTGAACACGGCAGAACGTACAGTGGCAAACCCCGCCACTAAAGACGTACTCTACACCTGTGCTAAAGAGGAACTCAAAAAGTTTGAGGTCTGATTCTGTTTAGTTCTGTTTTATTGATTTTTTTCACTAATAGTAGCCTGTTCATTAAATAAGAAATAGCATCAGAACGCTTATACTGATTAAAATTGATACTTAAGTAGTGGCTTTTGCAACTGTCATTAGATCTATTGGACATTTAACCCTTTTTTAAAAACATGCACACATGCAGGCATTCCAGCGCCAGGTCCATGAGCGCCTAACACAGCTGGAGCTGGTGAATAAACAATACCGACGCCTGGCACGAGAGAACCGGACAGACGGTGCCAGTAAGCTAAAGTTGATGGTACATGAGGGAAACCAGCGCTGGGATATGCTACAGAAGAGAGTTGCTGCTGTGCTCCGCAGGTTAAAGGTCAGATTTGGGTCATACACCACCGTTCAAAATTCAGTAACATCTTGTTTTTTAAAGAAATTAATATTTTTATTCAGCAAAGATACATTGATCAGAAGTAAAGCATTTATAATCTTAGAAAAAGATTTCTTTGTCAAATAAATGCTTGAACTAAATAAATGAACTTTCTATTCATCAAATCAGAATCCAGCAAAAAATTTTATCATATATATTACATTTTAAAATATATTAAAACAGAAAACGTCTCAGCTAATGACTGTAACCCTGGTTCCCTGAGAAGGAGAACAATGTAGAATCTGGAGCTGACGCAATGGGGAACACCCATAGTTCATGACCGGTGTCTGAACACTTGTACCCAACACGCCAGTCCATTGGCCGATGATACATTTTATTGTATCTCTATATAGAATTAAAAAAAATTCCAGGCTACAACACATTAAAAGCATAGATGCATTAAAGGTGCAGTATGTAATAATTTTGTCCGCTAGAGGCAAAATTATTACATTGGATTGGACTGGGGAACAAATCATGTTCACGGATGTGATTATTGCCACTCTTCCGAGGGGGAGCCAATGCTTACTCCTACTTAGGGAAGGAGGAACATGAGAGCAATGCATAGCATTGTTTCCTAATTATTCTCATTACCCATGCCCTAGACCCCAAGGAGGCAGCAGGGGAGACATACTCTGCTTAGAGACCCTAAGTAACTGAGGGAGAGCATCTCATACCCTGCCTCCGGTAAAGACAATCTACCTATAAAGCACCCTCCCAAAGGGGAATGATATCCCTTCTTTAAGCTCCAACTAATGAAGAGGAGACTGGAAAGGGAGCCTACAAGGAGCCAAAGTCTTAGCAATAAGCCTCCAGGCTACAAACTCACTATTGCTGCCCATACAAGGGGAAGCTTTCTCCTTACTCACCCTTGGGAGAGGAGGGTGAATTAGCAAAGGGCATCAAGTTGTGTGCCCACAATACTCATCACTCCGGCTAACCGCCAGACTGTATATGAGTAGAGAGCTTCATATACAGTCTAGAGTGATCATCCCTGCTTCCAGACCCAAATATAAAGTGGGGAGGGGAGATAAAAATGAGAAGTATTAGTTGCCTTATTCCAACTCATCTTGCTCTTCCCCTAAAGGAAGGCCCATGTGCTCCATTGACCCTAGAAAGGAAATGAAAGCAGGGCATGTTCAAGTGTGCCCAAGCTAACCTAAGATCACCTAAGCCTCTGAAGAGGATGCCTCTGAGGATTACCTTGATTTTACCACAGAATTTCCTTAGAGTTTCCACAGGAGAGCAACATCTTTCCTTAGTGACTAAATGAAGAGGAAGGAAGGGAGGATACTATATTCTGGTCCTAACCTTTTTGCTCTATCCTATAAAATACTAGAGCAAATATTAAAAGGAGAGTGCAAAATGCTAGTTTTCAACATTACAGACTTCTTCCCTTCCTGGGAAGCTCCAAACTCTCACCCATGAAATTGGGCAGAAATGGAGCCGCACTAAGAGGAGCTTACCCAACTGACGTCAGGAAGAGAGCATTCACCCTGCATCAGCCCTAGATTACAGGCGCACTTTGTCCCATTAAGGGAATTAGAGAGGGGAGCTTCCTCATAGAAAGCATGCTCAACCCAAGAAATGCTTCAGAAGACTGAGCACAACTGCTGGCCTCGGTGACAGCAGGATGATGTATATCGTCACTGTCATCCATTTTATTATCAAGCACAAACAAATAAAGAAGGTGAGGGTTTGTAAAGGTTCACCTTGACCACAAATAGTCATCGCTTCCCGAATTCCTCGCCCAGCTCAATTTGCGACCCCCACAAGTATAGCTGCCGTGCTGCCTCAGCAACAGCAGGCCAGACCAACGAGGTGCAGGTGATTGTCCCCCCACCCCACTTATAACAGGTCCCTCAAAAGTGCTCCAAGCCAAGACAGATAACACAGAGCTTGGGTGAGTCCTCTGGTGCAAGGAAACACCTAAACGGACCTCACTGACGAAAACTTATAGACCCATTTGCCACTTTGCTGTCCACTTGTTCAAAACAAACAGCTCCTGAAGACAAAAAAAGATGATGACGTATTTTGCAGGCACCCTCTAATACTAGCGGGTGCTCCACTTGTGATGTCATGGACTGCCATCAGCCAAGCCGAGGGCGTTCCCCATAGCGTCAATTCCAGACATTGTGTCGAAGTTCCACTTTGACTAATATTTTACTATATAACTGTATTTTTGACAGAATAAATGCAGCACTTTTAAAACATTTTAAATGTTTTGAGACACTTTTAAAACATTTAAAAAATCTTAACGACTCCCAGATTTTGAACAGAACTGTATATTAAATATTAAATTCTCAAATACTGACTGGTTTCGGCAGTGACACTTAATAAACCTAAAAACCTGCAAAACTTTAAAATAACTGCATCTCTGGCTTTAAAATTTTTGTCACTGTCCTGCTCCACTTTTTATTTCCATGCTAACAAAGAATACATTTTTGGGTGGAAATTTAAAAAAAAAATGTTAGTAAACTCTAAACGCTTCTCTGTGCAGCATTTCACATCTCAGCGTGAAGACTTTGAAGGAACGAGGGAGGGGATTCTGGTCTGGCTAACTGAGATGGACCTTCAGCTCACTAATGTGGAGCATTTTTCAGAGAGCGATATTCATGAAAAGATGCGGCAACTAAATGTTTGTACACTCCTATCTTATCTAAAACATTTTTAATGTAATTTAAAAGGTTTAAACATGTTAAATGAGTCTAGACTGCGGTCAGAATGCAAATATTTTTGTGCTTTGACATCCTGCAGGCATTTCAGCAGGAGATCACTCTAAACACAAATAAGATTGATGCACTGATTGTGTTTGGAGAGAACCTGATCCAGAAGAGCGCTCCGCTGGATGCTGTACTCATCGAAGATGAACTCGAGGAATTGCACTCCTACTGCCAGGAAGTGTTTGGCAGGGTTGCCCGATTCCATTATCGTCTTATCAGCAGACGGCCGGTCGGTTTGAAAAAACTCGTCTCACAAACACTCAACAATTACTCTTCAGCATGAGTACTAACTTAAATCCTTCCATCCCTTTCCTTTCACAGGTGCTTGAGGAGGACCGAGAGTTCTCAGACAGAGACACAGATCCGGAGGACTCGGCTGATTTCAGTGGGGTGTGGGAAAGGGAGGAAGATGAGGTAGCTATGGGCTCCAATGTTTCACTGACGGTACGTCAAGCCGTGTCCCACCTGTTACCACCTGCTCTGGAGCGCTCAGGGCGTGAGACGCCCGTCAGTGTGGATTCTATTCCGCTGGAGTGGGACCACACGGTCGATGTGGGAGGATCTTCATCTCCAGAGGATGATGAGGAGTTGACATACTACAGTGCCCTATCAGGTAACTCTTTACTGACTGGTCTCTGCCACATTATTAAACGTATCTAATGCTGTTATATGCTGGTGCTCTGTTAGTGTTTCTAAATCTCAGTTCATTATCTGCTGCTCTATTAGAGTGTATCTAGATTTTTTTGTTTCGTACATATCTGTTTGTTTTTTGCAGTTTTTTTTAGTGTGCCTATATCTCTGTCTGTTATGTACCTTTCTGTTAGAGTATATCTAGATCACTATCTGTAATCTGCCGCTCTATAAGTATATGTAGATCTCTCTGTCCGCTATCTGCTGCACTGTTAGGTCAATGTAGATCTTGCTTTCTCTTTTTTGCAGCTTGTGTCTACTATCCAATGCTGTTATACTGTTATATCTATATCCTGCTGTCTTTTATATGACACTCTTTTAGAGCGTATGTAGTTCTCTGTGTCTGTTATCTGATGCTCTATTAGTCTAAATAATTCTGTCTGCTATAGTGTCTCTAGCTCTGTCTGTCTGCCGCTCTTCTGTTGCAGATGTAGAAGTCACTGAGAGCTCTCAGTCATTTGTTAAAGCTACATCTAAAGCTCTGAAAGCTGTGTCTGGTAGGCATCAGCCTGCTGCATGCTGTCAGCATTCTGCACATTGTTTTAGCATATATATAAATATCTGCATGAACCCAACTGCATCTTACATGCTTCCTTCTTTTGTCTTTAAATATAATCAACATTTTATTCTTTGTGCTCACTGCCTGGCTGCTCACCGCTTCCTCTCTCAAGCAGCTGCCCATGTCATGCTCGTAAAGTCCCCTGATTTATGTTTTAATGTTTGCCAAGAATCTTCTTCTGCATGTTGCAGTACTTTAACAGATGTTTTTCATAATGCACGTAAGTTTTGTGACCAGTGAACCCTTTTAACATTTCCAGATTTTTCAGAGGCGGAAGTTGTCATAATCCACCTAATTTTATGCAAACTTTGAGATATTGCATTAAAAAACGTTGGATGGAAAATGCCAAGATGCGCATAAATTCTAAAAATGCGCATAAAAAAACATGGACTCAATTGAGGCGTTTGATGAAAAAGTTTATTGCATTTCATCTGCGTGCCTTGAGCAGCAAGTAATTTATGATGTACAGAAAATGTCCACAGTGGCTTCCCCAATTGCAGCAACTTCCATTTTTGTTACAGATATTTTGTGATATTTTAGAGATATTTTCCAGGAAGTGACGATTTTGTTGCCTTGAACACATGGGATCAAAACGGTGCTTTATTTGCAAATGTTTTATGCTATATTCCAATTTTGTGCATAAGTTAAATTTGCAACTGTGGATAGTAACAATTATAGTTGGGTAAAGTTATATAGTAGAGCGGAAACTACAACAAATCAAATTTTCGTTTTTTCTTTTTTCTTCAGTAGCAAAAAAAAATAAAAAATCCACAATAGTGTTTCTATGACTTTCCAAAAGGGGAAAAAAATTATCGAGACATTGATTACGTTGGTCAGAAAAATTGAAAAAAGTGACGTGAAGGCAAAGTATGGTAAAGCCCAAAGTAAAGTTCACTTTTTACGAGTATGCGAGAAGAGTACGCGTGTACTGTATGCAGATTTTTGTAACCGCGCATACTTGTACACACAGGTCGCACATGCACATTTAATGTTCTTGCAGTAATTAGTTTATCCACAAGGTGGCAACCGTGCCCTGAGGGCATTGATTCACAAGGTAGTCAAAGAAAACTGCATAAAGAGAACAGACCAGAACGCATGCAAGCTACAGCGACGATGGAGGCCTACATAGATGAGGGATTGTGTGAAGAGGTTAGAAAGTATTTGTACAACTATAGCATGAAAGAATGCAAAGATGTTTACATGGGTTGTAACTCATGGCGAGAGATTACTCAAAACTGCGCATGCGTAGTGTATGCATACATGTAGAATGAAGTATACTTTGCAAGGCCGTGTGTTCGACTGGGTGCGTACACTAGCGTACGTGTAAAAAACGTATACCCAGGGCTTTACCCATACTCGGAATTTGTCCTCTGCATTTAACCATTACGAGTAGCGAGTAGTGAACACAAACACTGCAAACCATGGACACACACACACCTAGAGCAGTGGGTAGCCATTTTTGCTGTGGCACCCAAGGAGTGATTGGGGGTTAGGTGCCTTGCTCAAGGACACCTCAGTCATTCCTGCTGGTATTGAGAATTGAAACCTTTGGATTACCAGTCTGACTCTCTAACCATTATGCCATGACTACCCTAATGGAGAGAGAAAGATGTATAGAAACACTCACGCAGCAGCATTAACCAGTTTTCTGTAATTTAATACCAAGGCAAGGAAACACAAAGTTTAGTGTTGTAAATTTCTTTAGATTTTTAAAAATGAAAACTGTGGAAACTCATAATCACAGTCTCTGAAAAGGGTCCATTGCATCTTTTTTTTAATTTACTTTTTCAGCAGCATGCTCTGTAACTGAGTGATGACTTCTTGCATGCTTGTTTTGAGTGATATTAGGACTTCAGATATATTTCTCTCTGTCTCTCGCTCAGGGGGAAGGTCAGTGGTGGAGACGTGGCACTCTCCTGATGCACCAGACAGGAAACGAGTGAACAGAGAGATCATACGCAGTCTCACATCTTCACCCACTGACACCAGCACACAGTACCACCCACAGGCCTATGTGAGTACCCACACATGCTTATCGAACTGTGTTACACACACATTAACATTGGCTTACACATTTTTTGTTCCGCTCTCTCTCTCCAGGATAAACTCATGTCTGAGTGTGCTGGCAGTATAGACTGTATAAAGCGAGTGAAACTGATTCTGAATGAGGAAGAACAACTGGAGGATCATGGACTGACGGTCCTCTCTGCAGCAGATAAGACTGGTACTGCTGTTTGTATTATGTACTGCTGTTTGTATTATGTACACACACATTCATTCAAATATATGTGACCTTTGCCCTCTGATCTATGGCCTCAGGTGTGATCGAGCGATGGGAGATCCTGCAGGTGCAGTCGTGTAGCGTGCCGCAGGATCTTCAGCAGTGGCACAGACTGAACTCTGACCTCACCAATGTCATGGCATGGCTGAATGCTGTGATGCCTGAGCTAGAGAAACTTCAAACTCTAGAGCCAAAAATCACCATCAGAGACATGGAGAGCAATATCCACAAACTAAAGGTATGTATGTATGAGAGACTTCTTTCAAAATCAATAAAAATCTTACCAACCCAAAACTTTTAAAAGGTAGTGTATATTAATTAGGAATTTACTATAAAAAGTTTTTTTTCTTTCATTAGGACATGCAGAGGACTTTTAATGGCTACAAAGCAGTGATGATTGGCGTTAATCTTAGTGGGCGGGGCTTCCAGCATGGAGACAGCACTGAACTACGAGAACTGCGTGAGAATCTGCAGTTAGCCAATCAGAAATGGGCACAGGCCTGTGCGGCCCTGGACAGCTGGGAGCACCGACTGCATCAAGCTCTCATGGAGTGTCAGGTGAAGAAAACCACCAGGGTGTGCTTTAAAGATGCCTGATTTGACAGACGGAGTTGAGACAAAATAGCAATGTACCTTGAATGTTTTGTTTGTTTTGCAACTGCACCACAAGATGCATTTGGTCAGCATGTTTCTGTGTACTTTCACACATCTGCCGTTGTTACATTCTGTGGTTGTGAGATTTTATCTCAAGATACAAAACCAAATGAGAATGAGATGTTTTGGATGTTTGTTGCTAAAGGTTGCAGAAATGGGTCAGAAGTCTGGGCCGGCATATGCAAATATTGGGGCGTACAGTTGGCGTTATGTTGAGATTCGCCTGTTCTTCGGAGGTCTTTTAAACAAATGAGATTTACATGACACTGAACTCTTGTTACACTGAACTCTTGTTATTTGACTATGCCAAGATAAATTCAATTTTTTTATTCGAGGGCACCTTTAATTTCTCTTGATCACTGCCATTTCTAAAAAGAAATTGAAAAAAAAGTTCAAAACAAAAAGTTTTGAGTTGTTTTGAGTTAAATTGTCAGATTTTCGCCAATGTTATTTATTATATCTTAAAACTATATGTAGTTTTTGTTATATTTACTTTTATTAATATTTTGAATTAGCTGTTATTTTTATATTTTATTTTTTTATATTTGTTAATTTTTGTTTAATTTTTTAATTGATTTTATTTAGTTTAGTTTTACAGTACGTATTTCTAGCTAATAATATTAGTGCAACATCTCTCATTTTTGTTTAGCTTATATTTTCTGTTAAGTGAAATAAAGCTGAAATTAATAAAATATTACTTATATTTTATTAATTTCAGCTTTATTTCACTTAACAGAAATGTTTTAAGTGGATAGTTCACCCAAAAATGAAAAATATTCCAAGCTTTACTCACCCTCAAGCCATCCTAAGTGTATATGACTATCTTCTTTCAGACAAACACAATCAGAGATATATTTAAAAATATCCCTAGTCCTCCAAGGTTTATAATGGTTGTGAATGGCTGCCCAAATTTTAAAGACAAAAAAAAAAATGCACCCATCCACAAAAAAAATGAATCCATAGGACTCCAGGGGGTTAACAAAGGCCTTCTGAAGTGAATCAATGCTTTCATGTATTACAGATATCCTTATTTAAAACTTTATAAAGTAAAATAACGAGCTTCCAGGGCAACAGCCATACGCATTCGACTTACGTCCAAAAATGTGTGAGATGATATGACGTACTACGCGTTGTAACGTCATGACATTGTGTACTATGTCGTGGAAGTTAGCGCTTTTTTAAGTTTTAAATAAGGATATTTGTCTTGCACAACCACATCGAATCACTTCAGAAGGCCTTTATCAACCCCCTTGAGTTGTATGGATTCATTTTTTTATGGATGGGTGCATTTCTTTGTCTTCAAAGTTTGGGCAGCCATTCACAACCATTATAAACCTTGGAGAACTAAGGATATTTTTAAATATATCTCAGATTGTGTTTTAGTCATTTTCAAGATAGGTGAGTTTCACCTAGGTGAGTAAATCCTGGAATAATTTTTGGGTGAACTATCTCTTTAATAGTTTTAGTTAATGATAATAACCCTGATTTACACTTGGCAAAATGCAAGGGGTTATTCTCAGGACAAATGCTGCATTTACGCCACCGTGTAATTACCGTAATCTTGAGATGACAACACGTGAAGTTATATTCGGAGCTGTTCACATCCTCAGATTGGGAATTATGCGTTTCTATGGCACCACTATCAACACCTAAATGAATCTACAGCAGTCAGGTGGTACAGCGCCCACGTCAGAGCTTTCAGAAAACTGTTTACAAACTGTAATTACAAACTCTATGAGGACGTGAACGCTTTTTACGAGCCAGCATCTCGTAGTTACAGTAATTACGATATGGTGTGAACACACCATTATTTATAAATTGTGGGCCATTTCTTCCTGCAACTTCCTGTAGGGCTTCTGTAAATGTCTTGGTATAATGAAGTCTGAACTGAGCACACACAAGCATTCATCTAATGAAGACCTGTGAGAAACACAGACTCATCTGTATTTTCTGTTCTGTTTTTCCCCAGGAGTTTCATGAGACTCTTCACTCTCTGCTCTTATGGTTAGCTAAAGCAGAAAGCCAGCGCTACATGGTCAACATCCATGACACAAACACAGACCTCAACATCCTGCAAGAGCATCAAGACACACTCAAGGTAGAGTAGTGTGTGTGTTTGTAAAAAGTAATAAACCTGATGAAAAAATGATTAATTGTGGGACTTCATTTCTTGATTAAAATCTCAATATAATAGCAATAACTATATTATAAGCAAGTTGATAGAGTTGTCGTCTGTGCATAGGCTGTTCAGCAGGACTTACAGTCTCGTGAGAGCGAGGTCAACTCCCTGCAGGAGATCTCCTCACAGATCCTACTACAGGACCAGGGAGAAGACACCCTGGAGGCCAAAGAGAAGGTTCACGTCATCAGCAACAAGTTACGGCTGCTGATCAGACAGATCGCACATGACCTGCTCACACTGCAGAGCAGATTGGTATGTTTCATTCAGTCTCACACACACAAGCTTTGTCTGCAGGCTAGGCTGGTCTGTTTCAGTCTCACACATTGATTTTTGATCTCTGCTGTTGTGTCGCAGGACTCATCTGGTCCAAATGTGGGCAGGACAGCATCAACACAACACCAGGTACAGAAACGCTTTCTCTCTCACTACCTGTTCAGAATGGAAAGTATAAGACTGGTTTCTGGTGTAATAAACTGGTGTTATTTACAAAGTGTAGATTCATTATTTTTATTATTAATATTGGTATGGTTGTTGTTATTATTCAAGTTGGAAATGTCATTTTGGGGTCTATGCCCCAAAAATGGGACTGACAGTTAAGAGGTTAATGTTCCTATTGTTAATATGATACATTTTATTGTGAAATATTTTGCCCTGAGGTCTGCTTGAATAATAAAACATTTTCAAACCAGGCTGAAGAAGGGCTGCACGATATATCAAATTTAGGACGGTTTCTGCGCAACATTTTATTAATGAGGCCCCTGGTTTTAAAGGAACACTCCACTTTTTTTGAAAATAGGCTCATTGTCCAACTCCCCTAGAGTTAAACAGTTGAGTTTTACCGTTTTCGAATCCATTCAGCCGATCTCCGGTTCTGGTGGTACCACTTTTAGCATAGCTTAGCATAGATCATTGAATCTGATTAGACCGTTAGCATCGCGCTTAAAAATGACCAAAGAGTTTTGATATTTTTCCTATTTAAAACTTGACTCTTCTGTAGTTAAATCGTGTACTAAGACCGACAGAAAATGTAAAGTTGCGATTTTCTAGGCTGATATGGCTAGGAACTATACTCTCATTCGGGCGTAATAATCAAGGAACTTTGCTGCCGTATCATGGCTGCAGCAGTGCAATGATATTACGCAGCGTCTCTCACAAATGTCTCCATGGTTGCAAGGCACGTTCCCTGTGCAAGCAGGGGCTCACGGGCACTGCGTAATATCATTGCACTGCTGCAGCCATGGAACGGCAGCAAAGTTCCTTGATTATTACGCCTGAATGAGAGTATAGTTCCTAGCCATATCAGCCTAGAAAATCACAACTTTTCATTTTCTGTCGGTCTTAGTACACAATTTAACTACAGAAGAGTCAAGTTTTAAATAGGAAAAATATCGAAACTCTTTGGTCATTTTTAAGCGCGATGCTAACGGTCTAATCAGATTCAATTAACTATGCTAAGCTATGTTAAAAGTGGTACCGCCAGACCCGGAGATCGGCTGAATGGATTCGAAAACGGTAAAACTCAACTGTTTAACTCTAGGGGAGTTGGAAAATGAGCCTATTTTCAAAAAAAGTGGAGTGTTCCTTTAAGAGAACATCTGCAACGGTTTTTTACTTTCAATGACAAGTACTTTGTAAACCATGGAATCACCACAGGACAGCAAATAACACCACTTAAAAATACAGACACGGAGTACAAAATGCATAAACTATTAGAATTGTGCGCACCGTTTCCTTTAGTTTGGCCAAGCTAGACATCAAGACACCAAGCACCACGGTTCGAAACGCGCATGATTTTTGGATTAATTGCAAAGTTTATTATCTGCATGTGTTTTAGGTCCTGTCAGTTTAAACATTCAAGTGATTTTAAACCATTCGAGCACAACCTGACATGAAAGAGAACTCAATTTGGAACTCGCACGCTGTTTTCGGTGCACGCACACAGAGCAGCACAGAACGTGAACACCGGATTTCGTTCTCTTCCTCATCTATTTGTGCCTGAATGGACACACTCAAAATTATGTCAAAATGCCCATCTGGGTGAGTATTGTCATAAACACAGTCGCGTATGGCTTGAACATAAACACTTGAGAAAGAAAACAGATGCTTATTATATTGGATTGATGCATTCGGTCTTTAGGCCAGTTGTTCAAAAAGTTTAATCTGGATTTGGAAATCCCATGTTTTGCTATCCAGGATCAGGTAATCCATCTTACTTTTGTGCTGGTTTTTCAAAGAAAAATTGGATTGGATCACCATGATCCAGATACACACTTTTCCAGATTACCAAATCTGGATTACCAGTGCTGACATGATGTTAGAGAGAATATGGGTATTGAATTAAATATAATATTTTTGTTGGATATTTACAGCTGTTTGGGGATTGTTTTATGGCACCAAAATCTTTTTTTACTTTACAGTAGGTTACAGAAAGGCTAAATATGTAGGTTAATGTCTGCTTCTAATTTATTTAACAGTTAAACTAATCAAGAGCAAAATAAAAAAATGTTGTATGTATGTATATTACATGATATAAATGTTGTATTTTTTGACCAGTTTTAAAGTTTTACTACATTTTCCTCCTGGAATCCACCTTGAAATCCTACTCCCTGTTGGGATCAGGATAATCCTGTTTTTTTGGATCAAAATTATCCAAATCCTACTGACAAGTTTTGAACAACACAAACTGAAGGTTTGATCCAAATTAAAACTAGGATTGGATTCCGTGATCTAATCTGATTTCAGAATCCCTTTTTCCTTTTGAACAACCCATTTTCAAGATTTGATCCAATCCAATGGCCAAAATCCGATCAGACTACTTTTGAACAACTGGCCCCAAGTGACAGCAACCTAATATGCTGCTGTCTGTGTCAATCTTAATCAAACAACAAAATACAAATTCTTTTCAAATAGAGCTATTCAAGTCAACTGGTGAAATTGTTTTCATATCGCAATATATATTACAGAAAAACAAAATAATGTCAGTTTTTTCCAATATTGTGTTGTACAATGAGCTCTGTCTCAAAAGTTTGATTCCTCACGAGCCCTATATATAATAATAATTTAAATGAATTTTTAAAAAATGTACTAGGTCATATTTGCAGCTGAATATAGATTTCCTCTTCTAACTTTGGTTTTGACACTGGCATGAATGAAGGTTTTGGTTACTGGTGGTAACAAACACTGACTCATCTTTCTTCTCTCACTAGGAAGCCGCAGGAGTTCAGGCTGTTACACGGGGATCTCCCACGAGTGGCAGGTACACACTGATAGTACTTCTGTGCATCTGCGTTCAGTCATGTGCTTTTGTGACCTCATGTACCCTTGCTGAAATAGATGTCTCTCTACTAGTGCTCTCTTCACACTCCCTAGTTTTTAGTGGTTCAATGAATCACGAATCTCATGGTTCGGATCATATCACGGTTATTAGGTCACGGATCAGATATTTCGGATCAGCAGCAAAAAAATAAAAATAAAGAAATTGGGAGGTGGGGGGTAACTTTGCGTTTAGCCTATTACTTAGCCCACTTGAACTAATCTGATACCACAGAAGGAACTACTAGCCTAATCTACATTATCTACATTTTAGGTTAAAATTTATATACAATACTATTCAGTTTGGGGTCAGTAGGATTTTTTTATATATATATTTTATAGAAATTAACACTTTTATTCAACAAGAACACAGTAAATCTACATTTTAGGTTAAAATGTATGTACAATACTGTTCAAAAGGGTCAGTAAGATTTTGTTTAATATTTTATAGGAATTAACACTTTTATTCAACAAGAACACATTAAATCAATCACAAGTGACAGTAAAGACATTTGCATGGTTACAAAGGATTTCTATTTAGATAAATGTTTTTTTTTTTTGATTCATCAAAGAATCTTGGGGAAAAAAAAAAAAGTAGGGACCCACTGTATGCACTACATAGGATTTTATTCGAATAAGAAGTCTCTTATTCTCACCAAAGCTGCATTTATTTAATGAAAAACAGTAAAAATAGTAAACATTTTGAAATGATTACAATTATTACCCATAGCGTGGTCCAGAACCGGCCCATATCCGGTACATGTGGATTACACACGGACCAGATGTGGGCCGGATCTGGGCCGACACTATGTTGCTGTCAAGGTAATAATTATGATTTTAATATTTTTTAAAATATAATTTATATTTAGCTGAACTTTCATTTCATTGCAGGACCGATAAGGCTGATTCGTCCCCAGCGAGGCCGTTCCTGTATCGTGTCCTGCGAGCGGCTTTTCCCCTCCACATCCTCTTCCTGCTGCTGCTGGTTGTGGCGTGTCTGGTGCCTCTCTCAGAGGACGACTACAGCTGCACTCTCTCCAACAACTTTGCCCGATCCTTTTACCCCATGCTCCTCTACACCAACGGACCCCCTCCCACATGAGCACGAACATATGTACCTTTCACTAATACACGCCTCAGTAGAATCAGTTGGGATGTTGTCCAAGCTTCCCGGTTAACTGTCCTGTAGCAGAACCTGTAGACGTGAGAGAAGTTTGGGCTTCAATACTCAATACATTTCCCAGCAGCAGTCAATCCTTGTTCCTGAATCTGTTGCTCAAGGAGAGGGATTTTTCTGAAGCCATCCAGAACCTGTCTTCAGGAGCCTTTCATCATGATGTACATTTGTATTCTCGGAGAACACTTTGACGGAAAGGGTGCCTTGTTGAAGGTGCACTATAAATGGTTTCAAACTGTACAGTATGTAGCGGCACATTGAAACATTTCTTCACACAAATGTATTTATTTTTGAAATGTAAATGACAGATAATTGAACCTATAGTTCACTCATAGACTTCAAGTCGGCCTGTATTTTTTAACTAGAATCCCTGTTTATATGACTGAGTGACGGGACTTGCTTGAATATCACTTGTTTATACAGTCTTGTTTCTAGGAGTCAATGTGAAATGACTTTCAATGATAAATATATATTTTATTTGTAGCTGTTTTAACTGCCATTTCTTTGGTTTAAGCCATGGAGGAAAGACACAGAGGCATCAGGGTGTGTGCAAATGTAAGAGTCCTTTGCTTAATTTATTCAGTCTAAAGTTTGGTGGCTGTGTTGTTTTCATTTATGTGTGTGTGAATAATGTAAAACTACTGAAATTATTAAATTATAATTGGTAAATGATCTCATTGGAGATATAAATTATATCTGGTTATGTTCTTTATTGTTCATAAGTAGAATTTCTCTGGCAGGAGACTCTAATGTCCAGATGTTCTTAGTCTTTCTTTTTTGCTGGATGGTTAAAATGTCTCATAGAAACACATTTCAGATATATCCACATGATTTTATGTGGCTTTTATTTTTATTTAGCCACATAGTGAATGTCAGTTTTGATGTAATAATATGGTGAAAAGGCCATTAGTCAATCTTCTGCTCGTACTAACTGCCAAAGTGTCAGAGACTTCATATGGTTTATAATCCGTCATGATTTCTTTATATAATGCTGTTTGTTTGATGTTTTTAATTGAATTGTTATAGTGGATTACATTATGGTTCAACTGAAATAGACTGATATAAATATTCATTAATCACAGAGATACATTTACTTTATTATGAATTTATTTTGCAGCAAACCTTGCACTGTCGGTGTCAAACACTGGTTGAAGAAAATATAAAGTTAGATGTGATGTTGATGCTTGAGTTTGGAGTTGGAGTTTGAAGTTTTTTCAGTTTTACTACAAATAAACATCAAGTACAAATATGCACAAGTGTTCACTCTTTTAATTCCCACATTTATTTACCAGTTGTATACAGTTTTGGAAATAATAAATTAATTTAGTTTTGCTACCTTTATAATGTTGCATTATCAATATTTCTTCCTGCTGAAGTGTTTTTTTTTTTCCCCCGTTAAAATTAGTGCCGTCAACTAAT
Source organism: Chanodichthys erythropterus (assembly GCF_024489055.1). NCBI lineage: Eukaryota > Metazoa > Chordata > Actinopteri > Cypriniformes > Xenocyprididae > Chanodichthys > Chanodichthys erythropterus. The sequence continues at coordinate 23,966,353 of NC_090225.1, read as the reverse complement.
TAATCGTGAAAATATATATATGTGTGTACAGTGTATATATATAAATATATATATATATATATATATATATATATATATATGTGTGTGTGTGTGTACATTATGTATATATATATAACGTGTGTACTGTGTATATTTTATATATGTATATATTTAAGAAATGTCTACATGTATATATATATTTTTTTTTTTGTTAAATATATACATGCATGTGTCAGTACTCATATATACATAATAAATATACACAGTACAACACAAACTTTTATTTTGGATGCGATTAAATCGTTTGACAGCACTAGTTAAAATACTTCCTGCTACCTCAGTTTAACCAAAAAACTATAAGCTGTTTGTAAGTAAAAACTGTAAACTCAGTGGAACTATTAACTGTTTGCCCGCCAATATCTTTTTGTTTGTTTGTTTTTGCCAGCCACCTCCAGCATTTTCGATAATTTTCACAAAAATGTAATGCTCCCCAGAATATTTGTTGTCTGAATATCTGAACATGCAGTACATTGAAAGAACAGAGCCTCTGCTTTTAAGCTTCATGCATTTTTTTTTATCAACACTTGAATGTGGGTGTTTTATAACAAAAAGCTGAGAAAATTGTGGGGGTTCAAAAAAATTGTGGGGGTTCAAAGACTACAACGTGTATAATCAATGCTTTTATCACTTGTTTCTGCTCTTTTTTTGCTTTTGTTTTGATCCGGCGATTCTGTTCTCTTTCAGAAGATGTGTAATAGTGCCCCCTACCGTATAGCAGTGAAAACCAGAAAATACGTCAATGGCGGGGAAAAAGTTAAAATACTGTTTGTTTGAGCGTCTCTACCTGCTCAGTACAGTATAGGCATGAGTTTGGGACTCATGAGTTTTGTTTGTCCAACCAATGGCAGATGAGGGAGTGTTTGGAAAAAATGTTAGAAAAATACTTTTGTAATACTGCTTGGTGACATGCAGAAATTATACACTCCAGCTTTAAGGCAATTGTCGATTGTCAGGGCAATTTAGGTGCAGGTTGTGATTACACAAGCCATTTTTTCAGGATGCAACATTACTAACACTTGTAGCACCAGGAAAATTTCAAATGCATCCGGAATTACACATTACTAAATCATTGTTTCCAGAATAATACACCTGATTGTGCGTGTAATCTGGGGCCTCATTTATAAAGCGTGCATACGTACAGATTTGATAGAGTGTGCGTACGCTTAAATCCACGCCAACGCTCATATTTATAAAAATGGTCTTTAACATGGAAAAGTGCTTAAAGGTGCCCTAGATTGTTTTTTTAAAAGAGGAGTCCCCTGAATGTGTCTGTGAAGTTTCAGCTCAAAATACCCCATAGATTTTTTTAAATTAATTTTTTTAACTGCCTATTTTGGGGCATCATTAACTATGCACTGATTTTTTCAGCACGGCCCCTTTAAGAGATGTGCTCTCTCTGCCCCACAAGCTCTCGATTATATATATATCGCATAAACAAAGTTCACACAGCTAATATAACCCTCAAATGGTTCTTTACAAGATGTTCGTCATGCATGCTGTATGCATGCTTCAAATTATGTGAGTAAAGTATTTATTTAGATGGTTACGTTTGATTCTGTGTGAGTTTGAGGCTATGCTCTGTGGCTAAAGCTAACATTAGTGTTTAAAAATGAAAATAGCAACAACTCTCTTGTCTCCGTGAATACAGTAAGAAACGACGGTAACTTTAACCACATTTAACAGTAAATTAGCAACATGCTAACGAAACATTTAGAAAGACAATTTACAAATATCACTAAAAATATCATGATATCATGGATCATGTCAGTTATTATTGCTCCATCTGCCATTTTTCGCTATTGTTCTTGCTTGCTTACCTAGTCTGATGATTCGGCTGTGCACATCCAGACGTTAATACTGACTTTCCTTGTCTAATGCGTCGAATGGGCTGGCATTATGCAAATATTGGGGGCGTACATATTAATGATCCCGACTGTTACGTAACAGTCAGTGTTATGTTGAGATCCGAGTGTTTTCCGGAAGTCTTTTAAACAAATGAAATTTATAAAAGAAGGTGGAAACAATGGGGTTTGAAACTCAATGTATGTCATTTCCATGTACTGAACTCTTGTTGTTCAACTATGCCGAGGTAAAGTCAAATTCTAATTCTAGGGCACCTTTAAAGCCACATCACGGTCTGAGCTGACTGACGCACTTTTCATTGTCAGATTACTGCAGGTTTTTGGAAATCTAAGCTATTCTTGCAGCTCACTAAGGATTTGGACGATGACTGTTGATCTTTTATATGTAAATGACATTAATAAGATGTAATTTAAAACGTGGAGAACTGAAACCATTCAGCTGTGCACAAGTTCAAGATCATTTGCGATTTATAGATATCACATCTGAAAGAGAGGCATACATTTTATAAATAAGGCCCCTGGGCTTTAAGAGAATAGCTGCAAAGGTTTTTTAAAAGTGTCACATTAACTTTCAATGACAAGTACTTTGTAAACCACAGAATCACCACAAAACAGCAAATAACAACACTTAAAAATACAGACAGAGTACAAAATGCATAAACTATTAGAAGTGTGCGCACCGTTTCCTTTAGTTTGGCCAGTCTTCAGAGAAACAGTCATGTTGAGTCAGGTTGAATCAGAGATCTTGGATGACAAACAAAATGTTTAAAGGGTTAGTTCACCCAAAAATGAAAATTCTGTCATTTATTACTCACCCTCATGCCGTCTCAAGACCTTCGTTCATCTTCAGAACACAAATGAAGATATTTTAGTTGAAATCCGATGGCTCCGTGAGGCCTTAATAGGGAGCAATGACATTTCCTCTCTCAAAATCCATAAAGGTTCTAAAACATATTTAAATCAGTTCATGTTAGTACAGTGGTTCAATATTAATAATATAAAGCGATGAGAATATTTTTGGAGCACCAAAAAAAATAAAAAAATAACGACTTATTTAGTGATGGCCGATTTCAAAACACTGCTTCAGGAAGCTTCGGAGCGTTATGAATCAGTTTATCGAATCATGATTCGGATCGTGTGTCAAACAGCCAACGGCTGAAATCACGTGACTTTGGTGCTCCGAACAGATGATTCGACACACTGATTCATTTATGATCCGAAGCTTCCTGAAGCAGTGTTTTGAAATCGGCCATCACTATATAAGTCGTTATTTGGTTTTTTTGGCACTCCAAAAATATTCTCGTCGCTTTATAATATTAATATTGAACCACTGTACTCACATGAACCGATTTAAATAGGTTTTTAGTACCTTTATGGATCTTGACAGAGGAAGTGACTTTGCTCCCTATGGAGGCCTCACGGAGCCATCGGATTTCAACTAAAATATCTTAATTTGTGTTCCGAAGATTAATGAAGGTCTTACGGGTGTGTAAAGGCATGAGGGTTTTCAATTTTCATTTTTGGGTGAACTAACCCTTTAAATGTTCAGGGTGTAATTTCTGCAGTCTGTTTGAATGGCCCAAAAGGACACAACATTACACTGGCTCAACCAATAGCATGAGTTTGGGGTGGGACTACCTGGTTGCTGAGCAATGACAGAAGGGGGGGAGTGTTTAAATCTTGTTTGGCACATTAGTGGCACAGAAATTACACACTTCACATTAAAAAGAATCGGATACAGCCCTGAAAAGATTCCACTTGTGATTTCTTGAACATTGAACAAGATTGAGATGAGGTTTGGATGTCATGAATTTCTCTTTAGGTTGACATTATGACATAAAAGGAAACAATATAGTTCAAACTGCATTGTCTTGAAGTAGGAATAAACAGCATTCGTAAGCCTTGTTTGGTTCAGGTTGTCGTTGATAACTAACAGTTCTTTTTCCCAGGTCTGGTTTGAATCTCCTACACAATACAAGTGGCTTGAAAAATGATGGATGGTCCGAATTCAATTACCATACAGAACGTGTCAGTCCGTGTCCATGTCCTCTCGATGATGACTAGAGTGCAATGTCTCCTCAGCTCTAGAGAGACGGACACAAAATATTGTAAACCAAACCAAATAATCATGTAATAAAGCACTTACTTTGAAGGTTTGGGGTCTGTAAGTTTTTCTTAAAGCTGCTGTCCGCGATGTTTGGCCCTCTAGCGGTTAATAAACAGAACTGCACGCGTCTTGCGGAAGAACATTGTAGCCGGAGCTACTTTTCTCCGTGTATGTCTATGGCAAGTCACGCAGTTTCTGTGATACTCTGCGGCGAGTCCTACCAGTCTGGTCTGAAATAGTCCGAATATAAACACTTATTATAAGTGTACCATAATGATTCAGGGTGAGACAAAAACACGGTTTGGAAAATGGATTCATGTTGTACATTCTCATTATATAATTTTTGTAAATTTTGAACACATAAAAAGTTGCGGACTGCAGCTTTAATGTTTAGGTTGCATTTATTTGATCAAAAATACAGTTAAAACAGCAATTTTGTGAAATAATATATTTTAAAGAACAGTTTCCTAAAATGCAATTTATTCCTGTGATGTCAAAGCTGAATTTTCAGCATCATTACTCCAGTCTTCAGTGTCACATGATCCTTCAGAAATCATTCTAATATGCTGATTTGGTGCTCAAGAAACATTTCTTATTATTATCAGTGCTGAAAACGATTAATATAAACTCTTTTTTTTCAGAATTGTTTGACAAATAGATGGTTTGAATAAACAGCATTTTTTTAAATAACATTTTTTTTGTAACCATGAGAATGTCTTTGTGAATGTCACTTTTGATCAATTTAATGCATCCTTGCTGAATGAAAGTATTAATTTCTTTCATAAAAAAAAAATCTTTCTAACCACAAACTTTCGAATGGTAGTATATTTTAAAGTCCCTCTGTAGCAAACAATTTTATCCCTTAAAACTCATCTTTGATCACCAAAATTACATATTTAAATGTTTTTTTCCTGTGAAAAAAATTATTAATGCCTTAAAATAGCTTGAATGTAACTCTACACCCTTGCCTCATTTAATACACGGTTCTGTGAATATGATAATTAGCCCCGCCTCCACTCATGAGCTCAGACGAGCTCCACTCAGTCAACTTACTGAGGTAAACACTGCACAATGGTATCACTTTTAACACATAACGGTAATTAATATAATTAGCTTTTTGCTTGACTACATTATCAAAAAGCTAATAATGTGTTGCTAATGTTACGCAAACCTTGTTTCCATTCGTGAGTCAGACAGCTGCCTTCAACTGTCAGTATCCTTAGAAACGTTTTGAACAACTTAGTTCATTCATCGTAACATCGTAATATGCATCGCCATATTGCTAAATCGACACAATTTTTCATATCAACAGAAAAACATACCAGGATAACCTTCTTTTGAGACTCCCTTGCACGGTCAGTTAATGATATTCTAAAGCCCGCCGGCACGTTGATGTAGAGGTACTTAGTTTGTGACGTCACAAACACCAGCGATTTCGAACCGCATTTTTGAAACTGTCATTACATCACTGCAGTTTTAAATAGAAAATACTCAGCAATGGTGTTGACTGATGAATTTGCACGTTTTGTCTTAAAGGTGCCATCGAACGTCTTTTTAAAATATGTAATATAAGTCTAAGGAGTCCCCTGAATGTGTCTGTTCAGCTCAGCCTATTTTGGGGCATCATTAAATATGCGCCGATTCAGGCTGTGGCCCCTTTCAATTTTTGTGCTCTCCACCCCTGGATCTCGCGCTTGCCTTAAACAGCATAAACAAAGTTCACACAGCTAATATAACCCTCAAAATGGATCTTTACAAAGTGTTCGTCATGCAGCATGTCTAATCACGTAAATGTGGTATTTATTTGGATGTTTACATTTGGTTCTGAATGAGTTTGATGGTGCTCCGTGGCTAAAGCTAACATTACACACGGTTGGAGAGATTTATAAAGAATGAAGTTGTGTTTATGAATTATACAGACTGCAAGAGTTTAAAAATGAAAATAACGACGACTCTTGTCTCCGTGAATACAGTAAGAAACAACGGTAACTTTAACCACATTTAACAGTACATTAGCAACATGCTAACGAAACATTTAGAAAGACAATTTACAAATATCACTAAAAATATCATGATATCATGGATCATGTCAGTTATTATTGCTCCATCTGCCATTTTTCGCTATTGTACTTGCTTGCTTACCTAGTCTGATGATTCGGCTGTGCACAGATCCAGACGTTAATACTGGCTGCCCTTGTCTAATGCATTGAACATGACCTGGCATATGCAAATATTGGGGTCATACATCTTACTGATCCCGACTGTTACGTAACAGTCGGTGTTATGTTGAGATTCGCCTGTTCTTCGGAGGTCTTTTAAACAAATGAGATTTATATAAGGAGGAGGAAACAATGGAGTTTGAGACTCACTGTATGTCATTTCCATGTACTGAACTCTTGTTGTTCAACTATGCCAAGGAAAATTCAATTTTTAATTCTAGGGCACCTTTAAAGCATGTTAAAAACATCAAATAGACATATAAGCAACATAAAAAACTTGATTTTGACCACAGGGGGACTTTAACAGGTACATGAACTTAATCTGTATAAAAAGTTTGTTATTTGTAAAGAATTATTTGGTGTTAGCTGTAAAGAATCGTCCTTTTAGTAAAGAACTACAGTTTCAGGTGAATTAACTTTTGGTTATTTTTTTACTGATGTGCTATGGATGGATGGATTCTTCACAAATTATGATTTCTGTACTAACAGAAATGACACAATTCAACACGCGTGCCTGCCGATGCATGTATCCACTCACTGTGGACTGTGCCGGGGCTCCTGGTCGCTCTCTCTGGATGTGTGGAGGGTCTGTTGTGAGTCTGACCGGAGAGAGGCTTCTGTGTGAGTCACCAGCATCCGGCTGCTCTGGGAGGTGTTGGCGTCCAGCATCTCCAGCAGAAGATCGTACAGCAGAACCACGTTTTTTCTCTTCATGCTTGACAGATGCTCGATGCCTTTGTTGCTATGGGCGGCAAGAGAAGAGAACAGTAAAACAAGAAGAGCAAACTGACAGATGACAGGGAAGTTTCTGTGAGATTACAAACAGTCTGCAGTAGTACCTGAGGTGACGAATGTGTGAGAGCAGCATCAGCAGATGGGCGAGCCGGATGGACTGCTGCTGAGAGGACAAGCCTGTTCTGGAGATGCTCCAAACCAGAGCGTCAGTTACAGAGTCCAGCAGCCTCAGAACCTTCCCACGACTCTCCACATCTTCAGGAGTCTGTGACAAGCTTGAACAGTTATCTGTTAATAAGCATAACACAGGATGAGATCTGAAGCCATTAAAGAGAATAGTACATTTTGAGATAATTTCACTGAACAAAGGTTAACATCTAGACAATCTATTCACAGGGTCAGTGGGCAGACTGCTGCTATAATAACCACATATGAAATAATATTTAGAAAAAATCTTTTTTTTTTTTGTTATGGAAAATATAACAAAAAATGTGTTTTGTGTTTTTAATCATATATTTGATACATCAGCCTTTTATGGCTCATATATTATGATATAGTGAGCTCACACTTGAGGAAAAAACACCTCAATTTTATACAGAGGCCCAAACTGAGCAAAAATATGCAATTTGGTGCATTGGCTGTTTTTAGGCTGAAAAGTAGAGATGAAATTCTGATGTCTTGAAATGTACATAAATCAATGAGATTTTGATTATTTACATGAAATGCATACAAATATCAGTTGTCACTCTATATCTCCCAAATATGCCTTAGTAAGATGATATTTAAATGTTTAATTTCATCATCAAAGCTCTATTGTTTTAATTGTGGGGGCAAAACATATAATGCAATGCAATCCTGTTCCAAGCCTGTTGCATCTTATTGGATACATAGATTTTAACATATGCATGGATAATCAAGTAGACCTAAGTTGCTTCAGTCCAGTAAATATTCCTATTGAAATATTATTAACAATAGAACAATATTAACAATATAAAATCAGTAAAGATTTCAATAAGACACAACTACCAAAAACTGAAGGTGGACATTTTTATAATTATACTAAAATACCCGTAGTACCGAAGGCATGTAGAAGATTGTGTAAAAGAAGTTTTTCAGCAATGTCTTGATAATGTTGATAATTTAGAGGCCTTAGCAATTCATGTAATAGGAGTAGGCTTTATAGGGTTAAAACATAAGAGGGCGGAGCATTTTATGGTACAGAATTTTCCTTTCACACAATAACGTACACACACACAATCAGAGTAGTGTCGTACTGGAGTTGAGAAGGATCATGGCTTTGAGACAGACATATTCCTCCCTCTGTAGCTTCAGTTCTCTGAATCTGGAGGTGGTGGCCAGCAGCATGTCAAAGATCTCCATGATGCCTTCAACACAATTCCATTCATCCCTAAAAGAAGTAGAGAGAAAGAGAGTCTGAAATAGAGATATAGGAGACAAGGCCAATTACCTGAGCTGTAAATGTCATGTGATTAATTACTCTGGAGCCACAGGAAAATGCCACAGCTGTGCACAAACTATCGGGAATTGTTGTTAAACATATAATGTAATGAAATATGATATGTATTATACAACATATTATTTGTATGTTTTGCTCTTAATATAATTTTGTTTATATATATATATATATATATATATATATATATATATATATATATATATATGTGTGTGTGTTTAATGAAATTAACAGTCGCACTAGATGGGCAAAACAGGAATGGTTTTACAGGTGGAGGCCACTGACATTTTTTTCCCTACTAATCTTTTTCTGACTGTTTTTCACTAGTTTTGCATTTGGCTAGGGTCAGTGTCACTACTGGTGGCATGAGGTGAAACCTGGACCCTACAGAGGTTGCACAGGCAGTCCAACTCCTCCAGGATGGCACATCAATACGTGCCATTGCCAGAAGGTTTGTTTGCTGTGTCTCCCAGCACAGTCTCAAGAGTATGGAGGAGATTCCAGGAGACAGGCAGTTACTCTAGGAGAGCTGGACAGGGCCGTAGTAGGTCCTTAACCTATCAGCAGGACTGGTATCTGCTCCTTTGTGCAAGGAGGAAAAGGATGAGCACTGCCAAAGCCATACAAAATGACCTCCAGCAGGCCACTGGTGTGAATGTCTCTGACCAAACAATCAGAAACTGACTTCATGAGGATGGCCTGAGGGCCTGACGTCCTCTAGTGGGCCATGTGCTCACTGCCCGGCACCGTGGAGCTCAATTGGCATTTGCCATTGAACACCAGAATTGGCAGGTCCACCACTGGCGCCCTGTGCTTTTTAGATGAGAGCAGGTTCACCCGGAGCACATGTGACAGACGTGAAAGGGTCTGGAGAAGCCAAGGAGAACGTTATGCTGCCTGTAACATCGTTCAGCATGACCGGTTTGGTGGTGGGTCAGTGATAGTCTGGGGAGGCATATTCATGGAGGGACGCACCCTTGGACCCATTGTCAGACCCTACGCTGGTGCAGTGGGTCCTGGGTTGCACGACAATGCCCGTCCTCATGTGGCGAGAGTATGCAGGCAGTTCCTGGAGAATGAAGGAATTGATACCATTGAATGGCCCCCACACTCGCCTGACCTAAATCCAATAGAATACCTCTGGGACATTATGTTTTGGTCCATCCAATGCCACCAGGTTGCACCTCAGACTGTCCAGGAGCTCAGTGAGGCTCTGGTCCAGATCCTGGAGGAAATACCGCAGGACACCATCAGTCGTCTCATTAGGAGCAAGCCCCGACGTTGTCAGGCATGCATACAAGCTGAGTACTGAGTACCATTTTGAGTTGCTGCAATGAAATTTCAGAACTTTGTTTTTCGGAGTGTCTTTGAATTCAGTCCTCTGTAGGTTGATCATTTTCATTTCCATCAAACGATGTGGCATCCTTTCGTTCCTAACATGTTACCCAGTCCATATCAGTATAGAAATCCAGCAAGATATTTTTCGCCATTGAGATCTGATGTGTTTTCAAAGTGTACCTTTAATTTTTTTGAGCAGTGTATATATACATACATACATACACATACACATATACATATATATATATATATATTATATATATATATACATATAATATTTGTCATGCACTTTGATCTTTAACACTTTGCAGACATTTTACATTCACAAACAGTGATGCAGATGGATAACATGCTGCATGAAAGGTAAAATTCAAAAAAGCATAATGGGACACTTAACATACATCTTGTTTTGAATGAATACAGATGACCTTACAGTGTCAGGTGAAAGACAAAGGAAGCACACACTATCTCACACACTTTCGCATACACACATACACAACTATGTGTGAGAAATGAATAGTACAAACTAAGCTTGTGTTATGAGAACACACCAAGGTTTGTTAAGACCCTAGAGATAATCACCAAGGAAGAGGATTATTCAATTCCACAGAGACACAAATGAATAAACATGCACACACACACACACACACACTCAAACCAGACAAACACAGCAAAAAAATGATTTTCTCATTATTTTTGTCTTGTTTTCCAGTACAACATTCTTAATTCAAGATATATTTACTTTATACAGTAAGCATACTAAGCATTTTTGCAGTGAATCAAGATCATGACAAACAAGGTGTAATCTTTCTGCACTCAGTATTCTTAATTAATGAACGTCAACAACAACATTCATGCATGTCACACACAACGTGTGCAGACACAAGCACTGTGTGCACTGGACACACACAATAGCAAATTATCTAAAGGTCGATGAATAAATCCACTAAACACCAGTGTTTTTCAAATGTTACCATGAAGCAAGATATGAGCCGATCTCTCCTACTGACGGAGGACGCCTTCAGTTTTCAAACATTTCTAATCTGAACAGTTCTTAACACTGACAGCACAAATGCTAAAGGGATAAATGTATGAATGGATGTGTGTAGCGAAAGTGATGTGGGTAATGTGGAGCAAGCCGTCAAGCTGAACCGCCACTCTTAGCCGCTTAGGAAAACGGTTAGTTTCGAACAGTGAAATCAGAGGTAGATATTTTCATGGATTTTGAGGTTTTCCCTCAATTCCAACATAAAGTTGTGTCTGCAACACATTTTAATCAAAAATTCAGTGGGACATACACTGTGTCACTTGTGCTGTGGGAGGAGCCATTTTTTTCTTTTTCGGTTTTACCTGTTCAGTTTGAGGTCAGGTGAGAAGATGAGTTTCCCGGGGTGATCCACAGATCTCCACATCAATCCCAACATCAGAATATCCAGCCAGCAACATTCCAATAGATGCACCTGATCTGAAAGTGTCAGCTCCACAAAACCTGTGAGAGGAGTAACAAACACACAAATGCCATCGAGAACACACTCCTACACACACCTGCTGCTCTTCAAATGCTGGAGGTCAGTGCACATTCAGATACACTCACTCAAAGTTATAATTTTTATGGTGCTTTTTGTCATTTCTGGAGCATGACAGCCCCATTAACCTTTTAGAAATGACAAAATATGAAATCTGCTGTGAACCCCTGAACTTTATAGAACATTTAAAGACATTTTACAATTCAGAGGAATATTTCAGATATTTACACAAGCACACACACACACCTGGTATCTTCTTGGCCCAGCTGATCATGAGCACTAGTTCCTTGTCAGCGAGGCTGGTGAGTGACATCATCATGCTGGCCTCCGTGTACGGCTTCTTCATTGGCACTTTCAGGCAAATCTGAGGAGGCTCCGCCTCCAGAATACAGTTCACCAACTGCTCAGGGGAGAAGCTCAGGCCATTCCCCTCAGCTCTGTCCCCTGAAGGGAAGAGGTGATGAGTGGGATTGAGAGGAACTTCTAAATGATTCTGGGAACAACCTCTGACCCCTAACGCACCGCCCGAGCTGTCTCTGATCTGGGGGTTGCGGCGATGACGAGCACCACGGTAACTGCAGCGTTCCCGCCTCACACCTGTTCACACACACAATTACACACATGCATCAAAAGCGCACACTCAGCACAAAACAATAACACACTCATTATAACATCTTTTTAGAAAACATATATGCAATGCATACGTTATATGACATTTTCCAGTATGAATTCCATTTTTATTAATGACTGTGTGCAGAAAAATGGGTAAATAAATACTGTGTCTGAACACCAGACAAAATCATCACGAAACAGTATTCGCATCCCACTACACTTCTATATTGTGATGTATTTCTAAATAAAAAAGTATGTTCAATGTTTAAAGTATTATATCTTTCATTCTATGTAATAAATATGTGGCTACACACAGAAAAGGGATAGGCGGCTGCCTACCACACTTCATCATGCCCATTTCATAGCACTTGCGGAGTCGACAGGCCTGGCAGCTCTTGCGTCGGCTCTTGTCAATGGTGCACTGGTTGGTGGCTGGACAAATATAATCATTGTGTCCTGAAGAAGATTGGGAGAAGAAAAAAATGTAATAATCAAACTCACATCCTTTTGGGGGAGGTTGGACTACAAATCCAACTTGGATTCATCTTATTAATGTTATCTCACTCTATTGTGTAAGATAATAATATTAATATTAGGGCTGATATAAATTATATATTTTAGCATGATTAATTAAAAAAAAAAAATTTTAAGTTAAAGCAAACAAAACAGAATATGAATGTCAGTACCAAGTAACATATTGACAGTGCTGGGTTGATTATTTAAAAATTGTAATCAGTAACCAAATTACATGGCAAAAACTCATTTAAGATAATGTAATCGGACTACTCTTTATCATATTGATTTGAATAGGATAATCTTGTACCATATTGATATAAAAAAACAAAGAAAAAGAAAAATTACATCAGAGAACTGTGAACTTAATTATATTATATATTATTATTATTGACAATTTTATTATTGTTATTAATAACTTATTAACTTATAATCTTCAGCTGACAAAAAAATGGGGAAATCCCTGCATGTGAATTTATACATTTTAATGTGTTTGAAAGACAAAAGCCTTCCAAAGACACATACAATGGTTATGACTATATACATACATACACTACCGTTCAAAAGTTTGGGGTCAGTAAGATTTTTTAATGTTTTAAAAGACGTATCTTCTGCTCACCAAGCCTGCATTTATTTGATTAAAAATACAAACAAAAACAGTAACATTGTGAAATATTATTACAATTTAAAACAGCTGTTTTCTATATCAATATACAGTAAAGTGTAATTTATTCCTGTGATCAAAGCTGAATTTTCAGCATCATTACTTCAGTCTTCAGTGTCACATGATCCTTCAGAAATCATTCTAATATGATGATTTGATGCTCAAGAAACATTCATTATTATTATCAATGTTGAAAACAGTTGTGTACAATTTTTTTTCAAAATTCTTCAATGAATAGAAAGTTCAAAAGAACGGTAGTATATATATATATATATTATATTATATTATATATATACACTTTTAAGCATTTCAGCAGCTGAAGAGGAGACTAAAGGCAGAAACTCCTCAAAACAAGCAACCGTTGAAAATGACTGTATTAAAGGCCTGGAAAAGCCTTTAATTTTAAAGTGTGAAACCAAGAGTCTGGCGATGTCTATGGGTCACAGACTCACTCCTGTGATTGCTTGTAAGGGATTTACAATTAAATATTACATTTTATACTTTTACATTTGCTTTAAGTTAAACCGTCCCAATACTTATGCTCACATTTGGCAGAGGGATGAAACTCTAAAAGTGCTGTACTTCTTAGTTGGTGAAACATTTGTGTTGAAACAGCCAATAATAAAATGTGACATTCTGTACTTCTGCCTCAAATTAATCTTTTAATCATATTTATAGATGTCTTGACAGCTAACAGAGCAATTTTGTATTTACTGTTCCAGTACTTACAGAGGGCACTGTATATACTTCTGCCGTTATCTAACAGCAATGAAAAGATCATCTTTAAAAACACTAATAATTGAACATGATTAAATATAATCTTGAAATATCTCAAAATAATTCATTAGAACTCACACTGAACAGAATAAAACTGTTATACTGTCAAAGTACAAAGTTAAAAGCATTAATCATTTAATTAATCACATACGTAGACTAGTTTGTATAACATAAATTACAAAAGATTCCTCTATAATCAATTTTTATAAAGTAATCCTTGGAGATATAAGAAGGAACATTACAAACTGACCAGGGAATACATTTTTCCTGGAATGAATGTAATCCATGATAAGAGTGTGTGTCCTTTAAAGAATAAAAAAAATGTGGTTTTGACTGAGATTCATTATTCTTATGTGTTTTTTTTTTTTCATATCTGGCCTTTTGGGTAGTGTCTATTGATTGAAAGGTCATAACAAACTTGTTTTAAGTCCTTATGGGGGAACACAGTGCACTGACCCTGACATATCCGGAGAAATCTGTGTACAGAACATGTACAGTATTTAAGGATTCAAAAAGTCTGAAACTTTCCATTGATTACCATAGCATTTCAGAAAAGCAAACTTCTGAAGAGCATGTATTTGTCACACTCATTTGACCATGAGTATTACCTTGAATGCTCCGTTTGAAGAAAGCCTTGCACCCCTCACATGACCAGACACCATAGTGATACCCAGAGGCGTAGTCATGACACACCGCACAGAAGTGTGTGTCTCCTTTACCCACAATGCCTGGTGAAGGATTCAAGCCATCATCACCTTCCGCTTGCTGCCCTAACAGCTTTGCATGAGTAAGGACAGAACTATAAAAGATGAAGGTACAGATAAAGTAAAAGAGGACAAGAAAACATTTTTACATTTCCTAAAAAAAAAAAAAAAAAAAATGTATTACATATATGTTTACATATGTTAAGCTTACATCTGCCTTATTTAGCAAGATTCTACCAAGTGACCCGTGAATTTCTTTCAGGAAAAAGAATAGAATGCATTTTTAAGTTAGTTTATAATAGTTTTATATTATTATATTTATGTAAGGGATCATCTCTTTCTGTTTTGTGTGGGGTTTGCGTGTGTTTAGTTCAGTTTCCTGTGTTTCAGTTTAGGTGGGTCTCAATCAGTTCCCTACTTAAGTCTGTCTCTATAGAGTGCCCCAGGGATGGCGTGTTTTTGTTGGCCAACCCGGAGGTTAGTGGCGCACGGGTTCCCTCGGTTGAAAGCCTATGCATTTTTCCTATAGACTTTTGGAAAATCGCAGAAAATAAGCTCTGTGTTTAACAAAGGGTTATGACACTTATACGTTTTGTCTATCAAGATAATCTTTACAAGTTAACACAACATTTATAGATTTTGAAGCCTAAATAAAGTCGTCAGATATAAAAGGCTAACAGTAGACTATAAACGGACTACAACACACCATGGATCAACGTCGTCACCACCAAGCGTCCTCAAACTGTATTTAAAAAAACAACTTTATTTACAAACATGCTCGCTGATTATGATCTGCGCTGTGTATGAATACTTATCCACTTTTTCATGAGAAATGCTGTCCAAATGTCCCGTTTTTAATGATGACGTCTAAAGTCCCAGCCAAAGGAAGCAGTCCCTTTTAGCAATTTGTTACCGCCCCCCGCCGATTTTAAGACACAGTAAAAGTTTAAAAAAAATCACAAGTGGGATATAACTGGTGTGTTTTATGTCATAGATCAAAACGTGAAAGTATTTAGAGACTTTGTTAACCACAGACCTTATTGCAGGTGATTTAGCAAAAACTCATTCAAAAAACCCATAGACTTTACGGCGTTGGAACCGGAAGTCCTAAATGCTAACTCGCTTCCGGGTTTTGCCTACAAAAATGCGTCATCCCTGAGGCACTCTATTGCAGAATCCTTCCAGGGTTGTGGCTAGAAGGGATACAGCTACGGCCGGAAGTGACGCAAAATAAAATAACAATAAATTAAATTTGTGTTTTATTAACGTCGACACCCACCCCAACCCTAAACCTACCCTTACAATAATGCAAATACAGTAATTAATTGTTGTTCAGTGTGACAAAAATGACACAATACTGATGTGCACATGCCCAGTACGACAATCTGGCCATAGCTGTATCTATGTAGGTCCCAACCTCCTTCCAGGGCACTGAAATGTTCACTCCCTAAAAAGTCCTACAATGCACCGTGAAAACCAGGGAGCATCGATGCTCACTATGTTCCCTTAACGGAAGTTCTGAAGCACTGAACATAAATCATGTGAGCCAACTAAATACACTTAATGACACACGATAGATGTTTTTTTTTTAATACAAACCATTATTTAATTATATTTCAGCAAAAACATACTAATGAACATAATCTATCTTCTTTTTAAACAACCACAATCAGAGATATTTATAAAAAATATCCTGGCTCTACCAAGCTTTATAATGGTAATGAATGGGGGGCCTGTTTTGAAGCCCCCAAAAAATGCATCCATCCATTATAAATATAATCAATATGGCTCCAGAGTGTTAATAAAGGCCTTCTAAAGCAAAGCAATGGGTTTTTGTAAGAAAAATATCCATATTTAAAACTTTATAAATTAAAATAACTAGCTACCGGCAGATGGCTGTACGCATACTGTGCAAGTCGACTTGCACCAAGTGAGTAACCCGTGAAGCGATGTATGATGCAGGATGTAGGAGTATCGTAAGGTTTAAACAAATAGGGCTGTGCAACAAACTCAAGTTCCTCTTCTCTTATATTAAAATCCTCTGACATTTCTCTTTAAAATTTCTGGTTTTAGACTTCTCATTCATGACCGGTGTTTTGTTTTGCTCTATCCTCTGTGCTTCCATGTGCGTCATTACGTCATGCGTCGCATCAGGGGTTAATCTTCCACCGCAAATCGATGTGTATAGCCGCCTGCCGGAAGCTAGTTAATATACTAATATTTTAAATATGGATTTTTTTTTTTTTTTTACAAAAACTCATCGCTTCACTTCAGAAGGCCTTTATTAACCCCCTGGAGCCATATGGATTACTTTTATTATTATTTTTTTGGGTTTCAAAATCTCACCCTCCATTCACTACCATTATAAAGCTTGGAAGAGCCAGAATATTTTTAAATATATCTCCGATTATGTTCGTCTGAAAGAAGATAGTCATATATACCTAGGATGGCTTAAGGGACAGTATATCACGGGATAATTTTCATTTTTGGGTGAACTATCACTTTAATGTACTTACCAGTGCCTGAATTCATTTACATGATATACTGATTCACAATCTAGGAAGCTAGGGAGATGATTGAGATGCACCCTTTGTTTCCAAGGATTTTCATTGATTCTTTGAGTTGTTGCACTTGTTGTTCATTCCATTGATTAGTTTGCCTGGATATTTCAGGCATGTGTTTCTTTCTGTTTATTGTCTGTCCTTGTCAGATATTGTTTGGTTGAGTATTATGTTATTTTAAGTTGTTGTTTAATAAAAGAATTGCTGCGCTTACAGTATATCCTGCAACCACACTCTGACAATGTAATATTATCACCTATTTATATCGCTAAACTATAGACAATTGCAAGGTAAATTGTATGATTTGCATTTAGAAAAATTTCTTCGCTGCTGTCTCTGATCCTGTCAGAACAGACATGTGACCAAGCTGAGAACCACTGATCTTTGGGCATTCTTACCCGTTTTATTGTATGCTCAACAAGTTATGATTTAAAATACTGTAGCAAGCACCTCTAATAAAGGGCAAGAAAAATAAAACACTTTGTTTGGTCACAGGGCTGTTGTCTCTATGACAACTGAACTATCCATTTGAGAGCTGTCACCTGGAGACAAAAGGAATCTGCGGTTAGGGTCTAGTTTAACACACACCCTGCACTGTTTAATACACATTCTCACCTGCTCTGGTTAAGAGTGTGTGTCTTGGGGTCATCCCAGGCGGTGTGTGAGTGTGTTTCGCTGTAGGCCAGTGGAGGCGGGCAGTGCAGAGACAGCGCAGTGTGTGTGGTGTGGGAAGGCCAGAATATTGTGGGACTGAGTGGGACCACGCTTTCAGACACGGGGGGATGAGGGTACCCTAGCACTGAGGAGGAAACCGGGCTGTAGAGAGTTAAAGCTCCATGGTTGAACTCTCCCCCGTGCGGTGGTGAATAATCCTGACAGGCTTCCAAATACGGAGATGGAATGCAGATGGTCTGGTTGTCCATGCCGAGTGGGGAAGTGTACAGACGGGGTAAGAGGTTAGGCGAGTCCCCTCGATCGGCCTTGCCAGAGTCCAGGACAGGGGAAACTGACGCAGGGGCTGGACCAGGGGAGAAGCTCATTCTGGAGAACTCAAGCGAGGTCCTGGCTTGACAGACTACTGCATCGCAGGCCCAACTCCGTCAGAGGAAGTTCTTGCTGAAGAACACAAAAAGAAATCAGATCCTGATATCAGAGTAACACCTTACACCTCCTACATGTTAAGTACACTACCTTTCAAAAGTTTAAGGTGAGTAAATGTATTTTTTTATTAATAAATTGATCAAAAATTTCACATTGTTACAAAAATTATATTTCAAAGTTCTATTGAACTTTTGGTCACACTTTAGATTAGGGTCCAATTCTCTCTATTTACCAACTATTAACTATGACTTTTGCCTCAATAAACTCCTAATTATGGATTATTAATAGTTAGTAAGGTAGTTGTTAAGTTTAGGTATTGGGCAGGATTAAAGGATTTTCAAATTAAAATGTCCTGATAATTTACTCACCCCCATGTCATCCAAGATGTCCATGTCCTTCTTTCTTCAATCAGAAAGAAATTAAGGTTTTTGATGAAAACAATCCAGGATTTTTCTACTTATAGTGGACTTCAGTGGCACTGCGTTAGTTCCGTGAGATGAATATAGGAAAGGTGTAGGACATTCAGCGTAAGCTTTTTGAAGAATATGGATGGCGGAATGACAGAAGCACTTGCAAGGCGATCGTTTGTGTTTTGTTTTTGTTTTTTTAGAAAATGACCGATCGTTTCGGTAGATAAGACCCTTATTCCTCGTCTGGTATCATTTAAAGCCCTTTGAAGCTGCACTGAAACTCTAATTTTGACCTTCAACTGTTTGGGCTCCATTGAAGTCCACTATATGGAGAAAAATCCTGGAATGTTTTCATCAAAAACCTTAATTTCTTTTAGACTGAAGAAAGAATGACATGGACATCTTGGATGACATGGGGGTGAGTAAATTATCAGGACATTTGAAAAGTGAACTAATCCTTTAAGGGATGTAGAATACGGTCATGCAGAATATTGCATTAATATGTGCTTTATATGTACTAATAAATAGCCAATATCCTAGTAATATGCATGCTGATAAGAAACTAGTTAATAGTGAGAATTGGATCCTAAACTAAAGTGTTACAGAACTTTCTATTCATCAAAGAATCTTGAAAAAAAGTGTATAATGGTTGCCTAAAAATATTAAGCAGCACAAATGTTTTCAACATTGATAATAATAAAAAATGTTTCTTGAGCATCAAATAAGTGTATTAGAATAATTTCTGAAGGATCATGTGACACTGAGACTGAAGTAATGATGCTGAAAATTCAGCTTTTCATTACAGAATAAATTACATTTTAAAATATATTGAAATAGGAAACATGTATTTCTAATTGTAATAATATTTCACAATATTACTGTTTTTACAGTCTTTCAGAAACATTTAAGAACGGCGGTGTACATATTACACAAGCCTTTAACGTGTCCCTCAAGTGCTGAATAGGTGTTGCCTGCATTTTCTTTAATGGTCTATAAATTGTGATTTTCATGGTTTTCCCAGACAACAAAACTTGGCAGACTACATAAAGACAACACAGCAACACACCAATAGGCCTGTTTTTTTCCTAGTTCTTTTAGCAGATGCACCTACTTTTACCACTTTTCTCTGAAAAAAGTGACTGGAAAAATAAAAAACATCACTGAAAAAATGAAGCATATGTAATAAAATTATTTCTGTCTGAGGCACATGACGTAAAGTGAGAATGGTGCTGCGAAGGGAGGTAAATAGTCGCTGTGGCGGGTTACACTGCTCTCTTCTGGGGGACTCATCACACCAATACAGACAGGATAACTGATGACATTTTGAAAGGTGCCACTCCAGAAGATGAGCTGGTGAATAATTTCCTTGTGATCGAAGCTCTAACATTCTACTGATAACTAAAGAGTTTGTCACTTTTAAAACACTCTATAACTTTTAGAAGAGTATCTAACTTGAAGAAGGCCTGTTAATGGAGAGTACAGTAGAGGCACTTCGGGTCAGGAACTGTTTTTAATTCAAATGTTTATTTAGTAAGAGATGCAGAGGAGAAAGTTCTTTAAAATTGTTTGTCACAAAGGTCCAGAGTCCACAATGCTTTATGTAACACTGCAACCAAAGATGAACAAATTACGGAAGAGGATTAGGGCCAAGCAATAATAAAAAAATAAAACCATCTTGAGATTAAAGTTGTTAAATTATGAGAACAAATTCGTTAAATTATGAGAAAAATGCCGTTAAATTTCGCGAAAAAAGGCAAGATAAAATGTTGTTTATTTTTCTCATAATTTAATGAATTTGTTCTCGTAATTTAACAACTTTTTTCTCGTAATTTAATGAATTTGTACTCGTAATTTAACGACTTTTTCTCATAATTGAATGACTTTATTCTCAACATTTTATCTCGACTTTTTTCTCGAAATGTAACCATTTTTTTTTCTCGTAATTTAACGAGTTTATTCTCAACATTTTATTTCGACTTTTTTCTCGAAATTTTAACAACTTTAATCTCGAGATGGTTTTATTTTTTTATTATTGCTTGGCCCTAATCCTCTTCCGTAACAAATAGACTATCATAGACTATGATAATTCTCAAGAGAGCCAGAATAAACAGTAAGCCTGCATGTGTGAGACAGAGAGAGCAGTTAGTATGTGACCACAGTTCAGGATCATTAAAATAATGCAAGTCAGCAGATCAAATGAATAAAATAAAGTGCACAAACTCAAATTCATCAGTCTTCAAAAATATACATTTTATATTTGTCAAATCGTGTCTGAGCCGAGTTTTTTGTTTTTAATTATATGCAAAATATGCAAAATCTGGCAAAACAACTGCTTTGAAAAACAGCATAAGAGAAAAGCATGCAAAAATACAGATAACCAAGTTAAAAGGCAGTAAATTGCAGACTTTGAAAGAACACAAAACCGTTCCCTCTCCTTGTACCCACAGCTGAAAGAACAAACAAAGAGATTCACCCATAACCTGGTAGCGAAAATTAGACCTGCCATACTCAAAAAAACAAAAAACAAAGAGAGCAATGCTTCAATTATGTGTCTCTATATCAGATCAGAATCACAGGAAACTCTTGAAATGCACACAGTGCTCCACATTTAACAAGATGTTTTCATACAGTTTATTTTATTAGGATCATATATAATATATTTTGTTATAATTTATTAATTGCATAATATAAGTAAGTCTAAAACTTAACATACTAAAAAAAATAAATCAAAGACAACAAGAATAAAGAGAGAGTAAGAGGGAAAGAGAAGAAAATGATCAGTTACTGCACTGCTTTTGTGGGAATATCACAATAATTCTGCAGAATGGATATAAAACTGTTTATAAAAAAACATAAAAATATTTTTCATTATTTATTTTATACAAAAATATTTCAGAAACGAATGCTCAAGAGCTCAATACGTGACGTGTAGAACTGTCTAAATGATGCTCCAATTCTGCAGAAATCTGAGGACATTTTTTTTTAAATGCAGAAGATGATTTGGCATAAAATGCCTGAAATTATTTATAGAGAACCATTACAGAGACCATTTTGAGTACACTCATTATTTCCCAAATATTTTCTGCAGATGAATTCACTCAAAAATGATTCATTTAGTTCAGAGTTTTATGAGGATAGAGACAGAATAAAACTGCATGAATAAGTAAAACAAAAACAAAACAAAAATCTACAAACACTCAAAACATCAAACTTTACTTTAATACCCAGAGTTCCCTGTTCTCTAGGCTAAAGGGCATCTGCGGGTTTTGGGTCAGAGATCTGGCCTGCTGCCTCAGTAAACAGAAAGAGTAAAGGTGAGACGCTGATATGCAAACGCTTTTACTGAGACAACTCATGAAACGTGTTTTATCTGAGAGAGGAACACACATCCATAAAGAATATACCCGGAAACATTACGCTGAAAATTCTCTGTAAACACGCACATGTTAAAGCACACAGTGTAAACAGAACACGTGCATAAAAAAACAGCACTAATAAACACAACAGTAGCATGTGACCGACTACCTGAATAAAGAGGCAAGGTCTGCTTTCTGGGGTTTTGAGATTGTCTTTATACTGTATAATTTGAGGGTTTACAACAAATGAAATACGACCTTAATCAAAAAATGGAAAAATATATTTTAAATGTTTGACAAAAACCATTCAAGATGATTTTTAAAAACTGTTTTAGGAGTGCACTACAACACTGAGAGACAAACTGGTCAACCACAGAGACAAAGTGACACTTATCCTGTCAGATTAATTTTGGTGTCTAAGTATTGGAAAGAAGCCTCTTATGCTCTCCAAGGCAGAATTGGTCAAAAGTGAAAGTAAAGACTGTTTAAATATTGAATATTTATCTGAATATTTGATTAAAAAAATATTAAAATAACTGTTTAAAATAACTTTTCTATTTCAATATATTTTAAAATATCATTTATTGACGACAGAGCTGAATTTTCAGCATCATTACTCCAGTCTTCAGTGTCACATGATCCTTCAGAAATAATTCTAACATACTGATTTGCTGCTCAAGAGACATTTCATGAATAACATCTTTTAAAGGATTTTTTGATGAATAGAAATGACAAAAGATCTGCATTTATTTGAAATAGACACAGTCTTTACTTTCACTTTTGACCATTTTAATGGTCCTTGCTGAATAAAAGTATTCATTTATTTAAAAAACTGTTTGACCCTAAACTTTTGAACAGTAGTGTATATATTTTAAAGCATTCTTCATCTTTTTTTAAGAATACACACAGCACAGCAGACAGGAAGGGATAGAGAGAGACAGGGGTGTGATCACAGTACACAACATAGGCTTGACACACTTTCTGACCAATGAATTTTAATGATTATTCCAGATGTAAATACTGGATGAGAACTGTTACAAAAAAATCTAAATTTACTCACTCACCTTACTCATAGGGAATTCACTCACAAAGAACAAATTTAGCTTATAAAACAGCAAAGTTGAGCAACTGCAGATGTTGTTTTAATGTTGGTAACCAGTTTGGAACCACTAAGATTTTTAATGTTTTTAAAAGAAGTTTCGTCTGCTCACCAAGGCTACATTTATTTAATTAAAAATACAGTAAAAACGGTAATATTGTGAAATATTATTACAATTTAAAATAACTTTTCTATTTGAATATATTTCACAAAGTAATTTATTCCTGTGATGCAAAGCTGAATTTTCAGCATCATTACTCCAGTCTTCAGTGTCACATGATCCTTCAGAAATCATTCTAATATGCTGATCTGCTGCTCAAGAAACAGTTGATGTGTACAATTATACAAAATATTTGTGTACAATATTTTTTTCAGGATTATTTGATGAATAGAAAGTTCAAAAGAACAGTGTTTATCTGAAATCTAATCTTTTGTAACATTATAAATGTCTTTACTGCCACTTTTGATTGATTTAATGCATCCTTGCTGAATAAAAGTATTCATTTCTTTAATTTCTTTTCAAAAAAATATAAATAAAAATTCTTACTGACCCCAAACTTTTGAACGGTAGTGTATAATGCTACAGAAGCTTTGTAATTTCAGATAAATGCTGTTCTTTTGAACTTTCTATTCATCAAGGAATCCTGAAAAAAAAAAAGTACACAACTGTTTTCAACATTGAAAATAATCATAAATGTTTCTTGAGCAGCAAATCATCATATTAGAATGATTTCTGAAGGATCATGTGACACTGAAGACTGGAGTAATGATGCTGAAAATTCAGCTTTGCATCACAGGAATAAATTACTTTGTCAAATATATTTAAATAGTACACAGTTATTTTAAATTGTAATAATATTTCACAATATTACTGTTTTTTACTGTATTTTTAATTAAATAAATGTAGCCTTGGTGAGCAGATGAAACTTCTTTTAAAAACATTAAAAATCTTAGTGGTTCCAAACTTTTGGACTGTACTAATTATATATATATATATATATATATATATATATATATATATATATATATATATATATATATATATATATATATATATATATATATATTTAAAATAAAAAAATAAAAAATAAAAAAAAAAAAATCACACAAGCAACCAAACACTAGCACATTTTAATTTTCCCTTATAATAATTTTACATTATTTTTTTAAAAAATATGGTCCCATATTTGAGTTGAAAGCTGGTGAAACTTTAGCACTTTCCTACTGCCACTCTGGTAAAGCTCTTGGCTACAATCCAGACACACATACCACTGAACAAAAGGCCAAGGACAGGACGAAGAACCCCTACACATAACACACGCTCACAGAGTCCCTGGGTGAACTTTTCTCCATCCTAATAAGGTCCCCCTGCCAACTTGAGATTTCTTTGAACTTACAGAAGAATTAAGTTTCCATTCATTTTATGTCGGGCACATGCAGGCCCACATCGCCCCAGTAACTGACTCTAGACTTTTGTCTGCACTTGTAGTGAACCTGCACACAAATAAATATGCACATAAACACCTGCGTTTGTGTGCATATGCACATTCTTCACGCTTGAAACCACTCAAATCGCCGACACCATTCATGTTCTCCTAATTGAGACTCACTTCTTTTTCAAGTAGTGAGGGATAAGAAAAACTGGCCTTCTAAGATTCGCAAATAGATCGCAAATAACAAGGAGAGAGAGTTACAGAGCATGATTTCTGACATTACTAAATCAGACAGACTGATCCAATCCTCCTATCACTTGTCACACAAGCCAGCAAACCTGTCAACAGAGAGCAGTCCACATATATATGTATGTGTGTGTGTGTGTGCGTGTGTGTGTGCGTGTGCGTGTGTGTATAACCACAACTAAAACCTCCTACTGCTAACCCAAAAAAACAGAAATATCTCCTTTTAAATGCTATACAGCCATTATCAGGCAGTTTCTTTCAGATTTACTCTTGCATAGGTTTCATCTAGTGTGGCAATACCGTGAATATTTATTTAAAAGGGGTGCATGCAGTCTGTAGCCATCAGTACCAATGCCACAGATTTTGATTGATAACAGGCCATTATGTCCAGTGTGAGTCCTCGTCTATTGCTCAAGAGGACAAGGACCTCTGTCTAAACTGATTTTAAAAAGCATTTCTTCTCCTCCCTCACATTCTCCAGAGTGTCTCCCTTTAAAAACAAAACAAAACAAAAAAACACACAGAAAATCCATTCCTGTACTTTTGTAAAGGTTGCGGGTTTAACTTCAGGTATGGGAGATACATGAACAAATCCCTGGAGATAACGTGTCCTAGCAATTTACGGTATGTTCAATAATTTTCTTTGGATTTGGATTCAGATAGACAAAGCCATAATAGAAATATGACACAGTTTAGCATGAGGGACAGAGAGAAGAATGTAAAAGAATATACAGGTGGTCCAGACCGTAAAAAATTTGCTTCCTGTGGTATGAATGTTGTAGAAGGCTTGTTTTAGTTACATGGAGTTGTGGTTTTGGATAAAGTATCCGCTGAACAGATATTGAAAGTTTTGCCCTTGGCCTTTGAGATACAAAACTCAAAACATGACTAAAAAAACAACAACAAAAATGGTCATGTTAACACCATATTCAACAAAGATGTTACATTCTCTCTCTTTGTTAGATAGTAAAGTGAATGATAAATTAAACCACTCACATGGTGCTCCTGATTCACTCTCAGTCTCATTCACTCTAAATGTTTTATCCTTCTGTCACTGAACTTTCACTTCAACCATTCTCAACCTCTCTGCCAAAACCCCTCACTTCTCTTATCACTAATGTCATTATAATCTTATCATGATCAATGTTGAGTAATAGACTGTGTTTTTGCAGAGCCAATCTGTCTGTAAAAAGAACACGTCAGACACCTGCAGGCACATAATAATCACCTGGAATTTATACAGCCAAATAAATTAAACAACAGCAATATCACTGCTTTTAGTATTGTTATGTTACTGCAAAAGTTATTACATCCTTTTTTTGATCATTGATGGATAGCAGTAGGATAATTAATATAATAATTAAAAGGGTAATTTAATCATAGGCTAACCAATCTCATTATTTCCATTTTTCATTATTTTTATTTTATTTTTTATTTGAAATATTCTAGCACTTCCTTGTGGCTGTTTTGGGTTGTCACCTAAACATCAAATCATGAAACTTCATACTCATGTCACCTCTGCAACACGTTTCACAAAGGTTGTTTTTCTTTCTTTCTTCCTAGCTAGTGATTAGCCTACCGGAGCAAAATCTTTGGCGCATTTGTTCTGTCATTTCAATAGGGTTTAAAGTTTAAATCAGTTTTCCAAGAACTTTTGTGACACATAAACTAACCATTCACGCGCTGATTTCCTTTACATAAATTACAGTTGTAACCATAGTTTCTGACAGTTACTATAGTTACTGTCACTTGCGTAAAATCATGATAGCACATGAGTACTGGCCGGGGCTCTTTAAAACAGTATAAAAAGCATTTAGAATCTCTTACATTTTGTTCAGGTTTTTTTAAAGTAGTAACTAGCACCATGTCAGCACAGTTTTTAAAGCTGGAAACTATGCTTACGCTTTTAGTAGCCTAAGGTTTTACGTTACAAATGGCACTTACCGACAGCAGCAGGTGATGTGAGCTCGAGAGCAGAGATCTGTTTGATCAGCTGTGAACGCGCAGCGCCGTATCGATCTGATTTACTGCGCGCACAAAGAGAAAGAACAGCGCTGAAGTAAGCGACGGAAGAGAGGGAGAGAGAGAGAGAGAGAGACATGAAAACACCTGGTAGTGTCCTAATAGCGCACTTTGACTGGTTGTACTTTGGCAGAAATCGGTCTTTGGATTTAAAAATTAGAAAAGCGCGTCACTGCCAGCCGCGCCCTACTGGAGCCGCCCCTATTTACTGCATGAGGCAGAGATTTCCAAGTTATGACAAACAACAGGACTAGGTTAAAGGAAATTGCCGTACTATACCACATTTCACCATATTCATGGTCAAAGTTCATGGTAACCAATTCGTTTGAGTGACCTGTATGACAATAAAACTCTGGTAACTTATTAGCTAGTGTGCGAAATATTTAACATCTTTCAGGGATATTGACTTTATTGGTGGTGTAATGTGCATCTCAAACACGAGGGGTGTCCAAACTCCCTCAATAGTGGCCACCTCCACAACTCACACAACTCACCTGCCTGGAAATTTCTAGTATGCCTATAAGACCTTGATCGCTGGTTCAGGTGTTTTAATTGGGGTTGGAGCTAAACTCTGTAGGACAGTGGCCTTCCAGGAGCAGGACTGGACCCCCCTGCCTTACACCATTACACCACCAGCATGAACCGTTAATATAAAGCAGGATGAATCCATGATTTCATGTTGTTTGAGACAAATTCTGCCTCTGCAATCTGAATGACGCAGCAGAAATCGAGTCTCATCAGACCAGGCAATGTTTTTCCAATATCCTATTGTCCAATTTTGGTGAGCAAGTGTGAATATAGCCTCAGTTTCCTGTTCTCAGCTGACAGGAGTGGCACCCAGTGTGGTCTTCTGCTGCTGTAGCACATCTGCTTCAAGGTTCGACGCATTGTGTGTTCAGAGATGTTCTTCCGCAGACCTCGGTTGTAAAAAGTGGTTATTTGAGTTACTGTTGCTTTTCTGTCAGCTCAAACCAGATTGCTTGTTCTCCTCTGACTCAGAACTGCCACTCGCAGGATATTTCTCTGTTTCTGACCATTCTCTGTAAACCCTAGAGATGGTAGTGTGTGAAAATCCCAGTAGATCTGTAGTTTCTTAAATATCCAGCACCAACAACCATTCCACGTACAAAGTCACTTAAATCACCTTCCTTCACCATTCTGAGGCTCAGTTTGAAATTCAACAGTCTTCACCATGTCTACATCCATAAATGCATTGCGTTGCTGACATATGATTGGCTGATTAGATATTTGCGTTGATGAGCAGTTGAACAGGTGTACCTAATAAAGTGGCTGGTGAGTGTATAAATATATGCTGTTGTTTTCTGATTATTAGATTATTTTATACAACTGTTCTTTCTGGTTCTCTAATCTGATTGGCTGATAGCCCTGCAATATTTTAATGATAACAGCAGCACACCGCTTGTATCACTCCGCTTGAAGCAACTGTCATGGCGGCCGAGCAAATCTACCGTAATTTTTGCGAATGCTACATTTGTTGTCCGAACTGTAGTTTTTAGAGTTTTTTAGGCGAGAATGTAGTTATAGTTGATGTGAAATATGTGACTTATAGTAATCATATATAGCACCTATTTTACAATTTGTTTAGAAGTTTTCAGAGATGCGAGCTTCAGGCCGTTCAGTGCTCATGTACCCGCCAAGAACAGCTTCATACCGTTGTGTCTTATAGTGGTTAAACATGAAATATAATTCATTTTGGGTACTTAAAACGGGCAATCTTTGGTCTTATTAATCTATTACTTGTTCCAGAGCAAATCAAAATGCTTTGAAATTGTTAAATTTGATCATTTAATATTAAGGCTATTTATCTTGCATCCTCTATATAGCATAGCATATTGGCTACAACCAAAGACTATAGAATAACACAAGACGCGTCACTCGTATTGTTTTGAATGGGAGAAAGTGTAATGCCCAATATGGCGGAACAAGTCCCGCCTTCTAAATAAGAGCCAATCGCCGACTGGTAAAGTCATCGCGTCACTTCAGCGGCCGTTAGAATCACCGGTTTCTATCCACCTGTTTCCGCGGGGCGCTACTGTAAAAGAGAACGTGGGTACAACTTCCGGTAAGGCTGCGGAAGTAGCATACCAATGGTATTTTGTGTGCTAATTAGCGAAGAGGCTAAGTGTTTTTTGGATCATTGTTTACTTTGTAAAGTTGCAAATATTTATGAGGGATGTCGTTACGGTGCTCAGTGACAACATCTCAGTTTAGTACATTTATAACAATATAACAATCCAATAAACAGTTTTCGTGCCCTTAATTGCCCTTTACTTTACTGACCTTCCACAAAAGTGCTGCTGCATGACTAGAGCATCCTGACCCTGCAATACATGAACAACCCGCTGTCTGTTCTTCACCTGTCACTGATGCACCAAAGCCTTATGATGTTATATTTAACGTGTCGTGCGTGCCAGTCGCGTTTCCACTGTATGCGATGCTAAAGGCTACTTATGGTAACCATTGCGATAATAAATACACACGTTTATGGAAAATATCAGAGGCTGCTTGAGGAATAAAGACAATATGATTATAATCGTGTATTTATTTGGTTTAATGTTTTATCTGTCTCTGTGCCTGTTGATTCCTGACAAATGCATATCTTTCACAGATTCACACTCCGGTTAACTCGTATAACTCATAACTCCTTGTCTTCTCATGAGCTCCCTCTGTTGCTCGGGCTGAAAGGATCAGGATAGATAGCCGGAGAGATCGCGCAAACATCCTCGGATTGCAATCATCGCATAATTTTGAGGAAAATCAATAGAAAGGCTCAGAAAAGGGATGTAAACATAGAGTATGTTATCAATAACATACTCTATGTGGGGGGCGGGAGAAAACTCGTTATTTCGACATATTAAGTCATTATTTCGAGATATTAAGTCGTTATTATGACAAAATTAGTTTTTTGACATATTAAGTCATTATTTCGACACAATGTCTTGTTATTATGACATAACATCTTGTTATTTCGAGATATTAAGTCGCTATTTCGACATAATGTCTAGTTATTACGACATAACATCTTGTTATTTCGAGATATTAAGTCATTATTTCGACATAATGTCTCATACGACATAACATTTTGTTATTTCGAGATATTAAGTAGTTATTTCGGCATAAGTCGTTATTTCAACATAATAACTCATTGTTTCAACATAATTACTTGTTAATTATATAACGTATTCGGTCCGTGTACCTTAGGATAATTTGTTTTCTTGTTTCTGTCCTATAAACGAAAAAACGAAGCAAGCATTCATTTATCACATATTCGACCCTCTTCATGAGCATAAATAAACAAATCTCAAGTCGTTTTTTCATATTTTTATTTTAATTACACTTTGTTCTAATCCGCTAAATGGAAAAACAATTAAAACCAAACTGGATAAACAGCTTGAATATTTGATCTCTACATGGGCGGGAATAAAACAGCCCTTTCCGCTGATTGGTCAAGAAAAGATCAAGCCACGTCATCAGTTCTTAGCTCCAGAACTCAGCTCAGCGCAACAGTATCCGATACATTTGTGCAGATTATTACAGAGTTTATTGCAACTACATTTAATCTCGTTCTCATCAAATTGCCAGACTAATAAATGGCTCGACAAAACCCATGCCAGGGCAGAGCCTAGACAGAGCTTTCTTCTGCTATACACATAAATTTGCGTGCCGTGAAATACTAATTTATCGTATTAAATATTAATTTACGTTGCATCTGCTCTCACAACTACTCCTAGCCTATGTATTTGGCACACCGCTGTTTTATTTAGCTGACCAACTCTAAAAATCTCTGCTGGAGCTGCGCGACGCACTGGGCAGCGCAGAGAATTTATTTACAATGAAGATCAAGCTGCTGTCAGCAGTTCTTTCTCAGTTCTGCACAACAGCAGTTACAGTTGTATGGATTCTTAACTCTGACATTTTATCTAGGTCTATTTCTCATCAAACAACCAGATTAATTAATGACTCGACACAAACCCTACAGGCCATAGCTTTCTTCTACCTACGCATACATTTGTGTGTGGTGGAATTAGTTTATCATATTAAATATTAAAGGTGCCATCGAACGTTTTTTTACAAGATGTAATATAAGTCTAAGGTGTCCCCTGAATGTGTCTGTGAAGTTTCAGCTCAAAATTTGATTTTTTTTAAATAATTTTTTTAACTACCTATTTTGGGGCATAATTAGAAATGCGCCGATTCAGGGCTGCTGCCCCTTTAAATGCTCGCGCTCTCCGCCCCCTCCCGAGCTCTCGACCCTATCACTGCATAAACAAAGTTCACACAGCTAATATAACCCTCAAAATGGATCTTTACAAAGTGTTTGTCATGCAACATGTCTAATCGCGTAAGTACAGTCAAAGACTATAGAATAACACAAGATGTGTCACTCGTATTGTTTTTTAATGGGAGAAAGTGTAACGCGCAATATGGCAGAATAAGTCCCGCCTTCTAAATAAGAGCCAATCGCCGACTGGTAAAGTCATTGCGTCACTTCAGGGGCCGTTAGAAGCGCCGGTTTCTATAGAAGCAGTCAGATGCCCGCCTCTGAAACATGGCAGAAGAGACGCGCATTTAGGTCTGCGCATGCGCATTAGCTTGATCCAGCCTAAAAAATACAGTTTTTTGTCATGAATCGAGCGTTTGGATAAAACATTTATAAGACAGCTGTTGTCAGATTTCATTGGTGATTTCAAATATGAAATGTAATTGTAAGGTTGGTGAACAGTTTTGGAGAATTTGATGTTTCCCCATTCAAAGAGATTGCATGATGCCCAGGATGCCCGAGAGGCGTTTCAAAGATGGCCGCCGAGTGAAATGACTTGTCTTAAAGGGACCTTGGTACAGTGTTTATTTGGATGTTTACATTTGATTCTGAATGAGTTTGATAGTGCTCAGTGGCTAAAGCTAACATTACACACTGTTGGAGAGATTTATAAAGAATGAAGTTGTTTATGAATTATACAGACTGCAAGTGTTTAAAAATTAAAATAGCGACAGCTCTTGTCTCCGTGAATACAGTAAGAAACGATGGTAACTTTAACCACATTTAACAGTACATTAGCAACATGCTAACCAAACATTTAGAAAGACAATTTACAAATATCACTAAAAATATCATGATATCATGAATCATGTCAGTTATTATTGCTCCATCTGCCATTTTTCGCTGTTGTTCTTGCTTGCTTACCTAGTCTGATGATTCAGCTGTGCACAGATCCAGACATTAATACTGGCTGCCCTTGTCGAAATCCTTTCATAATGTTGGGAACATGGCCTGGCGTATGCAAATATTGGGGTCGTACATATTAATGATCCCGACTGTTACGTGACAGTCGGTGTTATGTTGAGATTCACCTGTTCTTTGGAGGTCTTTTAAACAAATGAGATTTATATAAGAAGGAGGAAACAATGGAGTTTGAGACTCACTGTATGTCATTTCCATGTACTGAACTCTTGTTATTCAACTATGCCGAGGTAAATTCAATTTTCAATTCGATGGGACCTTTAATTAATTTAAGTTGCATCTGCTGTCACAACTACCCCTAGCCTACCTATTTGGCACACTGCCTGTTTTATTTAGCTGATCAACTCTTGAAATCTGTGTACCAAAAATGCGTGACTCACTGAACAGCGCAGAGAGAATGTGGTTACATTGTAGTGAAGTGTAGATCAGCAGTCCTGACTGTTGTTTTGAGCAATACAACAAGTTTATTTCATTAACACTGAGTATGTCCCTCAAAACAATGTTTTATTTTTTTCTGCCAGCTAAATTTCTAAAGCAAAGTCACAGATCATTGTGCGACTCGCAACATAAGGCGCACAGAATATCCTAGTAGTTAATTCGTGAATGAATCCGAGTCTTTGAACAAATCGGTTGAGTGATTCACCAGCCATACAGCCTTTTTATTACTGAATAAATCAGCGTTTCGAGCGAATCGATTGAATAAAATGACTCATTCATTAATAATCATTATGTTTGTAGCGTGATCTATTTACATATATTTCAATTCAGACCTAGATATTATCACTATTACTCCACTAGGTCTGAAATAAATATGCTTTAAACACGATGATCTTAAATATATTAATTATTAATTTACTATTAATAAATGTGTACAGTTGCATACAATGGAAATACTCAAAGTAGGCTAACTACATTACCTCAGATGGAGGATTGGTTGGATTCAACAACTGGTAAAACAAAACATATATAAGACAATACAACATTTACTGTAAGAGCCACAATTTACTGGTGACTAAAAGGTGCTCTAAGCGATCCTGGGTGGAGTAACTTCCTGTTAACGTTCGAAGTGTTGTCAAACAAAACAGAGGCTGGCTAGACCTTCCCTCCTCCTCCTCCTCTGTGCTTCCTAAAACAGTCATGAACGCGCATTTAAAATCATTCTTGTCGGT
The DNA here is from genome assembly GCF_024489055.1 of Chanodichthys erythropterus. Classification (NCBI taxonomy): domain Eukaryota; kingdom Metazoa; phylum Chordata; class Actinopteri; order Cypriniformes; family Xenocyprididae; genus Chanodichthys; species Chanodichthys erythropterus. Next base: position 23,933,123 of record NC_090225.1, on the reverse strand, counting down.
AATTGGCTGGAGCATGTTTATTATGATTCGTGGTCCAGACTGCACCAGTTTGGTTTTATTGCCGTTTTTGGAGCTTGTGGCGACTACAGAGTGTTCAGGGGACAGGCAGCTATCGGATAGTGAGGAGATGTTTGCTGTATGTGACAAAAAATGTTTTGGCCTAAAAACGCGTGAGATCACTTAGAGCACTTTTAATTTAAAAAAAAAAACTGTTCTATTGCGCTTCTGATTTGGCAGTGAAATTCGCCGATTTTGGGTGCGTAAGATGTGAAGGATTCTATGGTCCAGTTAGTATTTTCACCCCATAATGGCGGCCGCGCTACCGGAGCGCCACCTAGTGACTGTTGCCCAAAAAATATCACAGTGTCGCCTCTTGGGTTCTTAGCTTTTTGTTTATACGGAGATAAGAGTAAAAGCCATCAAAACTTTTCTGAAGACAGTTCCCTTCAGAGATGCATTCATATCAACCTCAATTCAATATTTATATTATATTCCCTATATTTCACTAACAGTGAGCTTGTGCATGGTAGAGTATTTTCTCTGCTGGCGCGTCTGTTCGTATTCAGCGTGTGTCTGTGTTAAAGTCCTGTTTGCAGACTTTGTAAATACACAAATTACATTTTGGGAAATTATTACAAAGCAGTTTGTTTGCAAGACCGGAATAAAGAATGTTTAAAAATGTTTTTGGCCCCTGTACTCGTGCATCTCTATTTTTTATTATAGTTCAAATCAGATTGGACACCATTGTGGGCTGTAAATTTGACACCCCTGTACCGTTGTTTGCACTGTAAATTAATTTACTATGGGCTATGGGCTACATAAATTTAACCTCAATAAAGGTTAGCCTGGAATGAATGCAAATTCCCATGATAAACCTCTGGGATTTTGGAGCACCAACTTGTAACAGTAGGTCAACATAACTATTGCATTCTTAGGGTCTTAATCTTAATCTGCCCTCATATCGAAAGAGAACATGCTAACCCTACCCAATAAATACATTTAATGTTATTAAACACTCGTTAGGCAGGTTATTTCCACTTTTAGAACATTATTTTCATTTTTATTGAAAATAAATGACTTTCTGATATGTGATGGGAAAATAGAGAAGAGCAAGCTCGGCATTGCATTATGAGCAGTATCACACTCGTAGCTGTATATTCAGCGCTGTGAATACCTACGCCCGAATCACAGCTGATATGCAGCCATATCCCACGGCGACGAGTGTGATACTGCTCATTTATTCCCAGTCGTGAAAATGTTGTGATAACATTTTTATCCGACGTATTTAAAACAGATGTCGGGGTTTTTATGTTATAAATAGGCCTACATATTTTTAAAACATTCCAGAAACGTTTTTTTTTTTACGTTGTTTTTATGTTAAAAGTCACAATGCGACGTTCTGAAAACATAAAAAACATCTTATGTGGTACTTTCTGGACTTATATTTTAAGCATTCACCCTAAATGTTTTGGAAAATAATGGAAAGTACATACCCAGCAAACACAATAACGTTGTAAAACCTTTTTTTCACGTTGTGAAAAGGTTGTGATCAAGTTTTTATCCAACGTATTAATACGTATTTTCATGACGTTGCAGAAACCTTTTTTTTTTTTTTACGTTGTTTTAACAGTCACTATTTACGTAAAGACCAACAGAGAATGTTAGGATATATGTTCTGGGAACCAAAAATTGTTAGCTGGCTAAGATATTTACGTTTTTAGAACGTCGCACAGTGACTCTTAAAACAACATAAAAAAGGTATCTGCAACGTTGTGAAAATGCGTATTAAATACGTTGGATAAAAACGTTATCACAGTCTTTTCACGACGTGAAAAAAAAAAACGTTTTTACAATGTTTTTGTGTTTGCTGGGTTATAATGTAGATTAATATTAGCTGTAAAACTATTGTTTGTTGTTAGTTCATGATACCTAATGCATTAAGTAAATACAAATTAAATCTTATACTTTTATGTACTTTATTTTGCTTTAGTTTCACTCAAGCAATGATTTACTACACTCTCCATCCTCTTTTTATGCTGTACAGTACCTTAATTCATCGCTCACTTTCTTATTCGCAAACACTATCTTGCAACCTGGCTCTAACTCTATCAGTCACATGACCTCAACAGCCCTGGCCGGTTGCATAAACTGCTAAGACTATCCACCTGTTTCCGCGGGGCGCTACTGTAAAAGAGAACGTGGGTACAACTTCCGGTGAGGCGGCGGAAGTAGCATACCAATGGTATTTTGTGTGCTAATTAGCGAAGAGGCTAAGTGTTTTTTGGATCATTGTTTACTTTGTAAAGTTGTAATCTTTATGAGAGATGTCGTTACGGTGCTCAGGGATAACATCTCAGTTTACTACATTATTAGTTAATAATAAAACAATACAATAAACAGTTTTCGTGCCCTTAATTGCTCTTTACTTTACTGACCTTCCACAAAAGTGCTGCTGCATGACTAGAGCATCCTGACCCTGCAATACATGAACAACCCGCTGTCTGTTCTTCACCTGTCACTGATGCACCAAAGCCTTATGATGTTATTGACTCCTAACGTGTCGTGCGTGCCAGAGCCAGTCGCGTTTCCACTGTATGCGATGCTAAAGGCTACTTATGGTAACCACTGCGATAATAAATACACACGTTTATGGAAAATATCAGAGACTGCTTGAGGAACGTAGACAATTCTTATATTATAATCGTGTATTTATTTGGTTTAATGTTTTATCTGTCTCTTCCCTGTCCCTGTTGATTCCTGACAAATGCATATTTTTCACAGATTCACACACTCCGGTTAACTCGTATAACTCATAACTCCTTGTCTTCTCATGAGCTCCCTCTGTTGCTCGGGCTGAAAGGATCAGGATAGATAGACGGAGAGATCGCGCAAACATCCTCGGATAGCAATCATCGCATAATTTTGAGGAAAATAAATAGAAATGCTCAGAAAAGTTACGTAAACATAGAGCATGTTATCAATACATTTCTAAATGTCTAAGCCTTTGGATTTAAAAGCCTTAGTGGAGTATTTTGCGTTCTTGTGATCGCAAATAAATGGAAGCATGCAGGCGCAACTGAATAGGTCTGTGTTTTCTTTTTATGTCAATATAAATATCAGTTAGATTTAGCATGATTGATGTGCACTCCTGACATAAATTTAATACATTACTATTACTGTAACATTTTTTATTGTAAAACATTGTTCAAATATTGATGCCGGAATCTTAAATCTTTAAGTAAAAAACAAACGTTCGCAAGTTTGGATCGTTAAATCTTGAATGACTGTCAACTGTTGAATGAATGAGTGTCACGTCCAGCTTGTTTACTTCGAACCGGAAGATGCTCCCACGTTTGACGCAAGGCCTCATGGGGCGTAGGAAACTTGTGGATAGTCTTACAAGTTAGTCATCACATTTTTTTTTCTGTAAGACTGTTCATAACTGTTTTAAGTAAAGTACAAAAAAACGTAGATTGGTACAGTTTGAAACCGAAAAGTAACACTGATTGCCCTTGACTAATCACTAGTTGGTCATACTAGTATAAGACAGTCTTAACATTTTGGCTATGTTTATGCAACTGGCAGCTGGGAAACTAGCTGCATGTTGCCATGGCAGCACAGTCCGCTGTTCTTCTAACAGAGGGTTAATGGGAAATTTTTTCTTCTTTTCAGCAAGTACATGGTTTAAGGCAGAAATATCAATCTCTTCTTTCTCCTCTATTTCTGCTACCAAGGTCACTTACGACCAAGACAAGATCAGACACAGAAGAACATTCATCTCTCTCCTCCACCACCTTTCTGACTGGATGACTTTGCCACTTTTTTCACTGATAAGCTGGTGACCACCTTATCCCTTCATTAAGATCAGTTACACTTGTTTCCACCATAGAAAATGTGTTACTGGAAATGAAAAAAGACCCTTAAAGTTGGAATGAAGTTGAAATTTTCTAAATGCATGTTATTTATCTTATTGTGAATGATTCATCCTTGCATGTTTCGTTTTTAGAAAAAAAAAATGTTTTTGACATTGTAATTTTTAAAATATAACTCAATCTTCTGATGAAATAACAGACTTCTCTCTGGTGACATATGCAAGTCTTCTCTAATCATTTAGTCTGCTTAAACCCTTCCCCTTTCTGCAATCTTGCAATCAGATCTGTCTCCATCCAATCAACAACAGTTAACAGTTATATTGAACCAGGTCCCCGTCCTACATTTTATTTATTTATTTTTTTAATCCACTTATATGTGCATTGAATTATGGAGGAAAAGATGTCGATACTTCTGTTACATTGCAACTTTAACTTTAAAACATGTGCACCATTTTGAAAGCCACTCACAACAAACCAGTATTCACATGCAATCCTCATTTCTCCTTTCTTTCCAAGGAGATTGATGTCTCCAAAGTTCTTCTTTCTAACCACACCTCTTGTAAAACATTTTCTACAAGCTATTTTCTCCAGCTGTTCATCAGCTTATGTCTTATTCCTCCTGGCATGTTTTCCCTCCATATTTATGTGGACTCAGATAACCCCACCCCGCTCAAGAAACTTAACCCTACTAGTAACCTTATAGTAAAACAACAGAACTGTCCAACATGGGCTAAAACATGCCTCTAAGCTCCAAAAATGTGTCTATTCATACAGTTCACTGCGGTTTCCAGCTGAGACTCGTCAATGTTTTTCTCCGACTTCCGTGTTTGATTCTGTAAACACGATTAGTTGTGGGAAGAAGGAGGCGGAACCGGCGAACGTTCAACAAAAACTTTAATTCAAAATAAACAAAGAACAAAACGAAAGTAATGCCGGCAGACCCTCGCGGACGTCTGCCGGCCACACAAACATAATAAACCATAAAATAAAGTCCAGGCCTGGTCCTCTCTCGTCCTTCACTGATGTCGCTCCTCCTTTTATGCCTCCGGAGTAGTGATGGCCGATTTCGAAACACATGCTTCATGAAGCTCCAAAGCTTCATGAATCATTTGTTTCGAATCAGTGATTCGGAGCGTGTATCAAACTGCCAAAGTCACGTGATTTTAGTAAACGAGGCTTCATTACGTCATCACTGTTTCGAAACATTTCAAAACAGTTCGAAATTTCAGTGGTTCACCGGTAGAGGGCGATGATAAAGTTAACCCATGAATCATGCAGATTCACTGAGAAGCATTGAACAAGTGTCTATGGGTTTTACCTGATCTCTAAATCAGTTTTATAAATTTGTAGATGTTTTAATTAGACATTAGAATAATTAAAATGAATAATGGTAGTTATTAATCTCTTATTGGCCTGTTTAGCTTGAGCCATGGAACAGAGAAACAAGCCTTGAAAATTGATAAAAGAACAGATATACAGTCACTCTATATGTATCCTAATCTTATTAGAGAATAAGTTAATTGCATTTAATAGATTTTACTTTCAATAAAACATTTGCAATAGATTTGTAAAAGGTGTTTTTACTGCATGTTTAGTTTGAGTTTTGTTGCATTTACACTGTTCTGACCACTAGGGGTCACCGTGGAGTCAAGTGTCAGTTTGTTTCGAAGCCTCGAATCATCACGGCACATTTGATTCAACTGCTTCAGTGTTTCACGAAGCCTCGCTCTGCCCGCCATCACTACTCCGGAGCTCCTCCGTGAGAGACTCGAGGCCGGCACGCCTCGAGGGTGATGCTCATTATCACTCGCGTCACTGGCCTCGCGCCGTTCCCTCACGGCTCTCGCCCGCCCTGCTCGTTACAGATTCGGTGGATGCTTAAAGGTGCACTATGTAAGATTTTCTGTTTGCTAGAGGCCAATTAAAAACAAAAGCGTAGCCAAGTTTGAGCGTGGAACCTTGGGACATGTGGTCTTTACCTCAACGGCCGGTGGAAAATAATTGGGATAGGACTCTTGAAGAAATCATGTTCCTGGATGCGGTTGTTAACGTTACTGTAGTATGAAGCAGAGCAGGACGAGTGTTGTGGGAGCTGAACGAGGCCGCTGGAACGATTCCACAACACACACCTCACGAGCAGCTGAACTTTTATTATGCCGCAGTCGTCGGCGCCGCTTCTGCTTTTCCGGTCATGAGTATGAGGTAACACAGCTCTGTTTATCATATTAGATATATTTGAGAGTGTTGAAAATTATGTTACAATGTTACTCTGTGCGTTCACTCAGCGGCTGCTGTGAGACACTGTTACACACTGCAATAAGATAGATCAGTATTAGAATATCGTATTAAATGCTGGATGGCTTGTGTTGATAAATGGCATGCAATTAATTTGAAAACATATTGTATGATGGAGAAAATACTGTATTACTGTTACTAAAAATAAAGCTGCATCTGATTATGCTATGTTAGTTACTTGGCAAAATAGTTTTTTCTAAGGCATGGTAAAGCATGGTACTCGCAAAAAAATCAAGAAAATTAGATTTAAACTATAAGACTAAACGTGTTTAGCTATATAACATTAATTCATTTTATCTCTATAAATATATCAAAACAGTTGTTCCAAATCGAGGGTAATGCGGGTATGACGCAATTGACAGGCGACTCCTCACACGTCCCAGAGCCTTGGTTAAAATTGCAATTTTTTCATGATTTACAAATAGTTGCAAACATTTTGGATGTTGTAAGTACTCAAGTGAACAAAATATATAACACTGGCCTAGTGGTTTTTGGATATTATACTGCAAATGCTTATATATTGCACCTTTAATACCAACATACTAGGGTACAAAGTCACTTGCTCTCTCTGTTCCTCTGTGATGGAGTTTCCCAACCTCCATCTGATCTGCTTAGACCACCACAACCTTCCACACTGAAAAAAAATCTGGTGTAGAAACAATTTTTTCCTCAGAAATTGTTAGTAAATTTTACAAATAATTACAAAGAATCGGCAAGTAACACACAGACCATTTGGGTGTTTGCAAACAGTGATGACGTGTTTGTGGGCGGAGCCTACCTGGTGGCACGAAAGTGACATTGCGAGATATAAGCTTGTTTTATTGTATCTTTTCCTCAGTATTGCGAATCTGACTCTGAATTCCTCAGAATTGCGACTTTTTATAAAAAGTTATAAAATAAGAATTGGGAGATATAAACACAATTGCGAGAAAAAAGTCAGAATTGTGAGATAAAAAAGTTATAGGTTTAAATGTTACCTATGTAAAATGTTTTAGGTTTGAATATTATTTCATGATGTAACTAGGAACTGCAAAATTATGTGAACATGTATTGATTCAAACATGAAATTTAGAGAGACTGAAAAAGTAGTCTACTCCAATAAAATCTTCTTCTTCTTTTTTTTTTCTTCAGTGCATCACTTCTCTGATCACTTAATCTATAACCATAAATAAAAGTAAATATACTTTTTCTCTAACTTTTGTACTCCTCTGGTTTAATTTTGGAATCTGGTATTGAGATTAGCCTATTGCTAAAGTTAATAGTATTAGCTTGAGAATGGTAATTGCTTGTGCTTGTCAATTTGAACTGTAACTCCCTTTGGATAAAATTCTCTCTTAAAAGATTAAATCTAAATGAATAAAGGAAAAAGTCATAGAAACAGGAAAGAGAAGCAGGCTTGACTTCTGGCCTTGGTAAAAGGCTGCTTTATTCCAAAAGAAAGTGCATGTTGCCCCGTTTTTTTTTTTAGAGACAGAAGGTTCTTGAGTGCAGTCTATTATTCTGACAGGAGAAGGCCTTTAAACAAGCTAGTTCATGGACATTGGAACCTTAAAACAACTTTTTTTTTTCTTTTTTTTGTAGCTGACTTTAAAGGTTTCCAGTCTTTGAACTGAAAATGACTTACAGTTACATTAAAATCCCCTGTTATCTATGTATGATCAATCATTTATGACAAATATATTGCTGCAATCGCTCAGAGAGGCCAACATTTCTCTCTCTGCTGAACCTAGATGTTAAATCGCTTTCTAAGATCCTTGCATTACGGTTGGAGAAAATACTTCCTTCTATCATTGATGAAGACCAAACTGGTTTCATTAAGGGTAGAAGTTCAAGTAACAATATTAGAAGGCTTCTAAATATTATTGAGTTGTCTCACAAAAATAACATTGACACCCTTATTTTATCATTAGATGCGGAGAAGGCCTTTGACTGTGTGGAGTGGCCTTATTTATTTTATACCTTGGAGAGGTTTGGCCTCAGTGATAATTTCATCATACTTTATTCTGCCCCACTCGCAGCAGTTGTCTCTAACTGTCATAGGTCGGACAACTTTTCTCTGTCCCGCGGCACAAGACGGGGCTGTCCCCTCTCCCCGTTGCTTTTCGTGATAGCAATAGAACCATTGGCTCAGGCGATTAGGGAGGGGACGGCCATTTCTGGTGTTTTGGTTGGTCTTAAACAGCACAAGATCTCCCTCTATGCAGATGATACCTTGCTCTTTTTGTCTGACCTTGAATCTTCTGTGCCTGCTCTAATAGGTATTATTAATTAATTTGGGTAGTTCTCAGAGTATAAAATAAATTTTCCACATCTGTTGCTTTGCATCTAAGACACCCAAGCACTAGTATAATTAATTTGACTTCCTTTCCATTTAAAGTGTCGGAGTCTGGTTTCACATATTTGGGAATTAGCATTACACCTACAGTTTGTCAACTGGCCAAAGTTAACTTTTTCCCATTACTTGATAAAATTCACAATGATTTAAATAGATGGTCAGATCTCCCTCTTTCCTGGCTCAGAAGAATTGCTGTAGTTAAAATGAATATAATTCCCAGGCTTCTTTACCCATTACAGATGATACCAATGTTATTGCCGAATAAAGAGTAAAGGAATTAACTGTTCTTTTATATGGAATAAGCGGAAACCAAGACTAAAATTTTCAAAGCTGCAGCTCTCCAGCTCTAAGGGGGGTCTGGGTTTGCCAAACATTAGAAAATATCAATTGGCCTGTCAGCTTAGATTCATTGCAGAATGGTTTAGAGAGGATCCTAAATCTACTTGGCTTGATTATCATGCCCTCTACGAAATCTGCTATTTGTCAGAAGTTCTAAGATAATCAAGGCATTATGTGAGAATACAATCGTGTTTAATACATGGCGGTCCATGATGAGGGCAGGGCTGGTATGTCACAATAACCCAGAGTTCATGCCTAGCCTCCCAGATTCTGGTTTTAAAATTTGGTATACTTATGGAATATGCAGGCTTAGTGATTTGTTTAATGAAGCTTTCCTAAGACTTGTTTATAAAATACAAGCTACCTAGATCCATTTTTTTTTTCAGATTTCTCCAAATCAGGGATTATATTTTTAAAAGTGCTAATCTTGTCACTAACCCATCCATGTCAGTCATTGAGAAGATTCTCTTAAATCCCCCGTTGTGTAAGCAGATCTCTTGCTTTTATAATGCACTTTGCTTCTATGAAGTGGTGGCCACGCAAGACCTTAGAAGATTAAGTTTTAAATTACTGTCCTGGAAAGTCTGATTTGAGATCATCTAGCAGCTCCTTCTGTAACTGTTTGAGAAACAAGAATCTGATTCTAGATCAGCTACTTGTGTGTAAATTCACATAAATCTGACCCTGAAAATAATCGGAGCAACAGACTTTGGCAGAAAACACATCTTTTGTGCATAATTGGGCAACAGGGCATCATAACTCCATTAGAACATGGAACCAAGTTTGACGGCTCCCAGTAAGCACTGAGGAAGAGTAGCTGGTAGTCGTTTATTAAAGTCTGAAACTCTTATCTTTTCCATTCCCTTTTCTCCCTTTTTCTTTTCTATACTTCTGTACTCCTCCTCTCTTATAACTTTAAGACCACAGCTGAACTGGTTTAAATGAAGAGCTGGGATGTAATACTGGGACCCAGTTATCTGTATCTCCCCTAAGCCATTAACTGAACCAACCAATAAGTCCATTTTGGAAGGTGAATGCTAGCTCATTTTACAACCGGCTGTCTATTACAGGAGATAATGGACTCTCCTAAAACCCAGCTCTGCCCACTCCACCTGGCATTTGCCATTACTGCTGCAGTACGGAAACCAGTTGGAGAAATAACTGTAATTCAGAAATAATTACGAATGGCATTCTGCAAAATTAAACCTTGCTTGTCGAAAAGCGGTATAAGCAGCATATGACGGAATGAAAAATTCAACTCGTTGCCCCTTAATTCTCTCAGTTGCTCTCTCTCCGTCTTTCTCTCTCTCCACTCAGTTCCCCAGCAAATGAGAGAGAGTGGAGAGGTCTTGAAAAGGAACATGCGGTTCTTTAGTTCGTCTCCTGTTCCAGCTTGTATTTTGCTATGGCCATGAATTGGAGTCGGCCAGCCTATTGCGTAACGAAGAAATACAAAGATTTGCAGATGATTTCACAACCCTTTTGTGAAACATTTAGTTTTTGACAACATTCATTACTTCGTTATTTAACCTTTTCATGCTAGAATTATGGCAACCTCAGTTAGGATTTTTTTTTCTTCTGTTTTTTTTTTCTTTTCTTTTTTATTGGTCTTAAGGCATGAAAAACAAAATATGAATTTTTTAACACATTTTTAAAGAGATTTTCAGATGTCCACTTGATTTTTTTTTTTAACTGAAGAGATAGTGTATTAAAAAGAATACAGTAATAACACAGTAATACTGTTTGTATTTAACAAACCAATGAATAAAATATAAAATCATCTAAAAACTATAAAAATCTATATACTGAAAAATACAGCATCAATTATTCCAAAATCCAAATGTAACTTGAGTTTGTTCCAGTTTGACCAGCAATTGGAGAAGAACTTAAAACAAGTTGAACGTTGCATGTCTTTGATATCAGAACATGAAGATGTGATTCCATCAAAGATCTGTTGGAGGTACAACTCTGTGGAAACTCAGACTATGTAGAAAATGCTCATGTTCCCTACAGTCTACCAGCATACATCGATTTACCCTTATTAGCTGGTAATTCTATGTGCAAAATGAACTAATTTCTACCGTAGAGAATACCTCCGAAATCTACAAATCTAACATGCATTACGTAATCAGATTATTTTTTGATGTAACGAGTAATGTAATGCATTACAAGTAATGTGCATTTCGTAATCAGATTACTTTTTGATATAACAAGTAATGTGCATTATGTAATCAGATTACTTTTTTGATGTAACAATTAAAGTAACACATTACAAATAACATGCATTACGCAATCAGATTACTTTATGATTTTAAAAGTAGGCTAACGCATTACAAGCAACATGGGTTACATAATCAGATTACTTTTTTGAACTACAAATTACATTCTTATTACATAAATATATTTATTTACAACCAAATAAAGTTACTGCATATAAAGTACTACAGTATATTCATGGATGGATGGATGGATATTCCAGAGCAATGTCTCCCATCTTGGTTTTGAGGGGGAAAAAATAATCACATAATATAAAATAAAAAATACAGCATAAGCTTTTTGAAGAATACGGAAAGCGGAAACACACGCAAGGCGATCATTTGTTTATAAAGCATTTGCAGTTGTATTTTTGTAGAAAAGATAAGACCCTTATTTCTTGTCTGGTAACGTTTAAAGCCCTTTGAAGCTGCACTGAAACTGTAATTTTGACCTTCACTCGTTTGGGCTCCATTGAAGTCCACTATAAGGAGAAAAATCCTGGAATGTTTTCATCAAAAACCTTAGTTTCTTTTCGACCGAAGAAAGAAAGACATTAACATCTTGGATGACATGGGGGTGAGGAAATTATCAGGAAAATTTTATTTGAAAGTGGACTAATCCTTTAAAGGTTTTTTGGATTTTTTTGTCAGCCGAACCATGTTATTATATCGCATGTTATTAAACAACAGTACAATTTGTTAAACACACTGTACTTCTATTCCTCACAGCCTCATTTTCATTCCTGTCAAGAAATAAATATGATGCTACCCTGAAGGTCTATGTGCCATTTTCTCTGACTGATCTTAAAGGTGCACTCAATAATTTTTCCCTCTATGGTTTTCTCCTTTTTCTTTTCGGTATCGAAAGGACATTACTGCAATTTATTGTCAGACCACCTGTAAAAGCGTACTTGTGAACATACGGTAATGTGTAAAATTGGAACTGTTGGAACTGATATATGCCAAACAGAAAAAAGAGCAGCCTTGTGTGTTTTTAAAAAAAATCAAAATCATAGTTTACATCAGGAAATACTGAGAGAGTACAGTTATACTGAGAACATGGCTAAGCATTTTGAGTGTCTTGCTTGTGAACAATGACACAAGGACTTGTCATTCTGATGGCACTGATTTGTTCATTGACAAAAATACTTACTTTTGAGGATTTTGAGAAAGCTGTTTTGCAAGTCAATACGTAATGGATCAATAAAAAAATATCGATCTGCTGCCCTCTAAGGTGAATATTTGCACTGTTTCGGATGCATAATCAAAACCCCAAATTTACACAGAGATACATCTGAAGATTCACTCAGATGTAGGGAAAAAGACAGCTAAGACTCGGATGATGCTGTTCGGAAAAAGAGAATAAGAAAAGGCAGTGAGAGAAAGATCTATTTCTTCTCTTTCTCCTATGTGGACAAAATGGGCACAAAATTCATTTCTTACTGTGATATTTCATTCAGTGCACCTGTGTTTGGATTCAGCCTTACTGACAATAAAGGTAAAGCCATTCAGCTAAGTGTCTCAGATACTGGAATGATCTTCTATTGTTTTCCTACTCTCTGTTACTTTTGTTTACACTCTCTTTCAATGCCTTTGTGCTGGACTTGCTGAGGGTTTCTGAGGCCAGATGTTGTGGAAATTGAAATCTGGGACAAAACAGTAAATTTTCCTGAGCATTAGAGAGGAAAAGGGCGTTCAACGCTGAAGCTTCATCTCATAGCCTTTTTTCTGGTCTAAGACACTATTCAGAAATGAGACTTGTTTCTGAATCAGTAATATAGGGCTAATTCAGTTCATTGCGCACAATCCACAAGGTCTCTTCTTAACAGTTTAATTGTTTCAGATACTTTGAAAGAAACCCACCCACACAAACGCACTACACCTTCAGACAAAACTTAGACTTTTGTCTTGCCATAGGCTATATAAAAGCATTTGTTTTAGTTCACTAACTTCACTACTACTAACACACAAAACTGAACAAAAACGTCCATATATAAGTTTTTAAACTAAAAGCAATCCTCTGTGTTTGATTTCCTGTGTGTGTGTGTTTGTGACATATCAGGACACAAATTTGTATAATGACATGGGTATGACAGGTAATACAAGGAGAGGGTGACTTATGAGGACATTACCCCATGACCCCATTTTCCAAAAGGCTTATAAATCACACAGAATGAGTTTTTTGAGAAAGTAAAAATTTTCTGTGATGGGTAGGTGTAGGGTGATAGAAAATACGGTTTCAACAGTATAAAAACCATTACGCCTATGGAATGTCCCCACAATTCACAAAAACAAACCTGTGTGTGTGTTAATTCTTGTCATTTTGTCCAGTAAACATTCTGTGAGACCAGCAGATCTTCCAAAAAAAAAAAAAAAACGCTTACACGGTCACAACAGATCACCACCGCCACCTGTTGGACCATTAGAGCACTACTAAACCACCTACGTGAACGAGCACTGAAAATCACGATTGAGTTTTTCTGAAAATTCAAGGCAATAGCAGCAACCAGGAAGCCACAAACACGATAACGAAAAAAACATATGCAGATAAAGCACACACGCAGTGCCCTTTGTTGAACAAATATAAGTCTGTCATACTTTGACTGTAAAAATATTGAATATTATAATTTCCATGGCAAAGGAAATAAATTCCATGGAAACTTTAAATGAACTTTGGAAAAAGTTGACAAACTTTTCGGTTTCAATAACTCAATACTTGAGACAAATGAGACAATATGAGAGTGAAATCTTTGTTAAATAAGATTATTTCATGTTCATACTTAATTACACGCTTGTTATTATTCAGATTTAATAAGGCATAAGCAAATAGACTAAGCCTCAGAATCTGCAAAAATAAAAATTCATTATAATCAATCTATTTACATTTCCAAAACAAAGAGAGGATATTAAAATGCTAGATTTTTCATCTTTTTTTTTAAAATTATAATTCTACATTTTTAACCAGCAATGCTGTTTCACTTTACAATGACAAGCTAACCAACTACCAACAAGCTAGCATGTTCTACAGTGTCCTCCACTAATATTGGCAAAAACTCCACCAGCGTGGACCTTGAAATCTGGAGGATCTGGAGAGATTCTGTATGGAGGAATGGTCTCACATACCTTGCCATGTATTCTCAAACCTCATCAGCCATTATAGGAGAAGACTCAGAGCTGTTATTTGGCAAAGGGAGGCAGCACAAAGTATTGACTAAAAGGGTGCCACATATATTTATATTTAAAGGCACAATATTTAATTTTCGCCGCTAGAGGTCGCTTATTCAAAACAGAGCTTGATGACGGCTTGAATTAACAGAATCATGGAATATGTTGTCTTCATGTCTACAGCCGGTGGAAATGAATCGGGACAGGACTCAAATCAGGCATAAATAATGTTCACGGATGTGATTATTAACATTATTGTAGTATGGAGCAGAGCAGAGACGAGTAGCTACTGTGCAAATAGAAAAGAGGCAACCGGAGCGTTTGCTAATGAGAGACGAGCGCGACACATTTATTATGCCGCAGTCGCTGCTTTCGCTTCTTCCGGTCAAGCGCATGTGGGGTAAAGCAGCGCTGTTTATCATATTAGATACAATTTGTGTGTTGAAAGTTGTTATAGTGCTACACTGCGTTCACTCGGCGGCTACTATGAGACACTTGTTGCACACTGCAGTAAATTAGATTGATATTAGGCATGGTAAAACATGGTACTCACTGTAAATCAAGAAAACAAGATTTAAATAATAAGACTTACTGTGTTGAGCTATATAACATTATTAGTTTTCTGTCGATGAATGTATCCAAACAGGTGCTCACCTGTCTAATAAAACACATAATATATTAAAGTGTCTTTGGTGTTTCCATGCTTTCTACAACATAAAACCGGAAATCGAGGGTTATGCGGATATGATGTCATTGATAGGCGACGCATGGATACGGTCCGTGTCCTGGTTAAAATTGCTTATTTCTCTGGATTTAAACATTCTTGGAAACATTTGGGGTAATGTAAGAACACAGGTCAACAAAATATATAACGCCGTTTAGTGGTTTTTGGATATTTTAATCCAAAAATCATACATATTGTGCATTTACAATATTTGTGTTTTGATAAAACTGTGTTGTGTTCGCAGTTGTTTGTTTTCAATGAGAGCATATCATAGGGTTTTTTGTTAATATTTTAAGCAAAAGATCAAATGGTTAAGCAATATATTTTCTCTATATATTGTATCTTTATAAAGACATTTTTTCACACCCTTCTTTGCTCATATTTACCAAAGGTGTCAATATTAGCGGAGGACACGTAAAACCACAGCTGCCATACAACACCGTTCAAATGTTTTGGGTCAGTATGGTTTTATTTAACTGTTTATTTATACTTACTTGTAACTTTATACTTTTTTTGATTCAGCAACACATTAAATTGATCAAAAGTGGCAGTAAAAATAATGTTACAAAAGACTTCTATTTCAAATGAAAGCTTTTCTTTTGAACTTTCTATTCATCAAAAAGGTAAACGTTTCCACAAAAATAGCAATTCAGCTTTGCCATCACAGGAATAAATTAGCTTACAGTACAGTCCAAAAGTTTGGAACTCCTGTCTTCAGTGTCACATGATCCTTCAGAAATCATTCTAATATGCTGATTTGCTGCTCAAGAAACATTTATGATTATTTTCAATGTTGAAAACAGTTGTGTACTTTTTTTTTTTCAGGATTCCTTGATGAATAGAAAGTTCAAAAGAACAGCATTTATCTGAAATACAAAGCTTCTGTAGCATTATACACTACCGTTCAAAAGTTTGGGGTCAGTAAGAATTTTTTTTTTTTGAAAAGAAATTGAAAAGAAATGAATACATTTATTCAGCAAGGATGCATTAAATCAATCAAAAGTGGCAGTAAAGACATTTATAATGTTACAAAAGATTAGATTTCAGACAAACACTGTTCTTTTGAACTTTCTATTCATCAAATAATCCTTAAAAAAATATTGTACACAAATATTTTGTACAATTGTACACATTAAATGTTTCTTGAGCATCAAATCAGCATATTAGAATGATTTCTGAAGGATCATGTGACACTGAAGACTGGAGTAATGATGCTGAAAATTCAGCTTTGCATCACAGAAATAAATAACTTTGTGAAATATATTCAAATAGAAAACAGTTATTTTAAATTGTAATAATATTTCACAATATTACTGTTTTTACTGTATTTTTAATTAAATAAATGTAGCCTTGGTGAGCAGACGAAACTTCTTTTAAAAACATTAAAAATCTTAGTGGTTCCAAACTTTTGGACTGTACTGTACATTTTAAAATAAATTACAATAGAAAAGTTATTTAAACTGTAATAATAATTTGCCATATTACTGTTTTAGATTAAATAAATGCAGTCTTGAAGAGACTTCTTTCAAATACACAAAACTGTAATACCAACTTCAAACATTTGAACATTGTAGCTACATGTAGGCCTATTAAAACAATCATACAGTTTAGTGTACAAACACATAAAAAAAATAAAAAAAACACATTTGAGATTTGATTGTGGCAGAGAGTAAATGTGGTGGATAAGCCCCCCAAAGAAGAATGTCAGTTTGTCAGTTACTAGCCGGTGCCCTTTATCACAGAATTGTGTTTACCGGTCTATGGCGAAAGAGAGTCCGCTGTATGTTTTGTGTGAACTGGAAAACATCACAAAACAATGTAAACAAAAATGCATTATATTTCTGCTTTGAAACACTGACTTCTGCTAACGTAACAAACATATAGTAGGCCAACACATAAAGACAGACAAAAGCTGTTCAAGGGTATGCCAACGCCATCATCTCTTCCAGAATAAAAGACACATCCATATCCAACGTCAGAGACAGGCTCATGTTCTGCCATTACTTTTATAAAAAACAAGGAAATTCAGACACATCCAGATAGTCATACAAGGAAAGACTGCACACAAAAAAAGTAATCTACACATATAATGATCAAGTGTTAATTTTACAGCAACAGTTTATTTTTGGACCCTATTGGGAGAGAAGTCATGCATCTCCATTTGTGAGTTGCTTTATTTGCATGACGCCCTCTGCTGTATGGCACAAAAAAACATTGATGAATGAAGAGTCCTAAATTATAATTTATATTATAAATATTATATATAGTTAGTGTATTCTTATTTCCTAATTTAAAAAAAACACTTTTCCAATCTGTTATCCTTAACTTGTAGGCCTACATTTGAGAAATATATTGTGTTTCTCTGCCTCCTTTCCAAGGTCTGAATTCCTCAAAGACGATAATCTGCCAAGTGTTTTGTATCTCCAGAACAGAGGGGCCTTGATGGGCCATTCACAACATTGGCAAAGTAAAGGTTTGTGCCATTTTTTTCTTTTTTTTTTGGTCATGGTTTACACCCAGGGAGATATGATGGCTCCAAAGAGACATCACAGATATGAGGGGCATAACCTGGACATCACTTCATTTTGAGTGATGAAATACAACTGAGTAACTAATAATAATAATAAAAGTAGTAAGTAAATAAATAACATATACTTAATGCTCACATTATTAAAATAAGTTTCATATACCAGCCCAAATAAACAAAGAAATACCATTTTTATTTGCAGATCAGGTCTGTTATAGATGAAGGTAAACACACACAGACTCAGATTTAAAACCAAGGGCTTAAAACAAACGGCTTTGGTATCAGAACCCAGAAGTTTGCAAAATGCACTATAATATTATTATTATACAATAATATTGCTTTATAAATAATTTGAAAAATAGCCGAAATACAAAATTTGCTACATTTCTATCAAGTCTCTATCATGTTTTCTAGAGAATTAAAAAAAAAAGTGAAAGAAAAATAGAAAAGAAACAAACTTGCAATAAAGTTTATCTATCTATCTATCTATCCATCCATCCATCCATCCATCCATCCATCCATCCATCCATCCATCCATCCATCCATCCATCCATCTATCCATCCATCCATCCATCTAATTTGCATATCAATAAAAAATGTATTTTAGTAATTTTAATAACTACCAATGATGATGGGAATTTTCTCTTCTGATTTGAGGGTAAAATGTGATTGGACATCCCAAAACTTTTTTTTTTTTTTTTTTTTTGGAACAACAAAAAAACTTTGCAAAGTAATGCAAATAAAATAAGAAAATAAGAAACAGTGCAAACACAAAAGTAATTAACTAATAATTGGTAATTGAAAGAAACGTTTATCAGGGTATTAAATGCGATAAAATAGGATTATAAGAACCTTGAACCGGTTGTATCAGATGTAGTAATTACCGTGTAATTAATAAACATCATTAGACAAAGAACAAATCATGGGATGTTATGGAGCACATATAAAGTACATTTCTTCAAAGTACTGCACAGAAAACAGGACACAACTACAGGACAGATTTAATTACAAATGAAGGTACCTTTTATTGCAAACATTTGAGGACTTTGGCACCTGCAAGGCACAGAATACACTTTCATGAGAGAACAGAGTTGAATGGGCCTGCAAAGGAACTGGGGAAAACAATTTCATTTTCACATAGGAAATTCCTTTCACAGAAAGGACAAAATCTAGCTGCAAACAAAGGGTAAACTGTACACGGAGCCCACGTATGATCGGCTGTTATCTGCAAGCAGACCCGACGCAAGTGTTCAGTCACCATGAAATTCAACAGCAACCATAATTATTATTAGCTGGCTTGGCCATTTCAAATTCACTGCTGCTTTTCAAAGTGGCGGAGAGATGAATGTGAAGACGAGTCAGGGCTTCTATATGTACTGTACTAGTGTTCAGCAGAACGCACAAAGTCATGACACGAAGGCCCACATGCACATGAGCTTTTAAGTGCTGTTCATCCAAAGCCTTCCAAACCGCCCATGCTAAGAGACTTTAACTAGAAGTGGGTTTCCCCAACTGCACCGACCTATGCGCATTCTTCATGTTTAGTGTCTACCTTCCTTTGAACAGTGTTCACACACTCTCTTTCTTGTTAAGAAGGAAGAATTGCATGTTGCAACCTTTATATAAAAAGGTTTCTAATACTGTCTCCCATTAACAGCTTAATACTGACAGGCAACACACCATTAAAACACACATACACAAACACACAGCAGTCATTCTTTATAAAACTATATAATAAAGACAAACTTCCAGTTAGACAAATAAACAGTCAACAGACAGATAAAGAAAAAGGGAACCTCTAAAGGAAGGTCTATGGAAGACTTGACCCGATCAGCATCAGTATCAGCTGTGTGCAAACGTCTCTAAATCAAGAGCCACGGCGGCTTGAAATCCCATCAGTCATTTATCCTGCAGGGCGGCACACCCCAGCACTGGGCCCTCTGATTATGATGCTCGCATGATTTGGTTGCCACAATCCCCAAAAGCTCATTAGGTTTAGTGTTATTCTGGGAGACAAGACTGGGGCGTGGAGATGAGGGTGGAAGTAAACAGGAGTGCAGAAACTTTAGTTTTATGTTCTGAGAACCTGCATAGTGAATTCAAGGCACTGAGGGTTTATTTAGGGCAGCACACACATTCACACACACACACACACTTTTGGATACTTTGGTAAGGCAGCTTTTTCTAGATTTTAGTATTTTGGCATTAGGATGGTGCAGATTCTCTTGCTTGTTTTTGGATACACACACACACACACACATACTAAATGATGTTAATGGATAGTTTGGCCAAAAATCATCATTTACTCACTGTAATGTCGTTCCAAAACTGTATGAATTCTTTCTTTTGTGGAACACAAAAGAAACATTTAGCAGATTGTTTACGCTGCTTTTTTCCATACTGTCAAACTCATAAAATATGGCAAAAGGCACCATAAAAGTACAACCATCAATACATAAAAGCTATCGCATGGCTTTAGAAAAATTGAAATATAGACCTTAGGGTAGACGCCATATTGAATCTAAGGGGACAGTTCATCTAAAAATTAAAATGCTGTTATCATTCACTCATGTCATTTCAAATGTGTAACTTACTTTCTTCTGTGGAACATAAAAGATGATATTTGAAGAATGTTGGCAATTAAACAGTTTCACTGACTTCCAATTCAAATATTTCAAAATATCTTCTTTTGTGTTCAATAGAAGAAAGAAATGCATACAGGTTTATAACAAAATGAGGGTGAGTAAACGATGGCAGAATTATTTTTTGGATGGACTATACATTTAACAATGAAAATGAGGCTATAAGAGACTACACTGTCCTAGATCACATGTCATACTCACAACTTTAAAAATCGTTTTATGGACTTTGTGTACTAAGTGTTTTTGGATGGTGTTAAAGGATTAGTTCACTTTAAATGAAGATTACCCCAAGCTTTACTCACCCTCAAGCCATCCTAAGTGTATATGACTTTCTTCTTTCTGGCGAACACAATTGGAGATATATTAATAAATATACTGACGCATCTGAGCTTTCTGAAGCAAAGCGAAGCGTTTGTGTAAAAAAAAAAAAAAAATCCATATTTAACAAGTTATGAAGTAAAATCTCTAGCTTCTGCCAGAACGCCTTATGTACTCAACTTATGAAGAAAGTGTAAAACTCTTGCAGTTCAAAAAGCCTACACTACACCCTACACCTTCCCTATTCAACTTATGGAAAAAGCTTAACTGACACGATGCCAGATCTGAATACGGAAGGCAGTCTGGCGAAAACTACATATTTTAATTCATAACTTGTTAAATATTGTTTTGTTTTGTTTGACACGTTCTTCAGTTCATACTCGTTGATCCCACTTACTGCCATTATAAACCTTGGATGCGTCAGGATATTTATTAATATATCTCAGATTGTGTTCATCAGAAAGAAGAAAGTCATATACACCTAGGATGGCTTGAGGGTGAGTAAAGCTTGGGGTAATTTTCATTTGAAAGTGAAGAGTACAATCCATTGAACACAGCCTAGTTTTAATTTCTTTCAAAAATAAAAGAAATAGCGCTACCCTGACTGAGACTACTTTTATGATACTTTGATAGTGCTTCTGCATTCTTTTTCATCATAAAAGCATAGAAAAATGCAACCAGCAGTCATCAGAATTTCTTTTGTGTTCCACAGAAGAAAAACCATCAGATTTATAATGAAGTGAGAGTAAGTAACTAATCACATAATTTCAGTTTTTTCCGTTTACTATCCCTTTAATAATAATAACATCCTGTAATTCTTAATTTGTTCTGGGGCTCTTTTCAATACTCTCTGCGTTACACCACAAACTCTGGTTCTGCTTCAGTGGTCATGTGGTCTGTGGTCAGATCTTCTCTATCCAGATCCAGAGAGAAATACTTGCTGGTTCTCTTGATGGGAAACGCATGCTGGTTATTCCGCATCCCGGCACACTGATCTGCAAGTCCCTGGTACCCGCAGCCGACCGTGTCCCCGAGCTCTGGCTCACAGCCGAACGTATAGCTATGTGCAGTGTCCTGGCACAGCTCCGCCCACTCCTGACAGTTCCTCTGGAACAGACGAACATCATCAAGTGATTGGCTGTGGCGGTCTGTGGAGCTCTGGCCCTTCCTGCCCATCGCCGTCTAAATAAAAAAAGACAACAAAACCCACCTCAGCATGTAGGAAACCAACAAGCCACATTAAAACACAGAATTCACCGACTACACTAACTCTCAACTAACCCTAAAATCTCAGAGAGCGGTTAGCTGTACACTCACATGAATTCACAGATGAGAAACGACAATGCTGTTGGGTGTAGGGTAAGGCTGCCCTAAACAAATACTGTTAAGAAGAAGTGGGGTTACCAGCGCTGTTAAAAGAGATTACAGGATTACTCAACAGAAGAATGATACAGCTCAAAATGCAGAGTTGACGTCCTCGGTTTAACTTCAGTGGTTGAGACAGCGTCATTCAACAGCTGTTACGCGTTGTGTGTAAATGTGTGTGTTAGTGTGTGTATAAGTGCACCTGAGGGAGACATTCGATGCTCTGGCCTCTCATTCTCACTATGGTCTCTGATGAGCTGGATGTGGAAGAACTGACTTCTTTCACCACCAGCCCTGAAAAGCACAAACACATATGCAACTTACACATCCATCATTATAATCAACATACACATACATTCTAATCATTCTCTCTCATTCCATCATTTGAAGTTTACTGCAGTCAGACTAGGGTGCACAGTACCAAATTTAATAGTGAATAAAAACACCACCGCCTTCAAGCTTTTTTCAATTAAGTAAACACTGCTTGAATTTGGATACTCACACATTTTGACTAATGATGATTTTTTTTCATGACACAACCACATCTTTTCCAGCCATCCATTGTTACTGGACAAGGAATTTTTAATCATTTTTTAATCAAAAACTTTTATAAAAGTACCCAAAAAGAGTCATTACTAGCCAATTTACAAAATACTTTAGAGCAGAGGATAAATACAAATGTTTATATGCACTATAGAAATGGCCATGGCTTTAGGGAATTCATCATTTCAGAATTTCCTACAGAACTCTGTTCAATACCGCCATGTCCTTCATTCACCCTGGGCAGCTCTAGGACAGCAAGAATTTGACTGACAAACTGAGTCGATCTGTGACCTTTCAGTGCCACCTTTCCAAGTCAATCTGCAGCTAATGTCTGCCTCCAGAGATGACACAGCTTGATTTACACACCTGTCAGCAACAAGTACGGTCAAAACACCTGAACCCACAAATTAAAAGGAGCGTTCTGTATTCTCTATTCTTGGCACTATGGGTAAAACTAGCACAGAGAATAATCAAGTCTTTAAGGACCATCACATTGTTTTGCATTGCGATCATTTGCAGGGTATATAAACATATATATATATATATATATATATATATATATATATATACATATATATACACATATATATACATATATATACATATATATACATATATATACATATATATACATACACACACACACGCACACACACTACGAGTTTGGAAACATTACTATTTTTAATGTTTTTGAACGAAGTCTCTTATGCTCATTAAGGCTGCATTTATTTCATAATAAATACAGAAAAAATAATAATATTGTGAAATATTATTACAAATTATTGTTTTCTATTTTAATATACTTTAAAATATTTATTTCTGTGATCAAAGCTGAATTTTCAGCATCATTACTCCAGTCTTCAGTGTCACATGATCCTTCAGAAATCATTCTTATATGCTGATTTATTATCAATGTTGGAAACAGTTGTGCTGCTTAATATTATTTTACAACCTGTGATACTTTTTCAGGATTCTTTGATGAATAAAAAGTTAAAAAATATGAGCATTTATTTAAAATAGAAATCTTCTGTAACGATGTACACTACCGTTCAAAAGTTTGGGGTCAGTGATTTTTTTTTCTTTCTTTTTTTTGAAAGAAATTAATACTTTTATTCAGCACGGATGTGTTTAATTGATAAAAAGTGATAGTAAAGATTTATATTGTTAGAAAAGATTTATATTTTGAATAAATGCTGTTCTTTTTAACATTTTATTCATCAATGAATCCTGAATAAAGTATCACAGGTTCCAAAAAAATATTAAGCAACACAACGGTTTTCAACATTGATAATAACGGAGCAGCAAATCAGCATATTAGAATGATTTCTGAAGGATCATGTGACACTGAAGACTGGAGTAAGGATGCTGAAAATTCAGCATGGCATCATAGAAATAAATTTTAAAGTATATAAAATAGAAAACCATAATTTTAAATTGTAATAATATTTCACAATATTACTGTTTTTTCTATATTTATTATGAAATAAATGCAGCCTTAATGAGCATAAGAGACTTCGTTCAAAAACATTAAAAATAATAATGTTTCCAAACTTTTGACTGGTAATATTATATATATATATATATAATTTTTTTGTGTTAAATATACACATGCATGTGTGTGTATTTATATATACATAAATATACACAGCACACACACATATATTATGTAAACACAAACTTTTATTTTGGATGTGATTAATTGTTTGACAGCACTAATATATACACACATTTATTTGATCCCAAAAAAAAAAAAAAAAAGAAATATTGTGAGATATTATTACAATTTAAAATAACTTTTCTATTTTAACATGTTTTAAAATTGAATTTATTCCTGTGATTGTAAAGCTGAATTCTCAGCATCATTACTCCAGTCTTCAGTGTCACATGATCCTTCAGAAATCATTCTAATATGCTGATTTGGTAAGAAGGAATGTTAAAACAGATGAGCTGCTTAATATTTTTGTGGAAATGGATACATTTTTTTATTTATCTTTCTGAGCCCAAACTTTTAACATAACATGACGTATATGCATACCAGAGCATCCGTTGTTCTGTGCTGACAGCATGTCCTCTGTAATGTGGATACATAGTTCATGGTTGAGTTCTAAATCATGAAGATCTTCACAAGTTTTTGGATCATCAACCAGCATCTCAATCTCTAAAGAAAAACACAAACATAGACACAGACTCTCAGGGCTGACTGCTACTGCATCAATATTAACATTCGTACCAATGAGATTTGATCAATGCAGCCATTTAATCATACAGCATTTATTATTGATACTGTTATTACTAATGTAATGAGTTTCTGAGTTACAATTAGCTGGCTGGGAGCAAAGTGTTACATTTAACTGAGTGTCTCCTACCGTCTTCATCCAGGCAGTGCTCCTTGCTGCTGCTCTCGATGCCAGACGTGTGTGTGCTGGCATGACTGGTGTTGGAAGACGAGTGTGTTCTCAGCGGTCGGTGGGGTGTGTTTGTAGGGGTTCGGAAACTGTCTGTGTCAACGCCGGATGTGCGGGAGCTGCCATGGCTCGTGGTGGAGTGTCGTGAAAAGGGGTTGGGCCGTGACGTGCTGCCAGCACTGCTGCCGCTGGCACGTGAACGCTGCTCCAAATTATCCATGTCCGCCTCCAGAGCATCACTTATATATGACTCCCTGTACTGCTTCTTTTCTGAGAAAACACAGTTTAATAATGTATATACTCCTTTGCAAAACAAAACAATAATACGCTGCTATAAAAAAAGCTGAGAATGACTTTCTGTTGATATTCATGTGTCACGTGTGTAAAGTAAGTTAAAGGGTTAGTTCACTCAAAAATGAACATTTTTACATTAATTACTCACCCTCATGTCGTTCCACACCGATAAGACCTTCGTTTATCTACGGAATACAAATTAAGATGTTTTTGATAAAATCTGATGGCTCAGTGAGGCCTTGCTTTGAGAGCAAATTAACTTATTAACAAATTAACGCCCAGAAAGGTACTTAAAACATATTTAAAACAGTTCATGACATTCATCTCCTTAATGTTCTGAAGTGAGGAGAATGTTTTTTGTGCGCCAAAAAAACAAAATAAAGAATAATGAATCTTTTGTTTCAAATCAGTGGTTCGGAGCGTGTATCAAACTGCCAAAGTCACGTGAACCACTGAAATTTCAAAACTCTTATGTAGTAACGAAGCCTCCTTTACTGAAATCGCGTTACTTTGGCAGTTTGATACACACTCCGAACCACTGATTCGAAACAAAAGTTTTGTAAAGCTGCAAAGCTTCATGAAGCAGTGTTTTGAAATCGCCCATCACTAGATATTGTTGAATAAAGTCATTATTTAGTTTTTTTGGTGCACAAAAAGTATTCTTGTCTCTTCATAACATTAAGCTTGAACCACTGTAGTCACATGAACTGTTTTAAATATGTCTTTAGTGGCTTTCTTGGCGTTTGAAAGACTAAATTATTTTGCCATCACTGGAGGCCTCACTGAGCCATTGGATTTCATCAAAAATATCTTAATTTGTGTTCTGAAGATGAATGAAGGTCTTATGGGTGTGGAACGACAAGAGGGTGAGTAATTAATGACAGAAATTTCATTTCTGGGTGAACTAACCCTTCAATTGCAGTGTTGTTTTAGTTTTTGTTTTAGTTTTATTAATTTTGAATTAGCTTTTATTTTTATATTTTTAGTTTTCATGTTAATTTTAGTTTAATTTTTAGCAATTTCGAATTTTTTTTTCTTTTTTATATAAATATTGCTATTTAGGTTTAATTAATATTTATTTCAGTTTTAGTTTTTAAATTCTATTTATTTCCAGTTAATAATTTTAGTGCTTCAACTGTGCTTCCAATGCATCAATTCTAATTTCCATTTAGTTTAAGTTTTTCAACTAAAATTATATTTGTATATTTTTTTATTTCAGCTTTATTTAAATTAACAGAAATGTCTTTAATCGTTTTAATTGTGTCAGGAATCAGTTGTATACTGAACAAAAATGGTGTATAATTGCTAGTAAATCTCACAAATAATAACAAAAAAAACAGCAAGTAACACATTGAATTAAATGTGAAATTTTGAAGTAGAAAGACTGAAAGTATCTTCTAGTAAAACTATTTTTTTTTTTATTTAGAACTTTGAAAAATCTCTTTTTTATGTATATGCCAATAAAAGATGGTTATTTCATCCTTTTATCACCTTGCTTGATTTAAAGATTGACCTTATCTGTCTGTATATCACATATCACATATTTCATGTACATTTTAATTACTAACTTAGGAAATGTTCCTGTTACCGCAATTGTTTTGTGCAAATTTCTAAGATACCTTCATTTTCCTCTAGTCGCCGAACCTGTTTTAGCACAGGCTGCAGGTTCATATACAATCTGTGGCTGTTGCTGAGCAGCTGCAGGAGGTGTCGTGAGCGCAGAGGACAGCCTGTGTAGTAGATGAGCTTCCTGGCTGAAGGCAAACCATCAGGAAGAATCTCAAACCTCTTCCCCTGTGGAAAGGAAACAGGTCAAAGGTTGATTCGTCTGAAAAATGTAAACAGTGACCCTAATGGCACAGAATTATACACTTCACCTTTAAATCATATCAATAAAGTACTGTAATACTGACCACAAACACCAGTTTTCCCACGTTGGTCCAGGGAAAATCATACAAGAGTTGCCTGACAGTCCCCACATTCTGTATAAAAAATAAATAAATAAATAAATAAATAAAATAAAAAAATAAATAAAATTGAACCATCACAACATAGAAATGCTCAATATATTTTTATCTAAAGAGAGACATTTTTTTGCAATTTGCTGTATAACCTCACTCAGTAAGTGTTCAAACATCATACCTGAAAAATCTGAATCCCACGTAAGGTCAGTCCCAGAGTTAAAGAGGCTTCCAACTCTTTCTTATCCTGACAGAAAGAAAATTTTTCATTATGTTGAAAATCAGTCTGCGTGCACACTCACTCATACTGTAAATAGCTTTTCTCTGACCTTGTAAAGGCGGTAATAATGAACAGTCACGTCATCCAAGAGTGCTGCTTCCTTTATGTACTTCAGCTGGGCCTCTGATGCCGTAAGAGCAAACTGCTCTTTGTGCATGTTTGGAATATGACGAAGAATATAGTCACATCCTCTCTTAGCAATTACCTAGAAAAGATAGAACCAAAATAATAAAGCGCACATTTTCACTTGACTTTCTGGTATATGCTTGATAACTGCATTCAGATTTTTAAATATAATTTTTTAGAGATTGCACTCACTAGGACATTTAAAGCTAAATATTTTTGATCTGATAATGATATATTAAATTTTATATTAAACTAAAAAAAGTATATTAAAGTGCATATTGCAGGGTTTAAAATTTTTTGCGAGACATAAGGGCATTAATTTAGTAGATAAACTGACGGTCTCTGTAAAAAACGCTTTTTTTTTTTTGCGATCCATTGTTTTCCTATAGTTTATATTGATCGCGCTCCCGTCACTGACGTCACGTCCGATTGGGCATTTTTCAGATGCGGAAGTAAAATTTTCTCACAAAAAACGACTCCAGAAGCCTATGTAGCGTATTTATGCGTGTTTTTTCAACAAAATCTATTTCATACATTATTTTTCTATACATTGAATCACTAAAGCTCTAACCTGCAATACGCCATTTAACTATATGGTAACAGGAACATTTCCTTTTTGTTTTAGCGTCGCGTCATTTTACGTCACTACAGGGAGATGTTCGCAGAGCTCTGTGTTGATTCAGTGCAGAATATATTGATATTTAGCAACAGCGGCCATGAATCAGTGTGTTTTCGGTAGTTTTTGTATTCTATTTATCATCGTAATGGTAAATTATTGTGTTTGTGGAGGTTGCACAAACTTCAGCCTGTCAGGACATCGAGTCCAGAGGTTTAATAACAAGAAAAACTACGCTGCTATCTTCTGTGCCGGGTTTGTTTTGTGCAGGTGAAGAGCGAAGAGACAGGAGTTCACTTCTGCATGTGCTTCGAGAAACGCGTTCATTTTAGACTGGAGGATTATCATCCTGGCGATATGATGAAGTTCAACATTGTAATACTTCTGTAAATGATTATATTAAATTAATAAACTTACACACGCGATGCTTCTTCACCGTTTTTACTTGAATCAATTTCAACACTGATAAATACAAATTATGTACACATGCATACAGTCTCACACTTACACAAAACAGTTTTGAATTATGTGCTGGTAATGTAAATACTCCGATTTCATTCATGCCATGTATGTAAACTTATATATACACATTCAAGTTCACACAACTACATAATCATGGCGTCATGATTCCTCACACTATCAGTGAATGGGCACGGAATAAACTCATAACACAGAATTAATGAATAAAGGATAACATGAAATACAGTAAGTTAACACTATATGTTTGGCCGCTGGCGGGAGACATGATCACGGATCCGTCAGAGATGCAGCTCGATGAAGACTTACGGTGCACATTAAGTTTTGTGTTTGATTATTACATTTGCTAACTACCAAATCAGTCGTGATGAGAAACGGCTATATCACGTAACTTTAGTGTGGACGGATATTAACGCGTGTGACATACGCTTGATCAAAGTTTATTCGTTTCTGTTATTAGTAATCAGTTAGATGACCAATAGCTTTGCTATTGCCTGATTCATGATAATAATCTGTACAATATTGTGATCTGAGCACATGTCGTTACCTAACGTAATCTATAAGCTAACACCAGTCGCTGTCCTGTTCTCCACTGCTTCTCCTCACACAACAGCTCAATTAGTCTTTGACCAGTATTCTGTCTAATTCTGGCCTGTCCCTGCTCTCTTGACCACATAGCAGGCTAATTGTATGGCTGTGATTAGTTATACGAGTATAAATAATCATTTACAATTTCCTCAGCGTCCGAAATGTCATTGCGATCCATTGTTTTCCTATAGTTTATATTGATCGCGCTCCCTTCACTGACGTCACGTCCGATTGGGCATTTTTCAGATGCGGAAGTAAAATTCTCACAAAAAACGACTCCAGAAGCCTATGTAGCGTATTTATGCGTGTTTTTTCAATAAAATCTATTTCATACATTATTTTTCTATACATTGAATCACTAAAGCTCTAACCTGCAATATGCCCTTTAACTATACAATTCCCATTAGTTTTCCATGACTTTTTAAGATTTTAATTTCCATAATATTAAAAATACAATTATTTTAAAAAATAGTTACTTGCCAGTTGTTCAGTAACTTTATTAGGAACATTTTTATTTATTTATTTTTTTAAATCAAACTGAATGATAGTCTGACTCTGACATAAATCACATAATATTAAAGACATTTAAATAGTCCACTAAACATGCTGTGACTTACACAGTTTCTTACAATCAAGAAACCTAGATGCCTAATAAAAATAAATTGTTACAGATGCAGTTAACAAAGAAAGTTATCCTTCTTCTTTTTGTCATTTTTTGTACATTTTTAAATATATTTAAGATATTTTTTGCCATATGGGATGTAAACAGATACCACTGCTGATTTTTTCGTGGTTGTCAGCCTTGGCTACAGCGATGTCCCTGAACTTTTATAAAAACACAAAAATCCTCATCACAGTGCTGTCAGCAGTCTCTGTAATCTGCCAGTTCTATAGCACAGTCTGTCTCTGACTGCACCATCCTGCAGTGAAGGAGCGTCTCACACCATGTGTATCCAGATGATAGCACAGCTCAGCAAAGCCTGAAGCTAATGCACTCAAGATTCTTTCTAAAAGCTTTTGACTATTTTTAACCTCAATTCTCTACATACACTGATGAATAAAATGTCTTTTTTTTTTCTTTTTTTTTTCAAAAGCTCTGTTCAATGTTGCTGAAATATTCAAGAACAACACAGTGCAGCTCATAAACCACACACAGGGCAGTCGGAGGATACACATTTAACAAGCTTGATCAGCAAAACGATTCATCAGGAAGCAGTTTAATGGGGTGCAGACTTACCCAGGAGGGAAAATAAGCTTCCGGTTGGAAATAGGCACCAAAGTGTTTGTTCCGTTTGAAGTTTCCCAGGTCAGCCTGCAGCGCAAATGCAGCCAGAAGGAAATAAGCCTCTTCTCTCTGGATGCACTGAGACTGCAGTAACTGCTTCCGCAAATGCCAATAGTAATAATACCGAGCCATGCGATCACTAAAACAGACAGACACATTATTATGGTTTATCATTTTTTATAAACGTATAATTCTTCTGTAGACATTCTGTATGTATAAACTACCATTCAAAAGTTTGGGGTCAGTACAATTTTTGTTTTTGAAAGAGGTCTCTTATGCTCACCAAGGCTGAATTTGTTTATTCAAAAACACAGTAAAAACAGCAATATTGTGAAAAATTATTAATCAATTAAAATAATTGTTTTGAATTGTAATATATTACAAAATGCAATTTATTCCTGTGATGGCAAAGCTAAATTTTCAGGATCATTACTCCAGTCTTCAGTGTCACATGATCCTTCAGAAGTCATTCTAATATGCTGATTTGGTGCTCAAGAAAAAAATTCTTATTATTATCAATGTTGAAAACAGTTGTGCTGCTTAATATTTTTGTGGAAACCATAATTTTTTTCCAGAATTCTTTGATGAATAGAAAGTTCAAAAGAATTTATTTGAAATAGAATTTTTGTAACAATGTCTTTACTGTCACTTTTGATCAACTCAATGCATTCTTGGTGAGTAAGGAGTATTAAAAAAAAAAATCTTACTGACCCCAAACATTTGACCAGTAGTGTAGATGTCTCACCTGATAAGTCTGCCATTTTCAACATAATACTGTGCTCTGAAGTGAACAATCATCGGAGGTCCAAACTGGTCAATTCCCTGCAGTTGGTGAGAATTCTGTCAAAGTGTGCAACAATAACTTTTTTCCCCAAGAAAATCAAACGGTGTGTGCATGATACCTTGCTGGCTTCCCGTTTCCACTCTTTTGGACAATATTTCGACAGTTTCTGTCCCAGTTCCATGTATATGTGTTCATTGTCTAGGAGAAAATGCACACTTAAAATACATTGAAACGAATGTTTGTGTATGTATGTAATGAATAATGTGGAAAAATTACAAACAGCATCCGGTAATTACAGCACAATAAAGCCGGCAGGGTGATTAAGACCCCTACGCAAAGCATAAAATGCAATAATAAAAAAGGCAGACCATATATTATCCCTATAATTTCATAATTATATAATTAAAAGGAATAAATGGCCAAAAAAAAATATATATTATTTGATTTTATCATGAGAATAAAGACACCACAGATATATTAGAACTGACAAATCAGAATCAAGTATTCCACAGAGCAGTGTATAAGAAAGTATAAAGCTGTTTAAGCTCATATGTGTATGTCTGTGTGTGTACACGTTGTACAACTATCTTTGTGAGGACCAGTTTGACTTTTACACCATCGGACTGAGGAAAAAGAGACTAAAGTGAGGACATTTTGGCTGGTCCTCACTTTCTGAGACCCCTTTAAAGGCCTCTTTGAGGGTTAAGTGTTTGGTTTTCAGGTTAGGTTAAGGGTAGGTTTAGGGTAATGGTTCAGGTTAGGCACTTTGTTGTGATTGGCAGGGTTAGGGTAAGGAGCTAGAGATTGTATTGTTTCAATGAATGTCCTCACAAAGATAGATGTACGAGTGTGTGTGTGTGTGTGTGTGTGTGTGTGTGTGTGTGTGTGTGTGTGTGTGTGTGTGTGTGTGTGTGTGTGTGTGTGTGTGTGTGTGTGTGTGTGTGTGTGTGTGTGTGTGTGTGTGTGTGTGTGTGTGTGTGTGTGTCTTACTCTGAATAACACTGAGGCCAAACAGGTGACAGTCCTTCAACCTGAGCAGATCACAGACCTGCACCAACAACTCCTGACACACTGTCTTAACCTGAGAGAGAAGAACAGAGAAAGAAAGAGAGACCATCTGTATTTCAGAGAGAGAAATGATATAGTGTGCATGTTTCAGTGGCGGGGAATGAGGTTTCACTTTTAAATGGATTTTTTATATATTATATTGGTGTCTGTAATGTTACTCTAAAAAGCTGCTTCTCAAACTCTACTGAACCATGAAATTACTCAACAAAAATAGAGCTGTATTTTTTACAATATTTAATTGTGATCATCCTTTAAACCTACAGTAATCCGCAACATCCGAGCGAGACCCAAAATGACGTGTAGAGCATGTTATCTATCAAAAACAATCTTTGTATATGATGCAAAAAGATAAAGATAATTGTGTAATTGCCACATTTTTTATGAAATCAGAGGAAGCTGTGCTTTCAGTGCAGTCTTAAAGCAATCACCACTGGTGTGTCATTGAGTGCATGAAATTGTACTCACACTGACTATTACGTTGAGCGTTTCATCATTCGGGAGGAACACACACACACACCGGCGGTCCTGCATTGTCTTGTTATTGTGGAAAGTCAGTTTGTTCATGTTTGAGAGGCTGCAGCTTGTAGATTTGTGCCCCTCAGTGGAGCTCCACCCCTGAGCACCTCCCAGTCACAATGGGATCAGATAACTCATACACACACACATAAGAACAAACACACACGATCGGACCCTGTGACCAGAGAAACCGAACCTCACAACTGTTTCAATCCAACAGTTTCTCCTGTATCAACACACAATCACACCACAAACACACAGCCGCTCCACCGCCCGACTCTGAAAAAGATAGAAAGACAAAAATAAGAGATTTCAACTGGAATACATACCTCATGCACACATACTGGCAGGAAGCTCTCCAAATTTACTGGATTTTGAAGGGAACACAAAAGAGACAAGATAAATCTTGTTCACAAAACAGAAAAACATGGAAAACTGTTTTTGATAGTGATGGACAGTTGTGGGTACATTACACACGACAAACACACATTCTGTACTCTGCATTTATATCTAGGTAGAAAATATGGTGCACTACAAATTCATTTTATTGCTTATTTTGAGCATTACAGTATCTTCTGTATAGGATAATATACTGTCAGCTGGTCATAAAGCTTAAATAAACATTACAGTTATCGTCTACAATTATTGTCCACAATAGCTGTACATTATTCCACTTATTACATGGCTGCTTATCAAATAAACACACAGATAGAGCTGAAAAAAATTATTTTCTCTGTTTATAGAGAAACAGTCCATAACAATATAAAAAATTTTCTGCATGACAACATGACATACAATATTCACTATTACTGATCTGACTGCACTGACACTATTTGATGAGAACTGAACTGAGCTGGATGATGACATCACTGTTTTCTGCTTTATAGCCAAATTGAACTAATTTAATAATTGATGATCTTTACAATGGAACTGAAACACTGAACTGACTTTGAACAATGCTGAACAATGACACTTTTTCCCCCTTTTTACAGCTGCTTTACAGTCGAATTGAACCGTTTGCATTACTGAATCATTATTTTCCCGTTGATCACAGTAAAGGTGCTCTGAAAAAACCTGTACTGTTTCACAATCACAATATTACAAAAACTTTGATTCAACTTTAATGAACTTTGATTCAACAACTCTCTCAGTGATTTTAGATATATTTGGGACATAACACCTGCCGGCACAGACATGAAACACTAACAGAATGATATCTCACTCTCTCTGCCTCTATCAGTATCTGTGATATGAACACAGGCCTACAGAAACTGCTGAACTAACAAAGAGAGGGACTGAGTGAAATATTACCATGATTTAAGTTTTTGACCTCTTATCATGGATATATGAATCCATCTCAAATTACTACAAATTTAACCTAACATATTTCCTCAGAGTATATAAACTCAAATTTGCTGAAATATACTTACTATGCTCAATTTGAAGTTGTATGTTTGAATGTATGCTTAAAATATCAAGAATGGATTGCCTTAAACCTTACTCTATCTATAATAGGCCAAAAATAGAAATAATAAATAAATTTTAAAAAATGGTCCTTGATTATGATTTCATTTTTTTAAACTTTAGTTAGTGTGTAATGTTGCTGTTTGAGCATAAACAACATCTGCAAAGTTACGATGTTCAAAGTTCAATGCAAAAGGAGATATTTTCTTTTAAAGAATTCTCCGTTTAAGGACTACAACAAACAGCTGGTAGGGACTACAACAAGTTTCTTCCCGGGTTGGTGACATCACAAACCCCAAAATTTACATAAACACTGCCCCCAGGAACACGCAACAAATAAGGGTCAATTCAATGCTGGATTTGCACAAAAGATTAACATGACGGCACATGCTAGTCAACGAGTTGAATCAACTCCACAGCAACTACATAAATTCATTCAGAAACGTCCAGATGAATCCTAAAAGTTGTACTTCTTTCTCAGACTCTCCATCAGTGTCTGACTCCGGTTTGAACAATGTAAGGCTGAACAGCGTTACTGGCAATCATTATTTTGGCGGCGTGAGATTCTCCAGCTTTGTTGTTGATGAGCAACCAAAGCGCAAGCTGTTAAAGCTCCGCCCTCTCAGCAGCTCAAATTGCAGTTAAAAGGGACAAACCCAAAAATAGTGTGTTTTTGTTCACACCCAAATACACTGGCAAGAAAAAGTATGTGAACCACTTGCAGAATCTGTGAAAAATGTTAATAATTTTAATAAAATAAGAAGGATCATACAAAATGCATGTTATTTTTTATTTAGTACTGTCCTGAGTAAGATATTTTACATAAAAGATGTTTACATTTAGTTCACAAGACAAAACAATAGCTGAATTTATTAAAATAACCCCATTCATAAGTATGTGAACCATTGATTCTCAATACTGTGTGTAGTTACCTGATGATTTTTTTTGGTGGTTCATGAGTCTCTTGTTTGTCCTGAGCAGTTAATCTGAGCTCTCTTCTTCAGAAAAATCCTCCAGATCCTGCAGATTCATCAGTTTTCAAGCACTTTTGCATATTTGAACCCTTTCCAGCAGCGACTGAATGATTTTGAGATCTGTCTTTTCACACTGAGGGCAACTGAGGGACTCAAACACAACTATTAAAAAAGGTTCAAACATTCAGTGATGCTCCAGAAGGAAACACAATGCATTAAGGGTGTGAAAACTTTTGAACAGGATGAAGATGTCACAATTTTTCTTATTATATTTAAATATAATTGTTTTTCATTTAGTACTGCCCTTAGGAAGCAACAGAAGATACTTTTTTTTCCGGGAAACATGCAAGTAAGTACATTTTACCTTGATATTTGAATTCAAAAGTTTTCACACCCCGACTCTTAATGCATCGTGTTTCCTTCTGGAGCATCAGTGAATGTTTGAAACTTTTTTAATAGTTGTGTTTGAGTCCCTCAGTTGTCCTCAGTGTGAAAAGACAGATCTCAAAATCATTCAGTCACTGCTGTAAAGGGTTCAAATATGCAAAAATGCTTGAAAACTGAAGAATCTGCAGGATCTGGAGGATTTTTCTGAAGAACAGAGCTCAGTTTAACTGCTCAGAACAAACAAGAGACTCATGAACAACCATCACAAAACATAAAAACAGTCATGGATCATCAGGTAACCACACACAGTATTGAGAATCAATGGTTCACATACTTATGAATGGGGTTATTTTAATAAATTCAGCTATTGTTTTGTCTTGTGAACTAAATGTAAACATCTTTTATGTAAAATATCTTACTCAGGACAGTACTAAATAAAAAATAACATGCATTTTGAATGATCTCTCTTATTTTATGAAAATTATTCAAATTTTCACAGATTCTGCAAGTGGTTCACATACTTTTTCTTGCCACTGTAGGTCACAAGCTATAATAAATGTTCTGTGAGGTATTTTGAGCTGAAACTTCACAGACACATTCTGAGGACACCGAAGACTTATATTACATCTTGTAAAAGGGGCATTATAGGTCCCTTTTAATAGAAGTCCGTTTGGCCTGGTTTCAGTTTTATAGCAAAATAAATTAACCTCATTACTTCAAACATGGATTTAAATTATTTTCTTCAACAACATTCTGTTTCTTCCTCATGTATGCTGCCATATTGCTCCCCTAAGTGATATTAAAATATTCTTTGTAGTTTGTAGAACTGCATACACTGCTATGACATTTTATCAGCCCTCTTCGCTGGTCTTTATTGAAGCTTTTTCTATTGTAATAATAAAATACATCATTTAAGCAAGTACATTTTGAAAAAACATCAGGCAAAATGCAAAATGGAGTAGTGAGAAGACTTTGCATGAGAGAGAGACAGAGAGAAAAGGAAAATGTGCAGCAGTCAGGAGAATTCCACCCAACATCTGCTTCTCATTCCAACAATAGAGGCCTTTGATTCTCTCTCTCTCACACACACACACACACTCCGCTGCACTTACTACAGATGTGTAATGTTCAGATGCATACATCAAATGACGTGGATTTTGGAGTTTCATATTATGGTTAGGAGTTCATAAGGGATTGAATTTTACAGGTTTCTAGAAACATTGCCTACACTAAAAGTTAAAGCCAAGCAGGCAAACAGCCCAAAGGGGCTCAATAATGGCCCTAAAATCATATAATATATGACGTGACTGATTAAAGTATCATTTTGAGGCCATTTTAATCTGGCACTGCTGAGCAGGATGAAAACAGAATGGAAGAGAGGATTGCATGATTGCACATTTGTCAGGATGTGTGACGTTACGCCTGACGTCATGTGTGGCATTTCTTTGCTGAAAGGATGGAGAAACTTCCTGGATTATTTTTGAGACAAATAAAACCCACTTATGTATAAAAGGTTCCAGTCAGACTGTTATAATTTGCTACAGTATTAAGGTCTATGTTCCGCCTGTCTTCAGTGTCATCCTGCTGTAACAGCTTGTTTTGCCTTAAGGGATCAAATCTTACCTTATCTTAAAAGACGACTGCTGAAGTGCTGGGGTTTAGCTTTTGCAAACATTCTTACATCATCCGCTGAGCTTTTACCTCTCAGAAAGGAAACATCTAGAACCAATGTAGACAGAAAACCCTTCCAGCAATGTGGAGGAAAATGTACTAAGAAAGAATTAGCAAAAAAAGCAAGCATGAAAGAATGAGAGGTAAGGAAATGCCACTGATAGGTGGAATCCGCATGTCCAGACCTGCTCAGACACTGTTGGTCCACAGTTATTTAGTGTGACTCTAATCTCAGACACATTCCCCTTTTCACATGCACTGAACTGTTTCTTCATGCCGCAGTAGAAGACACAACCTGAGAAGTAGTTTGGTATCAGATTATCTGAA
Organism: Chanodichthys erythropterus; assembly: GCF_024489055.1. NCBI lineage: Eukaryota > Metazoa > Chordata > Actinopteri > Cypriniformes > Xenocyprididae > Chanodichthys > Chanodichthys erythropterus. The sequence goes on along the minus strand of NC_090225.1, from coordinate 23,895,520 downwards.
CTCATCTGAACACCTGCTATTAAATCCACTGTATAAAAACCATTAAAGAAAGCAGATATGTTCTACTTTAACGTAACACAACAGATACAGAAAGCCTTTGGCAAGGGAGGGCTTAAAAATCACAGTCCACTTGTTTTCTGCCAGCTATGATACAGCTTAACTGTTATTACTAATAGGTCCTACTAATTATATTGGTGGGAATTTTTTATTAGAAGAAAACATCAGGTAATTTTTTTTTTTTTTTTAAATACTCCAGCTCTTCTAAATGAAATCTAGGGCGAATAAAATGAAAGTGATATGAACCAGATATAGAATATTTTTTTAATTTTACTGTGCATTGTAACTAAGAAGTTATGTGATGTGATGCATTTATAATATATAATATATAACCAGTAGTAAAATGTAACTATGATCTTTGTAGATCAACTGTGGATGGAGTAACACACAGATGACTTTCAATATGACCTAATTTCAGGTTAAACCATTTTAAACCACACCTGTCGGAATAATTACTGAAAGAGGTTTTATTTATTTATTTATTTATTTTGTCTGAGCATTAAGATGCTTTTTATTTAAAACTTTAAAAGACAAAATAAAAGACATTTTTAGTCCCCATAAACATTTCAATCTATACCTGTCCTGTATATTCAAAAGGGTTTTTAAGAAATTAATACTACTTTTATTCAGCAAGGATGTATTAAATTGATCAAAAGTGACATTCATAATGTTACAAAATATTTCTATTTTAAATTAATGTTGTTGTTTTGTACTTTCTATTCATCAAATAATCCTAACAAAATGTATCTCAGTTTCCACAAAAATATTACGCAACACAACTGTTTTCAACATTGATAATAGTAAGTAATGTTTCTTGAGCACTAAATCAGCATATTAGAATGATTTCTGATGGATCATGGGAAACTCAAGACTGGAGTAATGGGTGCTAAAAATTCATATTTGCTATCTCAATAATAAATCACCTATTAAAAGATTGAAATAGAATATCATATTTACACATATACTACAAAATGCTTTACGGTTTCAGGTGGTTTTTAAGCCATCCATTCCACACACATGCAGCGCTGTGTGGTAAAGAGATTCTGAGTATATGGTTCATCAGATTGCTTTGACTTAAAAAAAAAAAATAAAGGATTTTTAATGATGTATCCAGACAAACACAAAGGCTTACGGCTAAATCTGATTAGGCACCAAAAAAAACAGTATACCTTTAAGCAAGACACTGTATTTATTTTACCATTAAACATGTACATTATTTATACAGCCTCTTTCTTCACTGTTATTTTGTATACACTTTTCAACAAATAGAAATTCCATTCAATCTCATTAATAATAAGTTTGATGACTTTACACCGAGACTAATGCTGACCTCCATCCATTCAATAGGGATGTTAAACAACAAACTCTGACATACTAACACACAAGGATGACTTTAACACAGCTGTCGGAGAAGTAGGCAACACAAAGAACTACATGCACACCACATTAAAAGGACTAGGACGCTGCACACGCAATAACAACAAACCTACAAACAATAGCCATGTCAGCTTAACCCATCCAAGCGAGCCGAGGAACTAATCCATCTTAACCACTATACTGCAACTGAGACAGCCAATCAAAGTGCAAGCTTTCTTTAAATTATAATAAATAAATAAAACATGTCAGGTCACTGACTGATTGACTGGTGGGAGATACAGTTTCTTCAATCACACAGCATGTTCATGAAGAGTGAGATCATAAAGTCATGCTCGCGCAGGTGCACAGGGAAGATCAATATTGACAACCTCTTTTAGAAAAAAATATTAACTTGAGGATAAAAGATGTTCACACTGATGAGACGTCAAAAGCACAAGCAATAGCTGAATTTTAATGTCTTTCTCAAGAGCACTATTTAGGTGGCCTATCCAGATTCAACCTGGCTGCAACCTTTATGTTCAGGGCCGTAACCACCATAGACATTGAGGTGGACAAGTCCCCCCAATAATTAGAAATGGCCAAATTGTTCACAGAAGATGAGCATGATTTTCCACACAAGACTTTAGTTTTAATGGTGAATAGTTTTAATAGTTTTAATGGTTTTAATGGTTTAATGGCAAGATACAAGTAGCTAAACATTTAATATTTGATAACTGTTTTATGATAGAAATGTTCAACTGTTATCGATAGCAATATCCAGTGATGCAAACTACTTTTTTTTAAAATCAAATTTAGCCATTTTGAATTTAAATTAATAATATTCTATCATTTATTAGGGCTGTCCCCTAATCGAAAATCAGTCGATGAGGCTTGGTCGACTAAATTTTAATCAGTCAGTTCAGAAGTAAACAAAAAAAAACAAAAAAACTTAACAACAGTAGCAGAAACAGTGAGCAACAAAATAGATGAAAAAAAGAAAGGAGAAAAAAGCATGATATAACATCTGATCTTATCTTACCTTGACCTTTTTATTATTCGTATACAGTTTGTTTGTTTGTTTGTTTTTCTTTTTTAAATATTGGTAAAAAATCTTTATTTTCGAAGTTACAAAATGTAGCACAAAAGCATCAAATATACTGCTTTTCATTCAAATACTTGGTATAGTTTGGTCTATAAATGATACAAACGTGCTTGTATTCTTCTAGTTGGGCCCTTTAAACAATATGACAAGTCTATCTGTCATGTATTTTGATTTTACGGATCACATTTTCATGTAAAGCAGTTAATTTTCATGCTATGAAAATAGAGCATTTCTAATATGTCAGCAAATTTAAAAGCACTTGTTAAGTGTTGGTCATATTCCTTATATTTACTGTAAAGCCAAGCTTCTAAGCTTTAAAATGTCACCTATTTTTTGTTGGTTAAGCACATGGTTGTTGAAATATTTATGTAAATTTACATCCCTGGACCATATAATGTTTCACTTAACTGTATATTTATTCGTTTGATAAATTTATCTTTATGTCCTACATTTTAAAAATATTTTCATTACATTTAAGGCTGTTATTTATATTATTAGGTCATTTATTTGGTTCACGTTCTAAAAAAATCATGCAATGTTTGCTTGTGTCACTGCTTTATACACACTTACATTACTTAATTTATATCTTAAATACTCATTATTTTGGTTTAGATTGCTTTTAGAGCGATATCATGTGATTGACAGATTGTCCCGCCCTCGCGCCAGTAATCACCTTCATCAGAGAAGAGAAGAGATGTCACTGCAACTGAGGAGGGGTCAAGGCTTGAAATTGCGACACATGCTCCCGAAATTGAGTCTGTGCGACCTCAAAATATTTGGGAGCATTAGTGCAAATGCAAATAATTGGTGCAACCTGTTTTCTAGAGGTGCACTGGTTGACGCCATAAATTGGAAATGGACAGTTTTTGCTCAAAACACACGATCGGTAATTGGTTTTTAGTTCTTGCCCAATGTCTGTTCTGGACTTGCACACAAACTGCACAGCAATAATTTCCCAAAATGTCATTTGTGAGAAAATATTACTTATAAGTCTCTAAACAGGACATTAACAGGCCAGAGAAGAAGGTGCTGAAGACTGACACAAAGGGGAGAACAGAGACGAGCCAGCAGAGAAAATACTATACCAGGCACTGTTCACGATGTACGAAACATAAGATGAAAAATATTAATATTGAATTGGTGGGGGTTTATATGAGAAAAATAAATATTGAATTGGTGAGGGTTTATATGAATGTAGCCTATTTCTAAAGAGAACAAACTGTCTTCAGAAAAGTTTCGATGGCATTTTCTTTTCCTCTTATCTCCGTATAAAGTAGTATTTATAGGTATAGGTATTTATATGATTTTATATGAACCAATAAACGCTATATTTCTGCTGTTCCATTTTCGTTCAGTCCGTCTGCTATTTTTGTTTTATGCAGGTGTGTCTTATGTAGCATAATTTCATAAATCTAAAGTCAGAGACTATTCTAAATCCTATAATTAAATATAATTTAAATAAACAACTGCTCATGCTACATGTGTAGCATCTTTGTTAGGATCATAATTAAAATGCAATGGTGCCTCTTTCAAATGGCTACAGATATTTTTTGTTTAAGACCTGTTATAGAGCAAATAAACAACAAATAAATTTGCTTTAACAAAGAAAGAAGAAAAAAAAAACAGCAACCGGTATCGAAATTGGCCCATTTGCTTTTCAGTCAGCCATGAAAGATCATGATCAGTGCACTCTTTCCATTCCTCTAAAATAATGTGGTGTTGTTTTAAATAAAACTAATCTATATATTATATAAAAACTAGTTGTGGTGCATGCTCCTAAATTTTTGGTGCTCCTCACTTTTTGAAGTTCGAAGCACCAGGTCTATCAAGTAAAATTTAATTTCGAGCACTGGGAGGGGTTATTTTGTTCGAAACTACAATTTGTTAGATTTATTAATGGACATTTATTACAAATATTCCATTAAAAATAGGAATTGTCCATTTAATTTCATGGTAACAAAGTATTTTTAGGGACATTTCCAAGTCAACGTAATCAGATGAGCAATTTTCTCCAGAATCGCTTAATCACACAGCATTTTGCACAGACAGACAAGTTACACCAGAGATGGCAGAGGAATCTTTACTCTCTTGGGAGAAATCTTTTTTTGAACATCTATTCTAGCTGCCTTGAGGCAAATAAGACTTCACGAACACACCCACAAACACTCGCACACATATACACGCACAAATGAAGGGCAGCTCAGCAAAGAAAACATCCTGAGGTTAAAAAAAAGGAAAGAAAACAAAGGAGAGCAGAAAATGCTTCCTGTCACCAAACCAACACAAACAAACACACAAAGCAAATTTAACATTATGCCGGACAAAACTGCCCTCATCATTCTTCAGGGCACGACATGAGAACACACAGGATGTGACTACAGATCAACTCAGGCAAACCTGCATCCAAGTAAACACACTGACGAATCTTAAATGACGTTGCTGATTTGACACGTTTGGCTGGCAGGAAGGAATCCTACTCTGGATAAAATCACAAAGACTTTGAGAATCAAATGACAAAATTATATGAACATAACTTGATTGAACTACGAGTGTTCTAGATTTGAGGTAAAGAAGCAAAACTAAATTATACATCAAATATACAATTGATCAAGGACTCAAAATCAATTTAAATCTCTCAACAAGTTATTTTCAAGGGGCCAATGGAAACAATCCCCCTGGTGGTAAACAGAACGATGGCATAAACCGTTTCCGAGGCCTACACTTCAACCCTACAAACCCATCAATGTGTTAAACACATTACAGATTGTGAGTGCTTATAGAAAATCACTGTGACACAAGAGAGGATAAACTTGAGACCCTTAAACACCGATTGGTGTAGAGTTGCACTGGGCTAATATTAAACCCGCCCTGACCGCAAAGAGGAAATTGTGAACATTCCTGAATCCGAGAGAGAGGGAGGGAAAATAAGAATGAACTTTTCCGATTCATGTCCTGACGCAATTAACCTGCATGTTCTGTTGAGTCTGAGATCACTTCCTGACTGTTCGGGGTCCCTATGTTATACATGTACAAATTTAACAATTAAGCGATTAAAGTGATTGTTTCACAACATAGTTGTAACCCTTATTACCCTTACCCTATTCATTTTTAAAACACTGTTGAAAAATACAATAAATAAAATATATCAAAATAAAAAAAGACCCCTAACAATGTACACCAATCACAAAAACTTAATGTTTAATATCTGAAATCCCATATTTACATAATTGTCATGGGCAGACTTCTAAAACATTAAATGTTCCCACAAAATTCAGTATCAATAGCCAATATGTCAATATTAAGAATGTAATGCAGTCTAGGTGGGCAGCACACAGGTTGAGACACAGCCAATGGTTCTCATTACAGCAGACCTTAACTTGGACAAACTCCACATTACCGCATTGAGCTGACTGGGTGCTATAAACCAACCCAAGTACCAACACATTACTCCAGAAATAGCCAGTGGATGCCATATTATGGTCTAAAAGTAGATGCATGACCGAAAACGTGAATTTGAGCATTAGAAATCCCTTACCATCCCTCAAAATACATCAGTATAAACCAACATACCATAGTGAAACAATGCAAGAAGCTTTCAGAATCGTGTCACTTTGTTGTGAAACATCTCAGAAAGTGGCGGCTAATGCCAAGTTACCACACTTTTACTATAGTAAAATTAACTGTAGTAACTGGCTTCTTGGTGGAAACTCTCGTCACCATGGTAAATTTACAAGGCAGAGTACAAACACACCGCTGTGTTTTGGTCGAGCTCCGTCGAGTCTGGTGTGTGCGCGCGCGTGTGCATGTGTGCGTGATTCTGCGGGCCAGCGCTGCCACGTAGAATAAGTTATTTGGGAAATGCAAGGAGACGAACCCCTCTGTAAATCCTGACCGCCATTCAGATGAAATAATAAAGTTAAAACAAAAAAAACTCACCTTTTTGGTGGCGATAATTCCGCGTATTCCCAAAGTATTCCCAAACACACCTTCTTCCATGTAACTCTTGCTTTGATTCCTCTACTGCGCTCGCCAGTCTAGCACATAATCCCGAACTGCGGACTCAACCCCATCGGGCTCCCCAACACTCACAAATCACTATACATGTGGAGGGAATTTCCCAACCGTGTGTAGGAGGGGTGACGAACACAAAAGGAATCGGCCGGAAACGCGTCCGTTACGCGGCGTCTCTTTCCCTCAGTTTTTAAAAGCAACGCAGCTGCTGTGCAATCTTTGTGCGGTCGAGGTGTTTACATTTAACCAAGCGTGTGCGAAAGACCACCCCTCTGCAGCTGACGTTGGTAGCGTCCACGGCTGCTCAACATACCTTTCCCTCAACCCGCAGGAGAACCGACTAATCCTGATACTAAAGCGAGGGCTTACGTTATGAATATTAATGAGGTCCTGTGGACGTTGCTTAGCAACCCTCCCGGAGCGTCCAGTAAAGTATTCAAATTAATATTAATAAAACAAGCCTTCTCTATGACAGGATTTGTGTTGCAGCCAATCACATAGGCGTATTAGGCAAACGTCACGTTACGTGATTAATATTCATAAAACAAGCCTTCACTGTAGTAGAATTGGTTCATTCGCAGTGTGCTGAGAAAGAGGGCCAGTTGCATATGCATATATTTTATGTTAAGACTGTTTTTTGACCAACTAGCATTTAGTTGGGGGTAATCAGTCTTTTTTTTTGCGGTATCAAATTAGACCAAAATACTTTTTTATATTACTGACTTTAAAAAGTTGTGAACAGTCTTAAAGAAAAAAATACTGATGACTAACTTGACTAGTCTTACAGTTTATGCAACCGGCCCCTGGAGAGGGGTCTCAGGCGTCACTTTTGCGCATGTACTACAAATACAGCACACAGTAAGTGAGGGAGAGAGTGGACTGGAATAACTGTGCAGTGTTGCCAAATCATATAGATCATCTGCACTTATTATGGAAAACTGGGAAAGACTTTAATTTCTGCATTTTATTTTCCCCAGCTTTATCATCACTTGTGTTTTGCATTCACTGTGTTTTTTAGTCATTAAAATGTCTACAACTCAAAAAAATATATAGCCTATCTATTTATATAGATAGGCTTGAAATATATATATATATATATATATATATATATATATATATATATATATATATATATATATATATATATATATATATTTCAAGCCTATCTATTATAAATAAATTTTTTGATTTTCAAGCCTATCTATTATAAATACATTTTTTTGATAAATTTTTATATATATATATATATATATATATATATATATATATATATATGCCATTGAATTTTGAATGTTGTCAACATTTAGGAGGATTAGGGCGGTGAATTGTGCTTATGTTGTGGGGTTTAGGGTTAGGGTTTAGTCATTCTAAAGTTTCTGGGTTGGGATTGCAGAGTTTATTGCTTACAATAGAATAAAAATACACCTTTGCTAAGTGAGAAGGGGAAACTAACTAAAATAAAGAGAGAACAAATGGAGACTGTTTCAGGTCATGACCCTGAATGAGATTCTCAAGAGTGTGAGAACATACAAACTCACTGCTGGTGTGAGTGTTTATTATCTGTGTGAATGTGAGGACCCAAACATGTTGTTATGAGATTCCTCATGATGAGTCCTTGATGTTCACAGTCACCCAGTGCACTGCACTCAGGCACTTATAATGGCATAGGGGAGAATGAGAAGAGCGGAAGAGCGACTGTGTATTCAGACATAAAATAAACTAATTCTTTGTTTTAGATCTCAAAGAATCATGATTTTTGTTGACTAAAACTAAAAATAATTTTTGTTAATTGAAATATAGCTGAAATAAAATGAATGATAAATATTAGATGAACTATTGAACTTGAAATATTGAAAAATATTTGAAATGTTGCACTGTCAACTAACTGAAATAAAATAAGAAGTAATTACTAAAACTGAACTAAAAATTAAATAAATAATAGATATCTTAAAAAGTACAAACTAATAAAAATGACAAAAGCAAATAATGAAAATACTAAAACCTAATCTAAAATTAAAAGGAAAACTGAAAATATAAAGGATAATATGAAATATAAATAAAAAAAATAAAAGTAATTTAATATTATTCATAAAAACTATTAATAAAAATGTCTTTCAAGAGACATTACACAATGAAATGCGGTGTTTGAAAATACAGGAAAAAATAGTAAGCTTATCAATAAGGTCATCAGAAATAGAAAGTATGTGTCACAAAATTAAAAACATCTGACAGTTTAATAATAAGGCCTTCTGAAGGGCTTAAAGGTGCACTGTTGATATGTGAGATCAACCCAAACAAACATACCCCTCCACCCCCAAAATGCAGTGGATGTCTTTTTATCATAGCAGAAAACTAAGCAAAATAAAGCTTCGCAAAAAATAAAGGGAAGATGATGAACGATAAGAACAAAAAATGAGCATACAGTACATGAGTAAATACAAGCAAGAGTTTGTTGTTAGTCGCCAACAGCACACACTCAAACCAATGTTACTCACGTATAAGCAGAAACAATGCAACCTCTGCATCTGTTTTCAGGCCTTCCCACTTAGGTCTCTTCAGCTCAGGAAAGCTTTTCTAATATTAACACGGGTCCTAAAGCTCTTGCCTGATCATAACACTTCTCAGTGATATTCCTCTGACCTTTTCTCTTTTGTAATGTCTCTCAGCCATCTCTCTTTCTACAGTCTTTCTTCAAATCTCCCTCTTGCACAGCTCACTCTCCTCCCCCATCATGAATGTATACGCCCCCTACTGCTGATTGGCTACATGTTTGTTTTCAACAGCGTTTTTCAGAAATCATTTACTGCGCCTTTAAAGCAGAAACGTGCTGCTCATGCTTTTGCTTAAGTGTTTATATTAATTTTTCAGTGCAAAGATGTGTTAGTGTTTTAAAATATCTTTTTATTGGTGTGCACACCGATTTGCGTGGGTGAATGTCTGGTTCTGAGTTACAGACATAATTCCTGTGGTTTTTCCTCAATGTAAACAGTCATTTTAGTATCCTGCACATATGCAAGTTCAAGACAGGAGTTTAAAAAAGATCATAATAAAGCCAAAAATATTTTTCTTTAACTTACATAACCCAAAACATCCTTCAGCATTTTATTTTTGCAGATGTGTAGTAATTTGGCTCTTTAAGACTTCTTTGAGGAAGCTACTGTTTCATAAACCCGACTGATCATGTTCTGATGTTGAAAAGATCTGATGTCATGTAGCTTCTGGTTTGTGTTGCTCTCTCATGTCTCAGTCTAATGGGGTTTTGAATTATAACTGCTTGGCCTTTTTTTAATCAGGTATTTTAGTGGGAAAAGAGGGTTGATTTTGTAGTTTATGTTGCAGGAGGATATAGAGAAGATTTAAGTAAATATTTGGTCCTCCTGTTTGGGTTTCTGTGTGCAGTCCAGAGTCCAGAGACATTACAGTTTCACTGAAGACAAAGCATACTGTAGTCACACATGAAGGTCAAAGACCTGCTACAGCATGTGCTTAGTTTTGGTCATGTGGTTTACACTTTTTTGTCTATTAACATATTCAAACTACCAACAATCTAAATGGATTTGCCTCCAGTTTAAAATGTTTTGTTTAGTGTCATTATCAATAATGTACATCTAAATGTTTCCTGTACTAATTTCCATTATACCTGTCTGTGCAGGTATGATGCTCTTTTTGTAATTTCTCCTCTGTAATATCCTTAATCCTATAAGTCGCTGTTGTTGGTAAAGATCAAGCAGACCAGCTTTTCTGTGGTAGGCAAAACAGCTTTATTTTTATACCGACCCTAACCTGCTTAAAGACGCCTATCAACTGTCTGTGTAAGATTAAAGGCTGTGTGTATGTGTGACCTGAATTCCTGTGTGTTTGTATCATCCCTGATGAACTGGATAAAAACAGGTCTCTTCAGGGAGATTGACTTTTTTGTTTTGTGTGTGTGGACACAAATGACTTTGAAAAAAATTAATAAGGAATATAAAGTCATTTATCAATAATAATAATGAAAGATTTTTATCAGCAACCTAATGTGTGAACTCAAATGTCCAGATATACAGGTGCTGGTCATATAATTAGAATATCATCAAAAAGTTGATTTATTTCACTAATTCCATTCAAAAAGTGAAACTTGTATATTATATTCATTCATTACACACAGACTGATAAATTTCAAATGTTTATTTCTTTTAATTTTGATGATTATAACTGACAACTAAGGAAAATCTTAAATTCAGTATCTCAGAAAATTAGAAAATTACTTAAGACCAATACAAAGAAAGGATTTTTAGAAATCTTGGCCAACTGAAAAGTATGAACATGAAAAGTATGAGCATGTACAGCACTCGATACTTAGCTGGGGCTCCTTTTGCCTGAATTACTGCAGCAATGCGGCGTGGCATGGAGCCAATCAGTCTGTGGCACTGCTCAGGTGTTATGAGAGCCCAGGTTGTTCTGATAGTGGCCTTCAGCTCTTCTGAATTGTTGGGTCTGGCATATCGCATCTTCCTCTTCACAATACCCCATAGATTTTCTATGGGGTTAAGGTCAGGCGAGTTTACTGGCCAATTAAGAAAAGGGATACCATGGTCCTTAAACCAGGTACTGGTAGCTTTGGCACTGTGTGCAGGTGCTGTCCTGTTGGAAAAGTTGGTCAGCAGCAGGTCACCATAAAGTTGGTCAGCAGCAGGACGCCTGAAGTGCTCTAAAACTTCCTGGTATATGGCTGCGTTGACCTTGGACCTCAGAAAACACAGTGGACCAACACCAGCAGATGACATGGCACCCCAAACCATCACTGACTGTGGAAACTTTACACTGGACCTCAAGCAACGTGGATTGTGTGCCTCTCCTCTCTTCCTCCAGACTCTGGGACCCTGATTTCCAAAGGAAATGCAAAATTTACTTTCATCAGAGAACATAACTTTGAACCACTCAGCAGCAGTCGAGTCCTTTTTGTCTTTAGCCCAGTCGAGACGCTTCTGACGCTGTCTGTTGTTCAAGAGTGGCTTGACAAAGGAATGCGACAGCTGAAACCCATGTCTTGCATACGTCTGTGTGTAGTGGTTCTTGAAGCACTGACTCCAGCTGCAGTCCACTCTTTGTGAATCTCCCCCACATTTTTGAATGGGTTTTGTTTCACAATCCTCTCCAGGGTGCAGTTATCCCTGTTGCTTGTACACTTTTTTTCTACCACATCTTTTCCTTCCATTCGCCTCTCTATTAATGTGCTTGGACACAGAGCTCTGTGAACAGCCAGCCTCTTTTGCAACGACCTTTTGTGTCTTGGCCTCCTTGTGCACAGTGTCAATGGTCGTCTTTTGGACAACTGTCAAGTCAGCAGTCTTCCCCATGATTGTGTAGCCTACAGAACTAGACTGAGAGATCATTTAAAGGCCTTTACAGGTGTTTTGAGTTCAATATTGAACCTTTTCACAACATTCTAATTTTCTGAGATACTGAATTTGGGATTTCCCTTAGTTGTTTGTTATAATCATCAAAATTAAAAGAAATAAACATTTGAAATATATCAGTCTGTGTGTAATGAATGAATATAATATACAAGTTTCACTTTTTGAATGAAATTAGTGAAATAAATCAACTTTTTGATGATATTCTAATTATATGACCAGCACCTGTATCAACAATGATAATGAAAATTTGTATCAGTAATGGTAATAAAAACTAGGTTTTTACATTTTCTCAATAAAATGATACTTGTGCAAATCCTATGTAAGAGGATTGGGGGTGATTGCTATGTGGTGGACCCAAGTATGAACAATAGTAATGTTGATGCTATTTCTATTATAGAAATAGCATTTTAATTCTAGCATTAAAGTCAAGTCAAGACATCTTCATTTATATAATGCTTTTCACAATACTTATTGTTTCAAAGCAGCTTCACAGTGACAATAGGAAAATTATTATCGAGCTAAAGTTGGTTTTTGATTGAATCACTTCCGTTGTAAAAATTGTTAATTATTACTTTAGGGGCCGATTAAATGACACCTTTCCTACTGAAAAACCGAATACCTTTAATGCATTCTTGCCGTTCATTTACATGTTTAGTCTATAAAGGTTTGGGTGTTTGAGTGTGTATGTGTGCAGAAGCTTGGTCTTTTTTTTTCTTTCTTTTTTTAAGTGATATTTGCCAAATTTCTTGTCTGGTCCGCATAATACAGAAAAATGGATGCTGAAGGCAGCTGGACATAGTGGTGTATTAGAGGTAAAAAAATATCAAACCGATCATTTCGTGTCTTTGGACATCAATGTGTCGTCACGATCCGCAGGGTTTAATTTGGATTTGTCTGTGCATGTTTTTTTTTACTCTTAAAGAAGAAGTTCTCATTGCCATGGATTATACGGCAACGGTTGGAGTTAAAAATCATAATTTGTGTTCTACTGAAGAAACAAAGTCACCTACATCTTGGATGCCCTGGGGGTAAGCAGATAAACATCAAATTTTTAACTATCCCTTTAACAATATTAAGAAGAGGATCTATGATCTATGATAAGCATCTCTTTCAATAGCTTATTCGGTATAGGTTCTAATGTTGTTAGAAGCTTAGACAATTCTTCCTGTTCTAAAGCAATGAATGAATGGAATTTTCCTCAGGGACACTACAGTGCACTGTCTGAAACGATACTGTAGTAGACGGTTGCATGGTTATAAGTTGAAGTTGAAGCTCTATTTCTCGTTAATTTAGCCACTGTATCAAATAAATACCTAGGGTTGTGTTTATTTTCTTCTAAAAGATTTGAGAAATAAGCAGATCTAGCAGTTTTTAAGGCCTTTTTTTACTCACTCATTCTCTTTCCATGAAATACGAAGAACTTCTAGTTTTGTTTTCTTCCAGCTGCACTCCATTAAAAACAAAACTAATATTATCCTACAATTCTTTGTACACACGCACAATACCTCTTTTTTTAACATGATAAAAGAAAAAAGGCATTGTCAAACATCAGGAACCTGCTGTGTTCAGAATGGAAAGTAAGTCAGTGCCTGTTGTCCTGAATAAATCTTTAGATGCTATGATGTTTTTTCAGAAACTCTAATTGTGTCAGCAACCCTTTTATAGCACTTACACAGTTTATTGCAGAAAGTATTGTGGCAGTTTGCACAGACATTTAAATTTGCTGAATATTTCAAATACAAATCCACATACAAATACGCTATGGATGTGGGCATCATCATCAAAGAGGCTTTCCTGTGGAAAAAACATTCTTAAAAAAATGATCTGCATGATCTGTACTACAGAACTTTATTTATTTATTTATTTATTTCCACTGCTACTAAGACAATAATGCAAGGTTTTAACTGGAAAAACCTTTATGCCAGCAGCTGAGAAATTAAAATCTTCTGACCCAATAAATTAAAGCATCTGAAATTCTCATTGGACTCAAAGAGATGACAGAGTTAAAAGAGAGACATCAAACTATATGAAGAAGGCTGCCTAACATTTCTCGTAAAAAAAAAAAAAAAAAAAACACAACGCATTTTTCTTTTTAAAAACGAGAAATTCATAGCAGTGTAATAAAAAGAGTCGCGTTTTTGACTATCTACAAATAAAATTTAATGAACTGAATTAACACTGAACATACCTCAGCTGAACAATGACACTATTTTCTTTTTATAGCTGCTTTATAGCAGAATTGATCTAGGTTTGCATCATTAAATCCTTATTTTCTTGTTTATCCCTGTGAAGCTGCTTTGAAATGATATATACTGTATAAAGTGCAATATAAATAAAAGTGTCTTGACAATGTTATACGAGAAAAATATTACACAACTTTTAACAAGTTAGCTATCATTATGTACCTCACTGACAAAAGGGGCATGTAGAAATATAGTGTAGCCCTGGGGTTCTTAACTCTTGCCATCAAGGTCCAATTTCCTGTAGAGTTTTCTGTCAAACACACCAGCCCATGCTAATCAAGGTCAACCTTTGATCAACTTTGGAGCTAAATTCTACAGGAAAGTGAACCTCGAGGGCCCTAGTGTAACGTACGGAAGCGTAACAGCGGAGCTGTGGAACCAAGTGCAGGCTTTATTAACAAAAAAAAGAGTGTAGTCGAACAGGCAGTAGGTCAATCACCAGCAAACAGTAAAAGGAAGGGCAAGGCAAAAGAGTAATCCAAAAACAAAGGCAATGGTCAAGGCTGGCAGCGAACAATCATAAAACACAGGCATGCGAACATAAAACTATACAATACTCAGTAATGTGTGCGTTAGAATGCAGCTTATAAAGTGTCACTGATGGGAAACAGGTGTGTGTGATTAGTTCCTAGATGGGGAATTGTGGGAAATGGAGTCTATATGACAACATTGATGAACACAGACCCAGGGCACATATTACAGAGCCCCCTCTCAAAGGAGTGGCTTCCAGACACTTCTAAGCAGTCCAGGAGGGAGGTGGAGCAGAGGCGGAACAGGGGGAGGGATGGTGGGCCAGACCCGTGGAGTGAAAGAGGGCCTGGAGACTGTGGAGAACCAGGGAACCAGGGAGGAGCAAGCTGAGCATATGACCAGAGTGGATCAGATAGATTCAGGCGGCCAGGGCGGAGCAGGCTGAACAGGCAGCGAGGGCAGAGCAAGCAGGGTTCTGAAGTAGACTCATGGACTGGAGCGGGCTCTGGAGCGAATTCTTCAACTGAAGTGTAGTACACAGCCCAAACACACCAGATAGCCATTGCTGTAACAAGGGAGTGCGGTTGTCAGTGGGACCACCTCTGTGACTCCCAGACTTGATACCACTGTAGAGATACCAGCTGCTTGCACCGACATCAGCGGTGTGTCCTGTAGACTTGAAGCCATTCTCAAATGCCTAGGGGCTGCCTTGATAGCTTCATGTGCAATGCTCATGACGACCGGGAATACTGACATGGCGTCCATGATGGCTGAAGACTCCGGCAAGGCACCCATGAAGGCTGGAGACTCTGGCATAGTGTCCGTGAAGGCTGGAAGCTCTGGTGTGGCGACGGTGATGGCTGAAGGCTCTGGTTTGGCGGCCATCTTGGCTGAGGACTCTGGCGGCCATGACGGGAAGAGACTCTGGAATGGTGGCCATGATGGAACGAGACTCTGGAATGACGGCCATGACGGGACAAGACTCTGGAGTGGCAGCCATGATAGCTGGAGATTCCTCCTCCACAACCTCGACAGTAAATGCAGAGCCGCTCAGCTGTAATTCCATGTTAATATAACATTCAAGAGATTCATCACGCTAGGGTGATGTTATGTCATAAGGGAGCTGAGCAGCTCAGATAGCCCTCCACGAAAAAATATCATTAGGCATACGTTATCCATATGAGTCAAGTGAGCCACCTCTACAAAGTCCCTCACTTAATCCTCAATTGGCCGATGTCTTGATGGAGATGCATAATTTGTGCTGCTGGATTCATTGTTCGTTGTTCGTTCTGGTAAATTTATTTGCATTAAACAAACCACTCTGTTCGATTATGATAATAAATTAATATAATATAACAACAAATACCAATTTGCAACATCAAGCAGCATAACGCACTGTTAAAAATGGCTGCAACTACTCTTACATTAAAGTTGCGATAAAACAGAAGTAGCGACAGATCTTTTCTTTTGAATTGTGACGTAGGCCTACATCTTAGTGAAACTGAATTTAAAAAAATGTAGATAATGGAAGGCAACTAGCATCTTAAAGGGGTTGTTCATTGCGATTTCACTTTTTCAACTTTAGTTAGTGTGTAATGTTGCTGCTTGAGCATATACATTGTCTGCAAAGTTACAGCACTGAAAGTTCAATGCAAATGGAGATAATGTCTTTTTAAGTTATGGCAGTTTAATGCCTACAAAAACGACCGGTTTGGACTACAACGAGCTTCTTTCTGGGTTGGTAAACCCTGCAATTAACATAAACCCTGCCCACAGGAACACGCAAAAAAGTGGACGAGGCCATGTCGTGTGCATATAAGTCTTCTTCCTAGGGACACTGGACTTCAGGAACACTGTGTAAAATTTATGTTTAATTCTATTCCTGACAATTATAATGCTAATTTAACTGTCTGTGCTGCACATTTTACGGAAGACAGCTTCCAGAATCTACACGAGTTCAATGCTGGATTTGCACAAAGGCTATTACTGAAAGATGGAGCAATTCCCACTTTAAAATCAAAAGCTGCTGTTTATGGGCCCCAACCTGTAAGTATGTTTTATTTTTGATAAAGTTATACAGTTTCTGGGACGTAAACAAACACCAAAGCAGTTATTTTCTCCAACAAATGCCTACAAACACCAACAAACTTCTACGTAATCACACCAGCGAACTTCGGTTGGTGTTTGTTGGCGTTTCTGTTATCAGTGTACAGCATTGTTTCATTACGGCTTTTATGTTGTGTTTACCCACATGCTCATTCATGCTATAAATTAAACATTACCTTTACAAAAATGCTACTACTCAGTCATGTATTCAGCTACAGCAAAGCTTTAATCAGAACACTATGGGGCAGCAGTGACATTTACAAGTCACAGCAAATCTAAACACTTTGACACAAATACAAACAAAAATACTTAACATTCATAAATGTCCATTAAAAGCCGTGCTTGCAGAGGTTCTGCTTGACCCTCTTCATCATTACTGCTACCTGGGTTTGATTTGGGCTCAAATTATTTATTATTTACTAAATTATTGGGTTTTATTAAATTATTTACGTTCCCACCGAAGCAAAGACTGGACTTTGACCGAAGCGCATGCGAAGTTTGCCCATAATGGTAAGGGCCGTGGCGTTTCCAGACAACGTGAATCGTGTTTTTCAATGGCTCTGGTGACAATGTATTCCAATCTTAGTCCATTGCGTATTTCTGAGGGATGTGCTTCATAGAACCAGGAACTCAACAGAGCGTTTTTAGGAGAAGGGAAACAGCAGTGTAGAATAAAGGTAAAATATATGAAAAATACGGCATTTTTTTTAAAACGAAGCATTAAGACATGTTAAACTGCGTCCCATAAACACAATCAAGCCTAGAAAAAAAACAGTGAACCACCCCTTTAATGCGTAATTACGTCTTAACACGTAATTTACACGTTAACACATAATTTACTCATTAATACATAATTACGTTAGTTAAGACATTAGTTTCGCACACTTGGCTCTATTGGCCTTTCATAATGTAGAGATATGGCTGTGGCACTCAAAAGTAAAGGCAAATAAACGCAAGCTTACAGGGTCGGAATGATTGGAGAAGTCCTGAATGCGTCAACAATTCTTGTTGTTTTCACAGAAAGGTCCAGCTATGATATTTTGATTAAACAATAGCCTATATCCATGGATGAATTGTTCACAACATGATTGATCTACAACATGCATTTAGATAGAGTGAATTTTTATTTCATGCCAACTTTAAAAATAAGGTTGATGCTAGAAAATCAACATTACATTATGTCACTACAGGCATTCCTTTAGCAAGGCTGAGCATGGTTATCTTACGGTACAGAGAAATAAGAGCTGTAGGCTCTGTTTACACCTTGGATCACTAGTGGACAACGCTAGATACAGGTGTAAACTGGATCTAAAGAGCTTGTCCAATTTTTACAACTGACAGAAGGGGTCAAAAGTGGACAAAAGAGATGGATTAAAATACCAGGTGTAAAGGAGTATGTCTATCCCTTGTCTAGTGATCCAATCGACCAAAACACACCTTAATACCAGGTGTAAACGGGGCCATAAATGTTTTCTAATTGTACTATACTGAATTGTGCACAAATACAACTGGAGCCACATTTAAAATATTCCAGCATTGGAAATATACTCCAGTGTCTTGTTATAAAGCTGTTTTGTGCTTCTGTTTGAAACACTTTCTCCAAACTGTCACCAGATCAGTTCCTTCTGCTACCATCATGCATTGACCAATGAACCTTCAGCTTTATGAAAGGTGTATGGAATGACACAGCATGCTGATACACACTGGTGCTGCTCTCTCTCCCAGTGGTTCCATTCTCAGGAAGAACAGTGAAACCTCAGAGTAAAAACAGCATTGTTTTCTCAAACAATCAAGACTTTTAAAGCCTACAACAATTTACTCATTCACAAACAGCCTCAGTGCAGAACACTTCTTATGTTTACTGTTGGTGAGTGAGTGCTTGACCTTTCAGTATCCCAGCGCCCACAGCAATGTGAATTGTGAAGGCAAAGTCATGTCCTTACTGCCACCGTGACACTGCTGATTTGACAAAACAAGACCAGGACAAGACCCCAGATGGGGAAAAAATCAGGCCTAAACAAACTCAAAGGAAACCACTTCCTTTCCCAGTATTTCCTCCCTTTCTGTGCTTAAATGTCATTAGATTAAATCAGTAACACTTTACAATAATGTTCCATTTATTAAAGGTTCTCTAAGTGATGTCAGACGTTTGTAGGCCAAAACATTTTTTGGCATCTCCTCACTATCCGACAGCTGCCTGTCCCCTGAACACACTGAAAAAAACGCGGTCTCTGTAGTCGCCACAAGCTCCGAAAATGGCAATAAAAACAAACTGGTGCAGCCTGGACCACGAATCATAATAAACATGCTCCAGCCAATAACCAACAAGAATGATTTTAAATGTGCGTTCATGACTGTTTCAGGAAGCATGGAGGGGAGGGGAGGAGGAGGAGGAGGGAGGGCCTCTGTTTTGTTTGACAACACTTCGAACGTCAACAGGAAGTTACTCCACCAAGGATCACTTAGAGAACCTTTAACATTAGTTAACTACATTAGACACATTAGAAAAATACTTCTAAAGCATTTATTAATCTTAGTTAATGTTAAATTCAACATTTACTAATACATTATTAAAATCAAACATTTTATCCTTTGTTAGCTAGCATGAACTCACAATGAACAATTGTATTTTTATTAACAAAGATTAATAAATACTGTAACAAATGTATCACTAATTGCTCATAGTTAAAGGTGCAGTGTGTAAATATTAGCGGCATATAGTGGTGAGGTTGTGAATTGCAGTTTGGAAAGCTACGGTGGCCAACACAGGACAAAAATGTCGTCATCAGAGACAGCAGAGAGAAGCCAGTCAAGCAAATGCGCTCTGTAGAGTAGTTTGTCTGTTTAGGGCTTCTGTAGAAACATGTAAGGGGACCCACGGTGTATGTAGATAGAAATGGCTCATTCTAAGATATTAAAAATATAATGGTTCCTTATGTAAGGTCTTTATACACCACTGAAAACATATAGTTATGTATATTATATTGCATTTAGATCATCCTAAAATTTACACATTGCACCTTTTATGCATTAACTAACGTTAACTAATAAGACTCTATTGTAAAGTGTTACCATTAAACTAAACCTGCTTCAGTGCAAATACTTAAATTCATCTGGCCAGACAATTTTCGTTTAACAGATTAATAATATATTCAGTCAGAATAATCTATTTTAGAAACAATTTAACACAACTTTTAATGCCTCTGAGCTCAGACTGTAGCCGGGCAGAGAAAACAGATAAATACATCCAGATGTTCTTGCCGTTTGTAACTGGAGACCACTGGACCTAAACAGATCTCTCAGACCCATAACATACAGGGCCAAAACTCAATCTTTAACCTTCACAGCTTTATATTTGCAGAATGCATTTGCTTCAGTTTCTTTTTTAGCTTATATGTATGGCATTGCATGCATCTTAAAAAATTCCAACCCAGGCTCATTGGAAAAACAGACATAAAGAACTCAAAGGCTTATAGAAGAAAGTTTCATACTTGCTTCGGCAAATGCATTTTTATGTAACGTTTGCTTTTGATAACACTATCAGAAATGAAATGCCGCGATACGTAGAACAACCAACGTAATAAAACATTGCCAGATTTACGTTAATCTGTTTCGGTTAAAATGGAAACGGAACTCGCTTTTAGCGTCATTTCACGTTGAAAGTGTCACGAAACTTGCAAGACTCAGCGTAATCATTTAGCAGAAATGTCACCACAGGCACTTTTTTTTTTAAATTAGCGCTGGGTTGAAAAAAAATCCCATAATAATAAATGCAAAAATGCAAACATGTCTTTCATGCTTTACAGAAGAGTGCTCACACAATATGTTTACAACATAAACATGGTTTATGAGGATACTTCCTGTGTCATCGTAACCCAAATGGCTTAAAAAACATACTAAACTGTGTGTTGTTTTTTTTTTTAATTCAAAAAATGCAGTTTCCTGTGATGGGTATAGGCAAAGTCCCTTTAAGACAAGTCATTTCACTCGGCGGCCATCTTTGAAACGCCTCTCGGGCATCCTGGCATCATGCAGCTCCTATCTCTTTGAATGGGGAAACATCAGATTCTCCAAAACTGTTCGTCAACCTTACGATTAAATTTGATATTTGAAATCACCAATGAAATCTAACAACAACCGACTCATAAATTTAGTTTCTAAACGCTCGAATCATGACAAAAAAACTTTTTTTCAGGCTGGATCAAGCTAATGCGCATGCGCAGACCTAAATGCGCGTCTCTTCGGAGGCGCGCGTCTGACTGTTTCTATAGAAACCGGTGATTCTAACGGCCGCTGAAGTGACGCGATGACTTTACCAGTCGGCGATTGGCTCTTGGCGTTAGAAGGCGGGACTTATTCCGCCATATTGCGCGTTACACTTTCTCCCATTCAAAACCTGTCTATGTTCAAAACAATACGAGTGACACGTCTTGTGTTATTCTATAGTCTTTGGTATAGGTTGGGGTAGGATTGGGGTAGGATTGGGGTAGGGTTGGGGTAGGGGTAGTGTAGGGGGATAAAATATACAGTTTGTACAGTATAAAAACCATTATGTCAATGGAAAGTCCCTGTAAAGTATGTGTGTGTGTGTAATCATATATTCCCTAGCAGCGCATAGGCTACAATGCTGCAGTCAGAAGAAAATCACTGCATTTTTAGTAGTTCTTTCATTTCAAAATTCAAAGTGAAAATTATGAGAGTGTGTGTGTGTGTGTGTGTGTGTGTGTGTGTGTGTGTGTGTGTGTGTGTTTGTATATATATATGTGTGTGTGTATTGTGAGGCCTCCTCAGGAAATGGGTTTGGGTGGAGTTGTAATATGGGGTTGGAGAGACAGAAAAAGTTCTAAATTAGGCAGCCAAAAGCACAATGTCTCTATTGCTCCTTAGCGGTAAACAGTCTGTATAGAGAGGAGCAACTACTGTTTATTTTAAGACATAAAATTATATAAGGTTATAGAGTTATTGTGCAAATTTATATTAAGGTATCATATTATTATATCTTGATAGTTGCGAATCCTAGATATAGTTTGGATCTGTTCATTAGTATAAGTCTATGGGATTAACACCATTTTATCATCAAGCAGGTGGAAATCATAGCTTTAATAGCTTAGAAATGGAGCAATCACAGCTAATTTCTTATCGGAGCATCTCTCTATTTAAATGCCATGGCAACCAGAATTACCAAAGAATTAGAAAGACTGCCATGTGCATCCCAGCACACCATTAACTCATAAACACGAATGTTCAAATGAATCAGTGAAGTAATGAGTGTAATCTCTGGACTCTCATTTTCTGATTATTTTAGATGATTGTGTGTGAGTGTTTGAGTGGTCCCATGTTTCTGTCATGCACTTGGGTCTGAAAGTGTGAGTTTTTGGGAGGTACAAGTTCATGGGAAAATAAATCAGTCACAACCACATTCCAGCACCTGCTGGCCACATCACTGTCCTCCTACAAAACTCGAGTTTCACACACACAGAATTTGGTTTTGACTGTAGATTGGGATGCTAAAAGCAAAAGGAACATGGACAAAAATAATACTTATTTCCTTCCCTTCAGAGTCCCATGATGTCTTTGAGCCGTCCTGTGTTGCTCTGTGCGGCAGCGGAGCGTGCTGAGAATTACAGTAATTACCTCTAATGACAGTCAGCTCGGAAAAAGAACCTTCCCTGTAAACAAAACACATGATTCTCTCTGATGCCTCAAGTTCAGCCTGAGATCTACGTTTCGTGTCTCAGGTTTTCCTCTCTTTGTGATAAACGTGAATGAATGAAGCCAATATATTATAAAATGTAACATTTTTAGATTTCGCTGCACCTTTGTTTATTTACAAACTATATTAGATTAAATTTATTATAAATTTGTCTTCAAAATAAAAAATAACTTGTTATTAATTTGCTTCATTTTTAATTAGACACACTACCAATCAAAGGTTTGGAGTTGGTAAGAATTCAGTAAAAGCAGTAAAATTGTGAAATAATATTGCAATTTAAAATAGCAGTTTGTATTTTGAAATGTAATTTGGCAAAGCTGAATTTTCAGCATCATTACTCCAGTCTTCAGTGTCACATGATCCTTCAGAAATCATTCTAATATGCTGATCTGCTGCTCAAGAAACATTTATTATTATTATCAATGTTGAAAACAGTTGTGCTGCTTAACACAATTGTGAAAAAACAGCATTTATTTGAAATATAAATCTTTTGCAATATTTTAAATGTCTTTACTGTCACTTTTGATAAATTTAAAAGTATTTCTTTAAAAAGTCTCACTGCCGGCAAACTTGTGAACAGTACGAAAAAATAATATTGACCGATTTTATGCTGTTTTATGCAACAATATAGCTCATCTTGTAATTTAACACTCCAGTTAGCATGATCCGGCTGTGATGGCGCTTTTTTATTTTCACAATACCGAGATCAGTGTCTTGACTATGCGAGATTATGTGCACCATTTGTATCAGTGAAAGACAGCAGTATGTTGTGTCAACATGCAGACTTTATATTTTGTAGATGTAGTAACATTATCCAAGGCGTCACATACCATGCACTGTTTGAGGGAAGTGTTTGGTTTCACAGTCACAGGAATGAAACTTTAGACTTCTTGCACCATCCAATAAAACTTGTCTTCATTTTCTACATGTTATCATTGCATTTCAAGGTTGTTCTCATGATATTAAGATTGGGAACATCATGCATGTGGATTTGTGGAGTAACATAATCAAAGTAGAGCAACAGAAAGGAGGTTAGCATATCCCTGAGGACAGGACAGAAGGATATCAGACACAGAGAGCTCTTCTTTTGTGTGTGTGAAAGAGTTTCAATGTCAGACAATATCATTGGTTATGCAACTAGGTACAAGTTAATGGCAAAGACAGCCTCCAGCAGTTTGTGTGTATCTGACAATGAATACTTCTTTTGAATTTCATCATCATTGAACAACATACATAATACAAACTGACAGGCTGGACAAACAAGATACTTCCATGGAATATTATATAACCTGAATTCACCCTATATAATATATACAAACACACACGCATAATTATTTTATTCACATTTAAAAACAATAAATATATAGTACAAATGTATGGTAAAAATCTAAAATGAAAATCAATCAAAAGATACTAACTGATAATAACTGACACGATTTAACTGACTAGGAATAATTACTGATCAAACTGCAAATTATTTAATTCCCAAACATCAGAATCAGGATCATGTGTATTCTGGCTTGAACAAGAACCAGATGCATGTACAGAAGATGTGAAAACCGTTCAGAGTGTGTGACGTTTCCAGCAGCTGTTTCTGGAACAGTGAAAGTGTGTGTGTGTGAGACAAGAAAAGAGAAAGAAGTTTCCAGATGTTAGTTCTGGATCAGTGAGCATGCACCGTCCTGTCCTGATAAACACGCACTGCGGCTGGAGAATCCCTGAACATCCATGAACTGCAGAACTTTAATTTGAAAATCCCCCAAAAACGAGTTGAGTGGTGTACCAGCCACATCCGTTCAAGAAAATTGGCAACTTTTGGGTTAATTGGATAGGATTTGTGTAGTAGGTTGTGTAGTTTTTGTGTAGTAGGTTGTGTAGCATATTTCTGGCATGGATTGGAACTTGCTCTTCAGAGAGATGACATAAAATGCATGTGGTTTTCAGCCTGTACAACAAATAAGCTCACTGGCAGAGATAATTTCTTATCTTTAGGCCATATGTGGAGGAGTCAAACTTTAAAAAATACTGCCCTCTGCAGATGCAAAAGCATTTTACATATTTCCCAACGTGCAAGCATATGGTGAATATTATGCGTGTTAAGAGTGGTTCTCAAACTTTTTTACTCCAAGGCCACTCTTTGTCCGAGATCTTTTTCAAAGGGCCTCCTATCTAGGCTGATATGTACATCTGGCACTTCTGTTGTTAATTAAGATTATGTAAATATAAGTACATTTAAATAATTTTAAGACTTACTGGAAGTCCCCCTGGAAGTTTGTCAAAGAGTGAGCCCTGGCTGCCTGGTTGAGAACCACTGTGTTAAAAGCTTCACAACCAAATCTCACACAAATTACAGTTTTTTACAATCACTAGGACCCATTTCTCAATACTTGGGTCACTTTTTCAAAACTCTTCACACAGTGAGCAGAACAGAAATCCCTTACTGTTGCACAATGTCTGAAACTTGACACTCAAACACCAGAACCACACACCAAATCTGCAAAAACCATACACTAATTCTCGGCCTTCGCCTTTCAATTGCATAAAACACTTTTTGCAAAACACAACACACAATTCTCTATGTAACACACAAAAATCTAACAGGAAGCATATTGATTTCCTTTTACGGACACAACCACAGCCGTTTCTGTCCAACTACACATGGTTGATGTATTTCTTTTCTTTCGTACTGTGTAATACTGTATTCACAACCACAAATGCTTACAGTAAAAAAATAAATAGTTTGGTTTCAAA
This sequence comes from Chanodichthys erythropterus, assembly GCF_024489055.1. Taxonomy (NCBI): domain Eukaryota; kingdom Metazoa; phylum Chordata; class Actinopteri; order Cypriniformes; family Xenocyprididae; genus Chanodichthys; species Chanodichthys erythropterus. The sequence goes on along the minus strand of NC_090225.1, from coordinate 23,870,311 downwards.
CTTGCTTTCATGGTACCAATTTTTCATCATCTCTCTGCCAATTTACCTTTCGCGGGAGTTTGATTGACAAGCGATCTAACCAATCAGAACGCCGCATCCGCCATTTTGTCCGACAAAGCAGCCAGTAGTTAAAAGATTAACCTCGGTGGAGTTAAACTTGAAAAATGGTGTGTATTGACGTCTTTCCGCGTTGGAAACAACATTCACTCTCATGTTCATGGACTAATAGGAAGAGATGATCGGTTTTTACGAGCGGTTGAGCTGAGGATCTACAGCAATCTGTCACGACCATGGTCACGACACATTAAAGAGCAACAAAACGGTTTTTATTGTTTGAATTTCTTTAATAACTACACGGTTTGAAAGCTGGGACTTTGTTTAATATCATAAGTAACCTGCTTTGTCTTGTCTGTCGATGTGTGGTCAGTGTCCTCTTTGTTCCGCGATGTATTTTTCACTGCGTGTGGACTGTGGAGTGACAGCGCCACGGCTTGTCGGACAAAGCAACAGTAACTTAGGGGAGCGGGGCTCGGCGAAAGGCTAATTACTTTCAATATTTTACAGAAGCTCATGAAATAAGACCTTTAGTTTTTGAATTACTAAATGATATATCCAAAAATAGAATATGACAAGACAAATGTTTGCTTTTGAGATGTGTTTGTGATATTTTGAATGCAGTGCTTCATTTTGCAAGAGATTTGTGCGTAACGTTTTGAAAAAAAAAAAAGAGATAAAGTTTTGAAAATGTAAGCAGTTGAATTTTTTTTTTTTTTTAAATATTTTCTTTGTTTTCTTCCTGTTTTTGTTTGGTTGTCATAGTAATTCTTTGATTAGTGCACACCTGTTTTGTATTGAGTTCATTATCTTGTGTATTTAGGTCCTTCAGTTCATGCTGTCATGTGTTGATTGTGGTTTACAGTATATAGTGATGTTACACCTGATACTGTACCTAGGCTTCGAAGCTTGTGTCAAGAGTGTCATGTACTTCCCGCCTGAGCTCCATATAGAGGCTTGGATTATTTGTTTTAGTGAAATGATGTTACTGGTGACATTCAAAGCCTCATTTGAGTACTTTGAGAAAGGGTTTACTTTTGGCAGAACTATGTTTTCCCTCTCATGTTACACAAGCATTTCCACTTTTCTCTGTCCAGTCCACCTAAATCACTTTCACCTAAAGAACTCCATGTTTTTAAAAGGTTAGTTCACCCAAAAATGAAAATTATGTCATTAATGACTCACCCTCATGTCGTTCCAAACCTGTAAGACCTTCGTTCATCTTCAGAACACGGTTTAAGATATTTTAGATTTAGTCCGAGAGCTTTCTGTCCCTCCATTGAAAATGTATGTATGGTAGACTGTTCATGTCCAGAAAGGTAATAAAAGGTCCATGTGACATCAGTGGGTTAGTTAGAAGTTTTGGAATATACGTTTTGGTCCAAAAATAACAAAAACTACGACTTTATTCAGCATTGTATTCTCTAAACGCATCACTAAATGTTAAGTGAATTGCAAAACTGTAAAATAAAGGCCAACAAATTTGCATTTTCTGTGAAATCACACAGCACAGCAGCTTTAGACTGTTTATTAACAGTCCTCATTTACAGTCTCAAATACAGAAACATTCCAAAACCTCTCTCTCACACACACTCTCACACACACACACATACATTAAGCATTCGAGTTGTAAATGCAGTCATTCACACGTTAGAATTGTTCTGCTGTGGACAACTAAGCAGAACATATTGAGAAGCACTTTAAGTCTAGTGGATCAGTCAGGGCTCAAAGTATAGTAAAGATAATAAGAAAATTACTGAAAGTAAAAGGGGTACAAATTAAACAGCATTCAAAAAAGTTGGAAGACCAAAATACAATTCACACACAAACCCTAAAATCCACTTTAACATAGAAACACTTGAAACATAACGTGATACACCTGTTCAAATTAATCAGATACTGTATACCTATGCGTTATTAAAGAAATTAAATTTAAGGAAACAGGGAGTGGAAGGTAAAATTAACAAAGCTTGTTTAAAGTAAAATATAAGAACACAAATCATGTTAATGGAAGTGTCTTTCTGTGTCAAATAATAATCACACACACACACACACATGTAAATAAACAAGTGTTAATTTGGGCATTTTCTAGTCTCCCAAAGCTTCAAAAACCAAACACAAAACATGTGAAGCTGATCTCTGCATGGAACAAAAAACTTTTAAAAAACAGCAAATTGAACATTCCAACTTTATATAACAGGCATCCAAAAAGCTCAAATAATAAAATATTTACAAAATAAAGCACAAAACCTTTCATATTCCCAAAAGCCTCATTTACAACTACAGATTCACAGTGAGGTTGTTGTTTGATCTTGGTTTGCTCAGTATTTGTAAGGGGAATATTGCAGCTGTGTGTCTGTGAAATTCCTTAAAGTAGGTTTTAATAAGAATTCCTCCAGCACAGTGCTTCTCAAAGCTGTCCTGGGGATCCCCTAGCACTGCATATTTTGGATGTCTCCCTCATTTAACACACCTGATTCAACTAATCAGCTCATTAGTAGAGACTGCAAGACTGTAATGGGGTGTTACTGATGAGGGAGACATCTAAAATGTGCAGTGGTTGGGGGTCCTCAGGACAGCTTTGAGAAGAACTGCTCCAACACACACAATCTAGAGATACTGCATAGCAAGGAGTGTAATAATTAAAAGTGGACAGGTGGAAAAGAGAAAACACACAAACCTGCGGCAAGATGGAGAGAAAAGCACAACCACATCAATCTTTCAGAAGGGAGCTATGACATCATATGTGATGTCATCAAGCTCAATGAGCGCTGCCATGGCCGCACCTGAGGGCATTGCCATAGCGATGTGGTTTGTGTGGCGATTTTGTGCACAGTGAGCAAGAGGCAGTTCCTCTCCAGTCCTCTAGGTGTCCTCCTCTGGCAAATCCACTCCTCTTCTTCTGAGCGTTTCGGCTCCGCTCACTCGCCGCCACTCTTCAGTCTTTCCTCCGTATTCGTCTTCATCATCCTCTTCCTCTCCATCTGCTTCCTGCTCATCTTCAGACTGCTGCAAGAGACGGACCTGCCCCGCAGGCAGTTTCCCTACAGAAACATTTATGCATCCACAATTACACAATATCATCTTAGCATTTTATAATAGTTTCTTTTATGTTCTCTGTTATAAGTTATAATCCCGTAGTCAAGCAGTAGTAGGTTCATATGAACATTCACACTTACTGTGGTGATAATCTGATGCAAATCGTCGTGATGGGAACACAAAATCTGCGACAAAAACCAGCACCTGAGAAAATAACACAATTGATTTCAATTGAGTTTGACGTTAGCATGTTCTAAGTTAATGACTTAAAGGTGCCCTAGAACCCTTTTTCACAAGATGTAATATAAGTCTAAGGTGTCCCCTGAATGTGTCAGTGAAGTTTCAGCTCAAAATACCCCATAGATTTTTTATTATTCAATTTTTGAACTGCCTATTTTAGGGCATAATTAAAAATGCACCGATTCTGTGCGTGTCCCTTTTAAATACTCGCACTGCCCGCCCCCAAGCTCACAACTCTATAATACAGTTCATAAACAAAGTTCACACAGCTAATATAACCCTCAAAATGGATCTTTACAAAGTGTTCATCATGCAGCATATCAGATCATGTAAGTATGGTATTTATTTGGATGTTTACATTTGAGAATATGGTCATGCAGAATTAAGCATTAATATGTGCTTTATAAGTACTAATACAATAGTACAGCCTTACAGTATGCAAGCTAAGCAGCAACTAGTTAAAAGTGAGAATTGTTCCCCAATACTAAAATGTTACCCTGAACACATAATACGCATACGCATAATGTCACCGCTTTCACAAATTTGCATTTTTGTAACTTACACTAATGATAACGGTTATCGTTTTCAAGATTTTAAACATTTGGACTTTGAGGGCCCCCAAAACACTGTTGTTGTATAAATGACTGGCCAAAACGCATGAAAAGTTTTCCATTTTAGTTGAAAATGGTGTCATGTAAATGGGATTCTGGGATTATCCACTCCAAAAATTACACTTGGAACAGATCTTAAGTACACTACCGTTCAAAAGATTGGGGTCGATAACATTTTTTAAAAATATTAATACTTTAATTCAGCAAGGATGCATTAAATTGATCATTTCACCAAAGAGTCCTGAAAGAATGTATCAAAATTTACACAAAAATATTAAGCAGCTCAACTGTTTTCAACATTGATAATAATAAGAAATGTTTCTTGAGCACCAAATCAGCATATTAGAATGATTTCTGAAAGATCATGTGACACAAAAGTATAATGGCTACTAAAAACTGAGCTTGGTTATCACATAAATAAAATTAGATTTTAAAATATACTAAGAGAAGTTTTTAAATTGTATCAAATTTTCACAATATTACTTTTTACTGTATTTATGTTATATATTTATAATTTTATAAATATTTTTATATATTTATATTAATGTTATACTCACCAATCCAAGAGCTAATCCTGAGACGAGTGTTGCCAGAGCAAATATCCCATAAGAGCCCCAAACCGGGACGCCCAGCTGCTCCGTTAAGTAATTATGGCAATGCTGAAACACAATATTAAAAGATCATTTAAATTAAACGATTATAAATGTATCAGGTATTTACTATAATATCATTACAGTCATAAAATAACCATATATTTTCTACTGGCTTCAAATTATGCTTACAAAAAGCTCATGCAATTAAATAATTTGAATCAAATCACATTTCAAATCTTTTTTTTCTAGCTGTGTCAAATGCAGGATAATGTACAGTCAGGTAATTGTTATTGAAAAAATACCCTTAAGGGTGATACAAGTTCTCTCTTCTGTAAATGAGGGGGTTTATTTTACTTTATTGACTAGCTGACTGTATATTATCCCTCAGTGTCTGCTGCTGGTTCCTTCACCATTAGTTTGAGGTATAAATGAATTGTGCCTGTAAGTTGTAACTAAATTATTCACAAAATTGCTAAGAAAATAGTGAATATACATTTAAAATTAAACACACAGAACTGATATGAATGCAGGCCCACACACTCACCCTGATGAACATGGATAACTTAAAGAGGGCAGACATTGCGTTCATCCTACAAAAACAAATATCAGTCAGACATTTTTCAAATCAAATGTAAAAACAGTCAGAAAGCAGTACATTAATAGCATGCTCTCCCTTTTCTGGAGACTTTACCAGACTCAGCCAGAGCCTTTTGCATTATTACAGAATTTAAAACCACCCACACACAGAGCAAGTACTCACATGAAGGAAGAGGGGCCGAACCAGGAAGAGACCGGCTCTATGCTCTGCCATTTCTTCTCTTCAATGAAGCTCAGGAAGTCCTCTTTAGTTCGGGGTCCTTGATATCTCCGAAACACACCATCTTTACAGCTGCAACACACAAACACACACACACACACACACACACACACAATCAGCTATATTTAACCATTTATAAAATGAGTTTTCATCCACCAACAGAGGGACTGTGCAGATGACTAAAAACAAAGCAAATGCTGATGTCTACACACTCTAAAAATAGATGGTTCTTAGAAGGTTCTTTACACATAGTAACAGTTCTATTCAGAACAGTATGGCCCTGAAGAACCCTTTATAGACTGAAATGGTTCTTTGTGTTAGGAGTTTAGGGTTCTTTTTTCCTGCATTTTTGTGTTTCAAATCTGTAACTGTCAAAGACACACCATTACTGGTTTTCTACTGCGGTCAAGCCAGCCGCCACCCAGAAATGAGCGGTCAATCTAGCCGCCCCTATATTTCGCGGTCCGCGCATACACTTGGTATTACGGTAAGACTGTCTGTGAACCGATCTGAACGTGATTTCACATTCATTCATTTATTCAGTCAGTCAGTCAATAAAAATAACTAAAAAAAAAAAAATATTTCACAGCTCAATTTCACCTGAAAATGATAGTAAACCTCAAAGCCTGACATTGTATGCTGCTGAATTCCAAAATTAAAGCCCTCCAACACTCATACGCTGTTTTGTCCATACATTGTGAAACTGAATACATTTCACAGAACTATTTTACCTCGTGTGGAGAGGACACCTTATCACAGTGTTAACGGCACCGTTTCAGCAGGATATTCTGATGTTGGATTCCAAAATAAGAGCCCCCCCAAAACTCATGTTTGTGCTGTTTTGTTCATATTTTCAGAAATTCATAAAAAATAAAATCCTAGTTTCCACAGACTAATTTCACCTCAGCTGGAGAGGACACATTCTCACAGTGTCAACTGCACCGTTTCAAGGCATTCCGATGTTGCATTCCAAAATAAGAGCCCCTCAAACCTCATGTTTCTGCGGTTTTGCTCATATTTTCAGAAATTCATAAAAAATAAAATCCTAGTTTCCACAGAATAATTTCACCTCAGGTGGAGAGGACACCTTCTCACAGTGTCAACTGCACCGTTTCAAGACATTCTGATGTTGCATTCCAAAATAAGAGTCCCCCAAAACTCATGTTTCTGCTGTTTTGCTCATATTTGCAGAAATTCATAAAAAATAAAATCCTAGTTTCCACAGAATAATTTCACCTCAGGTGGAGAGGACACATTCTCACAGTGTCAACTGCACCGTTTCAAGACATTCTGATGTTGCATTCCAAAATAAGAGCCCCTCAAAACTCATGTTTCTGCTGTTTTGCTCAAATTTTCAGAAATTCATAAAAAATAAAATCCTAGTTTCCACAGACTAATTTTACCTCAGCTGGAGAGGACACATTCTCACAGTGTCAACTGCACCGTTTCAGGACATTCTGATGTGGCATTCCAAAATAAGAGCCCCCCAAAACTCATGTTTCTGCTGTTTTGCTCATATTTTCAGAAATTCATAAAAAATAAAATCCTAGTTTCCACAGAATAATTTCACCTCAGATGGACAGTTCACCTTGTCACAGTGTCAACTGCACCGTTTCAAGACATTCTGATGTTGCATTCTAAAATAAGAGCCCCTCAAATCTCATGTTTCTGCTGTTTTGCTCATATTTTCATATTTTCAGAAATTCATAAAAAATAAAATCCTTGTTTCCACAGACCAATTTCACCTCAGGTGGAGAGGACACATTCTCACAGTGTCAACTGCACCGTTTCAAGACATTCAGATGTTGCATTCCAAAATAAGAGCCCCCCAAACTTCATATCTATGCGCTGTTTTGTCTATACATTCAGAAAATCATAAAAATAAAAGTCCTAGTTTCCACAAACCAAATTCACCTCAGGTGGACAGTACACCTTGTCACGGTTTCAACTACACAATTTCAAGACATTCTGATGTGGCATTCCAAAATAAGAGCCCCCCAAATCTCATGTTTCTGCAGTTTTGCTCATATTTTCAGAAATTCATAAAAAATAAAAGTCCTAGTTTCCACAAACCAAATTCACCTCAGGTGGACAGTACACCTTGTCACGGTGTCAACTACACAGTTTCAGGACATTCTGATGTGGCATTCCAAAATAAGAGCCCCCCAAAACTCATGTTTCTGCTGTTTTGCTCATATTTTCAGAAATTCATAAAAAATAAAATCCTAGTTTCCACAGACCAATTTCACCTCAGCTGGAGAGGACACCTTCTCACAGTGTCAACTGCACCGTTTCAAGACATTCTGATGTTGCATTCCAAAATAAGAGCCCCCCAAAACTCATGTTTCTGCTGTTTTGCTCATATTTTCAGAAATTCATAAAAAATAAAATCCTATAGACAAAGTGTATATATGAGATTTTGGGGGGTTCCTATTTTGGAATACAACATCAGAATGTCCTGAAACAGTGTAGCTGAAACTGCGAGAAGGTGTACTCTCCAGCTGAGGTGCAATTGATTTGTGGAAACTAAGACTTTTATTTTTATGATTTTCTGAATGTATAGACAAAACAGTGCATAGATATGAAGTTTGGGGGGCTCTTATTTTGGAATACAACATCAGAATGTCCTGAAAAGGTGCAGTTGACACTGTGAGAATGTGTCCTCTCCACCTGAGGTGAAATTAGTCTGTGGAAACTAGGATTTTATTTTTTATGAATGTCTGAAAATATGAAAATATGAGCAAAACAGCAGAAACATGAGTTTTGGGGGGCTCTTATTTTGGAATGCAACATCAGAATGTCTTGAAACGGTGCAGTTGACACTGTGAGAAGGTGTCCTCTCCAGCTGAGTTGAAATTGGTCTGTGGAAACTAGTTTTTTATTTTTTATGAATTTCTGAAAATATGAAAATATGAGCAAAACAGCAGTAACATGAGTTTTGAGGGGCTCTTATTTTGGAATGCCACATCAGAATGTCTTGAAACGGTGCAGTTGACACTGTGAGAAGGTGTCCTCTCCAGCTGAGATGAAATTGGTCTGTGGAAACTAGGAGTTTATTTTTTATGAATTTCTGAAAATATGAAAATATGAGCAAAACAGCAGAAACATGAGTTTTGAGGGGCTCTTATTTTGGAATGCAACATCAGAATGTCTTGAAACGGTGCAGTTGACACTGTGACAAGGTGAACTGTCCATCTGAGGTGAATTTGTTTTGTGGAAACTAGGACTTTATTTTTTAGGAATTTCTGAAAATATGAGCAAAACAGCAGAAACATGAGTTTTGGGGGGCTCATATTTTGGAATGCAACATCAGAATGTCTCGAAACGGTGCAGTTGACACTGTGAGAATGTGTCCTCTCCACCTGAGGTGAAATTATTCTGTGGAAACTAGGACTTTATTATTTATGAATTTCTGAAAATATGAGCAAAACAGCAGAAACATGAGTTTTGGGGGGCTCTTATTTTGGAATGCAACATCAGAATGTCTTGAAACGGTGCAGTTGACACTGTGAGAATGTGTCCTCTCCACCTGAGGTGAATTTGGTTTGTGGAAACTAGGACTTTTATTTTTATGATTTTCTGAATGTATAGACAAAACAGCGCATAGATATGAAGTTTGGGGGGCTTTTATTTTGGAATGCAACATCAGAATGTCTTGAAACGGTGCAGTTGACACTATGAGAATGTGTCCTCTCCAGCTGAGGTGAAATTAGTCTGTGGAAACTAGGACTTTATTATTTATGAATTTCTGAAAATATGAGCAAAACAGCAGAAACATGAGTTTTGGGGGGCTCTTATTTTGGAATGCAACATCAGAATGTCTTGAAACGGTGCAGTTGACACTGTGAGAATGTGTCCTCTCCAGCTGAGATGAAATTAGTCTGTGGAAACTAGGATTTTATTTTTTATGAATTTCTGAAAATATGAGCAAAACAGCACAAACATGAGTTTTGGGGGGGCTCTTATTTTGGAATCCAACATCAGAATATCCTGCTGAAACGGTGCCGTTAACACTGTGATAAGGTGTCCTCTCCACACGAGGTAAAATAGTTCTGTGAAATGTATTCAGTTTCACAATGTATGGACAAAACAGCGTATGAGTGTTGGAGGGCTTTAATTTTGGAATTCAGCAGCATACAATGTCAGGCTTTGAGGTTTACTATCATTTTCAGGTGAAATTGAGCTGTGAAATATTTTTTTTTTAGTTATTTTTATTGACTGACTGACTGACTGAATAAATGAATGAATGTGAAATCACGTTCAGATCGGTTCACAGACAGTCTTACCGTAATACCAAGTGTATGCGCGGACCGCGAAATATAGGGGCGGCTAGATTGACCGCTCATTTCTGGGTGGCGGCTGGCTTGACCGCAGTGGTTTTCTGGAGCTCGGCCATCCAGTTACAGACTGTCAACACACTCTAACTGGTTGTAACTGGTTTCCTACCAGTCATGTCTTTTTCTTTTTTTTTTTTCTTTTTTTTTTTTTTGTTTAACAGAACATGTAGCCTAAGTTTGAGCAGCTCTGTTCAGTTAGGGTGCGTTCACACTTGTAGTTCGGTTCGTTTGGTTCATTTGGTCAGGACCAAAGAAGAAAACAAAAACAAAAACATTTAGTCCTGGTCCGGTTAGCGTTCACATTGGCGATTTTATCACCGAACCTTAAGGCATAGGGATACATTCACAACGTGATTGGTCGGATTTTATGACGTATTGAGACGGAACTTACCGAACATCCAAAACAATGCTGTTTTCTGAGGTAAATGCGCTCGTTGTGTGTGCGTAGCGGTGCGTAGCCTGCATGTGATGGTATTTTGGCCAGCTGGGAACTCGTGAAGAGCTTTTAAATGTGTAAAGTAGTCAAAACACCGGCGGGAATCCATCCGTCACACACACAAATGATCTGCCGTCTGATGCCTGTGATGGGCAAACTCGCGACTATGACAAGAAAAACCGACATGCGTGAGGATTCCGTCCTTTTTAGGGTCTCGTCTTCCTGTTTTTGGTTCGGTTACATGTCTTTGGTCCGTGTTGCGTTTATATCATTCGAACCGCACCAGAGTTCGTTTGGAAGCGGACCGAGACCCATCTTTTCAGCGGTCTCGGTCCGCTTGTTTGGTGCGCACTAGGGTTCAGATGGCAGCGTTCACATATGTTCAAATGAACCGCACTATCCGAGAAATCGCAACAGGGTTCGTTTTAATCGAACCAAACATGACAAGTGTGAACGCACCCCTAAAGGATTAGTTCACTTCAGAATGAAAATTTCCTGATAATTTACTCACTCCCATGTCATCCAAGATGTTCATGTCTTTCTTTCTTCAGTCAAGAAGAAATTTAGGTTGAGGAAAACATTCCAGGATTTTTCTCTATAGTGGACTTCAAGGTGGTTCAACGGGTTGAAGGTCCAAATTACAGTTTCTGTGCAGCTTCAAAGCGCTCTACATGATCCCAGCCGAGGAATAAGGGTCTCATCTAGTGAAACGATTGGTCATTTTCTAAAAAAATAAAAATGTATATACCCTTTAACCACAAATGCTCGTCTTGCGCTGCGATCCACACGTGATTACGTAATGACGTTGGAAAGGTCACACGTGACCTAGGTGAAAGTACAGATCCAGTGTCTACAAAGCAAAAGACTAAGTCAATGCCCTTTACAAAACAAGGTAAAACAACGATGTTGGATGATTTTGAAGTTGGAGGAGAAAATGAGATGGAGATTTTCGCCCTACCGCGGTACTTCCGCCTACGTCACACGTGAGTATATACATTTATTTTTATTTTTTTTTTTTTTTTTTAGAAAATGACTGATCGTTTCACTAGATAAGACCCTTATTTCTCGTCTGGGATCATGTAGAGCCCTTTGAAGCTGCACTGAAACTGCAATTTGGACCTTCAACCTGCTGAAGTCCACTGTATGGAGAAAAATCCTGGAATGTTTTTTCTCAAAAACCTTAATTTCTTTTCAACTCAAGAAAAAAAGACATGAACATCTTGGATGACATGAGGGTGAGTAAATTATCAGGAAATTTTAATTCTGAAGTGAACTAATCCTTTAAGGATACTTCTCTCTCCTTTACTAAGTAACAAAGATATTGAATGTATGATCTGTATTGTTAGATTTATTATTATTATTATGTTTATGCACAAACATACCCAGTAACAAAACAAACGAACAAACATTAAAGCAATCCCACTATATCACTTTTCCTTTTAACATTGTAAAGGGCTCACATACTGTACATTTTTGCTAATTTTAACCTTCATAAACATAATTTTCTTTACATAAACAATTGGAAGAGCCACACTGTAACTCTAAACTCAATTGTGTATTTCAGATACTGTCACATCCTACAACATCGCCATCTGCAGAGAGAAACGGCCACACAATTACACCAAAATGACTGACTTAAAGACATTATCAAGGATTGTGAAAATATTTCACTGTAACTTGGTGTTCATTAGGCCTACATCTATTTTGCGTTTCTGTATTTTGTCATTTAATAATGTATTCAGCTAATAACTGTTGTTCGAGCACTATCATTTTTGATAAAATTTCACATCAATAAAAAATAAAAGTACGTACTTGACACAACATCCTGGTTTTTATTTTATGTAAAACCCTATTAGAGGCTACAAGACATTATAAGACCAGGGCAATAACAAAAAATAAAATAAATAATAATATATTAATACTTATATGTGTGTACTAATATATATATATATATATATATATATATATATATAAATTTATTAATTATGCTAATATTAATATCAAAGATAATAATATACTAATATTAATTCAAATTTTATTTAAACTATTATTAAAAAGTTTCCTATATAGCACTTTCAAAGCATGGTTCTTTATGGAAACTTATAAAAAAGGGTTCTATTTAGAACCTAAAAGGGTTCTGCTATTGTTACAAGCCGAATTACCCTAATTTTTAGAACCATTTTTCTTTAGAGTGTCTATCTATCTATCACTAATTACCAACTAACTTCTAAAGAGAGGGTTAAATGTGTGTAAACTCACTGGTAGATAGTTGGGAGAGCTGTGATGATAAACCTCCCACTCAAACCTGCAGAACAGAGAAACAGAGACAGGAGTGAGTCTCATAAGGACAGGGGATCAGGTGAGCAGAGAAAACAGATGCGAGGAGATAACATTATACCTGGCTGCTCGGTGACATCCACTTTGGCAATGTTCACATCCAAATCTTCTCCCCATTCTGCAAACTCATTCCACACGGGCTGGAGCTGCTGGCAGGCTGGACACCATGGAGCAAAGCTGCAGCAGACAGACAGACCTTTAATCCAATAACACAATCCCAGCCAGAGGAGACACAAAGACACTGAGGCTCATTTGTTTTCCATCGGATCTATTTAACTACTATCCTCTTGTTCGACAGCTCTAGCTGGAGGAAGTGTGCTGTGCAGGGGAAAAAGACTTTATTTCAACTTAAGTGTTTTTGGAAGATAACGCATAAGAAGGATCATGAAATTTCTGACATCATGTTGTTCCAAAGACTTTCTTCTATGGATTACAAAAGGAGATTCTATGCAGAATAACGGCCTCAGTCACCATTCAGTTTCATTGCATCTGTTTTGCATACAATGAAAGTGAATGGTGACCGAGGCTGTCATTCTGTCTAATATGTCCTTTTTCTACTTCATAGAGGGAAGAAAGTCATATGAGGTTAGATTAACATGAGGCTGATTCAATTATTATATTCATTCATTTTGGCAAACCCTTTAACTTCAGACCACAGAACTTCCTCTAACCTGAGCCCAGTGCAAGAACACGGCAAGTAAGAAATAATGAAATAATCTTAGTTAGATATTCATTTACAGTCATGTGTAACACTAATTACCATGCACAAATAAAAACACATTTTTTTTGCACAACTGAATCTAATAACTCACAACTCGATCATCCATTCTCCTGTCAGGATTTCCTCCCAGTTTCCATCTGTGATTACTCTTAAATGACCCGGCTTGGCCGATGCGGGCTGCAGCACCACACATGTCACGATAAGAGCAGAAAACACACACGCGAAAGCTGTCATCTCCCTGACTCTGCATGTGTATGTGCACGCCATGTTTCAGCGCCCACTGCTTCCCTTCCGCTTCCGCCTCCACTCCCACGTGCTGCTGATGGGCGGCGCCGCGTCATTGACGTCATGACGCATTGAAAAGGTTTAAAACATAATTTAACCCACTTTCTGACACTTATGAATTATTTTTGATTGTATGGATTAATGAATTCATATATGCATGTAATTGTATGCCTGGCTCTTTGTATTAGTAGTAAAGGTATTTCATGAAATAACTACTGTTTGTCTTGTTTTATCTGCTATTAGTTATTTTTCTAACTTAAATGATAAAATAAAAGTAATTATACAATTAATTAAACAAACGTTCTTTTAATATATATGTATTATTATATATGTTAATTATATAATAATTATAATACCATATGCACGTTAAATATGCTTATAATTTATTTCAATAACTGTATTTAAAGTTATTTAATTTGTATTTAAATCATGTATTTTCTATTATATTTGGCTCTATTAAATTTGGCTTCTATTTATATTTAAAATAAATATTACATTTTATGTACATATATTTTAATATATTTAATTTCAGGTTTAAGATCAAAAGTTGGCAACTTTTACGGTCAAGTAACATTTATAATTTGCAACAAATAACATCCGACTGTTACATAAAAAAAGCTGTATACTTTTTATTTTTATTGAAAGACACATTGTTGATCAAAAAAAGTCAGAACACACGGTGGCGCTATGAGCTCATAGCTAAGGAGCTGATTTGTGAAAGCCCATGTACTGATTTTACAGCACTGTTTGTGATTTAACATGAGCACAATTTGTGAATCCATTAGGAGAATATACAAATCACGAAGATTGTAGCCTATACTTACAGATTTTGTGTGTGTGCATGTCTGTGTTGAATCACAGAACAATCCAGAAAAGAGAATGCTTCACAGTTTGCTAAAAGTGAAAAACAATCAGGCACACGCACACCCTCAGAGGATGTTGTTATGACTCGCTCTCTGCTGACACTAAATGAGTGCTAATGACAGCAATGATGTGATAATTGCTGTGCCACAGTGAATATGTAAAAAATGTATTGAGCTTGTGAGATTAATGTAATTATTTAAGCTGCTTTATCAAGAAAGGGATACAGGATGGATATATATATATATATATATATATATATATATATATGAAGACTTCAGATGCAAAAGCTTCTAAGTGCCATCTGAAATTTTCTTATAAAATGAGCATTTTTATCAAGCTTGTATGTTTAAGTTCAGTTATTTCACTTTAATGGCAATGAAAAGGACCTATTAATTGCCATTAAAGTGAAATTATTAAACCTAAACATACAAGCTTGATAAAAATGTTCATTTTATAAGAAAATTTCAGATGGCACTTAGAGGCTTTTGCATCTGAAGTCTTCATATATATATATATATTATATATATATATATATATATATATATATATATATATATATATATATATATATATATATATATATATATTATATATATATATATATATATATATATATATATATATGTTTGGGGTGTAACGGTACTCAAACATGATGGTTTGGTACGTACCTTGGTATTGAAGTCATGATTCGACATTGACATTCTCTCTCTCTCTCTTAAAATAATTACAATTATAATTGACATTTTCTTAAAGAATAAAAAATCTATCTCTTCTAATGCTGTGTAAACTATATACAGGGAGCCCACTCTTGCACATTACTATAATATCAAAGGTTATAATTAACAACAGAGTCCAAACTATTAAATTCAGTTGCTATTTATTTTTAGATATAATAAGATATAATAAGATAAGATTATTAGATATAATAATCAACACTAAATATATATATATAAGTATAATCACTGTTTAAATGATTATACATTTTTTTTAAAAAAGTATATATATATATATACTTTTTAAAAAATATATATATAATCATTTAAACAGTTACTGCCATAACTTGTTTTCATAACAAATGTATTTAAACATATTAAATAATTAAGATATTAACAGGAAACGTAAATATAATGAACATATAAGCTAATAAAGTGCATATATTTAGTGAAATGCTCCCCTCAAGTTCATTTCTCTATAGTCAACTAACATGCTGTGGACTAAATGACTTGCCTGAGGTAAATGTAATGCTATACGTGAGATATTTTTTCTCAAGCTGTTTTATTGATGTCTTTTGACTACACATAAACTTATCTATGCATAAATCCATTTTTGTTTCTGCCGGTGGGTGCCCAACTTTAACTTGTTAAATATGGATTTTTTTATTTTTTTGTTTTTTTTACACAAACGCATCGCTTTGCTTCAGAAGGTCTTTATTAACCCCCCGGAGCCGTGTGGAGTACGTTTATGATGGATGGATGTAGAAGGAAACACTTTCTTCAGCTCATTCTAGTGACCCCCATTCACTGCCATTATAAAGCTCAGATGCGTCAGGATATTTATTAATATTTCTCTGATTGTTTTCATCAGAAAGAAGAGAGTCATATACACATAGGTTGACTTGAGGGTGAGTAAAGCTTGGGATAATTTTCATTTGAAAGTGAACTAATCCTTTAAATATAAAACACTTTCAAATAGCTGATTCCCCCTAAAACTGCTTATTTTGTGTGTATTTCTTCATCCATGAGTGTGTCTGACTTTGGATCTTTCACAATTAAACTCTTAAAACACCCTTTTTTGACTCTCATTTGAATGTGAAACATGGAGAATCCTTTAATTTATCTGAAACATCATTTACACCACATCTCAATTTATGTACTGTGTTTGATAACATTCTGTGAACATGAGAAAGGTGAAAATTATATTTATTATATTATTTTTGGAATAAAATGCCTAATCCATTTTTATTGATAGCTGGGATTCATTGTTAGCATTTTATGCGTCCTAAATACAAGTAATATTTTCACACTTACATAATTTGAATCTGATTGCAAATGATGTGCAATAGAAATATTCCATTCACACATCATGTCAAGTGTCCTCACACATCTCATATTCATCTCAAGCATGCTTTTCACTGATAATTTTGTTTCCTTGGTAACCAAGGACACTAAATTACAGATAAAACTTTATTAGACAGAACCACTGTTCATTGTGGTGGAAATAAACTGATATAAAAACTGATATGAATCATTTTCACACCATGTATTTAATGTATTTGTTTATGATTAATTCACTCCATTTTTAAATTAATATAATTAAAAAACTCAGTTTAGGAAGTAACAAACAAACAAATAAATTAATGAATAAATAAATAGAAAAATGAGATATCAGGACGCTCAGATCTGCAGAGTAAATTTTTATGTAATTAAAAGAATCGCTCCTAACATTTTATCCGGTTAACACCATGTACGGAGTGTTACGCAGTGACAGTTCTCATTGACGTCTGCACACACACACACACACACACACACACACGCACGACAGGATGCACGTGGGAGGAGAGAAAACGCCGGAGACAGCATGAATAGGAGTAGGTGGGTAGAAAAATCTACTTTCCCCTCTATTTCTCATCCTCAATCTCAAACAGGCTTTTACCTGTTATGCAAGGCATTGCCTACTCTCAGCATCATAGAAAGAGCATGCTCATTTTGAGATGTACCAAAAATAAATTCCATTCTGTGAACTACTGCCACACACTTATGCAAATGGACAGGCATACTCATAAAAACGTTATTAGAGATGTGGGTTGTCTTCATTAGATTGCATTACAGCTTTTATATAACTGTGGATGATGAACAGCTTGTGCTCACAGACAGAAGAAAAAAATGAACTTAACACTAAATCCACACACAGCACGGTCTGATTGATTCCTATTTGACGCAGAACCCTAAATCTCTATAGCAAGGATGTCGACTGAGAAATCTAGGGACACAGTCCAAGCCAATTTCTGGAGCTGCAACTCCTTCTGCCTGAAGATTTTAAGTCTCCAAAATCTTTCAAAGGATTCAGCATCACCTCCTTCACCACGAGCAGCTCCAGATGGACAGACTGAAGCGGAGAGCCAGGGAGAGCAGTTGCAGAGCTGTTCTAGGTTTACTGTGCAGCTGTGCGTACAATCACTGTCCTTGCAGGTCTTTAGAGATCAGTAGCTTGAGCAACACAGTTTTAGTTTTTCTGAAGCTTTGAGAATGGACTCTTTTTACATTTTCCAATGTTTTCATAAGTGGAAGTCATCATTGTTGGGAAACCTTCTATAGTAGTGAAAAGGATACGATAGCAAAAATTTTTGCATTCCAATTTGCTCCAATATACTGTATATACATATATATATATATATAAAAATCCATGATAGCGTTTCCACAACTCTCTGAAAGAGGGGAAAAATATAGAGAGATTGATTACAGCAGTCAGAAGAGAGAATGATGAAATTTGCCATCACTACCTTTAAAATACTCAAGTGTTAATTTGTGTCAATTTCTTTTTTTGTAAATTACTTCCAAGGAAATATAACACAGAGAACAGAGTTATGAATGTTAATAAAACTTTTAAAAAAATGAAATTATGAAAAAACATTACTAGATTCACGATGTTGATAACTGTGGAAACGTGTCATCTGTGAAGGGTATATTAAAGGCACAATATGTAGTTTTTCGCCGCTAGTGGTCTCCTATTCAAAACAAAGGTGTAGCTTGATGACGCCGAGATTGAGCGCGGAATCTTGAGAGATGTCGTCTTCACCTCACAGCCGGAGGAAAAGAATCGGGACCAGACTCGGATAGAAATCATGTTCATGGATGAGATTATTAATGTTACTTTAGCATGAAGTAGAGCAGGGTCGAGCGCTGTGAGAGCTGAACGAGGCCGCTGGAGAGACTGCTAATGAGAGACGAGCGGGGCAAATCTCGAGAGACTTTTATTATGCCGCAGTCGCCACTTCTGCTTCTTCCGGTCAAGCGTATGTGGGGTAAAGCAGTGCTGTTTATCATATTAGATACATTTGTGTGTTGAAAGTTGTTATAGTGCTACTCTGCATTCGCTCGGCAGCTACTATGAGACACTTGTTTAACACTGCAGTAAGCTAGATCGATATTAGAATATCATATTAATAATTGCTTCATGGCTTGTGTTGCTTAATGACATGCAATTAAATTTAAAACATATTGTATGATGGAGAAAATGCTTTATTACTGATACTAACAATAAAGCTGCATCTGATTATGCTATGTTAGCCACTTGATAAAATAGTGTTGTCTTTGAGGCATGGTAAAGCATGGTACTCGCTGAAAATCAAGAAAACAAGATTTAAACAATAAGACTAAACGTGTTGAGCTACATAACAAGTTTTCTGTCTATAAATGTAACTAAACAGTCGTCCCCTTGTCTAATTAAACATATAATATATTAAAGCGTCTTTAGTATTTTGTCCTGGTTAAAAATAGCTTATTTCTCTGGATTTAAAAATTCTTGGAAACATCTAATATAATGTAAGAACACAAGTCAACAAAATATATAACACTTGGACATTTTGGACATTTTAATAAAAAAATTTACATATTGTGCCTTATATTTAAAGCATTATCAACAAAAAATTCTGAGATGTTGAAAGAGAAGAAAAAAAATGATCAAATTTCTGTTAAATAGGCTAGATAGATTAATATGTAAAGTTGATTTAAATATGATTAAATTGGTATCTGTTAAAGAAACTGAGCGTTTTGTAACCCAGAAATCACTCTCATCAGCATCTTGAGGTTGTGGGTTTCTGATAGTTCAGGACTTTGTAGTTCTTCTGAATCTTGGCAGAAAAACTTGTAGTATATTGAGTTAAATACATAAACCCAGGAATAAGCACTGTTGGCCACTCGGGGTTAGACATTTGGTTGGCCAGTGAATTGTCAAAAGAGACACCTGTGTTAACAGAGTTCGTGATGCAGTGATTGCACAGTAAAAACTAAAAGAAGAACTGCCCATCGTTGTCCTGACTTTTATTTGTGTTATTCGAACAAACACAACAGTTGGCGACGAGGATTTTACGGATCGTTTGGAAGCGTTTTCTCCTAGTTTTTTTTTTACGGATGGGCGTTTTTTTTCCCGGGGGGAAAAGCGAAAAAGAGAGAGGAACCCAGACTCACGAAGACTGAGGGGTAGATTCAGCGCGAAATAGTAAGTGAAAGCAGAAAGATGGCAGGATATATTGGAAAGATTGATGCATTTGACAATGCTACGGACGATTGGACTTTGTACTGTGAACGAATCGAGCAGTATTTCAAAGCTAATGACATTGATAATGACAAGAGGGTGTCAGTGTTGTTGAGTGCGATAGGAGGGAAAGCTTATGCACTACTAAGAAGCCTCACTGCTCCCACAAAGCCTGCCGATCTTAGTTTTGACAACATTGTGAAAGTAATGCAAGAGCATCTAGCGCCAAAACCGCTGCTCATTGCAGAACGATTCAGATTTCATAAACGGAATCAGAACGACGGAGAGTCAATCGCGGTTTATGTCGCCGAATTAAAGAAGTTGTCAGAACACTGTCAGTTTGGGGATGGACTGAATGACGCGCTGAGAGATCGTCTAGTCTGTGGCATTTCACAAGAGAGTATACAGAAGAGACTGCTCTCTGAGGCAGATCTAACATTCAAACGTGCGGTTGAAATTGCTGTCGCCATGGAAACGGCTGCCAGAGACGCAGTCGAGCTGCGATCAGGAGTAAAAGTGTCTGTAAATAAGCTGGCCACTGCAGGTAAACCTAAGACCGTGCAGAAAGTTGAACAGTGTTACCGTTGTGATCGGGGTGGACACAAAGCAAATCAGTGCAGGTTCAAAACTGAAATATGCAGAAAGTGCAATAAAATGGGTCACATACAAAGAGCATGTCGATCTGATGTACAATACAGTGATAAGGAGAGACGGTACAAGACTCAGAAAAAGAAAAGTAGGAATGTGCATGTTGTCGCTGAAAACTCAGATGAAGAAAGTGATAAAGGGTTGGCGAATTTAGAAATCTACAGCCTGAAAAGTGACTTGAAACAAGCAATCTGGCTTACACCTCAATTGAATGGACAGCCAGTTAGAATGGAATTGGACACAGGTTCCGCCGTTTCAGTGATGTCACAGTGCGAGTTTGAAAAACATTTCAAGATGGCTAAGTTAAAGCCATCGCCTGTCAAACTGAAAACATATACTGGTGAGCCCATAATTCCCCTAGGAGTGATGCCTGTGACTGTAAAGTACAATAATCAACAGAGAGAGTTGGATCTGTACATAGTACGAACAGAAGGACCAGCACTTTGGGGACGTGACTGGTTGAGAAAGTTGCAGTTGGACTGGAAATCCATAAAAAATCTGCAAATCACAGTCCCTGCGTCACCTAGCACGCAAAAGAAACTGGAAAAAGTGCTGGATGGGGCTTCAGCAGTGTTTCAATTGGGAATAGGAACTCTGAAAAATATCAAGGGGAATATAACCTTGGATGAGAACGCTGTTCCAAAGTTTTACAAAGCAAGGCCTGTTCCCTATGCTATTCGCCAGAAATTGGAAACTGAACTGGATCGGTTGGAAGCTGAAGGAATACTTTCAAAAGTTGACTGGAGTCCCTGGGCCACTCCTGTTGTTCCTGTCGCGAAGAAAGACGGAACTGTAAGATTGTGCGGGGGATTTTAAAGTCTCAGTCAACCCTGTATTGCAGGCAGAACAATATCCACTACCGAGAATAGAGGATATTTTTGCTACACTCTCAGGAGGTCAGCTTTTTAGCAAAATAGACTTGGCGGAAGCATATTTACAAATGGAAATGGAGGAGGACTCAAAAGTGTTCTTGACGATTAATACTCACAAGGGCTTGTACCGCTATAATAGGCTTGTTTTCGGTGTCGCCTCAGCACCGGCCTTATGGCAAAAGGCTATGGATCAGGTACTTCAGGGTTGCCCTGGTACCCAATGCTACCTCGATGACATCATTGTCACAGGTGATAGTGACAGTAGTCACTTGGAGAACTTAGCACGAGTCTTGAAGAGATTGGAAGAGTATGGGCTGCGTGCAAGACGTGATAAGTGTGAGTTTTTCAAGGAAACAATCACATATTGTGGGCACAAAATCGATGCAAATGGTCTGCACAAGTGTCATGACAAGCTAAAAGCTGTTGCAGAAGCTCCACAACCGAAAGATGTCTCGCAATTAAGGTCATTCCTTGGATTTATCAATTACTACAACAGATTTTTGCCAAATCTAGCCACTGTTCTCCATCCTTTAAATGCCTTGTTGCAAGCAGGAAAGAAATGGATGTGGTCAAAGCAATGCATGCAAGCTTTTCAGGAAGCAAAGAAACTGGTGATGTCAGATACAGTTCTGACTCATTTTGACCCTCACAAACCATTAAGGTTAGCCTGTGATGCCTCACCATATGGAATCGGAGCGGTGTTGTCACATGTGATGGCTGATGGAATGGAGCGCCCCATAGCTTTTGCGTCACGCTCCCTTACTGCTGCAGAGAAGAACTACGCACAGATCGACAGGGAAGCTTTGAGCCTGGTATGGGGTGTGAAACGATTCAATCAGTATCTGTATGGAAACAAGTTCACCTTGGTTACAGACCATCAGCCGCTGGTTTCCATCTTCAGTCCTCAGAAAGGAGTTCCACTGACAGCAGCAGCACGGATGCAAAGGTGGGCATTGTTTCTGGGAGGACATAGATACCAGATTGAATTCAAAAGAACGCACAAACATGCTAACGCTGACGGGCTATCACGCCTACCATTGGATGGGTGTGATTCAAAGACAGAAAATGTAAGCACACCTTTGGATGTTTTTACAATTGCTCAGCTTGAGAGTTCTCCTGTTACAGACGAAATGATTCGGAGAGAAACCAGGAGAGATCCTGCATTGTCCCAGGTATATTCAGCTATACTGTCTGGCTGGAATGCAGAGCAGAAGCTTCGATTCACACAGTTCTATCAGCGCCGTGATGAACTCACTCTAGATGGTGGTTGCATCATGTGGGGTTTAAGGGTTGTTGTACCACCTAAGTTGCGAACTCGAGTCTTGGAGGAGCTCCACGTTGGACATCTTGGAGTGGTAAAGATGAAGTCACTTGCAAGAAGTTTTGTATGGTGGCCCGGTATAGATCAGCAGATCGAGCAGCTCGCCATGCACTGTTCAGGATGTCAATATGTGCAAAAGATGCCAAGACCTGCCCCGCTACATCCTTGGGAATGGCCTGCATTACCGTGGCAAAGGATCCATGTTGATTTTGCGGGTCCTTTCATGGGCACTACATTTCTGGTTGTTGTTGATGCATGTTCAAAGTGGCCAGAAGTGTTCAGCATGACCTCCACAACTGCCACCCAAACTGTGATGGTTCTGAGAGAACTTTTCGCAAGGACTGGTGTACCAGAACAGCTGGTGAGTGACAATGGTCCTCAGTTTATATCTGAGGAGTTCCAGATCTTCCTAAGGAACAATGGTGTCAAGCATGTGACCTCAGCGCCCTACCACCCAGCTACTAATGGCTTAGCTGAGAGATTTGTGCAAAGCTTGAAGAATTCACTGCGAGCCATGACACATGAGAAGCTCACACTAAGCCAGAAGCTTCACAATTTCTTGTTTGCATATCGAAATGCAACTCATGTCACCACAAATCGAACACCTGCCATGTTGTTCCTTGGTAGACCCTTACGTTCAAGGCTAGACTTGCTGAAACCCAATTTGAGGAGAACCGTACATGACAGACAGATAAAACAATCACAAGGGGGAGGAGAAAGAAGAGAGTTAGAAGTTGGTGAGAGTGTGCTAGCTAGGAACTACAGAGGAGATCACAAATGGACACCTGCAAAGGTCAAGGAACGAACAGGACCACTCTCATATACAGTTGAGATTGCACCAGATACCATCTGGAGACGGCACATTGATCAGTTGAGAAGATCAAATGTTTCTCTGGATAGTGGTTCTGTCAGTGTTCCATTCAGCTCTACTGATACTGTTACTAGTGAAAGTGATGCAACAACACCTCAAGATGGCACTGTATCTTCCAGTGAAGCACCACAAACACCAATTCCGACCTGTGAAGAGAAACGTTACCCTACCCGTATACGGAAGCCACCAACCCGTCTTGATTTATAGAAGAGACAGAGAGAAAAAAAAAAAAGGAAAAAACTTTGAATGGGACATTATAGTCATAAGTAGCAGTTTATTTCTTTTGTATGTGGAATGTTTTGTTACAGGTGAAAATGTTTTTTTTTTTTAGATTTTCTTATCTAAGGGGGGAGGAAGTGTAGTATATTGAGTTAAATACATAAACCCAGGAATAAGCACTGTTGGCCACTCGGGGTTAGACATTTGGTTGGCCAGTGAATTGTCAAAAGAGACACCTGTGTTAACAGAGTTCGTGATGCAGTGATTGCACAGTAAAAACTAAAAGAAGAACTGCCCATCGTTGTCCTGACTTTTATTTGTGTTATTCGAACAAACACAACAAAACTAGCACTGAGTCCATGTGTGTGAGCTTTGAGGTCATATACAGTATGTAATAGTGTACTGCTGAACTTTGACAGAATTTAAGATAGCAGATACAGTTACATTTTTCTCTTCCTGGGAAATTGAGGCAAAAATATCAATGACGCATCCTGCACTACAAAGATTTTTGTCCAATCAAATGCTCTTTAGCATGTGAATGTCCCTCCCCATTTTATTTTCAACTAAGTAGCAGCCAATCATGGCAAGGCAACAATAGTTTGTTGACCAATGTGCTGTACAATTCTTAACCCTTGTGTATCAAAAAAAAAAATGTCCATGTCCAAAAACTGTCATAAAAATATGATTTATTAATATTTTTTTCCACTTTCACTGATGTCAGTTTTTTAACCAGCATCTGTTCTATCCATAGATACCAAACATTCATTAATTTTAAGAACTGTAACCCCCTTTAAATGCTGGTTCGTTTACATAATGCCATAGGTGTTCTTTTACGAAAAAAAAAAATTTTCATAAACTAAATGCTAAGCAGAATTTGCTTATTAGATTATTGGGTGTGTCAATGAAGAACAACAATGTTAATTTTGAAGCATTTATATTTTTTATGTAGTGTTAGATTTTTTACAAAAACTAACACTTAGGTCCATAATGGACAAAAATGTCCATGCCAAATATATATAGAAATATTATATATTAATATTTTTTTCCACTTTCACTGACTGTTTTTTTATCAGCATCTCTTCTATTCATAATTACCAAACATTCATTCATTTTCAGAATTTTAACGCTTTACAAATCGGTTTCTTTACATCCTCAGCTTCTAATGCACCTGTGTGCTCAGTGTCAGTGGGCAACACTATCTTCAGAGCTTCCTCTGAGTAACGTCTCTTCAAACAATGAAACGATCAACCCCTCAAGCACCACATATGTATAGGTTTGGCTGTGAGGACACCTGTGTGAACTCAAACTTTGTATAAAATCTACCAGACTAAACAATCAGCATTTTCTTGTGGTGAAAACTAAAACAATGTGTTTAGGGGCTTCTGAACTTCTACTTCAAATTCAAGCGTACCTTTTATCTCCGTACAAAAACAATAACAAGCGAAAAAGTGCAATCAAGGGTTAAGATGCGTGTTTTGTCGAAAAAGAAAAACCTCAAAGCTCATTAACCTTCTTTGACCTTTTTCATAGTTTTCACATGACCCTATGACCCTGCCAAGGGTGTGACTCATGCATGGAGTGGGATTTTTGATTGCCAGTACAATATAATTTCTTTCAAACTAATTACACACATTAAATTTTCAGTAAACACATGCAAACTACACTCTGACATCCTTACCAACATACCCACACAATTATAGCTGCATTATTTTTCAAATTTACTCTATAATATGCATAAGCAGAAAACACAAATAAAGCGAGTATTTCTTTTATATGCCAAATTTGAAAAAATGGCACAATCTAGTAAAAAATGGTATCAAAATGTAAAATTTGAAGCCTTGCCGATAGAATGAATGCCTACTTGCAAATATTTTATAATTTTATAGTCAAATGGCCCTGGGTTAAAAAATTGCAGTTTTAATGGGTTTCAATGTGGACATTTTTGTCCTTAAGGTCCTGAGTGTGAGAATTTTTTGGGTTTTTTTTTGTATGGAGGGTAAAATTGATTTTTTTGAAGGAAATGAGGGTAAAATATTAAAATTCCAATAAAAATAAACACCTGAGCCAAAATTAATGTAGTTGGCATTAACAAAGGCACACTTATAACAAAAAAACAAAACTAAAATGGACAAAAATGTCCATAAGGTTGCACAAGGGTTAAACATATGCAAAAAAACAAGCATACCAATATTATACAACAAAGATGTCAAACTACTCAACGTAAAACAACAAAATTACAACATATCACTATAGGATTCAACAAAAAAGCCAGTGTGGAGGCAGTTTTAATGTGTAAAGATAAACTGTTCCAGAGCTTCAGGGTCAATACTGCAAAAATGACAAAAACTCAACAAAATTATTAAAACTATAACTAAAATTTAAGTGAAAATCTAATTCATATTTACAAAACAATAATAATATATCAATGATACTGATATAACATGGTTTCATGCAGTATTCTGAAGCAATAATACATATTTTGCACTGTGTCCCAAGTAAGACATGTTCCTGGATCAACATATTTTGCTGATCCTGGAACAACATTCCTGTCTGAAAATTTAGTCTTAACCCTATTCCTGCCCCTAAACCTAATCCTACCCATAACTTATCCATAAAATCAGAGGGGAAAGATAGGAGAATAACATTGAAGTAGAAGCACCGAACCCTGGTTGCAAGCCTAAACTTGACATACATGATAAACTTGTCCCTTAAAAAACAAAGATGTTGATCCAGAAACATATTGTACTTGGTGAAATCCCATTCACCGTCCTGTACATAGATTGGCTAGTTTATACACATTTCTATAATTTCTCTATTAGTTCTCTAATAAATGTTGATCATTTTGGATTCATTTTGTTTAAGAAGGTCAAGATCTGAGCACCTCCTTGAAGATTTTTATGCAAATACAGCTGACTCTATGCTCTGAGAATCTCAATAACTACTGGCCTCAGTTCTGCTCTGTGACCCAATTACTGTCATAAGAATAAAAATGATTAAGCAATTAATATCCCCCCACCAAATCTCACCCACACAGATAGGCCTACTCACGAGAGTGGCACATGGACAAAATTCACATGGCTCTCAATCACTGGCCTTCTAACACACACACACACACACACACACACACACAACTCTACAACAAGCTCAATACGCCCACACACACTCTCCTCCTGCACTCCTCTACTAGCACTCACGTTTCCAGTGTTCACACGTGTCTAAAACACACGACACAATACAAAATAGAGGTCAATAATGTGGTCAAATCAATAGTAGCTGCACTGTAATAGTTTACCACACACCTGACCAGCATCATCCGCATTATTCTGAAACACACCATCATGTCCCTGATAGCGAGCAAGTCCAAGCATAAACAAAACTAAACACAAAGGCGCAAAGGGACTTTGCTAAACCTTGTGAGCAACCATTGTCCTTTCGTTCGCTGTCTGACGGTATAGATAAACTTTAGCGTAAAGTGTGTGACAGATTTTCTGTGTTGTAATTTCTCTATCCGCTCTCTCTTTGGTTACCATGGAAATTCTGCTGAAGGCAATTATCATCATCACCCAGGCCAGCAATTAAGGATTGAACATTTCAGATTTAGCTCCTACATTTTCAGCTGCCAAAGCGAAGACTGACTTATGGTGTACATAAACACACCTTAGGAGGTGAGGGACAGGAAAATCAGGCGCGCTGTGAGAACAGGTGCACTACCACAAACATTGGCTGTGTGTCAAATTCACCAAGCACTTGTGCTTTGCATCATGAGTTTGATTGGATTCCTGGAGCTCATCGCATAAACTGACAGGGATTTTATGCAGTAGCTGTTGGCGCTCGTGCACCAGTGCTGGAGTCAGCCTACGCCCACTGAATTTATACCGCCCCCTCCTCTATCCTCCGGTGCACAGGACGGAGAACCCGAAGGAGACGCGTCCGTGCAGAGCTGCTGCCATCGCTGGGAGACTTCCGCTTTCGTTCATAGAAAGTCTCCGAATCCGTCTCGAACGACAAAGATGGATGAAATGGAAGAGGAGTTAAAATGCCCGGTGTGCGGCTCGTTTTTCCGCGAGCCTATCATCCTGCCCTGCTCGCATAATATCTGCCTGGCCTGCGCGAGAAACATCCTTGTGCAGACGCCCGACGCTGAATCCCCGCAGAGCAGCCGTGCGTCCGGCTCCGGCGTCTCCGATTATGATTACTTAGACCTGGATAAGATGAGCCTGTACAGCGAGGCGGACAGCGGATACGGCTCTTACGGCGGGTTCGTGAGCGCACCGACCACCCCGTGCCAGAAGTCCCCCAACGGAGTGCGAGTTTTCCCCCCTACCGTGCCTCCTCCTCCCCAGGCACAACACCACCTGCTGCCTCACACAGGCGTCCTGCCGCCGGTCCCGCGGAACTCCTGCCTCACCTGCCCGCAGTGCCACCGCAGCTTGACGCTGGACGACCGGGGGCTCCGGGGCTTCCCCAAGAACCGCGTGCTCGAGGGAGTGGTGGACCGGTATCAGCAGAGCAAAGCGGCCGCGCTCAAGTGTCAGCTGTGCGAGAAGAGTCCCCGCGAGGCGACGGTCATGTGCGAGCAGTGCGACGTGTTCTACTGCGACCCATGCCGCCTCAGGTGCCACCCGCCCCGGGGTCCTCTGGCCAAACACCGGCTCGTGCCGCCGGCGCAAGGCAGAATCAGCCGCCGCACGAGCCCCCGGAAGATCTCCACCTGCACCGAGCACGAGCTGGAGAACCTGAGTATGTACTGCGTCCAGTGTAAGACTCCCGTGTGCTACCAGTGTCTGGAGGACGGCAAACACTCCACTCATGAGGTCAAAGCGCTGGGGGCCATGTGGAAGCTCCACAAGGTGGGGAAACTGGTTGAGGTTGTTGTTTATTCATTACATTTCCCCCCTGATGATGACTAAAAAGCATCTCTGACCAGCTGGTTTAAACTGGTCTCATGGATGAACAACCTGGTCTAGATGTCTCACAGCCTGGGTCTTCACTAGCTGTTTAGCAAGCTGTTCTGGCAGCTGAAAATGCCCTAAACCCTTTTAAAACTAGCTAAAACCAGCTTAAATGTTTTTCAGCAGGCTGAGCGCTCTGGTTTTAGTATAAGGGTCTGTCATGTGTAGTGCAGTAAGACTTGTCACTGTGATGGGTGAGACACTACCGGTCTAATTAAAACACAGCGCACGACACAGCCAGCCATGATTCAGGCCAAATGAAAAACACTTGTGCACCAGCTCTCATAGATTTAACAGGAAAAGGCATAAAAGACAGACCTTTTGATGGAAATATGTTTTTGAGGCATCTATGATCATAACTGCAGTGCACTGTAGGTGTTTTTTTTAAAGGGATGGACGTTTCAGTGGTGTTGTGATGAATGTTTTAATCAGAATATGCATGTTGATTGGAACTCAACCATACAGGTTGGTTGTGTTAACTATGTGTCTGGATTCCTCAGGGAATGTGCAAAACTGCAGTGACAGTGGCCTGTTGTTGTAGCAACATGAGGCAGAGAACTGATTTACTGTCTGTCTGTCTGGGAAGGAGAAAGGAGTGTATCCATAGGAGAGCCAAAGAATGAGGGAAGAGTCCCCTCTCTTTCTCATAGTCCTAACATGCTGCACCATGTGAGTCAGTAAATTGTGAGTGAATTAATAAACCCTCAGTGAGACTGAGTTTGAGTTTTATGTAATCAGAAACCATAATCTTCAGCAATGGAGGTGATGGATCAATAAGCACATGGTTTAACATGGCACACACAGGTCATGTACTTTGTTCTTTTAGAAATATTATTGCTGGTGTGAGACAACCAACAATATAATATTGGTGATACAACGATATTATAATTCTGGGTGATATGATAAACTGATAATTATTGTCATGTTATGGCTGATAATCAATAAATTGGTGATATTAAAATTCTGTTGAATACACTAAACTAAAATCAGTCATTAAAATGCTTCAAATGAATTTAGGCACCACAACATTATAATTGCAGTAAATGAATATTCTTAGATTTGCTAAAGATTACATTTAAAGAGATCATGACATGGATTTTTTTATTTTAATGTGTTCCTTGAAGTTCACTTATGTTAATTAAGTTTTTTGCACAAAAAAACAACTATATATGTGGAAGAACAATTATTTTCAACCTTAATTCTGACCCTCTGTATGAAATGATCTGTTTTTAAGGGGCGGCTCCTTTAAGGTTTGTCAGTAAACGGCCACTGTTATGATTGGCTAATGTCGTTGCATAGGAAACAGCATCAACGACCACTCACTATTGCATGTGAGTAAGTGTTTTAAAAACCTTATACATATAAAAGTGTCATTTGCAGACAAAGCATTATGAAATTGTTTGATTATACCGTTTGTGATGCAGCTGCTATAAGATCCAAAATAGTTGACTGCTTCATCTGTTAACAAAAGTTTCTTTGTGAACTTTCAATTTTGCCTCGTTTACAAAACAATCTGCTGTCAAATTCTCTGAACAAACATATAATCCTCTGACGCCATCCGGGACACCATTAAAAATAAACCATTTGCTGAAGCTGGTATTCTTCTGTTTCTACAGAAATGAACAAATGAGCTGTTTCAACAGAATGTATCAAAGTGAACTTTCCTTTATGCTTCTATTTACTCTTCCATTTGTCCTGTTGTCGGCAGAGTCGTGTGAGTGGAGTATGTCAGAAAGTAAACTTGCATATGTATACTGTATCCAGTGTAGACAGCATCAGTGATTATAATGGGTTCTAATTACTTTTGAAGCGACATGATGAAAAAACAGCTCGTTTGGATATTGTGGGATTTGTGATGTCACACGGGTGAATTCATTTGCATATGACTGCCTCCAGAGCAAGGCATCGACGAATAGTTTTACATCATTGCACCATAGGTGGCGTCAAAGACTATAGAATAACACAAGACGTGTCACTCGTATTGTTTTGAATGGGAGAAAGTGTAACGCGCAATATGGCGGAATAATTCCCGCCTTCTAAATAAGAGCCAATCGCCGACTGGTAAAGTCATCGCGTCACTTAGAATCCATCCGTTAGAATCACCAGTTTCTATAGAAACAGTCAGACGCGCGCCTCTGAAGAGACACGCATTTAGGTCTGCATGCGCATTAGCTTGATCCAGCCTGAAAAATACAGTTTTTTGTCATGATTTGAGCGTTTAGAAACTAAATTTATGAGCCGGTTGTTGTTAGATTTCATTGGTGATTTCAAATATGAAATTTAATCGTAAGGTTGGCGAACAGTTTTTCACCCGTGTGACATCTCAGATCCCACAATATCCAAACAAGCTGTTTTTTCGTCATGTCGCGTCAAAAGCAATTAGAACCCATTATAATCACTGATGCTGTCTACACTGGATACAGTATACATATGCAAGTTTACTTTTTGATATACTCCAATCACATGATTCTGCTGACAACAGGACAAATGGAAGTGCTTGATTATATAAATGCTTTGTTTATAATGAGGAGGATGTTTTAAGCTCTGAAACTTAAAGGATGTTTTAAAGGTACAAAGACCTCTTATATACAAAGATCAAGGCAAATTTGATTTCTCATGTCATGACCTCTTTAACAAGGTTATTAAAATAAAAATCCAAAATATCCAATATAGGTCAGTATATACATTACCGTTCAAATGTTTGGGGGAAGTAAGATTTATTTTGAAAGGAATTAATACTTTTATTCAGCAAAGAAGTATTAAATCGATCAAAAGTGACTGTAAAGATATAATATTACAAAAGATTTCAATTAAAAAAAAATGCTGTTCTTTTGAACTTTTAACAAATCCTGAAATTATCAGTTTAAAACAGTTCTGCTGCTTAATATTTTTGTTTTATAGTTTCCACAAAAATATTAAGCAGCACAACCATTTTAAATATTGATAATAATAAGAAATGTTTATTGAGCAGCAAATCACCATATTAGAATGATTTCTGAAGGATCATGTGACACTGAAAACTGAAATAATGATCCTGAAAATTCAACTTTACCATCACAGGAATAAATACATTTTTAAAATATATTCAAATAGAAATGTTATTTTGAATTGTTATAATATTTCACAACATTACAGTTTTACTGTATTTTTGATTAAAGGTGCTACAGAGGATCTTTTTGTCGACTTCGAAACCAAAGACTGTTATTGAGTTTTTGAAATGAGCGCATGCGTAAGAACAGCCCCCTCCTTCACTGCTCATTTCGAGGGAACGCCTCCCAAAAATCGTGCACAAGTATTGGAGCACGAGTGTTTACCACCGGCATTCACTGTGTTGTGTTAGTGGATTCATTATGTCGGACTCACCGCAGGTAACTCATAATCTGCAGTTGTTACTCCTGCCTCCTGACAAAAACATTGCATGCGGCGCCTGTGGAGTGTGGAAAGTTACTGGAGTGCACAGCCGCGTACGTCTCTCACAAAGAACGTCATGGCAGTGATTGACAAGCCAGAGGGCCAATCGTTTACGCGATGATCGCGTAAACGATTGGCTGATGTTTTTAAGGCCCTACCTCGTGCACGGATGATGTATATTAATATTATTCCTTTCAGTGCACCTAATAAATAGTCTTTTATCAGTTAGTAAAGACAAGTAATATTGCAAAAATGTATAAAACAAAACATCCTCTTTAGCACCTTTAAATAAATGCATCCTTGGTAACTTTAAGAGACTTTTTTCAAAAACATTAACAAATCTTACTGAACGGTTATGTATATCTAATTGACTGAGAAATTACTATACATTTTTGCTCTATCAATTAGAAATAAAATAAAATAATAGTACATTTGAAAATGCATTGTAAGGCATGTGATTGCATTTTATTTTGCAATTTTACTGTTGTATGGTACTAATATTCACCCTGTTTCACCTTTGAAGTAGATAAGGAGACATTTTCATGGGCAGAGCAGAAAAAGTTAACCGCGGCACTAGGAAACAATTCGTATTGCATGACCGCCCTTTCAGTTCAAGCACTGCATTACTCCATCTGGATTGAGCTACATTATTGTGTGTTTGGTTACATTACTCTCTGTTCAGAGCTCCATGTGTGATGTTGTGGCTGCATAATATCAGTTTGAACTGGGACAGCAGCAGCGTTATGGCAGACCCAAATACGGCTTCCCCCTTTTAGCACCTGAGACACACACACACACACACGCAGAGCAGATCTTGGATCAGTGTCCTCTACTATGGTCCCATCTGTAGCTTTTTCACTAAACACTGGTGAGCTGGCCTCATATCAGAGGAAAATGGCCTCTTTCCGCACTGCAGACACTTGCTCGTCATTCACTAAACAGATTGTAGTTTTGCTTTAGCCTCAGGGCCCCATATGCTTCTTTTTCTCTATCTATCTCTGTGTCACATACACAGACTCTTACACAGCAAACAGGAAATGGGGCATGTGTGTTGATGCTATAAAAGATTTTTACTTGAAGGGAATATATTCCTGCTTTTTGCAACAGTGCAAAATATTTCAATTTTAATTGGTAAAATAGTAGTCCACAGATATGGCTGATATCTAGAGAGCTGCAGGACAGATGTCGAAATGAACATCATATATTTTATTTGTAAAAATTTTAATTGTGAGCAAAACATTTTCCAATTAAATAAGGCTTTTAGATTTTGGAACTGGTCTATCCTTACTATAAAAAAATACATTACTAAAGCTTTTTAGTAAAATTCAAATGCTCTTCTGAAAGAAATGGATGTTTGATAAAACATATTTTCAATAGAATGATGATTTCTATCTCTTCCAGAGCAAAGATGGATGGTTTCCGTCTTTTCTTTTCTTCTATTTAAAGGTTCTCTATGTAAGTTTTTGACTGTACTAAAGCATAAAAATACCATAAAATGTTTCCAGATATTTATTAAACATGCTGAGTTCACATACTCTTTTCTCTGAAAACCATTACTACAGCCAGTTATTTTACTTTGAAATTTGTTTTTTGTTTTTGTTTTGGTCTGTGTAAGACCGCACCTTAACAATTTACCCAATAGTATTTCGCCACCCCGGGTTGCCATTGGCGGAAAACGCATGCTGCGAATTGCAGCCATGGAAGTCAGCGAACAAACTGGGTCAGAGATCGCAGACCTATAAAGCATCAGCATCCATCTAAAAATCTTTACAAATGGGAGCATCAATAAATCAACTAATTATCTTACTGTGTTTAAGTCTCTTCGCCTTCCAATGTCAATTGAGCTCGCTCCTGTTGCATGTCTTCAACCCGCAAGAGCGTCGAGTCTGAGGAGGAGGGCGCGGGGCAAACAATATTTTGAATTTGGACTGCAGTACCCATTTCAACCCCTAGTTGTCATTCTTACATAGAGCACCTTTAAATCTCTCTAGCAAAACCAAGTGGAAATACAGAAAAAATGATTGTTTCTCAAATATTCCTGTTGTCCCCTTCATTCCGACCCTGTCTTCCATTGCATGGACAAACTAGTAGTGTGTAGTCGTGTGTAATTCAGTGATATGTTTAGCTTTAGTATGTAGTATTCTAGTGTGTAACACTGCGATATGTCACTAAAAACTCATAATAATAATAATACATTCACAACTGTTGCTAACTTTAAGGTAAGACACCACAGATGAATGTGAAAATTAATTTTAATAAATAGATATGACCATATTCCCCAGTTGATTAATCGTAGTACATTAAGACAATTGTTTGTTAGTTTTTTATCACAAATTTTCTGAAATATGCAAAAGATCAAATTTAAATATACAGTCATTTGCATACATTTCCAGAATTGAAATCTGATAAAGCCAGGTTTTGGATATCTCTTACTCTGTAAATCAGAAAATATTGTCAACAGTCAGAAAAAAAGAAGCATTTTCACTATCTATCTATCTATCTATCTATCTATCTATCTATCTATCTATCTATCTATCTATCTATCTATCTATCTATCTATCTATCTATCTATCTATCTATCTATCTATATATATATATATATATATATATATATATATATATATATATATATATATATATATATATATATATATATAAATATATATATGAATGAATGATATGAACAAAACCGGAAAGTGGGAAATTTTCTGGCTCAGTGCAGGAGGAAAAACTCTATAAAATAAAATAAAATAAAATAAATAAAATGTGTATTTTGAATGTTTTCTTTCCACTAATCTAAAAGAAGAGATGTTATGGAAGCAAAATAGCCTAAAGTCTTAAAAGTGACCAGTGCAAGAAAAAAATATGGTTTCACCCATAATGTCTTGCCTTAATTATTTAACTAATGGGTTTGTAGCAACTGGGCGTTTATTACAGAACCATCCTAACTACAATCCTGTCTTATCTGTTTAGTCACCATGGTGATTTCAGCTCTCATTTAGGACAAAGATTTAAGATAGGATGATTCTGTAACATTGCCCCTGCTGGGTTCTCATTGTAGGACTTTAGTATGTAAGGTGCTAGTATGTAGTGGTTTTGTGTGTAAAGCTGTAACATGTTTGGCTTTAATGTGTAAGGCTGTCATATGCTCTACAGTAGTATGTAATCCTCTTGAGTGTAATGCTGTAGCGTATATGGTTCTAATGTAGTATATAGGCCATAGAGTAAAATTTGGAGCACTGTGATTCATTCCTTGTTCTCTCATTTTTGTTCCTTGTTTGAGAACAGACCACAAATGAAAGTGGAGGTCTCTCGGCGGATGGTTGTCATAGCAATGTGAGAACATTTATAATGGGATATTTTCCCACTCTAAAGCAACATCCTTTGACTGTGCCTGACGCACACACACACACATACGCACATGCACTCCTCTTCCTATTCTCTCACCCACTCTTTTAATGACAGATTTAATGACTAACCTCTCACAAATTGTCACTTTCTCTCTCAACTCAACTTTTTTCTCAAACACATTTTGTGTAGATCCCTGATTCTCTGTTGCAGCAGTTTGAACTGAACATTAAACTGTTAAATAAAGTGTTAAGAGTACTGAAGAAAGTATTATAGTAAACATAGCAAAATTTGATTTAAATATTTCAATGAAATATTGAATCTCTTTTTGGTTTGAAATCTAACAAAGCACCATTTCTAATTCAAATTCACCTGTTTTGTATGATTATTCACTCACAATTTACTAAACTAAAATTGTTTCTTTTCCAATGACAAGGCTGTTAGATTTTTATCCTTTGTAAGCTTTAGTAATGTTAGCTAGGTAATGTTGCACTTGCTCTTTATCTATATTTCCTATATCATCTCACACCTCTGTCTCTTTCTGTCTTTATCTTTCCAGGGACAGCTCTCTCAAGCTCTGAATGTTCTGTCTGATCGTGCCACAGAGGCCAAAGAGTTCCTGGTGCAGCTCAGAAATATGGTACAACACATACAGGTACAACAAAGACACACACTTATACACTTATACACACACTTGCCATGCACTTGTAATATGATCTGATTCTGTCCTCTCCTTGTGCTCTAGGAGAATGGAGTCGAATTCGAGGCATGTTTGGTTGCCCAATGTGATGCTCTGATTGAAGCTCTCAACCGCAGGAAAGCTCAGCTTCTCAGCAGAGTAACCAAAGAACATGAACACAAACTCTCAGTAAGCACAACCACACACCAATCAGTTCTTGAAGAGATTCTTGAAGAGATCTCAGTTATTGGGTGTCATTACTCATTTGAGGAGCTTATTTATGCAATGCAATTCAACCACAAAAGTAGAATGACAGCATTCTGTTGTATTTTTGAGGCAAAGGGAAGGTTGGAAAAAACCCAAATCACACAAGTCACGATTTGATTTCTTAATTGGAGGTTTAGTGACTGCCACCTTGAGGATTTTTAGTATGTGCTAATAGAACTGATGAATAAATTAGTTTAACAAAGGGGATTCATTTCTTTTTATTTCATTTTCAGTAGCTTTCTATGAATTGAACCAAAGAAAAACACATTGATAACTTAAAGTGTTTATTTAAATGTTTTAGCATGAAAAAGAAGTTGCAATATTATTTTCTTCCCTATTGTGACATATAGTTTCTGCAAGAATGTAGGGCTTGATTTTGTCCATCGGGAATTGATTGAATCGTTAGATCATTATGGTGTGAGTGACAGGTTGTCGCGAAACATCATCAGAGTAGAGAAGGGTGGGGCTTTTTTTTTTGTTGTTGTTGTTAATTTAAGGCACAATATGTAATATTTTTGGATAAAATATCCAAAAACCACTAGAACAATGTAATATATTTTGTTGGCTTGTGTAATTACATTATCCCAAATGTTTCCAACAATGTTTAAACCCAGAGAAATCAGCTATTTTAACCAGTGTAATGGTTTTGTGTCATTGCGTCGCCTGTCAATCATGCATCATATCCATGTTACCCTCGTTTTCCGGTCCTACTTCCGTAGAAACCATGGTAACACCAAAGACGCTTTAATATATTATGTGTTTTATTAGACAGGTGAGCAACTGTCTGGGTACCTTTAACGACAGAAAACTATTAATTGCGGCACTTGCGGCTGAATGAAAATGAATTTAAGTGATCAAACATAACTCTAACAAAGTTCAAGTTCAGGGAAGGAGGAGGCAAATGATAAATGTAACTTTAGGGTTAGTTCACCCAAAAATGAAAATTCTGTCATTAATTAGCTTTTCGCCGAGCCCCGCCCCCCTTAGTTACTGTTGCTTTGTCCGACAAGCCGTGGCGCTGTCACTCCACACGCAGTGAAAAATACATCGCGGAACAAAGAGGACACTGAACACACATCGACAGACAAGACAGAGTAGGTTACTTATGATATTAAACAAAGCCCCAGCTTTCAAACCGTGTAGTTATTAAAGAAATTCAAACAATAAAAACCGTTTTGTTGCTCTTTAATGTGTCGTGACCATGGTCGTGACAGATTGCTGTAGATCCTCAGCTCAACCGCTCGTAAAAAACGATCATCTCTTCCTATTAGTCCATGAACATGAGAATCAATGTTGTTTCAAACACGGAAAGACGTCAATATACACTTTTTCAAGTTTTACTCCACCGAGGTTAATCTTTTAACTACTGGCTGCTTTGACGGACAAAATGGCGGATGCGGCGTTCTGATTGGTTAGATTGCTTGTCAATCAAACTCACGCGAAAGGTCAATTACTCACCCTCACATCATTCCACACTTGTAAGACCTTCATTCATCTTCGGAACACAAATGGAGATATTTTTGATGAAATCTGAGGGGTATATGACTCCTCCATAGACAGCAATATAATCAACACTTTCAAGGCCCAGAAAGGTACTAAAGACATTGTTATAACAGTCGATGTGACTGCAGTGGTTCAACCTTAAGTTTATGAAGTGACGAGAATACTTTATGTGCGCAAAAACAAAACGACTTGAACATGATTTCTGCCTGCATCCTGTCTAATTGCTTTCCATCGGCTCCCATGATTCCATGCTCATTCACGAGTCATCAAGCTACGCCTTTGTTATTGTTTTAAATATCCTACCTCTTACATACTGTGCCTTTAGAGATTACTAGGGCACATCCATTTAAAAAAATATGATGTGCACGGATAAATCGTTTCTAATAAATACTGCAATATTCCATAAAAAAATAAAAATTTTCCATTTTGATTTCATGGAAATCACATTTCTGTATTAGGTCAACAGATGACTGGGCTCTGTGGGTATTTTCTATTTTCCCATTAAACATTCATTGAATCTCTTTTCTGCTAAAGTTGGATTCAGAATGGATTCATGCTTCAGGCAGCAGGGCTAATCAGCAGCCATTGTTGGTATGTCAAATCAGCCTGTTTCTAGCCCAAGCTTCAATGCCATATGAAAAGGGTTGCTTTCATAGGGGGGATGCAGCTTAATGGTTACAAATCTGGGCTATTAACTGAAAGATTTTAGATTTAAACTCAAGTCATTGTGTCCTTGACTAAGGCTCTGAATCCCAGGCTGCTCCACTGAGACTGCGCCTATAGTTAGTGTGCTGTGGTTCTCTTTGGTTGAAATGCAGCTATGAAATGGCAAGCAACTAAATGGCAAATCAGTGTGCTTTAATACAGTCTAATGAATTCTAGGAACAATATATAATAACTTATGATGCACTAACATGATCCTGATTGGCTCTTGTTGGCTCTGCCAGTAGATAGTTGATAAAGAACGTGTCGAGTTGATTTGCATATTTGAAGTGTTTTTATTGCTCAACTTTTCTTTCTTTCTGTTTTTGTTATACATATAATTAAAAATAAATTTTAAATAATCTCTATTTCTTCAAGCTGGAGAGATGACACTAACTCATGCTCAGTAGACTTCTCTTTCTGTCTGAAAAAATTTGAGTGAAACTGCAAACCAAATTTTATGTATAATTAATCATATTATGTGAGGACTTCTTGTGTTTAAATTGATATTATCTATGTATTATCTAAATACAGAAATTAACAATTAATGATACTGTTACATTTGGTGTATATAAATGTTTCTTGCTTTGAAAGATGGTACATAGATTTGTAGTAGTCTGTGAGCTATAAAGGCAAATGTAAAAATGTAATAATAAAATGGCCCCGGTCTCCCCTACTATTAGTAGTATGTGCTTTTGCTTTTACATCTTATGTAGTCCTATTCTCTCCTCTTGTCTCCATGGTGCCTCAGGCTTGTTCCCATGGTTACAAAGATGTTGGGGTTCTAGTTTTGTCCAGTGGCTTTGCAAGATGAGACTGCATTTCTTCAGTTCTGTCTGGTTATGGTTGGATTTAAGTGTCTCTTTTGCCTCATAAATGAAGTGTTTTATGTGTGATTCATTGTAAGATTGGCTTTGGGGGACGTGTGTGTGCATCAGTGTGTACGTGTACATCATGTAAAGGGGATGTAGCCTGTAGGTTTAAGTAGAAGGAAGGACACACTCAGACACACATTCATACAAAATATGAAGTGCAAATGCACTTTAATATTGTGTTTTTTTGTAAAAGGTCAGTGATGTGTTGCCTGCTCGAGAGGATGATGACAATTGGTCCTGCTGTTGCCTAGCAACCCAGCCACAGGACATATCATAGATTCATTCTCTTTCTCTTTCTTTTTCTTTTTGTCTCAGGTGGTTCGTGATCAGATATCTCACTGCACGGTGAAGTTGAGGCAGACCACAGGACTAATGGAGTACTGTCTGGAGGTTATCAAAGAGAACGACCCCAGCGGCTTCCTGCAGGTCACTGACCCTTTTAATATCATACTAATGAACCTCATCTGCTTACATAGGCTGGAAAGTTAGGGCGCTTATGCACTAGAAAGATCTGATGAAACTCTTAATTGATGGGAATGTATAAGATCCATTTTAAGGGTGTTGAAAGATTCAAATCAGTTTGACATGAATTGGATTTGCAAAACTGGGCCGTTTCTCTTAAATTCTCATTGGTCAGTTAAGTCCTTCATCAGAGCGCACTGCAGTTAATGTTTTCTCAACTGTTGCTGTTCTCTAAAATATTTAATTGGCCTAATTCTATTTAATTCTAACTTTATTTCTTGCAATTCCGAGTTTAGGATTCGCAATTCTGTCTTTTTGTCTTGTAATTGTGAAATATGAACTCGCAATATAATGTGTGAATTGTGAGATATAAACTTGTTAACTTTTTTTTTAATATTCTGTGGTGGTAATAAGCATCCATATATATCAGATATTTGTGATATATAAAAGATATCTCATTTTCTCAGTTTTTATTATATTTTTATTTAGATTACATTTACCATCATATAACACTCACTACAGTTAATCTTTAAAAACACTAATCATTTATTAATAATACTGTTATCATTAGCAATTTCTAAAATGAATATCGATTTTTTTTATGCTGTACATTATTTCATACTGTATAATTTTGACGCCTAAATTCACATGCATCATTTTAAAAGCACTTTGATTTTAGCTTTTAGTATTTCTTTTTAGTTTGTACAAAATAGTATTTTAAAGATGCAGTGTGTAAATTTTAGTGGCATCTAGTGGTGAGATTGCGAACTGCAACCAATGGAGCTCACCCCTCCCTTTTGGAGAAGCTACGGTGGCCGTCTAGCCGACACAAAGATGTCATCGTCTGAGACAGCTGAGAGTACATTAGCCAGTGAAGCAATGAGGTTTCTTCTTACTTCTAACAAAGAACGGTCTCTGCTTCTAATAAAACAGACGACTACTAACTTCTACTACTACTACTACTACTACTATTACTTTGTGCATATTCAATATAGTAACGATGCAAGCTGCCTTTAAAAACACAAACGATTTAGAAGAACAGCATAATGACTAAACACGCGCTGTAGAGCAGTTTGTCCATTTAGGGCTGCTGTAGAAACATGCCGGTGCAAAATGGCAACAGTGTATGTAGACAGAAATGGCTCATTCTAAGATAATAAAAACATAACGGTTCATTATGTAAGGTCTTTATACTCCTCTGAAAACATAGCTATGTATATTATGTTGTATTTCTGTCAATAGATCCTCCTAAATTTTACACATTGCACCTTTAATATATATATATTTTTTTTTAAGCATTTTGATTTTAGTTCTTCATTTTAATTTAAAATAATACATTTTAATATCAGCCATTCACCAGTTATGGACCATAACATGAAAATAATTGTCTTATTGGTATTTGCTATAACTTTAGCATCAGTGTGTCTATAGTATATATTACTCTTAACTCTTTTATGCAAAACTTCTTGCAAGCCAGTGTGACGTCATCAGTTTCTGTTAACAATCTTATTGTAGACTTTTGTACACTATTAAGTATAATCATCTATCAATTTAAAAAGACTGGTACATGATGTCCAAATGGAAATTTGCTCAGAAATTATTATAATCCATTATTTAAAAATACTTATTCTTGAAAATGAGTGTAAAGCCAAGGGTATTGGAAGTTCATGGAAATGCATTCATCAAAAAGTGTGTAAAACACTTAAGCATACTTGCTCAATGACACTCTGCCTTCCAAAACTTTTCTGATAACAAAATGTTACTTGCTCTGAGGACTCTTATTAAATTAACAGAAGGTCATACATTTACATAATGGCAACACTTCATTAATTTGACTTAATACCATGTAATATATTCTGAATCACAGTCTGTGTGTGTGTGTGTGTGTGTAGATCTCAGATGCTCTGATAAGACGGGTCCATATGACAGAGAATCAGTGGGGGAAGGGCTCTCTCACCCCTCGCATGAGCAGTGACTTTGACCTGACGCTGGACAGCGGACCCCTGCTGCAGACCATACACCAGTTAGACTTCGTTCAGATGAAGGGTGAGTCTGTGTGTGCCTGATTGGGTGTGTTTCATTTTTGCATGGCTTTCCTTAATGACACAGTAAGACCGAACACTGGACCCAAAATAACCCTGTCTGTCTTTGTTTGTGGCTTTATGTGTGTGTAGTTCCAGCTGCTCCTATTCTTCAGTTAGAGGAGTGCTGTACTCAAACCAACAGTGCAACTCTGTCATGGAAGCAGCCGCCTCTCTCCACCATCGCTGTGGACGGCTACATTTTAGAACTGGATGATGGGAATGGAGGCCAGTTCAGAGTGAGTGTCACGTACATGCAGTGAGATATTCTCAGAAATATATAGATTTCAACAAAATACAGTAGAGTTCTGTGCAAGTTTCACTCTGCGTTGCTCATTTTTTTTAAAGTGGCACCAGTGCTGTCCTGACCTCATTTTGTTCCATGGAAAAGATAAGACATGACTAAAGATTAAAAAAAAACTTTTTAACAGCTTAGTAGATAATTGGTTTATTGTAGTATGTGATATTCAAGTGTTACTCTGCAGTTACACTTAACACTTAAGTGATCAGCATGCATTTTCCTTAAGGGAAAAATCTTTTACATTTGGATAATGAAAAATTCATATGTTGATGAGTAGATGAAACAAATTTAGCTTAGTCACCATGAAATCAAAACTGACTATTCTTTTTTTTATGGAATATTGCGGTATGTATTATAAATGATTTATCTGTGTGCAACTGTGCATCATTATTTTTTTAAGTTCATGTGCCCTCATAATCTTTAATCAAAATAACTTCCACCTACACTTACAGCAACATCTCTTCTCTTCTTTGATGATGCGTTTCTGGACAACCTGTCAATCACATGAGATCACAGCAATAGCAAACCACAACCATCCAATCATGTCCTGCCCTACATTTTTTCTTTTTTGAAAAGTCTTTTCACTTAGATATGTACGTCACAATAGGGAAGAAAATAATATTGCAACTTCTGTTTAATTCAGACTTTAAAACAAATTATCTACAGAAGGTGCAACACAGTTGCAAATTTACACGTGTGAATGTGTGACTTCTGCCAAGCCATTTAAACAAACACTGTTCTACCTAGAACAATTATCAAAAGAAACAGAAGAAAAAAACATTAAAAATTGGCTCAAAAATCATACCTCCTGAGTTTGATTTGGGGAGTTTGATCCTGAGTAGGATTTGATCTTCAAGGGGGCTTTTGTAGCAAGAGACTATCGCCTAAATGGTGTCAGTTTAAAGCAACACTGTCGTTTTTCAATCTTAAAATAAAGTCTCTAAAATTATTTCAGGGGTAGAACAACTCTTAAAGGATTAGTTCACTTTCACATTAAATTTTCCTGATAATTTACTCTACCCCATGTCATCCAAAATGTCCATGTCCTTCTCTCTTCAGTCAAAAAGAAATTAAGTTTTTTGATGAAAACATTCTAGGATTTTTCTCCATATAGTAGATTTCAACTGCTACCAACAGGTTGAAGGTCCAAATTGCAGTTTCAGTGCAGCTTCAAAGCGTTCTACACGATCCCAGACAAGGAATAAGGGTCTTATCTAGAGAAACCATTGCTTATTTACTAAAAAAAATTTAAAAATTATATACGTTTTAACCATAATTGCTCATCTTGAACTAGCTCTCTTCTTCTTCTTCTTTATTAGAATTCCAGCAGTGTAGACACTGCTAAGTTTATTACTGCCCTCCACAGGTCAAAG
Organism: Chanodichthys erythropterus; assembly: GCF_024489055.1. Classification (NCBI taxonomy): domain Eukaryota; kingdom Metazoa; phylum Chordata; class Actinopteri; order Cypriniformes; family Xenocyprididae; genus Chanodichthys; species Chanodichthys erythropterus. The sequence continues at coordinate 23,826,839 of NC_090225.1, read as the reverse complement.
TTTGAACTAATTGTTATATACTTGCACTAGCATATTGTATATGACAATTTAGTTCAAACTTTGACGAGCTAATATGCAAGTCTCAAAACCATGCGGACAACATTTTATTGTATTATACAAATTACACCCTTTGCAAACAATGCTACATACAAACTATTTGAGCAAAAAAACTAGGCTAGGATTCTACCATTCTTTTTGTCATTGTACTTTTCAATTCTGGAGTAACAATGAATAAAACTTATGTAAGAATGTTTGTAGAACATAGTGTAACACGGGCTACTTCACCTGGTCGGTGGACTTGGTTTCCAAACGCGGTTTCTGCATTCGCCTGTTCCGTCAGTTTAGTCAACAGATAACATGTATTGCACTGCCCACGGGGAAGCTTATACAGCGACAGTATTTACGACACTGGTAACAGATAATTGCGCTTATCAACCACATGGGGGAACCGTGAGCAAATGTTCCATGGTGTTGCTTTAAAGTGCCCTAAAATTAAAAATTGAATTTATCTTGGCATAGTCAAATAACAAGAGTTCAGTACATGGAAATGACATACAGTGAGTCTCAAACTCCATTGTTTCCTCCTTCTTATATAAATCTCATTTGTTTAAAAGACCTCCAAAGAACAGGCGAATCTCAACATAACACCGACTGTTACGTAACAGTCATGATCATTAATATGTACACCCCCAATATTTGCATATGCCAGCCCATGTTCCCAACATTATGAAAGGCATTAGACAAGCCAGTATTAATGTCTGGATCTGTGCACAGCTGAATCATCAGACTAGGTAAGCAAGCAAGAACAATAGCGAAAAATGGCAGATGGAGCAATAATAACTGACATGATCCATAATATCATGATATTTTTAGTGATATTTGTAAATTGTCTTTCTAAATGTCTCGTTAGCATGTTGCTAATGTACTGTTAAATGTGGTTAAAGTTACCATTGTTTCTTACTGTATTCACGGAGACAAGAGCCGTCGCTATTTTCATTTTTAAACACTTGCAATCTGTATAATGCATAAACACAACTTCATTCTTTATAAATCTCTCCAACAGTGTAGCATTAGCCGTTAGCCACGGAGCATAGCCTCAAACTCAGAATCAGATTCAGAATCAAATGTAAATATCCAAATAATTACCATACATACACGATTAGACATGCTGCATGACGAACACTTTGTAAAGATCTATTTGAGGGTTATATTAGCTGTGTAAACTTTGTTTATGCACTGTTCAAGGCAAGCGCGAGCTCCGTGGGCGTGGAGCAGGAGAATTAAAGGGCCAGTAGCCCTGAATCGGCTCATTTATAATGATGCCCCAAAATAGGTAGTTAAAAAAAATGAATTAAAAAAAATCTGTGGGGTATTTTGAGCTGAAACTTCACAGACACATTCAGGGGACACCTTAGACTAATATTACATCTTTTAAAAAAAAGTTCTAGGGCACCTTTAAGACTGTGTTTATGTGAATACTTGTCAAAACGGGCATTTTGGCATAATTTTGTGTGTATTTGCTCAAGAAGATGTGAAAGATAACTCGGTACTTGAGAACCCACGTGCCGTGATAGTCAGATAGTTTCCGTGTGCGCCGCGCACACACCTGAAGCACACTCACAGAGCGAGAGTTTTCTTTCACAACGTCTTGTGATTGAATATGGCTTAAAATCACTTAAATGTTTAAACTGACAAGACTTACAAACACGTGAAAATGATAAACTTTCTGGAGGAAGTAGCACTAGCCCGATCATTCAGATATGCAATTATAGTTTTAGGGGGCCTGAGACGACAGAGAGAAGGGGCTAAAGCTCACCTAAAATGTCCTAGAACCACCCCTGCCAAAAACACTTCCGTGCAGAATGCAAAAATGTGTGGGGCTAAAAAAGCTTGCATTTCTTAAACTGGAGCTAAATTGAATGATCAGCATTTCAACTCCACACATTAATTTTCAGGATAGGACTGAAGCTGTGTGTAATCTTGTGCGGAAATACACCACACTTATTTCATTTTTGATAAAAGCATATCATAAAACAGTACCGAGATTTCAAGTTCATAGCAGCAAAATTGCAATAATGATGCCTATTCCAAACAAATTAAAATCCTAGAGGCCATACTATATTATTATCATTATTATTTGGTCTAGTATTATTTTTCTTTCTCAAAGTGGATGCAGTAAACACTGCATGATTGTTAAATGTGATGTTTCTACTTGGCTGGCTGAATGATCTGTCCAACTGAAAGAGGTTTTACTCAGCAAGAACAAACATTTGAAGAAACATTGTAAGTATATTGTAATTGTAATTGGCTGTGGGCAGTCAGAATGAGTGATGTTCATTTGAGTGACGAGGGACACACTTATTTCCATTAGATCATCAAGTCAAGTCCACAAAAATGGTGTCTCATCTCATATTTTCCACAAAATGCCTGAGTCTAAAGATGATTCATGCCTCTCACTGCATGCAGAAGTCTATTTATATATTAGAGGGCCACTTCACCCACGAACACACACTTACATGATCACACACGCATATACATGCGCACAACCACTGTCACTCATTGGCTGTTTACACTTGGTATTAACATTCATCTGAGGTGATCACAAGTGGCCACTTGTGATTTGATTTCATCTGATTTTGTGGTTACATACACTACCGTTCAAATGTTTGGGATCTGTATGGGTTTTTTTTGTATGTTTTTGAAAGAAGTCTCTTATGAAAAATTTTGAACCGTAGTGTACATCATGAAAATTAAATCTCCTCAGATTAGCCACATACACATTCACACTTAAACATAAGCATTAAAATACTCTCCCTCAGACACACATTGTTACCTACATATAGACACGCACACTCAACTATCCTCTAAACAGGCCAAGCTCTTATTTTAGAAAGCCAGGTTCACGTGTTCTTATATTTGCTCCATTTTTGGCTAGATTTTTAGCAACAGTATCACATTGTGTTTTTCCCAAGATATTCATCAGCATTGGCAAATTAACTGAACAGTATATTCCACTGAAAGCGATTCCATGGATACAGAAAATGTGCATACTATGCAAAGTAAATTTTCTGTATGCATGGAATACCTGGGCTGAACTGAATTTGAAGTTGCATACTGCTAGTTCTGAAATCGTAAAAGTAGTATGATAGTATAGAATTCCGATTTCAGCAACAGACCTAATTCCTTTGACATGATATAGTTTACTTTGTGTTGGGTACTATATCCTGTAGTGCAATTCACTCAATCTGGCCTTCCATTTAAAGTGTGACCAATAAACTGAAAGTACTATCAAAGGGGTTTTTAACATCTTTTTTTTAAATTCAGAATATGATATGTTTCATGTATTCTGTTTAAAAAATTGTAGGCAGTATACAGTATATAATGTGCAGTATACAGTAAGCAGTACCCTGGTAGGCATTTCAAACATAGGGTGTTAACCACATGTGTTTACTAACTGAGGTGTATTTTCTACAGGAGGTGTACGTTGGTACAGAGATGATCTGCACTGTGGACGGTCTACACTTCAACAGCACTTATAAGTCCCGTGTTAAAGCGTTTAACTCCAGTGGAGTCGGCCAGTACAGCAAAACGCTTGTCATGCAGACATCAGAAAGTAAGAGATGTTATCTCACTGTTACACTCACACACCTTACTATTGAATGCTGTCACTCTTAATGCACAGGGAAGCTTGAGAATGTCAGTGCAATATAATACAGATTTGTATTAGTAATGTCAATAAAGTGGGCAGTTTCCACAAATAGGATATATACATTGGTGTTTTAAGACTTTTTTTAAGGACTTGGAGGCCTGCATTTTTGTTGTGAGACCATCAGATACATTTGATAAACTGGTTTCTAACATAAAATTAACTTAGCATGCAAAGTAGCTATTAAATGCCTGTAACCCCTTAAAATGGGGATTCTGGCCTGTCACACTTCAGAGGTTTTGACTTTCTTTGACAGCTTCATAAATCATAGATTACAAATTTTTAGTTTTACTCAAATTAGGGTGATGCAAAAATGAGTACACCCCACAAAAAAACTACTACATCTAGTACTTTGTATGGCCTCCGTGATTTTTAATGACAGCACCAAGTCTTTTAGGCATGGAATGAACAAGTTGGCCACATTTTGCAACATCTATCTTTTTCCATTCTTCAAGTATGACCTCTTTTAGAGACTGGATGCTGGATGGAGAGTGATGATCAACTTGTCTCTTCAGAATTCCCCATAGGTGTTTGATTGGGTTCAGCCACTGATTCACTTTAACCCTGTTCTTCTAGATGTGCATTTAGAAGAATCATTGTCATGTTGTAAAAGTGCACAATGTCCAAGGGCACGGAGTGATTGTAGCATCTTATCTTTCAGTATAGAGCAGTACATCTGTGAATTTATGATGCAATCAATGAAATGCAGCTCCCCGACACCAGCAGCACTCATGCAGCCCCACATAAGGACACTGACACCACCATGTTTCACTGTAGGCACCATGCATTTTTCTTTGTATTCCTCACCTTTGCAACACCATACAGTTTTGAAGCCATCGGTTCCAAAAACATTTATCTTGGTCTCATCACTCCAGAGTCCCAGTAGTCTTCATCTTTGTCAGCATGGGCCCTGGCAAACTCTAGGTGGGCTTTTTTTTGTGCCTGGGCTTTAGGAGAGGCTTCTTTCGTGGACGGCACCCATGCATGCCATTACTCTGCAGTGTACATCGTATTGTGTCACAGGAAATAGTGACCCCAGTTTGGCTTTCTACTTTTTTCTTCAACCCTTCTCATCAGAAGTTGAGGTGTTAACTTCTATGAACGACCTGGATGTCTCTGTGAGATGGTTGCAGTTCGTTTTTAAATTTTTGTACCACTTTTTCTACAGTATTCTGACTGTAAAGCTTTGCTGATCTTCTTGTAGCCTTCACCTTTCTGGTGTAAAGAAATTATTTTCTCTCTCAGGTCTTGTGACATTTCTCTTCCATGTGGTGCCATTGCTGACAGCATGAAATGGGAAGGGGTTTTAACACCCTTTTATAGTCTATGTCTGCTGGACACCTGTGTAATGAATAATTAGACTCACCTGTGGTTGAATTCTTGTTAAATTAGACATTTGTAGTCTGAAATATAGCTTTGCTCCAGAGACCTTCAGTGGGGTGTGCTCATTTTTGCATCACCCTAATTTGAGTAAAACTGAACATTTTGTTCTCTAAGTAACTTTCATGTTATAAGTTAAACAGATGTTATATAAAACGTAGTCTTGTGATATTGTTTAAAATGTTACTTTTCAAAGGGGATGTACTCATTTACGCTGAGCACTATATATATATATATATATATATATATATATATATATATATATATATATATATAGTGCCTCGCACAGCCAAATCAAGCATTGGATGAAGATAACAATATAAACTAGAAAATATAAATCCCGCATGGATGGTTGATTGACCGAAATGTTGCTCATTAAAATATTTTTGTGATGATGCAAACTTGAGTAGTGTGCAGGATTTATATTTTTCTAGTTTATAATGTTTATTGCTAGAAAATAATGAAACCGCACAAGTCATGGTTTTAAACTGCATGCCCCAAATTTTGGTTGCAGTGTTGCAAAATCTTCATTTAAAATAAATAGAAAATAAAACAGCTCATTTAAAATTTAGTTTGACCTTGTTGGGTTTTCAGAAGCATTGAAAAAAAGTTTCAGGCTCTTTTTTGTACCCTGTTCATGGAAAGTGCCAGTGACGTCACACTGATAGTCTGCTGTGGTGAGGTCTTTATGAGCACCATTGTATGTCTGATACTAAAATAAATTAACATCATTGTTAATGTCCTGTTAACATTACTGACACTCTATAATTGTTCTTTACTTGTGAGCGCTGAATAAGTCCAGCTTCCCTGATCTGCTGCTTTCCTTCCTCTCTTTCAGTACCCAATTTTGTTACTTTCTTTTTTTCTCTCCTTCCACCCCTCTGCTTTTTTCTCTCCTCTGCATTTATCTGCCTTTTCCACTTTTCTTTTTCTCTCCAACCTTTTCTCGCTCTTTTCCCATCTCTTCCTTTCTCTTGATTTCAGTGAGTCTACCTTCATATGATAGTAAAACTCTGGCAGCAGGTATGAATGCCTGAATATCTGAACATCATGATTATGTTAACCTCATACACCCTTTCTTGTCTGCTTGTATATGTTTGTTTGTTTGTGTGTGAGTGTGTCCTCGTGTGTGAATGAGAGTGTGTGTTTGCAGGGTTGATTTGCAGTGTCTCTGTTCTTAAACTCATCTGGACTTTCATTCTTACTTTAAGTCGAAGCTCAACGAGCCTTGATGACTGTATGTGTGTGTGCTCTTTCTGCAGTTGCCTGGTTCACCTTTGACCCTGCATCGGCCCACCCTGACATCATCTTGTCCAACGACAACCTCACGGTGACGTGTAACAGTTACGATGACCGTGTTGTCATGGGGAACACAGGGTTTTCTCGTGGTGTGCACTACTGGGAGATGACCATCGATCGCTATGACAACCACCCTGACCCTGCATTTGGGATCGCCCGGGCTGATGTTATGAAGGATGTGATGCTTGGGAAGGATGATAAAGCCTGGGCCATGTATGTGGACAACAACCGTTCCTGGTTCATGCATAACAACTCGCACACCAACCGGTATGAATGAATGTTTGTCTATGTGTGCATGTTTTTATATGTTTTATTTCTTCATTGATATACACTGAAAAAAGTAAAATGATCGTGTCTTTTATTTAAAGTGCATTTTTATATTAATCTAATTGAAAATCATGGTTTAAACCTGTTTCCCTTTCAAATGGGAACTCACACTGCGTCTGAACAAGACGCTATGGGGAATGCCTCCAGAGTGACCGGTGTCTGATGCACGTGTTAAAACTCGACAATATCATTGGGCGACGACAGTCCATGACATCACTACCAATGCGACTGTGAGTATAAAAGGGTGCCTGTAGTACATGCCATTCTCTTCTTTGTCTTCAGGAGCCGTTTGTTTGCAATGTGTTTAGGCGATTTTTCAAAATGGAGTCCCCTGCCAAATGTTTCAGGAAGTGCCTCTGTGTCAGAGGTATCGGACACCCGAGGACACACGTGACTTATGCGTTATGTACTTGGTCGAGGAGCATTTACTTTCAGTCCTTGAGGGAGCTGAATGTGTGCCCTGTGAGAGCTTCTCAATGAAGAAGCTCTGTTCACGTTTGTCCCTTTTCTCGAGTTAAATGGGACAAGAGTCTGCTTAGGACCCGCAAACGCCAAGGCGAAGTGGAGAATGAGATCGAGCTGGCTGAAGAGCTTGAGAAAGGTATGAATCTTTCTCACTCTTCAGCCTCCGATTTGAGCAAATTGCTGGATCAGGACGTGCTATCACTTGCATCTTCCAATCCAGCAGATAACGCTCTAATGGCTGCCAGCCAGAAAGACCAGGATGTGGTTGAAGAGGAGGAGCTTATGCATATGAGGAGCTTATGGAGCTTATGGCCCATGCCACAGAGAGACTAGATCTCCCTTGGAGGCATGAGAGATGGAAGATCACTCGTGGCAGGTTGGACGAGTGATTTCTGTCTAAACATAACCATCCCGCTCCCTTCAGCCTTCCATTTCTTCTAGATCTCCATGCTGATGTAGCGATATTAGCTCAAAGGGGAAATTAGAATAATTATTCATAACTCATGATTATTATGATTAATTATGAATATTAGAATCAGTTTTTGAGATTAACTTGATGTAGTTGCAGTAAAATTACAATCAATTAATCAATCAATCAATCAATCAATCAATCAATCAATCAATCAATCAGTTCATTCTGTGAACACATTGATTATTAATTCATTCTAATAGAAGGGTATTTTTCATGGCCCCAGAAAAATAATTCTTTCTCAGCATTTTCAGCGCTTAGAGCGTGTAACAAGATCGATCATTTAAGTGACAACTTATTAGCACACGGAGTCAGATCCAAATATGTATTGTACTCAAGTTTTTAACTAGATCACGAACACATAACTAAACTAACAAACACATACATACACACAAGTCACACATACATAGGTAAAATGAGAAATGAAGAGTGGAACTGGAAGTGGGAACAGGACATGGAGCTATGGAGAAAACCCGGAAAGAATCATAAGTATTCATTACAAAGCTCCTTTGTTAACAGAGGAGCTTCACAACTTTAACTAACTAGCAGCAGTTTAGTATATCATACAATACTTGCATTAGTGCAAACCACTATTGAGTGGTTTGAGTGCCTAACTAAGTCTTCATGATGACCATGGATTAGGACCCCCACTTGAGGGACTTTAAGTCCTCCACTCCCTGAGAAGAGCTGGCTGTGATTCCTGGAATTCATATTTATATCTACTAGACAAGCCCAAGACTGATCTCTTGGTAATCAACAGAAAGCAATTTTTGCACAGACTTACAAACCACAAAATTGCACACACTTTGGTAAGTGCTGAATCTTGAGATCTTGGTATGAGGACAGCTGGTTGTAGTTAGCACTAAAATGGCTAACTCCCGTTTACCAGTAGGCCTTTGAGGGTCTTTGAGGAGGGTCCTCTTCTCCCCGAGATGAGCATTGTCTAATTCCTGGAATCATACCTCTATAAGACAGTGAGCTCCCCTTGATAAGTGAGTCTTTAGGGTTGAGTGCAGAGTAGCCCCCTCACTCCAGAGGGTCGTATACAGGGTCCTCTGCCCCCAGAGCTACCCATCTCTAGAGCCCAATGAGAAGTGGCTTTTTGCCTTTTAGCATCCTTTCTCATTGTTAGGCACATTCTGGAGTGCTGGATTCTTGAGATTCTGCCTGTAGTCAGACAAGAAGTGGGGACTTTTCTACCGAGGTAGTTAAGCTTTGCCCCTCTGGGGTATTATAGTGGTAGAGCAGGGATTCTCTTGCTCCCACTAGAGGTAGTGACAGGCTAGGGAATTAGGGTATTCCTGGGCCAGGTTCCCTTAAAGTTGATGTCTAGCATTCAGAGCTGACATACCAGACCCTGGAGTCCTGCCCTTGGGCTGGGCTCTATCACTTGGTCCTACAAGGAAGGGAGGAATGTTGAAAAGATGGGGACTTTTCTTGTACAGGACATGAGACTTGGGTAATAGCCATAGGGAATTTCGTCACTGACAGTTCCGCCGCTGGTGCACCTGAGTTAGAGAGTCTTTAACTTCATCATATAAGTTTGTTATGTCTTTTTCATGTGCTTAGACATTTCCCCTCAGCATAGCGTAGTGGGTATTTGTTCCCCATAGTGTCTTTTTCAGATGCAGTGCAAGTTCCCATTCGAAATGGCCACGTCTTGGTTTCAAATGTAACCCTGGTTCCCTGAGGAGGGGAACAAGACACTGCGTCTCGTTGCCATGCTTCGGGCTTGTCCTCTTGAGTATCCTTTAGACAAAGAAATGGATGAAGTGTACTACAGGCACCCTTTTATACTCATGGTCGCACCGGTAGGGATTTAACGGACTGTCATTGGCCAATGATATTGTCGTGTTTTAACACATTCTTCAGACACCAGTCACTCTGGAGTCATTCCCCAAAGCGTCTTATTTAGATGCAGTGTCTCATTCCCCTTCTCAGGGAACCAGGGTTACATTTGTAACCAAGACGTTTGTTCAGTTTGACTAAAAATATAAAAACGTTTTGATTAAAATATAACAATCCCAATAGAAAAAAAATTAAATAGTATTTTTTCTTGACACCAGAGTTAATATGCAGAACACATTCTGGGCAGCTTTATTGACTGCAGAAATATAAAAAAAAAAATTTGTAAATAGATTAAAAATCTAAAATACATTTTTTCATATTATTAAATATACAAAATTGTGATTTTTTTTAAATAAATATTTTTGACTAATATTAAAATCTAAATTTAAGCTTTGAACCAAACCATAAATATTATTTTTTTTTTAAAATGATAGAAAGAAATTACCTGTTAAAAAAGCCTGACAAGGCATCTCAGCAAATGTTCACTGTTGCCCTTGGTTACAAAGTGCATGCTTCATTGAATTAATTAATGAGGCTAATAAAAAAGGCTGAAATAGATTACATGTGGATGACAAAACCTGATGCATTACTGCCACCTGCTGTTAATTCATATTATTCACATGCAGTGGAGAGAGGTCAATGGTAACAGCAGGCTAACAGGCTAAGATCGCTAATAGATTTATGTTAAATGTTGCAAATAAAATGCACTTGTATATTTTGAATGTTTATTGAGTAAGACTAGAGGGTCTATAATAAGTCTTTCACACTATTTGGTCAGTGGCTCAGTGCATCATCTTTCATTTATTCTCTGTCTTTCTCTTCTCCCTCTCTCAGTACGGATGGAGGAATAAGTAAAGGGGCGACTGTGGGTGTGCTGCTGGATTTCTCTCGTGGGATTCTGTTGTTTTTGATAAATGATGAGCAACAGGGACCCGTTGCCTTCAACACACTAGAGGGCATGTACTACCCAGCCATCAGCCTCAACCGCAATGTTCAGGTAACATTCATTTCATTCATTCACTGTTTATTCTTGTGAAAAAGAAGTAAACTTTAGCATACTTTTAAAAAAATCTTTATACTTTACACTTTAAAGTGCAAATTGTTAAAAGGTATAGTTTTGGATACTTAATTGCATGTTATTTGCAATTAAATTAAAATGTATTAGAGTTGTCATTTTTATTAAATGTAATTAGCACTTAAGAGTGCTCTTTTTACCCATTTAAGTATGACTTAAGTCAAAGAATTTCGATATACAATGACAGTGCACTCAGAGAAAGTGGCATTACATGGTGTACAACATGGTGGAATAAGTCCCGCCTTTTCTAAATAACACTGGCAATTGGCTGTATTATTTAGAAGGCGGGACTTATTGCAGCTGCCTTTAGGCATATAGAAACAGTCAGTGTTCTTGACTTTTGTCATGATTTGAGCATTTAGAAACAACATTTTTGAGATAATTGTTAACAGATTTCTTTGGTGATTTCAAATATGAAATGTAATCTTAAGCTTGGTGAACAGCTTTGAAGAATTTGATGTTTCCCCATTCAAAGAGATAGGAGCTGTACTTCCATGACTGAAATAGCTGCCCGAGAGGCGTTTCAAAGATGGCCGCCGAGTAAAATAGCTTGCCTTAAAGGGACTTTGCTTAAGTACATATTAATTAATAAAGTACAGTTATTTTAAATTGTAATAATATTTCACAATATTATTTTTTTTTTTACTGTATTTTTAATTAAATAAATGTAGCCTTGGTGAGCAGACAAAACTTCTTTTAAAAACATTAAAAATCTTAGGGTTCAAAACTTTTGGACTGTACTGTATATATAAGTATATGAAGAGTATATAAAGAAAATTCAAGTCCTACTAAGCAAAATTTTGCTTGGTTCTGTGTGAGATCTTTTTTAATTTTCCTGATACATGATGTATATACTATAATTTAAACTTGAACTAAATAGCTTTTTATGAGCATTAAGATATATCTTGATTATTTTTGTGTGTGTTTCTTTTAATAGGTGACTCTTCATTCTGGGCTGCCTATTCCTGATTTTTATACACCTGGAGAGTCTGAAGCTGCAGGCTCAGTCTGCTGAAGAGTCCTTGACTGATACACATTCATATATAGACACACATGCACAGACAAGTGCACATGGATTCAGCTGTGAGTACTTGGCAAGGGGTTTGCTGCTGACAGTCATTAATATGTTTTAACAAGGTCTGAGAGTTCAGAAATGTAAATGGACCTGATTTATGTGAGGGTTAGGGTCAACTGAACCCTAGCTTAACCCTAACCTTAACTCTGACCCTGATTTATGTGAGGTAAATTAATATTGAAATTCTTGAATCATTTTCCTCTTTCTTACTCTTTTTCTAGATATGATTATTATAATTATTATTGGTGTTGTCATTGTTGTTTTTATGGAAAAGGTGCTCATGGATGTGAACTCCAAGCTTACTGGATCTTAACAGATTCTGTTGTTTCATGATAAAATCCTCTGTGTGAAGTTAAGCTTAGAAATAAGTTACTGATGTGTTAGACCTTAGAGGATGAATTTTACATTACATAGAAATGTTCTGTTGCATATAAAGGTGATTTTTAACTGCAGATGGGGACAGAAACTAGAGTATAATATCTGATATTACAACCTCCTTGTGCATATTGTTCCTCAGTTAATCTTATATATCCTAAACCCAAATCTATCCTAAATCTCAAACTGTAAACCTTGACCAAGCCCGATCCCTTAACCTAAACTCTGTCATATTACACCTCAATCAAAATGAGATATTTCTAACCTCTCCACATTCACAGTGGATGAGCAAACAGACAATTGGGACAAATTAGAGAATGCCAGAATGAGCTGAATGTGTGTCAGTGAGGAGGTAATGGCTTTCTGTTTGTTGAACAGAATAGAAAACACTAATTGGGACACAAACACATGCACACACACACACACACACACACACACAGGCATTTCCACCGCCTTGCGTAACGTATTATGGAGAGATGAGAATGAATAAACTTTTGTCTCTCTCTCTCCCTCTTTTATTTTTCCTTTGCTGCCTCAAATCTGCACAAGCTAAACGCAAATGCTAAACAAATAACTGGTGCTGCTTTTGCTCAATGTGAGAAAATATTGCAATATAAAACAATAGAGCTTCAAAGAGAGAACTTTAAACAAGACAGCGTACATTGTAGCTGCTTGAAGCATTGGCTATAAGTTTACCATAAAGGATGTACTTTTGCATTTAAAAAAGAAAATCCCACTGGTGGGGTTAAATATGGAGCAGATGTTTTTTGCTCAACAAACAACTGAATGTTTGGGTGCGTGACTGGAAAATTTCACCCATTGTAAATTGTATTTTTTAATAAATTAATCCCAATATAAGAAATGTATTATTATTATTATTGTGTCTGAATTGTTGTTATCTGTAAAGTTCTATGCTCAATAAACTGGATTAGGTGCAATAAAAAGCAGTCTGTCACTTCCCTTTGAAAATAGTTGTGCAAAATGTGTGCAAATTTGCAATGTCAAATCTTTTTATTAATCAGAATGTATTAAATCAATGTAATAATGTGGTTTACTAGGTTAATATTTGTTATATAGTAACTATGCCGATATTTTACATGAAGTTCAGGCCTGAGGCATATCAAAATGAAAACTGAAAACATATTAATCATGTAAGATGAGTGTTCAAGAGTGTGAGCTGTATTTTTTAAATAACTTTAAAGAGATCCAGTCAAAACTATGGGCGTAACGTCATTGAAATAGTGTATGTGTTTACCGTGGTTAAAGAACAGCTCAATGAGAGAGAGAGAGGGAGACACTTTCTGTCCCTCCCTCTGTTCCTCCTATAAAAATATGGGGCTTGTGACCCCGTGCGCTCGGTGTAACTGGTGTTGTTCAGGATGGCGACCCCTCTAACGGACCAGGAGAAACGCAAGCAGATCAGCATCAGAGGGATAGTCGGTGTGGAGAATGTGGCGGAGCTAAAGAAGGGCTTCAACCGGCACCTGCACTTCACGCTGGTCAAAGACAGGAACGTCGCGACGCCTCGGGATTATTATTTCGCGCTCGCGCACACGGTGCGTGATCATCTGGTGGGACGCTGGATCCGAACACAGCAGTTCTACTATGAGGCCGACCCGAAGGCAAGTCCATAAAAAAAGTCATTTAGTAACTTTGACTATTGTACTAATGACTAATTTTACTTATGATTATTTGTCATTTGCCAAATCTAAAATGATTTTTTGAAATATAATTTGGGAAATATTTACTTAAGTTAACAGTGTATCCTTTTATTGAAATACAAGAAAAATAGTTATATGATTTTTGAACAGTTCTCGCACGTTTATTTATTGGTCACTTTTAAGATCAGCAGGTTGTCAGTCAGATTAAACAAGTCAGGTGCATAAATCTTTGAAAGATCATATAGTACAAGCAAGTTTTATGGATGGTTAGTATTAGTTCCAGTTGTTTGTGATTAAAGGGTTGGTTCACCCAAAAATGAAAATTCTGTCATTTATTACTCACCCTCATGCCGTTCCACACCCGTAAGACCTTCGTTGATCTTTGGAATGCAAATTAAAGGGATAGTTCCCCCAAAAATGAAAATTTGATGTTTATCTGCTTACCCCCAGTGCATCCAAGATGTAAAGGACTTTTTTTCTTCAGTTGAACTCAAATTATGATTTTTAACTGCAACCACTGCTGTCTGTCAGTCAAATAATAGCAGTGATTGGGAACTTGAACAATAAGAGTCGAAAAAACTTCCATAGACAAATCCAAATTAAACCCTGCGGCTCGTGACGACACATTGATGTCCTAAGACACGAAACGATCGGTTTGTGCGAGAAACCGAACAGTATTTATATAAGTTTTTACCTCTAATACACCACTATGTCCAACTTCGTTCAGCTTCCGGCTAGTGAGGTCGGATCGCGCTCTGACAACGGAAGTGATGTCTCGCGCTCATTGAAGTATATGGGCGAGACATCACTTCCGTCATCACAACGCGTTTTTTGACCTCACTAGCCGGAAGCTGAACAAAGTTGGACATAGTGGTGTATTAGAGGTAAAAATTATATAAATAATGTTCGGTTTCTCGCACAAACCGATCATTTCGTCTCTTAGGACATTAATGTGTCGTCACGAGCCGCAGGTTTTAATTTTGATTTGTCTAAGCAAGTTTTATTTACTGTTATAGTTGAAGTTCCCATCCACTGCTATTATTTGACTGACAGACGGCAGCGGTTGCAGTTAAAAATCATAATTTGCGTTCGACTGAAGAAAAAAAGTCACCTACATCTTGGATGCACTTGATAAACATCAAATTTTCATTTTTGGGTGAACTATACCTTTAAGATATTTTAGTAAGTATCCGTGAGGCCTGCATAGGGAGCAATGACATTTCCTCTCTCAAGATCCATAAAGGTACTAAAAACATATTTAAATCAGTTCATGTGAGTACAGTGGTTCAATGTTAATATTATAAAGTGACGAGAATATTTTTGGTGCACCAAAAAAAACAAAATAACGACTTATTTAGTGATGGCCGATTTCAAAACACTGCTTCAGGAAGCATCGGAGCACAGTGAATCTGTCTAATCTGCTGTTTGTAGCGCCAAAGTCACGTGATTTCAGCCGTTGGCAGTTTGACACACGATCCGAATCATGATTCGATACACTGATTCATTATGCTCCGAATCTTCCTGAAGCAGTGTTTTGAAATCGGCTATGACTAAATAAGTCGTTGTTTTGTTTTGTTTTTTGGCGCACCAAAAATATTTTCATCGCTTCATAATATTAATATTGAACCACTGTACTCACATGAACTGATTTAAATATGTTTTTAGTACCTTTATGGATCTTGAGAGAGGAAATGTCATCGGATTTCAACTAAAATATCTTAATTTGTGTTCCGAAGATTAATGAAGGTCTTACGGGTGTGAAACGGCATGAGGGTGAGTAATAAATGACAGCATTTTTGGGTAAACTAACCCTTTAACTGTCATGACAAACCTGAATATATTAGCTAATTTTTAATTTAACATTTATTTTCATTGTGATTTAAAAGTTATGAAAGTTAATACAGTTTTATAATTAATCATTTAAAAACTTATAATAATAATAGTATTTTTTATGGTTATGCACAGCTTTTATTCACAACATATTATTACAATTAGAAAAATTTGTCAAAATGTGCACCCAATGCGTAATCCATGAATGCAGTTTCTCTAGAAGTTTCTCAGTTTCCTCTTTGATTTGTGTGTGTGTGACTGTGTGTGATATTTCTATGTGCTTCAGCGTGTTTATTATCTGTCATTGGAGTTCTACATGGGTAGAGCGCTCCAGAACACCATGATTAATCTGGGTCTGCAGAACGCCTGTGATGAGGCTGTCTACCAGGTGAGAGACGACAAAACACTCATCCATCCATCTGCACATCTGGCTGTCTGTAAACCTCTCTTTTTCCTTCTAGCTGGGGTTGGATATGGAGGATCTGGAAGAGATGGAAGAAGATGCTGGATTAGGCAACGGAGGCCTGGGAAGATTAGCAGGTCTCTCTCTCTTGCTCTCTCTCGCACACTGTACAAATAATACCATGATAGAAGTGATATTTACTGTGTGTGTGTGTGTGTGTGTGTGTGAGCGATCCACAGCTTGTTTTCTCGACTCCATGGCGACTCTGGGTCTGGCTGCTTATGGATATGGGATCCGATATGAGTATGGAATCTTCAACCAGAAAATTAAAGATGGCTGGCAGGTGAACTTGATTGCTGGCAGAAGAATTCGTCCAGATTTCCTCAATTTTTGCATGACAAAAGTTCTCATGCACAAGCTTCTGATGTCCTAATACTGTTTGTTATAGTACTTCTGACTTCTGTATGGAAAAAACATATTTTCAGATATATTTTACAATGCAAGACATTTCCAAAATATATTTAAATAAATATATTTTTGATAAGTTTTAGTCACTTATATTTTCTCTCATATGCTTATATATTTCTAAATATATTTAAGAATATAAGAAATTGCCAAAATATATTTAAATAAATATATTTTTGATGCGTTTTAGTTATTTATATTTTCTCTTATATTTTTATGTATTTATATATTTTTTAAAAATGTTTCAGAATACGAGAGATTGCCAAAATTATATTTAACATATATTTTTGATGAGTTTTAGTTGCTTATATTTTCTTCATATATTTTTATATATTTAATCAAATAATTTTAAAAAATGTCAGAATACATAAAAAAGCCAAAATATATTTAAATAAATATATTTTGATACAAAGAATACAAAAAGAAATACAAATACAATCCAGAATAGAAAAAAAAAAAATCCAAAATAATGCTAATATAGATTTAAAAATATATTTAAACAAATATTTTTTTAGGTATAAGTTTTAGTTACTTATATTTTCTTATATATTTTATATTTGTAGTTACTTTGTAGGACAGCGTCTGCATAAAAATCAATGCATATGGGCCAGGAGTCCATTGCGTTTGTGGTCACTGGCCTGGTGCATGTGAGCTTGTCACTAAGCTGATAATACTGGACCAATGGGGATCTTGTGCAAGCAGTAGTAGGTTGATAAGAAACAGTGGCTCAATTTATTTGCAAAAGGACAGTGATAATGCTGTGTTTGTGTAATGAAAATGCTCATTTTTTTTTAAAAATACACACACCTGAACTTTAACCTGCCCTAGATCTGAGTACTGTGTCCTCCAGTGCAGATTGACACTGACATCCTCTTCGTCATCGCTGTATGTCTGTTAGGTTGAGGAAGCAGATGATTGGTTGAGGTATGGTAACCCTTGGGAGAAGGCCCGTCCTGAGTTCATGCTACCTGTGCATTTCTATGGCCGTGTGGAGGAAGAGGAGGGGAAGGAGCCGAAATGGGTTGACACACAGGTATGAACGCAGTTACAGGCATACAGTATATACACACCCACAAGATAGCAAGGTACTCTGCCAGATTTGTAATGCATGTTTGTGGTGCAGGTGGTCCTGGCCATGCCGTATGACACGCCAATCCCTGGCTACATGAACAACACGGTGAACACCATGCGCCTGTGGTCCGCACGCGCTCCCAACGACTTCAATCTCCGAGACTGTGAGTCATTCACACAATCCAATTTATCTGATATCTTTTTGTAATTCCATATCAGACAAACACTTCTTTTATTACTAAAATCAACATGAAATCCTAATTTATCCTATTTTTTGGTTTTATTATGAACGATTCATTAATGCATGTTCTTCCAAATACTATTCATCAAGATATAATATAGCATATAAAGTGTTTCAACTGCTTGCATGGATGAAATCAATCTCTGTCTTTCATTTTTTTCTCATTTAATTATTCACTTAAAATTATATGTCATATTATGGAAGCAATATAGGTTGTGAACTTAATGGTATTGGAATTTATATGTAATAATTCAATGATGGATGTTTTTTTCACAGTTAATGTTGGCGATTATATTCAGGCAGTTTTGGACCGTAACTTAGCAGAAAACATTTCCCGCGTGCTTTATCCAAATGACAATGTAAGTTTTTCCACCCTCTTCAAGGCAGATTGAGGTTTAAATGTCTTTTCTGTATTTAAACTGCATTAATTATTGTTTGCAGAAAATTAGGTTTCAATTATCCAGTTTAAGCTGGTTAGAAATTTAATCTCACATCTGATTCCAAAACTTCATTTTGTAGTTTTCTGACACTTTGCAATTGGTGGGTGTTGTAGTTTTTTGAGGGAAAGGAGCTGCGTTTGAAGCAGGAATATTTTGTGGTGGCAGCAACTTTACAAGATGTGATTCGCCGCTTTAAGACCTCGAAGAAAAACTGCTCTGGGCCGTTGTCATTTGACAGCTTCCCTGATAAGGTCAGCTTTTACCACACACATCCATTTTGGTCACTTCCCACCTACAAAGGTCACTACGTTAGTGCTCTGCATTAAGTGATTGAGCTGGAAAGACAGTCACTGCATGCATTTGTGTGATTCCTCATATCTGTGTTTTAGGTTGCCATCCAGCTGAATGATACTCATCCTGCTATGGCCATTCCTGAGCTGATGAGGATATTTGTGGACATTGAGAAACTGGACTGGGACACAGTAAGATTCATAAATTTATGATACTCTGTGACAGCACATGCAATATATGTTTATCATGCGTTATACATGTTCAGATGTTAAAGGTGCCATAGAAAATTGAATTTACCTTGGCATAGTTTAATAACAAGAGTTCAGTACATGGAAATGACATACAGTGAGTCTCAAACTCCATTGTTTCCTCCTTCTTATGTAAATCTCATTTGTTTCAAAGACCTTCGAAGAACAGGCGAATCTCAACATATCACCGACTGTTACGTAACAGTCGGGATCATTAATATGTACGCCCCCAATATTTGCATATGCCAGCTCATGTTCAAGGCATTAGACAAGGGCAGCCAGTATTAAAGGGATAGTTCACCCAAAAATGAAAATTTGATGTTTATCTGCTTACCCCCAGTGCATCCAAGATGTAGGTGACTTTTTTTCTTCAGTCGAACGCAAATTATGATTTTTAACTGCAACCGCTGCCCTCTGTCAGTCAAATAATAGCAGTAGATGGGAACTTCAACTATAACAGTAAATAAAACTTGCTTAGACAAATCAAAATTAAAACCTGCGGCTCGTGACGACACATTGATGTCCTAAGAGACGAAACGATCGGTTTGTGCGAGAAACCGAACATTATTTATATAATTTTTACCTCTAATACACCACTATGTCCAACTTCGTTCAGCTTCCTGTTAGTGAGGTCAAAAAACGTGTTGTGAAGACGGAAGTGATGTCTCGCCAATATACTTCAATGAGCGCGAGACATCACTTCCGTTGTCAGAGCGCGATCCGACCTCACTAGCCGGAAGCTGAACGAAGTTGGACATAGTGGTGTATTAGAGGTAAAAAATGATATAAATACTGTTCGGTTTCTCGCACAAACCGATCGTTTCGTGTCTTAGGACATCAATGTGTCGTCACGAGCCGCAGGGTTTAATTTGGATTTGTCTATGGAAGTTTTTTCGACTCTTATTGTCCAAGTTCCCAATCACTGCTATTATTTGACTGACAGACGGCAGCGGTTGCAGTTAAAAATCATAATTTGCGTTCGACTGAAGAAAAAAAGTCATCTACATCTTGGATGCCCTGGGGGTAAGCAGATAAACATAAAATTTTCATTTTTGGGTGAACTATCCCTTTAACGTCTGGATCTGTGTAGCTGAATCAACAGACTAGGTAAGCAAGCAAGAACAATAGCGAAAAATGGCAAATGGAGCAATAATAACCATGATATCATGATATTTTTAGTGATATTTGTAAATTGTCTTTCTAAATGTTTCGTTAGCATGTTGCTAATGTACTGTTAAATGTGGTTAAAGTTACCATCGTTTCTTACTGTAATCACGGAGACAAGAGAGTCGTCGTTATTTTCATTTTTAAACACTTGCAGTCTGTATAATTCACAAACACATCTTCATTCTTTATAAACCTCTCCAACAGTGTGTAATGTTAGCTTTAGCCACGGAGCACCATCAACTCATTCAGAATCAAATGTAAACATCCAAATAAATACCATACTTACATGATCTGATATGCTGCATGACGAACAGTTTGTAAAGATCCATTTCGAGGGTTATATTAGCTATGTGAACTTTGTTTATGCAATGTATTATAGAGTCGCGAGCTCGGGGGCGGGGAGCGCGAGCATTTAAAGGGGAAGCATGCTGAATCGGCGCATTTATAATGTTGCCCCAAAATAGATAAAAAAAATCTATGGTGTATTTTGAGCTGAAACTTCACAGACACATTCAAGGGACACCTTAGACTTATATTACATCTTGTGAAAAAGCATTCTAGGGCACCTTTAAGAAAACACTAACTGAAGTTCAATCCATAAGAAAATATGTAGTACACTAAGAGCATGCTGTAGTGTTACGTGCTATTCAAAACGACACATGTAATCGCTTTTGGTCTGTGCGCGCTCATGTGTTTTGGAGGAGGCGTGGCTTTGGATAGTGATTTGCAGGGAGGGTGGGATTGTATGCTTTCAATGCTAGTGGGTTAATGTTAGCATTTCCAAGATCACCTACTGCACCTTTAATTAATGTAAGTTTAAGAATACTGTATATAAATGTATATAAACACATCTTCATTCTTTATAAATCTCTCCAACAGTGTGTAATGTTAGCTTTAACTTATTCTTAATGTAAGTTTAAGAATAATGTATATAAATACTGCTAAAATTACATTGATGCTATAGGAATGTGCTTAGTTTGATGAAGTGGCTCAAAAACTCAAAAGGAGTTAAATGTAGACATTTTGGTTGTTTTTGTACATTTAACAGTATGTCGGATTTGTCAAGGCAACGTGATTATTCAAAGTGAGTTCTTCTTTGTGATCGTCTAGGCCTGGAATATCACTAAGAAAACATTTGCATACACCAACCACACGGTTCTGCCTGAGGCTCTGGAGCGCTGGCCAGTCGAACTGATGGAGAAACTTTTACCCCGACACCTGCAGATCATATACAGGATCAACCAAACACACCTGGATGTGAGTACGCTCCAAATTATAGAGGATTTGTCTGTTTTTGTACACCCACATACTGTACACTAGTAAACCCAGCATTAATGTTTTATATGTGTGTGTGTGTGTGTGTGTGTGTAGCATATAGCATCTCTGTTTCCAGAAGATATGGATCGAATACGCAGGATGTCTCTGATTGAGGAGGCAGGGGGAAAGAGGGTGAACATGGCTCATCTCTGCATCGTGGGCTCACACAAGGTCAATGGCGTTGCTGAGATTCACTCAGACATCATCAAAAGAGATGTGTAGGGCTTTCTCTTTCTCACTCACTCTCTCACAAACACACAATCCTACATCCCATTGCTAATTATTTTGTTCATTTTGAATGCAATCATATAGATTCCGAGACTTCAGCGAGCTGGAACCAGAGAAATTTCAGAATAAAACAAACGGCATAACACCACGACGCTGGCTGCTCCTCTGCAACCCAGGACTCGCTGATCTTATTGCAGAGGTCCAACACACATACACACATGTTTTTCCTCTCTTTTTTAACATGTTTTTTCAATTCATATGCTTTTTTTGTATTTGTGTTTGTAGGCTATCGGTGAAGAGTATGTAAAAGATCTGACTCAGCTGCAGAAGCTGAATGATCTGGTTGACGATGACGCCTTCATCCGAGATGTAGCCAAAGTCAAACAGGTTAAAACACACACTCCTCTCAGATCAATACATTTGTAAATCTTATTCACGTAGGACATGATTTTAATTGCCAAGTTTGAAAACCCATGTCCTCATTGTTTCTCCTCTTCAATGTCAGAAAAAAAAACTAGTTACTGACTCATATGAATGATATTAGTCATAAAATTCAATTCAAAGTCAGTTCCAGTTCGTTTTTTTGGTATGTTTTTTGTGTGTATAGGATAACAAGCTGAAGTTTGCACAGTATTTAGAGAAGGTGTACAATGTGGACGTAAATCCTGCATCCATGTTTGATGTCCATGTGAAAAGAATCCATGAGTACAAGCGACAGCTTCTCAATTGCCTTCACGTCATCACCATGTACAACCGTATGTACACACACACACACACACTTTTTGCATGTTTTATGAAAAGCATTCTTCCATGTAGAGACACTTTTTAAGTAAACAATACAATTCTGGCATTATTTACTGTCTTTGATTTTTTTAGATGTTTCATTAAGAATGTTTCAACTGTTTCACACACAGGAATCAAGAGGAGCCCCACAAAACCGTTTGTGCCGCGGACTGTGATTATCGGGGGCAAGGTAAAACAAACAACCTTTTTCAAACACACTCACATTCACTGATTTGCAATATGTACACTGCTGTTCAAAAGTAATATTGTGAAATATTATTACAATCTAAAATTATTTTCTATATGAATTGTAATTTATTCCTGTGATGGTAAAGCATCATTACTTCAGTCTTCAGTGTCACATGATCCTTCAGAAATCATTCTGATATGCTGATTTGGTTCAACTGTGAAAACACTTGAGCTGCTTAATATTTTTGTGGAAACCATAATACATTTATAAAGAATTTTTTGATGAATGAAGTTCAAAAGAACAGCATTTATTTGAAATAGAAAATATTTTTTAACATTATAAATGTCTTAGCTGTCACTTTTGATCAATTTAATGCATCCTTGCTGAATAAAAGTTACTTTTTTTAATATAAATGACCTCAGACTTTTGAATGGTCGTGTATGTTTATTTCTGCAGGCTGCTCCTGGATATCACATGGCAAAGATGATCATTAAGTTGATCACCACTGTCGCTGATGTCGTCAATAACGATCCTGTGATTGGCCATAAACTGAAGGTCATTTACCTGGAGAACTACAGAGTGTCACTGGCAGAGAAAGGTAACATACACACTACTACTTTTTAACAACTAAACTGGGTATGGTATTTTCTGTGCATTTATGCTGAAATTTCTGTTCATCTGTGTTTTATGTGCAGTGATCCCAGCTACAGATCTGTCAGAGCAGATCTCCACTGCGGGTACGGAGGCGTCCGGAACCGGAAACATGAAGTTCATGCTGAACGGGGCGCTGACCATTGGCACAATGGATGGTGCCAACGTGGAAATGGCAGAAGAAGCTGGAGAAGAAAACCTCTTCATCTTCGGCATGAGGGTGGAAGATGTAGCAGAGATGGATAAAGAAGGGTAGAGAATGAAAAAGAGAGATTAAATCAATGGAAATGGATGCTGAGGAAATGTCATGCCATCTTTGTGCTTGCGTGAAGACATTAACCATTCCTGTGTGTGTGTGTGTGTGTGTGTGTGTGCAGCTATGATGCATTACAATATTATGAGAGTCTTCCGGAGCTGAAACAGGCCATAAATCAGATTAAAAGTGGCTATTTTTCACCGAAACAGCCTGAGATGTTCAGCGACATCATCAACATGCTGTTCCATCATGATCGGTAAAATGCGCATACAAACACAAGCTTTCTTTCTTAAATTCCTACATTACTCTCTCATCACTCTAACATTTTTCTCCAGGTTTAAAGTTTTCGCAGACTATGAGTCTTATGTCAAGTGTCAGGAGAAAGTCAGCGCTCTGTATAAGGTGAGCATTATCACATGTTACTGCCTACCACATGGGGAGATTCATTTAATGTTCAACATTAATTACATTAGTGATGGTGGCTTTCTAATGAAGCTTCAAAACCTCAGCTGTTTTGAATCAGTGGTTCGTATCAAACTGGCCAGATCACATGACTGTATGAAATAAGGCTTTGTTACAACATAATGTTTCGAACTTTGGTTTTGAATTCGTGAATTATGATGGTTTGCCACTAGAGGGCGTTGTTTTGTTGAACTCATGAACCAGTGTCTGTGGTTCTCAGCAAACTTCTATAGGAGCCTCAAGATTACTTAAAATTATTAAAACATAACATTGAAACATTATATAAAACAAGCATTAAAATAAGCTAAAACTTTTTTTTCAAAATTTTTTTTTTTTAATGTACCCCCTCAAAAACTTTGTTGCCTTTCTTTGATTAATTATAAAAGTGTAATTTCTAGACCTAGAAAAGCCATAGGAAATGCATACATTTTATGAATATACAATTTTCTAGTTATGCCAAGCTCTAAAATATTTTTACTTTATGTGAATAAAATATTTTTTAAAAATATATTTTAGTATATTTAGTAAATCACAGACAACTGAAAAAAATGTCACGAGGCCTTTGAATATTTTTGTGGACAATGGGGGGCCTTTGGGTTTAGAACCACTGTAAGAGATGGTTTTAACTGACCTCAGGTCAGTTTTATAATGTAGGTTCAGTTTGAATTAATTTATTGAATTTTAATAAACATGCTTGTATAATAAAAAGGGATAATAATAAATGGCCTAATTAGCCAAGTCCTGCCTAAAAACACATAAAACAAGCATTAAAATAAATAAATAAATAAAACAAATTATTCATATTCAATGATTTATAGTTTACATTTAATAGAAACACTTGTTATTAGTTTGTAAAATGTATCTATATGCACGTCCGAAACAGTGACTCATTTTGCAAAGTTATTAATTCAGTTGATTCAGTTTCGAAAAGCTTAGTTTCTCCTATCACTACATTTATTTCATTTAATGACATTGTAATTTTGAGTAAACTTTGATTATCTTTACTCATCATTTGCTGACTCAGTTTGTCGATTTCCAACCCCAAGCTATTTTTTTTCTGTGAAACACAAAAGGCGAAATTTAAGAATCTTTTTAAGAATATGTAAGATTTAAAGGGTTAGTTCACCCAAAAATGAAATTTCTATCATTAATTACTCACCCTCATGTCTTTCAAAACCCGTAAGACTTTCGTTCATCTTCAGAACACAAATGAAGGTCTTGTTGATCTTTCTGTCCATAGGCATCTTATAAAGCGATTGTGTCTCTTCGGAAAATTTGGACTAAACCGCTCAATTCATACGGATTAGTTTTACGATCTCTTTATGAACTTGAAACGTCAAAGTGTCAGTTGCATAGCTGCTTTTATCAAAAAGATCTCAATTTGTGTTCTGAAGATGAATGAGAGTCTTACGGGTTTGGAACAACATGAGGGTGAGTCATTAATTACAGAATTTTAATTTTTGGGTGAACTAACCCTTTAAGAATCATTACACAGCTCTTTTTTATATAGCAACAGGTCAAAGTGACCGTGGATGTCAAGCTACAGAAAATTACAAAAATACCCTAAACGCTCATTTAAACTAGTCCATATTTCTCTGTTTCTGTCTACAGGATCAGAGAGAGTGGACTCGGGTGGTAATTAAGAACATTGCGGCATCTGGAAAGTTCTCGAGTGACCGCACCATTACAGACTACGCCACTGAGATCTGGGGAGTGGAGCCCACTGACCTGAAGATCCCTCCACCCAGTGAACCACGTGAAGCTCTGGAGGAAACCGCTCGCGCCTTGCGCAAGATCTGAACAGTGTTATAGGATCATGAGAAGACTTGTTACAGAAGTTGATATAATTAACTTAGTAAGAATTAATTTTCCAGATATACTTTCAATTTTTAAATGTTCATGTATTACTTTTTAAATGAACGCATTGTACTAGCTAAAATAAATATTACGTTTTAATTCAACACTGAAGTCAAATTATTCATATAGTAGCTATCAGTCAATATATTGATTTTATAAATATATTGGTGGTGGCGCTAATGGTTGAGGAGATTCCTCGCTCCAAATGTGTAAAACGATTGAAGAAAAGTGCTATATAAATGTAATTAAATATGATAATTATTTATTCAAAATTCATTAAAAAATTTTTAAAATTACTGAGAGTGAAAAAGGAGAGTGATGAGAGGCAGAAGACAGAGTTTCACAGTTCAACATACTGACATTCAGCACTTTTATAGTACAAAAGAAAATAGAGTTTTACCAAAAACAAGGGCTTCCAATGGCAAGCTTGCGGTTTATATTTCAAAGGAACACAAAATGTATGCCCTGAATACATCTGACAAATAAATAAATAAATATAAATATACACTACCATTCAAAAGTTTGGGGTCAGTAAGATGTTTCTATTTGAAATAAATGAATACTAGGCTATAATTCAGCAAAAATTAAAGACTTCTACATTGTTACAAAATAAATTCCATTTCAAACAAATGCTTTTTTAAAACTTTCTAGTCATCAAAGAATATTGAAAAAAGTATCAAGGTTTACACAAAAATATTAAAGGTGCAGTGAGCAATTTCTGAGAAACACACTTGTAGCCAATCAACAGTAAGGGGCGTGTTAGTGAATTTGGGGGCGGAGCTTTTAAAGATAGGAGTGTGATCCATTTGGAGATGGGCTTTGTTTTGGTGATTTCAAATGTTTCTCAGAAACCGCTTACTGCACCTTTAAGCAACACTATTGTTTTTATTTAACATTGATAATAAGAAATTTTACTCAAGATTTGTCATCACAGGAATAAATTAGATTTTAAAATATATTAAGATACAAAAAGTATTTTACAATGTTATACTTTTTACTGTATTTTTGATCAAATAATCACAGTCTTGGTAAGAGACAGAAACATTAAAATATTTAACCGACCCCAAACTTAGTTTAAAACGGATTAATACATTCAGTGCTTTGACAATGCGGCACTACAAGAAAGCTAATAAATCTGCATACGCGACAGAAAAAAACATATCTAGCTCAACAGGTGTTGTAGTTCCTTCTTTGTCCTGCTGGAGGCGCTGCTGCGCGCTGTGTTTCTGCTCGTCTCCTCCTCTTCCTCCTGCAGGGCCTTTCAAATTCTCACTGACCAACCCATTATAACAGACAATGTAGCACGCTGACCCGAGCATTCAGGAGAAAGACAACACATTCACAGCTTTAGCTCCGGTATTAGACCCAAATATAAGCAGGACGGTTCAGCGTGAGCGCGAGCTCTGGATCAAACTAATGGACTTATAGCCGAATAACGGAGAGAGAGCGCGCGCGCATCTGTGATATCGCCGGGTATGTTCTGATGGGTTTAACTTTGACTTTATCACACACAAATCACTCGTAACAGATTCATGCATTCTCTCAGCATTCATTTTCAATATTATGTGTCCTACATATGGTTTCAGCTTGTGTCGGTAACGTGTAATTCATTTGTGACTGCAAGTGTTGAAGTTGAGAACTTTTGTTTTTCTATATTGAAACATTATTTACTATAATCTTATACCACAAACCAATATGAGAGTAAATGTTAGGTGAGTGAAGTGTTTGTTCAGGCTTTAAAGCAGTGTCTTAGTACGGGCGTGTATTTTGTGTGTTTGTGTATTTAATGTTGCTGTGTGTATATATGTTGCTAAGAGTTACTGTTATGGACTGATGACCTCAATCATCTGAGATTGCAGAACTGTAGCCATGTGATGAAGGAAGTAGTTTTGGTTTTCAACAGGTTGTTGTGGCATTGTTTTATAATGACTATAATTGTTTAAAAGTCATGCAAAACTAAGTGGAAACAGAATCAGACACCAGTGATGGAATGAAATGAATCTTCTGTCTGCTGCTGAATCAAACCATCTGTTCATTTAAATGTGTCTCTGATCATCAGTGTGTGTGTGTGTGTGTGTGTGTGTGTCTGTCATTGTCTTCCTTTGTGTCTGTGTTTCACTGCTGGACACTTGTATGATGCTGAAATCTCTGATTGTTGAATAGTTTTTACTGGATAGCTGAATTGCAGATAAGATGGGCTAATTAATCTCTAAAAGTTACACAATATATATAATATTAAATATATTATCTAACATTTGAGAGATTTGTCTCATCTTGTTCTAGCACAGTATAGACCTGTCGCTATCAGATACCAGAGCTTCAATGCGTGCCGTTCGCTGATGGCCAACAAAGCAGACTTTGACATACATATGATATTTGTAGTAAAATTACTTGTATGTATTGTATATGTAATGCATTCTTGCAGTACTTGTGCATTATTTACACAGAAAATGGTTCCCATGGTCATAGAAATCCTGCATATCAGGAAATTTTAAAACGGTGATTTACGGACCTGGAAAATATCATAATTTACAATACAATTTTAAAATTAATCATTTGAATTAAATAAAATTGTAATGCGTCTATATAATTTGTTCCAATTATGCTTAGTACAAAAAAGTTCTTTGTAATTAAAAACTTAATAAATGTGAAATGAATGCAAAAAAACCCTAATTGTTACAAATCCATTGGTTAAATAGTGTGGTTACACTGTTTACAACTAATCTGATATTAAATATTTCAACTATAATTGTTAAGACTGAGATTGAAAAGTATTTGACATAAATTGATTGACGCTGTACACATTATGTGGTTAGAATAAATTGCCCCTGAAAATCAATTCCACATATTACCTCGTCCATATATGAGTGACTCTGAATCTATTCTTCCTGAATAGAGGAACACCTGGACACTCTCAGACGTCCTTGTAAGGGGCTGGTGATGATGTCATTGGCAAGGAGCAGATGGGTACCAAACCCCTCCCCCTTTGTGTGCGTGTGCGTTTGTGTGCGCTCCATCCACCGAAGAAGAAGAATAAATGAATACACACACTTATATGCATGTAAGCCTTTAGTCAGGCCACCTTGGGACAAAAGACACATGCTGCAGTCGTGTGTTTGATTGTGTTTAGGGCTGCATGATATTGAAGAGATATGCGATAACTTGTAAAATAATGTGATATGATGCTGCTTTAAGTGTGGAAAATAAATGTAAATTGTACTGGTTTAAACTTGGCCCAGGTTTGTAAAAGATTTTATTAAGTCAATTAAGTTTAGAATACAATGAACCAATTAGAACCCAGTTAAGGTCAGATAGCTGCTAATAGTGGATATTGATGAATCGAAAATAAGTTTTTTTTTTTCTATGTATAAACTGTTTATGTAATAATATATGTTTCCGTTGTTTGTGTTGTCCCTTATCAGTGCAAAATTATCACAAATTAAAAATGATTCGTGCCAATAATGTCCAAAACCCCACTTTTCTAGGGCGTTTCCAAACTTTTTGAGGGCAGAGTACATGTTTCACATTCTTTTTGTGAAAAGGAAACATACCTACAACTTCTAAAAGTGAACGGCAGTGTTTTACTGTGACATTACATAAAAAGTAAGTGTCACTTTAACATCAGTGTAAACCAGGGGGGTTTGGGGTTTCAGGTAGGCCTACATTAGGTTTATTTAGCAACAGAAATTGAATAATTGAATCGAGTCTGCTTTCTGTGTGCGTGAGTATATTATTGCATTTAATAACATTTAAGCATTTCACACATATGTAACAGTCATGTGTCCTGTCAGTCTACTCTGTTGTCTGCGTCTACCTAAAACTTGGATTTTTTTTGTAATCTTTTGGAGTATTAAAATGC
This sequence comes from Chanodichthys erythropterus, assembly GCF_024489055.1. Taxonomy (NCBI): domain Eukaryota; kingdom Metazoa; phylum Chordata; class Actinopteri; order Cypriniformes; family Xenocyprididae; genus Chanodichthys; species Chanodichthys erythropterus. The sequence goes on along the minus strand of NC_090225.1, from coordinate 23,797,400 downwards.
AAACTGTTGCAATGTGAATATTTCATTTCAATATATCATGCAGCCCTAATTGTGTTCATCATCATCTGAGTTGTGTGTCCTGACATTGGCCTCTCTTGTCTGTGCACCGCTCTGCATTTAGCCCACAGATCTCTTCTCTTCCTGAGCGGAGGGATTTTGTGTGTCAGAAATAGTGCTGTAGGTCTGTATGTGCTTTCCATTTTTGTGGCTCAAGCTTAAATGTTCCCTATTAAATCTTATATACACATACTCTCAATAGCTATGAGTACATAATCATCACGTGTGCTTTCAATGAGTAAAATTTGCCCACGAGGCTATTGGCGCCGACAATTAGTGTCTTTAAAAATGGTAAATTTTTGTTAGATGATGGCAAAAGTAGTCTATATATAAATGTAGAAATGTATTTATTTAATTATAAAAAAAAAACAGTAATATTGTCAAATAAGATAACTGAAGTGGTACCGATATATTGCACATCCCTAATAATAATAATAATAATATTTTTATTAATAATAACACCTATTAATTCAAAAGATTGGAACCTCTGCCCAGAGATGTAAAAAGATTTCTAAATACTCCTTATCCGTCTGAATGACTGAAAGGTTCATGGCAATCCAATAGTAAAGTCTGGGAACGTTGTTTGAGTTTATCAGAGCTCTGCTGTTATGAAAGCTGTAGTCCTTTAATGGCTGACCTCCAATACAGCCTCTCTGGTAGAGGTGACCAGTGTGTGTCAAGCTCTTGCGCTTGAGCTTGTCGTTGCTCGCGTCCATTTTTTTGACTCTTTTCTTTGGTTCTGATGGCTCTTTTTGCATCCTTGTGTTTTGAGGAGGAAGACATTAGAGTTATTGTGAGTGTGGAGGTGAACTGTGTGCCTAAATAAGCCAAATGTCAGTGGGCAGAATGTGTAACTCTGTGTCTCTGCAGGAAAGGCTGATGGATGGAGCGAGGGACCAGTATGAGGAACGATTGAAAGAGGTGTTTGAAAGTTTTGATGGCAGTGGTTTGGGCTCTCTGAGTCCTGAAGAACTGACCGATCTCTGCCGGGCCCTTCAGCTGGAGGAGAACACGCTGAACACACTCTTACACACGCTGCTGCGGGACCAGATCAGTGCACGGGTGAGAGACCATATGTACACGCATGTCATTTTATTTTATTTTAGTTTAAATTTTTGTGTGACTTGTTTTTTTTTTTTTAATGCTGAGACATTAAATGCTGGTAATGGTCCGGAAAATTTGAGTGTGGTTTACATTTCAGAAACTATTTTGTACAAAACCCAAACCAAATAATTTTGGAGTATCTAAAACAAGAATGTTTTCTTGATAGACTTGGGTGAAAAGACGAATGATTTGTTGCTACTGTTTTGATTTTTCAGGTTGATTTTGAACAGTTTAAGGATGCTCTGATCCTCGTGTTATCAAGTACAAACACAGATGATCCAGAGGAATGTCTTGAACAGCCAGGTAACATCCTCAATATGTATCTTATATCTGGGCTGGTAACCAAAACGATGCACGTTTGAACCATGTAATGGTAATCTTGACCGGACGTCAATGCGAACTTCATTGATCATTTTGGCATCAGCAAGTAACCCAATATTGTGTAAAATAAGAGATTTATTTCTGCAGTTTTGCTCTTGTCTCATTTAATACTAATGCCAAAACTGGGTATCCGATGATTAATATATATTTAGAATTTAAAATAATAATAATTTTAATATTATTTATTCTAAATATATATAGTCTAGACATTGGCAATAGTATTGACAATTAAAACACAATTTTCAAAAAAAAATGCAATAAATATTTATCTGTATGGAAATAAATATATTGATATTATAAGAGGATATTTGACTGTTGACTAATATAATTTGACATTGAGGAGATCAATGATGTAGGCGTTTGGATATCCTGATGTAACCGAGAATGTATTAAAAGCCAGACAGCGGGAGCTCAGGGAGTGAAGGGAGAATGTGAGGTTAAATCTGGATTAAGAAGGATTATTCTGAGAACAGTGAGAGTGTAAATGAAGACTATTCTATCTTAAAACAAGCTCTTCTCTAATTATGACATCTCACAGTTAATGATTGTAGCCTGGGCAATGCTATGTGGTTGCTACAAGTGTTTTTAGAACATTGATGTGTGGTTGCTGAGTGGTTTCTTACTGGCTGTCAGATAGACCTTCTCCAAGCCTTTATGATATTCGGTTCCTTGGATATGGTTCAGGACCCATCCTCAATTGCAAGTCTATGGTACTGTCTATCAGGCAAGATATGTAACCCTGATTGCTTAGAAATGTGATCGATCACTTAAAGCAGAACTTTTTTAACCTTCATAAATAGTTTTCTAAGGTTTTACGATGGTTAATTGATTTGTAGTGGTGTGTTTGAGGCGAGCACTAACCCCCTCTGGCACGTCTACACCAGAATACAGCACTTGCAAGTTGAGCTGCACCGACCCGAAACAATCTCGCCTCATGTTCAAGTTCACGCGAGAGTGACGAAATGCTTTACGGTAATTCAAAAACAATGTATATATTATGACTTTAGAAGACAATTTCGAAAATTACCCACCTCCATTGAGTGTACTGTATTTGCAAATTACCCACCTCCTCATTCTTGTACTGTATTTGCAAAACTACTGCACTATAGGCTACATACAGTTATAATGAGAACATTATTATTGTGTGCATGGGACATGGCTTTTAATGATGAGACTTTTGTTTTTGTAATCAAGTGCTCAAAAATTACATAAAATGTTGGATTTATCGTATACGTTATCGTATCAGCCAGAATTTTCATATCAGTGCATCCTTAGCTGATATACTATAAATAATACGATAATGAAATCAGACTTTATGGTACAGTTTGTCTAAATTCTGTGGTGCACATATACACTACCATTTAAAAGTTTGAGATCAGTAAGAATATTTAGGAAAGAAAAGTATACATTAACCAAAAACTGACAATAAAGACATTTATAATGTTAAAAATGTTTTCTATTTCAAATAAATGCTGTTCATTTGAACTTTCCATTCAAAGTATTGACAAAAATGTTAAGAATCACAACTGTTTTCTACATTGCTAAAAATAAATAAATGCTTCTTAAGCACCAAATCAGCATGTGATCCCTTGCACAAAATTTGTGAAAGAGTTGAGCCCTTGTTAGATTTTACCATGCAAAAATGTATTTATAGATTAAATGTTGCAAGAGTCCTTTTGTCTTTCCCCTAGATTCCCCAGAAGTCCAGCCACGCTTTGTAAAGGGCAGTAAGCGCTATGGCCGTCGCTCTGCTCCGGAGTTCATTCACACGGACACTGATTCACACACACAGGCTGAAGATGAGGAGGAGAAGGATGAAGATGCTCAAGAGAACGATGACAGGACTGTACCCAGGAAACGTGAGGTAACAAACGCAGACATTAATAGCGGTGAAGCTCAAAGGTTAAGCCGCATTCTTTTCATTTAGAATTTTCCATATCTGAATATACAGATAAGATGAAGGTTAAAGCTGTGACTCTCCTTGAGAAAACTTCCAAATTATTTCAGCCACAATTTCTGAACTAGCTCTGAAAAACTTTGGCTGACTAGAGAGAGCAAAAACACACAGTATGGGTGTTGGTGTGTGTGTGTCCTTGCCCTCTGCTCTGACAGCAGTTTAGTGTGTCACTGAATTAATGAGATCTCATTCTCAGAAGACACATCCCACTGGCTTTAAAGCACTCAAACTATCGAGCAATGACATCTTGTGATGAAAAGATTTTTATCAAATTCATGCTGGCATGTGTTTGTGAGCTTTTGTGTGTGACTCTGGCCACGCTCTCCAGCAGGTGCACATTAATACACAGTGCTGTGCAGAGCTCTCTCTGATAGTCTAACGTGTGAACAATCCTCCGGTTCTACGATAGCAGATGTGCGGGGTGTGTGTTTGGAGGGGGGTGGTTGTCTATTGATGAACAATGACCCCTCCCCACCCCCTGAATTCCATTGCAAGTATTCTCCATCTGCTCCCTACACCCCCCGAAATTCACTCTGTCCATATTTGAACACACGCACACAATGATCTTGACCAAACAATAGGGAAGTAGTTGATTGAGTGGCTTTTTAGTTTCACAACCTGTGGCTAGTTGTGCGTTCAAGCCCATACGTTTATTGCTGAATTTGTGCATCAATATTTGTTTAACTTTTTTTGGGGGGGGTTATTATTTATTGTTGAGTTATTATATATCAGTTATATATAAGTCAGTAAGATTTTTTGCATGTTTTGTAAAGTCATTTATGCTCACCAAGGCTACATTTATTTGAGAAGAAAAAATAAATTATTATATATATATATATATATGTGTGTGTGTGTATATATACGTTTTAAAGGGTTAGTTCACCCAAAAATGAAAATTCTGTAATTTCTCAGCCTCATGTCGTTCCACACCCGTAAGACCTTCGTTCATCTTCAGAACACAAATATTTTTATAAAATATTTTTGATAAGATCCGATGGCTCAGTGAGGCCTGCATTATTACCACCTAGATCATTTCCCTTTTCAATGTCCAGAAAGCTAATAAAAACATATTTAAAACAGTTCATGTGACTACAGTGGTTTAACCTTAGTGTTATGAAGTGACGAGAATACTTTTTGTGCTCCAAAAAAGCAAAGTAGCAACTTTATTAACAATATCTAGTGATGTGTGATTTCAAAACACTGCTTCATGAAGATTCAAAGCTTTATGAATATTTTGTTTCACGAATCTTTTGTTTCGAATCAGTGGTTCGGAGCGTGTATCAAACGGCCAGAGTCACATGAACTATTGAAATTTCAAAACACTTATTACATAACAAAACCTCAATTACTGAAATCATGTGATTTTGGCACTCCTAACCATTGATTTGAAACAAAAGATTTGTAAAGCTTTGAAGCTTCATGAAGCAGTATTTTGAGATCGCCCGTCACTAGAATTTGTTGAATAAAGTCGTTATTTAGTTTTTTTGGCGCACAAAGTATTCTAGTCACTTTATAATATTAAAGTTGAACCACTGTAGTCACATGAACTGTTTTAAATATGTCTTTAGTACCTTTCTGGATCTTGAGAGGTTCAGTGTTATTGCTGGCAATGGAGGCCTCTCTGAGCCATCAGATTTTATCAAAAATATCTTAATTTGTGTCCTGAAATGAAAAGTCATGGGGGTGTGGAACAATGTGAGGATGAGTAATTAATGACAGAATTTACATTTTTGGGTGAACTAACCCTTTAAAAACAGTAATATTATGAAATATTACTAACCATTTAAATAAACTTTTTTTTTTTTTTTTTTTTTTTTTTTTTAGCAAATTTTGCCTTTTATTATGATAGGATAGTATAGAGTGAACAGGAAGCGAGGTGGGAGAGAAAGGGGGATGGGATCGGGAAAAGTACGCAAGCCGGGACTCGAACTCAGGTCGCCCGAAGGGCAACGGTGCTATACTTCGCCCACGTACACTGCCCACAAGGCTATCGGTGCCGACAATGTTTTCGATTTTAATACATTTTTATAATGTAATTTATTCCTTTGGCAAAACTGGATTTGTTTTTAGCAGCCATTACTCCAGTCTTCAGTGTCACATGATCCTTCAGAAATCATTTTAATGTTGAAACGGTTGTATTGCTTAATGTTTTTGTGGAAATTGACACATTTTTCTTCAGCAATCTTTGAATAGAAGTTTTTTTTTTGTAACCATGTGATGTTAATGTCAATTTTTATCAATTTAATGCATCTTTGCTGATTTAAAATGCACTATTTCTTTAAAAAAATCCTACTGACCTCAAACTTTTAAAAGGAAAGTGTTTTTATGAACCTTATTAACTTCCTGCCTGTGTAGGCAGTGTTTCACACTTTGCTTAGGTGATCACTCAAGGCATTTGTTTTGACATTGCAGTCAGTAAGTCTAATTGATTAAATTATTAATGATAAAATTAATAATTGTTCAATACATTGTTCAAACCCCTCCTTATATGTTCACCTCTATTACTTGCATCTTCTGCTGTCTCATTCTTGCTCAAAACTGCCCCCTCCTGGGGGTGTGACGATAACAAGAGTTTTTCATTTGTGCATTTTATTTTTATTTTCATTATAGCGCTGGAACGCTGACATGAGCATTTCTGAAGAGTTTGAAGCAGAAGGTGAGTTTGAATACTCTCAACACCCCAGACATATTTCTTTATGCCAGAGATTTACAGTGGTTTGTGTGCAGGTCAGATGCACCTCTGGAACCCTGATGAGCCCAGCACACCACGAGGCAATGCACTGCCACTCTGTGACTTAGAGGAGCGGTTGCAGGATGCCTGCCATCAGCTCTCTCTACCCATAAACGGCATGGCCACATTGCAACAGCTACACGCACTCTGTCAGCACATAGGCATTGAGGTATTTCCCATCATCACAACCTGAGATGCATTAAGTGGTTAAATACCATATTAACATGCAGTTCTTGTGCTTTGAATGTGTTCAGGTGGGTGAGGATCTGTTGCAGGGTTCTGATGAAAGCGTAATGGACGTGCAGGAGTTCATTTCATGCATAATAAACCACAGCAAACCACCCACACCATCAGTATCTACACCCTACAGACAATTAAAGAGACACCATTCCACTCAGGTAGTACACAAAAATAGGTTGTGTGCAAAACATGCTTAAATATAATAGTAAAACCTCTTTTCTCCATCTCTCTTTCAAGTTTGACGAGTCGGGCCGAAGGATCTCATGTGCTTTGAGCAGTACAATCGGTCTGCAGGTGTTTTCAGATTTGGATGATGGATCGGGACATGCACCTGTGGAAACTCTGCTTTACAGGTGGATGGAAGAGGGAGTGGACAATAGCTCAGAGATCCTACAGGTAAAACACATAGACGTTGTGCATGTACACAACTCTACGTTTAATCTGGGATATTTGTAACAAGTTTATGTGTGTGTCTGTCTGTAGGCTCTGGATTTTAATCTGGAAGGTAAAGTGAATCTGTCCGAGCTGACCGTTGCTCTAGAGAATGAGCTGCTGAACACTAAGAACTCAATCCACCAAGCGGCGCTAGTGAGCTTTAAGGCAGAAATCAGACATCTGCTGTGAGTCCATGTATTTGAACTCTAGCTCATTCCAACTCTCACAGCTTACCCAAGCTTGGTCCATATTTATCTTTAACTAGGGCTTCTCCAGCGTATTACTGCATGATTCATATTACTAATTTATATGATCGTCATAAATATTTCATTAAATCCAACTCGTATATTAAGACTCACACCAGCTCATTACTCTAATCATTACTCTAAGGCACTGTAGCTCATTCCAGTAGCTCCTCGCTGCAGAACGTGAGATACAGGATGCAGATCCAGGGGTGGAGACGGGTAGGTTTAGGTATATGTAAAGTAGCAGGAGTTGGATCTGGATCCAACCTCGCCCCCTGGATCTCGTGTACTGCAGTGAGGACCATCTCGCTCATTCTGCTTCACATCTGATCACTTCAGTTTGTTATTCACATGTACTCCAGCTCATGCTAGATCAGTGGTTCTCAATCAGGAGGCCTCTGCACAACTCCAAGGGGGCCGCAAGGTGGCTTAAAATGATTTAAAATAAGACCAAATATAAAACAACTAAAAATCATATTTCTCATTTTAATTTATTAACAACTATCATTTTTATATGAAAATAAAGTTTTCCACAGTCTTGGAAAAGCTAGAGTTGTCATTTCTAGATATGGAAGTGTTATAAAAATGAATAAAATAATTAAAATAATTTTCTAGCTATGTCAAGCTCTAAAATGTTTTGTCATGTACAAATTGCTGAAGAATTGTTAAAAACAACCAAAACATGAGTTCTGCAATTTATTTTAAAGAGGAATTATCATGCATCTAGCACTCCTCGCTGTTATTAAAACATTAAAACATAGAATGTCACAGGAAAACTGCTCAAAGCATCACATCCACTACAAATATTTCTATCTAAATTCATATAATTTTTGTTTAAAGTCTGGATAATGAATTTAAGTGGAATATTTAATCTAAATCTGTATATCAAAATGAAAACCGAGTTTAAAATCATATTTACTACTTTTCCAGTAGTAAATATGCATTAAAATTTTACTGCAGTAAAAGTGTGCATACGTGCGGTCTAGAGTGTGCACACATTTACGCTGTTTGTTTATTTATTATAAATCCCGATATGCGCATGGAAAATAGTGTACTCAAATTTTAATGCCTTTTTTTGTGTTTATATATCAGGCCCCAGATCATTGTAATTTCATTTTAGACTCACTCCAGATCACCTCAGCTTTGTTATTCTGACTCACGCTAAAATACCCAAGCTTATCGTTTTCTCTCATTCTAAATCACATATTGCTATTCTTCCTAAATCCAGGTCCTTATTCAGATTTATTCCACTCACTCTAGCTCATTAAGACTCCCTCTTAAATTGTCATCACACACTCTACATCAATCTAGCTCATTATTCAGATTCACTCAAGATTCCAGTTTCAGATTTCTTGTAATGTCATAATTCTTTGTGTGACAGTGAGTGTGTTGACCTGGAAAGGCGTGAGAAGGAGAGGATTCGCTTTGATCTGGACAAAGCAGAGAAACTGAAATCTCAGCTGGCGTCTGAAGTGGATGACCACCATGCTGCCATTGAACGCAATAATGAACTCAACCTTCGGTAACCTTTCACTTTCAATGCTTTCATAATTGAACCATGGTACTTTATACTTCCTTTTAAATGCAGAAAGTAAAATGTAAAATTCTCCAATCTCATCACTTCTCTGCATATCATCTGTGATGTGACATTTTCCTCAACAGTATCTGTGTTTACCTGCAGAGACTTGCTGCATAAACACAGAAGGCCTGTTCTGTGGACATTGATGGTCTATGCATGTGGGTGTGAGCATGTGTATTCATGTGTCATGCGCACGTGTGTTTATGTCCATGCATGCAAATATGTACAGGAAATTGGAGCAGGAATATAAAGAGAGTATGACTGCTCTGAGGGCAGAGCTAAGTAGAGAGGTGGAGCTTGTGCAGCAGCAGGCCAATCAGCAACGAGAAGAGCTTGAACAGGAAATTGGCAAGATGAAAGATGATGAAGCCTTCCTACGAGAACACCTAACTCTCACCATTAAAGTAATCAGCATTTTGCATTGTTTATTTTAATTTTTTCTTACTTTACACCATGAATTGCCTGCTGCATGTTCACATCCCATTCCTGTTACATTGATTCGATTTGATTTTTGTGGTTGGAATTGAAGAATATATTGTATATGTTTGTCTTCAATAACTTTAATGTGTCGTCAATGTTTTGTGTAGGAAAATGGTCGCCTGGAGTCAGAGCTTATTGAGACCACAGAAAAACTGGTGGAGGCTGAAAACCAGCTGAACAAAGTGCAGAAAAATCTGGATGATGTTATGAAAGAGAAGGTACTGAAATTAGCATGTACGCAGACACATCACATACCCAGACCTACTGACATCATTAGAGATGCATCTTTCAGATTACTTAGATCAGCATTCCCACTGTCTTGAAAAAGCTGAATATATGTGGTAGTTTAATTCTAAAAGTATGATTTCTAGACCTGGCAAAGCCATGTAAATTCTTGTAAGTACATGGGCTTTTTATATGTTTGTATTAAAGGTGCCGTAGAACATCTTTTTAAAAGATGTAATATAAGTCTAAGGTGTCCCCTGAATGTGTCTGTGAAGTTTCAGCTCAAAATACCCCATAGATTTTTTTTAATTAATTTTTTTAACTGCCTATTTTGGGGCATGATTAAATATGCGCCGATTCAGGCTGCGCGGCCCCTTTAAATCTCCTGCTCCCTGCCCACGGTGCTTGCGCTTGCTTTAAACAGCATAAATAAAGATCACACCGCTAATATTATCCTCAATCTTTACAAAGTGTTCGTCATGCAGCATGTCTAATCGCGTAAGTACAGTGTTTATTTGAATGTTTACATTTGATTCTGAATGAGTTTGGTAGTGCTCCGTGGCTAAAGCTAACATTACACACTGTTGGAGAGATTTATAAAGAATGAAGTTGTGTTTATGCATTATACAGACTGCAAGAGTGTAAAAAATGAAAATAGCGACAGCTCTGGTCTCCGTGAATACAGTAAGAAACGATGGTAACTTTAACCACATTTAACAGTACATTAGCAACATGCTAACGAAACATTTAGAAAGACAATTTACAAATATCACTAAAAATATCATGTAATCATGGATCATGTCAGTTATGTTTGTTTTTTGGAGGTTTTTGAAACAAATGAGATTTACATAAGAAGGAGGAAACAATGGTGTTTGAGACTCACTGTATGTCATTTCCATGTACTGAACACTTGTTATTCAACTATGCCGAGATAAATTAAATTTTTAATTCTAGGGCACCTTTTAATATACGTTTTTAGGTAAGGAAGGTAACATTTTTCTAAAATGCGTGTAAAAATATTTGTAAAAATTCTTATCCTTAAACCTTATCCATTAAATCATGAACATTTGTAAAGTTGAATATTGTTGTAGACAATATTGATATTAGCCTCTGATTTAGATGATCTTGTAATTTGTCATACCATTACTGATATATGGTATTTTTGTATGTTTTGGTTTGTTTTGTGAGTTTCTAAATTTTTTTTTTTTTTTTTTTTTTTTTTTTTACTGTGTGTAGTTTGGTGATTTGGATCCAGACAGTGCAGAGTTTTACCTGCAGGAGGACCGTCTCCGACAGCTGCGCAGGAACTACGAGGAGCAGTGCAGGGTCTGTAACCTCTGTTTTTGTATACTTTCCATTTGTTTCAGTCTATTATTCTGATTGAAATTCACAACAATATCTGTATGTGCATTGTAGGAGCTGCAGGATCGTATAGATGAGCTGGAAGCTCAGCTGGAGGAATATCAGACTTCGGGTCACACACCCTCGACACGTCCCGGACTAAGTCTGTCTGATGAACTGGCTAGCAAGAGTCCAAATCCAGGTAACATAAACATGTGTGCTCATACTCATAGACAACACTGAATGAATGATTAAAGTTGGGTTCCATCTTCTGCCACATGTAATGAGCTGTGCTGTGTTGTGCGAATGCATCTCAGGTTCTCAAGAACGGCAGCCATTAAACATGAGTCTGGAGACAGAGATGTTGCTGGAGCAGCACCAACAAGAGATAGAAAACATCAGGGCAATGGTGAGACATCAGGGCGATGTGCCTACTAAAACTATTTAAAAATTTAGTGTATTTGCATTTAGATCAGTCTTAAAGGAATAGTCCACTGAAAAATAATAATTCTGACAATTAAACTTTTTAGATTAACTATACCTTTAAGATTATTTAAATGCAAAACTGTCCTGTATTTTTCAAAGAATAAAAGAATTCCTGTTGCGCTCTGATCCTCTCTGTAGATTAATGAAGAAAAACGTAGTGCAGAAGAGGAGAGAAGTCGTCTCTCCCTGCAGCACCAACAGGAGGTGCAGGTTTTGAGGGAAGAGATGGCAAGAGAACTAGAGAGAGCGAATAGATTGGAGCAGGAAATTTCTGCCCTCCAAACTCTCCACCAGCAGGAGCTTCACTCTCTCACGCAGGAGGCACAGGAAGCCAGAAGACGTGCAGACCAGCTGGAAGCGAAGGTGCAAGTTCTGGAGGAGAAACAGACTGCCCATGAGGAGCAGAGCAGAGTGCATGCTGAGGAGATGAGTTTGAGGGAGTTGAAGCACCAAGAGGTGCTGGAGGCAAGTCTGCAGGAGCAGAGAGAGAGATTGCTAGAAGAGAAGGAAAAGGAGGAGAAGAGGCTCATGGAACAGTGGAAACAAGAGCAGAAGAGCTATGAGGAGGTGCTAAGTGCTCAGCTTGAGGAGATGCAGCAGAAAACAGAACAAGAGTGTGTTGAGCTGGAAAAGAGGCTCAGGGAGGAGTGGGAAGGAGAGAGGCAGGAGCTAGAGGAGAGCAGTAAGGAGGCATTTCAGGCTGTGCTGGATGAGAGAGAACGGAAGCTCAAGGAGGACTGGGAACGGGAGAAGCAGGAGCTAGAGGAGATCAGTAAGGAGACGCTGCAGGCCGTGCTGGAGGAGAGGTTAGAGAGGGAAAGGAGGCTCAGGCAGCAGTGGGATGAGGAGCGGGCTTCATTAGAGAACGAACATCACGCTCTGCTACTACAGCGTTTGCAGGAAGAGAGGGAACACCTCCGAACACAGCAGGAGGAGACTGATAGCATTATAATTGAGCACTGGGGTAGAGAGAGGGCTCAGCTGGAGAAACAACATGAGGAGGCGCTGCAGGCCTGTTTGGAGCAGGAGAGAAAGAGACTGCAAGTGGAGAGAGAGGAGCAGGAGAGGAGGTGGCAGCAGGTGCTGAATGAAGAGCAGAGCCGGATGGAGGAGGCTCACAGGGAGGCCATGCAGGAGCTGTGTGCCAGACACAGCGAGGAGAGGGAAAGACTTAGCAGCCTTTTGGAGAAACTACGCACAGACATTGCAGAACAGAGGTAAGATGCATACTTGCTAGCTGAAATTAACCTTAAACCCTAACCCTTCACATTTTCACATGTGAAATAAGACTAATTTAACTTCTTCGGAAGCCCCTTTCTTTCAACGCATGTCCTCAAATTGGATACACTGCAAAATGTTTATCTTAAGTATTTTTGTCTTATTTTCCAGTTAAAATATCTAGAACCTCAGTGCAAGAGAGATTTACCTGTATGAGATTTTAAGAGTGCAAGTGCTTTATTTTGTCTTACACTGGAGTCCCCATTATGTGCCTCATTCCAGAGTCCTCTGTCTATGACACATATTTGATTGAACTGTGGTGGTTTTAATTTTTTGAGGAAATTATACCATTTACCATTTTTAAACATTTTTCTTTTTCTTTTTACTTCCATTTTAATAAAAGATTTTAAAAATCTTTATAGGTTTTAATCATCAATATATTTTAATATATATATTTAATATATATTTATTATATTTTACCTGTTTAATGCCATGGTAGCTGACATGGCATAAATGATAGACAAACATTTTACAAACATCTGACTGCACTTTAAGCATAATCATGCAAGTTGCAGTAAAACAAAATACACTTGTATTAAAGATACATTCTCTGGAAACAAGTCTTAAGCAGTGTTGTTTCTCAAGTAATAATATCATTTATAATGTTTTTTTGTTTGCTTGTTTGTTTTTAGATTTATCACTGGGGAAACTGAATTAAAAACTTATATATATATATATATATAATAGAAATCTTTGGGGACTTTGGTCCAAATAAAGCAGGAGTCTCCAACCCTATCTTGGAGAGCTACCATCCTGCAGAGTTCAACTCCAACCCCAATCAAACCCACCTGAACCAGATAACCAATGTGTTCAGAGTTACTTTACTTTACTAGGCTTAAATTACAGGCAGGTACAATGAAGCAGGTTTGGAACTAAAGTGTGCTAGAACAGTGGTTCCCAATCCTGGTCCTGGAGTACCCCAGCACTACACATTTCTCCCAAATCAAACACAACTCATTCAACTCACTAACATGTTATGAAAGACTCCCAGACCTCAGATGGGTGTGTCACATAAGAGAAACATCAAAAATGTGCAGTGTTGTGGGGTACTCCAGGACCAAGGTTTGGAACCACTAGAAGGTAGCTCTCTAGGAAAGTGGTTCTTAATCCCGTTCCTTGTTTTCTAATAAGCGCTGCTGGATTCTGTGTGTGATGACATTTCAGGCAGTGGTCTAGTGCAAATCCAGAAATTAATGTTCTGAAGTGAACTGTACTTCAAGTTGTAGGGAGTAGTGGACATTGCATAGGGACCCTGTCCATCAGAATGCAGTTCATGGAGCTCTCTCCTATTGAGCTGAATAAGTGGCACATGCAAAATATGTGTTGGGGGGCTGGTGGTTGAGAACCGGGATTGAGAACCACTGCTCCATGAGCAGGGTTGGAGGCTCCTGATATATAAAAGTAGCAAAGTCATGCTTCTCAAGCCCATGTGTGATGATTTGCTTTTGGGTTTAACAACATTTAACCTCTCATCATGAAACATACAAAATCTGTATCTACTATTCTTCATCCCCTCTCTTTTGAAATGTGCCATACAAGTTGGTGAGTATTGCTTTTGGGTAATGCTATAAGCTTTTGATGTTGATTGGTCGTGTGCAGGAGTGAGCTGGAGACAGAATTCTCTCAGCGACTTGAAGAGGTGGAGGTCCGTTTCTATGGTGACCAGGAGGCAGTGTCTGAGCGTTTTCAGGTGGATGTACATAAACTTAAGCAACATTACCAAAGTGAGATTACAGCACTTGCCCAACAGCATGCTGCAGATCATGCCTCCTGGGAGGAGGAGTCAATGGCAGCCACCAAGGAGGCGGAGCAAAAGTGGAAGCTGTTGAGGGAGGCGCTGGACCTAGAGAGGGAGGAGCTCAAAACGGAGCGTCAATGCCTTGAACTTGCACACGCACAAGATATTAAAGCTCTGACAGACAAGAACCTACAACTTCAGGCCGAATTGGAGGCTTTTGTCAATGCTGCTCGAACTAAAGAGATTGAGCTGAGCCGTCAACTCAATGAACTGCACAACCATGTGCAGGACAGGATGGAGGCCAAAGACCTGCTGCTGGCACAAGCGGAGAAGAAAGCCACTGAGCTGGAAGAGATGCTGAAGCAGGCCGTGGATGACTTCATCCAGGAGCGAGTAGAGATGCAAAGGAGTCTGTCTGCTTTGGAGAGCAGGCGAGGGGAAGTACTTTCATTCACTGAGAGCATGGAGCTGATAGGCACAATCCAGGAGGGTGAGGAGGTCCTTGATCGGGAATTAAAGGATGAGAGAAAGGCTCTGCTTGCAGAGAGAGACACCCTGGCATTGAGAGTGGTGCAGTTGGAAGAAATTGTGTTGCAGTTGACAGGAACCACTGAAGAACATTCAGCAGAACCATTGGGGGAACCTTGCATAGAGTCTAATGTAGAAATCCATGCAGAGCCCAATGAAGACAACTATGAAGAAACTTCCAAAGAATCCACAGTACAACCCTTTGTTGAATTCAACCAAGACTCCTGCACAAAATCTACTGAAGTCAGTCCAAAGCACCTGATATGTGAGGAGTCTTCTGTAAACCGAGATGATGAAGAGGAAGCAGGCATAATGGATAAAGCTACTAACTCTGCGCTTGGTGATCCACAAAAACACAGATACCCAGAGATTGGAGTTACAAACTACATAACTTCGAATTCTCGTCCTGATGAATTAGACATAGCTGATGTAGAATCTAACAATAATGGAGCAGAAACCCCTGATTGTGCCTGTCTTAAAGAAGAGAAAGAAAAGACTGAGGAGAATCTCAGTAATCCTGGAGTGAATGGTTCTGAAGATGCATTGTACTATTCCTCTCAGCATTCTGCACCTCTTCGCTCAACAGAGTCTCAAAGAGATGACACTTTGGAGATTGCTGAGGAGGATATTTTGAATGGCACAGAATTAGAAGCTCAAATCTTGGTTGAGAATGAAGCTTCTGATAAACAGGAAAGCTTGCAACATCATGAATCTCCAAGCACAGATGACACACAGATCAAATACAATTGCAAACCACTTGAACCTGAGACTGAAGACAATCCAGAGGTTGGTAACAGCATTGCAAGTCTTGAGAATGAAATCAGGGCTTTTGCAAATGAGGTTTGTAGCCCATCTACCGTTGATAGAGAACTGGACAAAGTTGCGGATCTGAGAGATGTGTGCATTCAGGAGATCCTGGCTCTTCAAGACACAGTGATGCAGTACAACAAAGGCGCAGAAGGCACTAGCTCTAAGTTGCAGAGCTCTAAACAGCAGGATCTGGATAAAGAGAATATCACACATCAAGTACCAAATCATTTTGGCCAAATGGCAGCCTCAATCAAAGATGTGCAACTTGCCAAGCTAAAGGTCTGCTTTGAGCAAAGCATCGAAGAGAACTTGCAGCTTGTGGAGCGCAACAGAAAACTGAAAAAGAGAGCCAAAAGTCTGGAGGGTAAGATGCATGTAGTCCTGGACCTCCACAAGCAGCAGTCACCTGTCCTGGAAGAGACCGCACGACTCAAAGTGGAGAATTCCAAACTGAAGGTACTTCTCCAAGAACTTGATAAACAGGCTAAGGTGCCGCAGTGGGACTCTGACTCTTCCGATTCTTCAAACAACTCATCCGACAACTCCCAGTTGAAAGAGAATATTGCTGCTGTAGCAGAGCTTGAATTCTTCTGCATGGAGTTTGAGAAGCAGAACTCACAACTACGCCAAGCACTTGCTAATCTGCAGGACAAATCTCTCAGGATCCATGAGCAAATGCAGGAGCGGAGGTACCATGTGATGGTTCCTTAGGTCCTGTTTTAGTAGAACACTATCCCCGCTCGCCCCTGCTGCTCTTTCACCTCTGTCTGAGTGCCTGTGTAGACCCTGCTTTTTTGTCTTTTTTTTTTTTTTGCAGAGATAAAGCCCCGACTACCGCCATTAATCTCTCCCACACACTTCCAACCTCTGGGGGAGGAGTTGTACTCCAGTATTGTGACAAAAAAAGATCTGTTTGTGTTAGTGTAGCTACTGTATACCAGTTTTGACCCAACCTCTGTCTAAACTATTTAAAATTTCCAATGCAAATGTGTGTGAAGCTTATATATAAAGGAATGTTTGACCTAATCAAAAAAAAAATTGACTCCGAACTAATGTTCTGTGCAACAAATGGATACATTTTGTTATGCTTGGTCATTTTCTGCAATTTAATGTCATCACCAAGTGGATTTACAATGCCTTCTGTGTTAAGGAGTGAAGTTTGTCGTCTGGCTAAAGAGAACTTTATTCTGAGGCACAAAATCTCAACCGTGAGGGAGGATGACCTGAGAGAGAACCAGGATGATATGCGGTAAGGCACCCTGCTGTTTTACCTGCAAGTTATCAACTTTCATATGAGACCTGTTGAATGAATGACAAAACAAATCTTGTCTTTCTACAGATTACAACACATGAAGCAAGGGAAGAGATCGCTACAAGCTCTCAGGAGACAGGTGAGATTTAACTCCATTACTCAGAAAGTTAAAATTTCTTATATAGAGTTACATGCAGAAATGATTTCTTATAAGTTGCCATCTGTCACTACAATGTTTTTAACACACTCAAGGGTTAGTTCACCCAAAAATGAAAATTCTGTCATTAATTACTCACCCTTTTCCACATCCGTAAAACCTTTGTTCAAATTCAGAACACAAATGAAGATATTTTTAATGAAATGCAAGAGGTTTCTGGCCCTCCATAGAGATCAAATGCAACTACCACTTTTAAGGTCCAGAAAGGTAGTTAAGACATCATTAAATACTACATGTGACTCCAATGGTTTAACCTCAATTTTATGAAGCGGCGCGAGTGCTTTGCTTGCGCAAAAAAAAAAAGAACAATGAACACGCATTGCAGATTCATTCATAAAGGGGTAAATTGTTTTTTTGTTTTGTTTTTTTTGCACAAAGCACTCGTGTCGCTTCATAAAATTGAGGTTAAACCACTGGAATTACATAGAGTACTTCAATTCCACCAACCCTTATATGGGTTTGAAAACCACATTATAATGTTTACACATACATTTTAAAGGCTTCCCAATATGGTATCACCCCATATTTGGTATCATTTGAAAACTTAGGATCTAAACTTCACAGAGAATACCATAACCTTTGTTTTTATGATACATTAAGCAGTAAAATTGAGCTTACATGTGCATTGGTCACAGATACGAATTTCCGCATGACAACTGTGGAGAAAAAATTTCTATGACAATATTTTATATTTTTCACAAAACAGTCAAGTCATATATCATAAGAAAGCTCTCATTCTAAGGAATTTGCCCATGTAGTTTCATTATTTCAATGGGTCTCATTCAGGAAACATTCATAAATATACAAGTAAATATGTGAGTGATTTGCGCGTAAAGAGACCTTCATGAAAACTCTTCTCCTGATTCACAAATACTTCGTAAACGTTAGAAGTGATAGTGAAATGTGTGTGTGTGTTAATGAATTCCAATCAGTCGTAAATGGGACTCGCGTGCACGCTCATTCTCAATTACCATAAATCCCGCCCATTAAATCCGACTGACAACTATATATGGGCATCATATTATGACACCAAACGAAGGATTTTGGCCATTTTATAGGAAACAATTTCCATAACAATGAAGGGACCATTAGTTTGCCCAGCCCTATTGAAATCAGTTAATTATTTGATTAAAGTGCTCCGTTTGCAGATGCTATTACTGGCTTTCACAATAAAAGTAAAAAGAAAAAACGTATGTAATTACTATATAAAACATTTTTTCAAAATGCTGTGTAAATATGTACCTTATTAAGGTGAATTAAAATGCAGCCTTATTAATGAGCAAAATGTTCGGATGTTAAACGCACTATTTACGCGTGGCTGGGAGCAGGTGTAGATTTCTTTCATACCAACTAACATTTGGAAAATATGAACATTTTAATGAATCCGAAAATTTACGCCAGAACCACTTTACACACGATTTACAAAAAATTAGTTCTGCTCGTGTTTCATGAATGAGACCCATTGTGTGACAATCATAGATCAAAGAATCACACAGTGAATTATGATCACTCTGAGAAAAAAGACAAGCGTCACATTCCAACTCCGATGACTGCTTCAATCAGCCACAAATAGCTACAAATAGATGACACATGCAATAATATTTATCACTTTCAGCAGTGTTTTATGTAATTTCAAAGGGTTTTCTGTCAAATGACACTAGGATATTGCATTTACACCACTGTATATGGGTATGGAAAGACTTTAGATTTGGGTAGGTGGAAATTACATAAAGTACTATTCTTCCCTTCAGGTGCATTTGAATAGCTCTTGCATATAACGTGATAGAGACAAAATTATTTTTTCCAGTTTTTGCTGAAATCTAGAGGAAACAAACAAAACTGTCTGTAGGTGCTGAGTCACTCAGGGCCTGAGTTATACACATTCAAAAAAGAATTTATAACACAAAAAAAAATCTTAAATCAAAAAGCGCCTCTTTTTTGGGGGGTTTATTACAGCACAGACAACATATACTATAATTTTTATCACTTTCAGCAGTATTTTATGTAACTTCAAAGGGTTTCCTGTAAAATGACACCCAAATTTTGTATTTAGAGCGATGTATGTGGGTATGGTCGCTTTTCATTTTGGGTAGGCCAAATCCAGGTGGAAGTCCCCCAAATAGTCCCGAAACTTAATGATGACTTTCAGGACCTTGAAAGTGGTAGTTCTGTAGAGGGCAGAAAGCTCTCAGACTTCAATAAAAATATCTTACTTTGTGTTGCAAAGATGAACGAAGGTCTTACGGATATGGAACGAGACAAGGATAAGTAATTAATAACAGAATTTTAATTTTTGGGTGAACTAAGTCTTTAATGTCTTTTTCTTCAGCTCTCAGAGCCTCGTCGCCTGGGACAGCAGCTAGAGGAGGAGAATTTATTGCAGCAGAATGCAGATCATGTGCTTCGACATGCGCTCCAGGAAGTGATGCGTCAACATGATAGCTCAACCAATGAGAAGAATGGGGTATGGTTTTAAATGTGTACATTTCATAGTAATGTGGCAGAAACATTCATAATATTCATCTTTTTCTTCCATGCCGCCTCTCGTACTGTTTGCACACATACACACTTGCTTCCAGTTTTGTGATCGGGAGGAGATTGTTTCCAGAACAGAAAAGGAACTGCTTAAATCAGAACTCAATCGGTGCATAGAAAAGGTACAAAAAACACACACAATCAAAGACACCCTCACTGCCCATTTTTACTCACATCTGACATTTCACTTTTACTTAACAAATTTTCTGGTCTTCTTTCAGGTCATGTCACTGGACTCATCTCTACAGACACTCACTCAGCAGAACGCTCGTCTCAAATCCGACCTACGCATCACCCAACAAGAAAGAGATGCTCTCAAACAGGAAGTGATTTCTTTGCACAAACAAGTGCAATATGCCAATGAGAAGGTGAGTATCGAGGACAGGAGCTTATGTAACTTCCATTAGATGGAGACGCTGTAACATTCCCATTCTTACTATTCTTTCTCCACATCAGTTGTTGGAGGTCTCTGTTGTGTCTGCTGGTCAGCAGCAGGGAAGGCGTGTGTGGGCGGAGCTTTCTGGGCTGATGGAGGCGGAGCATGCTTCACTAACTGAGGAGAACCAACAACTCAAGCGACAGATGAGCGAGATGAGCTCAGAGCTGCAGACGTCAAAGGAACAGGTCAGAACATGTTTACTAAACACCTCTGGCAGCCATAGGATGTGTGCAAGCATATGATGATGATGATGTTCTTTTTTTAGATCCACCATCTGGAGGCATTAAATGTGAAACAGCGAGGACTCGTGAAAACTGCAGATCAAGAAAAATCAGCTTTGAAACGTGAACTCGAGGCTCTGCACACACAGCTGCTATCAACGCGGAACAAGGTTATACACAAGAAGTGTTTTATACACCTACAACACAATACACAGACCTTAATATACACTGAAATTATACCCAACCCCACCTCAAACCCTCAAACTTTGGTTGTGCCAAACTTTTATACATGCTGTTCAAACTTTTCAAATGAGTGCAACTGTTAAAGTATTTTCTACATAGTATGAACGTGTAGTATGAATTATATCTGGATGTACTACCATATTACTTTCTATATGGTTTCGGATGCAGCCAATAGGTGCGGTCTTTTTCGTTGCTCAGCGAAATCCACTGACTCAAATTAATTAATTACATACTCTGTGATTAATTAATTTAAATTAATCGCATACATAATTTTT
The DNA here is from genome assembly GCF_024489055.1 of Chanodichthys erythropterus. NCBI lineage: Eukaryota > Metazoa > Chordata > Actinopteri > Cypriniformes > Xenocyprididae > Chanodichthys > Chanodichthys erythropterus. The sequence continues at coordinate 23,776,603 of NC_090225.1, read as the reverse complement.
GCTGTGAAAGTATTACATATTTCAATTCAAATGAATCAATGCAGGGTTTTTACTGGGTCAAAAATGGTCTTTGGTGGTGACAGACATGGTCATCCACACAAACAGTGAAAAGTGCCCTACCCATGTGATCTGTGAGCCCAATACTGACAATAAAGTACACGTCACTCTCACTGTAATTCTTTCTTGCCCTCTTTGCAAAAAAAAAAAAAAAAAGTGATTTTATAGCTTTGTAAGAGAAGATGCTTTTTGCTAAACCTGAAAAGTATTAAAAAGTAGCATTTTATATTAACTAATAATATAATTTTCTACCATAAACTGAATGCACCTAGCTAACAACAGCTTGCTTTGTTCTGGTTTCACCTCACTCCAGTCTAAACTAACTGATTTTATAGGTAGGCTTAATTTACTACACATTGTCATTTAAATAACCTGAAAATACTGTGGATTATTAAGGCTAATTTTACTAACCACTCTTGCTAATTGGGGTAAGCACACTTATGTTCTCATTTCAGAGTTGTTCGAGTAAATGATTCATTATAGACCATGTGGACAGATCAGTTGTTGTCATGATTCATTAAAATGAATCTGTTCAAATGAGTCATTAGGTCGTGAATTGGAAATTAGCGGACGTTGACGCGTTGCTTGCGAATCGCGACTGTTAATAGGACATCGCAAAAGATTTGTCAACACAGAAAACACTTCACCACTGGATAGGATTTTCTTTTTGTTTACTGAAAGTGTGGTTTATGTCAGCTGCACGTGCAGGACGCCTGTCAAAGAAGATGAGGTGACGTTCTTTTGAGCTCTATTCACACCCAGCGGTTATTCAGGAAAAACATTCTCCGAATGCGCCTCGTTAAACATGGATTCGGTCTTACAAACTTTAAGCAATGTGTCAGTTGATTTAGATTATTATGTGTGAGGTAGAGAGAGTGCAAAGACGGTGCTTACTTTATCGCGCGCACGAGGGAGGAGCTCTGCTCGTTCTGTCCATCAGCGCAGCAGTCGTCTCCCTCCTTCATTTTACAGTCGAATGGTGGCTAGAACGGCTCCAGGTTCAAAGGTCAATACGGAATGGATTAATCTGCGTTATTTTGACAGCCCTATTATTATATTATATTATATTATATTATATTATATTATATTATATTATATTATATTATATTATATTATATTATATTATATTATATTATATTATATTATATTATATTATATTATATTATATTATATTATATTATATATGTGTATGTATATTGTATTATTTACAGTCATGGAGCAAATTCATAAAGCAATTTTGAATTTATATAATACACTTTATATACCAACATTTTTTTCTTGTTATTAGTAAAATAGTACATAGATGTGACTTGATGTGTGTATTTAACACCCCTATCATGTGCACAAACACACATTTCCTCAGAATAACACATTGATTCTCTGTCATTTCAGGCTCATCTGTCTGCAGTCTTGCCTTCATCTCCTCTACAGTTGCCGGGGGAACAGAGAGGACAGCACCATAGCGACAGCCCAGACTTCAACATGCAGGTAACACACTCACACCCAAACACTCAGCATCACAGCCAGCATGAGTTCTCTCTCAGGGTCAGTGCATACTCTTTCACGGTATATGCTTGTGCAGCACTCTGGGGAATATTTAGTGTGTCTGGTCTCTGAAGTTTCAGGTTTTCTTTGGTGAATTGGGCTCTCCTGGTGTCTCTGTTTGCTTGCTTTGTTCTGGAAAACACTCGTCATCCACTGGATTTACACTCTTTAAGAAGCATTTGGGCAGCACTGAGTCCGTTTTCTGTGTAGTAGTAGTGTTAGAGCGCCCCCTAGGTTGTGTAAATGAATGGTGTTGGGTGTGTCGTCTTTATTAATGGCCTTAATATGCTTTTGAGTTTGTTCCTGTGTAAGTCTGTGTGTGGATATGAGATGTGTGTGTATATAGCACTGTGTGTATGTGTTTCTCTGCAGGTGTAAGAGCTGTGACATCATCATTAACAGACATAGGAGAGTGGCAACCTGTGACATCACCTCCCATTTGAACTCTTACCTTTACACTGTGTGCCGAACCCTTCCTGACAGATTTTGTTGTTCTTGTTTGAGTTGATGAGGTCAATGTCCTCCGTCTGATTTAGAATGAAGCTTCGCAGCTGGTAGTGATTTACATCTGCCACAAGGTGGCATCACGTCATATGCTCTTGGCTGTGAGTTGTTTCCTCTGTGAACCAGATGGTGGCACACATCTGATAAAGCAAGCTAAGATTTTGACATTTAATACCATTAAGGGCAGTACAATCTATGATTATGAGTTTGTTTTAAGATTTAAGTATTTGAAAAAGCAGTATTGTTGTTGTTGTTGTTGTTGTTTTTTAGCACTGTTATGGCATCAGTTTTAACATGATACCATACTTCAGCTGTAATGTATGATTGTTTTGCGATAAATCCAGCTTTTGAATTTTATTTTATTATTATTTAATGAAGACTCCCTCCATCACTTTATCTACCTCTACATGTTTTTACTGAACATTTTGACATTTAAAATTAATTAATGTTTATTTATTGATTTAATTTATTGATTTAAGTTGGATTATGTTGGATGTTTTACTTAGTTTAAATGTTTTATGTCCCTTATTGATGTGAATGTGTTTTTTATATAAAAGTGAGACCAAATAAACTATTAGGTGAAATATTTTGCATAGTGATTCATTTTGTTTTATTTATTTGTAAAATGCTTTACTCTTGATTGTCCATGTCCTCTTTACATGTCCCTGATTTTACACTATTAATATTACAAAAAAAATATTTTTCTTTCATTTAAAGGCACAATATGTAAGATTTTTGGATTCAAATATCCAAAAATCCTCATTCAGCTCCAACAGCTTTCAGCCACACCCTGCTTCATACAGTAATGTTAATAAATCTTTAATACATTAGCTCATCCATAAATATGATTTCTGCCCGTCGAATTCTTTTCCACCAGCTGTAGACATGAAGACAACATCTCCCATGATTCTGCAAAATCAAGCTACGCCTTTGTTTTGAATAAGCGACCTCTAGTGGCGAAAAACTACATATTGTGGCTTTAGGTGTTTATTTCATTGCTCATATATAATCTATCTTTGAGGGGTTTTTTTTCGGATTTGGTTTCTAATGTAGAGAGACATGCAAGGTTATTTACTGTTAATTTAATTATTCTAAGAGCAGTTGTGGTGTTTAGCATAACTAAGCCAGGCCATTTCTAGCAGACCAATTGACCATCTTAATCTGTGTCATGACCTCTGACCTTGATCTGTTTGCCCAGCAGGATGAGCGGGAGTTGGCGCTTTTACAGATGGAGGAGAGAATGAGAGAAGTAGAGCTCACGCTCAGAAACCTCAAACTGTTGCTGCAGGAGAAAGTGTCTCAGCTGAAAGAACAGGTACAGAAATGCACAAACATCCTCCCTTACCCTTTGACACATTCTTGATGATGCATTTTACTCTTCGTCAAATTAAGATTTCCAGTCTAACCGTTCTGTTCTCTCTGCTTCTGTAGTTGATCAGGAACAGTGAATCGGATGTGTTGATCAAAGACCTGTACGTGGAGAACGCTCAACTGCTCAAAGTCTTGGAGAAGACAGAACAGCGTCAGAAAGTAGCAGAGAAGAAGAACTTCCTGCTAGAAGAGAAAATTTCAAGCCTCAACAAGATTGTCCGTGACCTCGGCCCTTCCCCTTTGACCCCCGCGCCCTACCACTTTACACGCTCCTGATTTTACTATATTACACACAATTTTAGTCATACAAGAGATTCCAAATGGTCGAACTACAATAAGGACAGGTAGTCCATTTGACTTGTGCACTATATTCTAAGTCTCGGAAGCCATATGAAAGCTTTGTGTTACTGACACGAAATCTAAAAGTATTTATTTACTGAAACTTTTCCACTTTGCCATACAACTAAAATCTCTTTCCCAATCATTTTCATTTCTGGGTGAACCTTTCTTTTAAAGAGAACCATCTTGATTGTAGTCTTCACAATATTCCTCATTTAAAGGATTAGTTCACTTTCAAATTAAAATTTCCTGATAATTTACTCACCCTCATGTCATCCAAGATGTTCATGTCCTTCTCTCGACAGTCGAAAAGAAATTAAGGTTTTTGATGAAAACATTCCAGGATTTTTCTCCTTATAGTGGACTTCAATGGACTCCAAACCGTTGAAGGTCAAAATTACAGATTCAGTGCAGCTTCAAAGAACTCTTCACGATCCCAGACAAGAAATAATGGTCTTATTTAAAGAAACCGTCGCTCATTTTCTAAAAAAACTTTTTAAAATTATGCACGTTTTAACCATAAATGCTCATCTTGAACTAGCTCTCCTTCTCTTCTTCTCTTCAGGCAGTGTAGACGCTGCTAAGTGTATTACTGCCCTCCACAGGTTAAAGTTTGAACTAATTGTCATATACTTGCACTAGCATATTGTATATTACAATTTAGTTCAAACTTTGACCTGTGGAGGGCAGTAACACTGCTGGAATTCTAATAGAGAAAAAGAAGAGAGCTAGTTCAAGATGAGCATTTATGGTTAAAACGTAAACCTTTTTTTTTTCTTTCTTTCTTTTTTTTTTAGAAAATGAGCGACGGTTTCTCTAGATTAGACCCTTATTCCTCATCTGGGATCGTGTAGAGTTCTTTGAAGCTGCAATGAAACTAATTTTGACCTTCAACTGTTTGGAGGCCATTGAAGTCCACTATAAGGAGAAAAATCCTGGAATGTTTTCATCAAAAACCTTCATTTCTTTTTGACTGAAGAAAGAAAGACATGAACATCTTGGATGACATGGGGGTGAGTAAATTTTAATTTGAAAGTGAACTAATCCTTTAAATATTTACCGCCCAAGGCATTTGCAAAAAAAAAAAAAAGTGGGAGAGGCCTGTTAGTAGTGTGTTGAAACTCGCGGTTATGGTAAGGTGCGCAACACGCTTGAAGCTGTTGACCAATCACAACACACTGGTCCAGCTGACCAATCAGAGGACATTGTGCTTTTGGGAAGGAGGGGTTTCATAGAGACAGGAACTGAACAGAGTGTTACTGACAGACAACAATGTAAAATAAGTGAAAATTTTAAATTTTATAGCAGTGTCTTTTGACAAAGCCGTACTGTAATATGACTGGTTAGTTTGGACCTCTCAAACTGACATTGGAAGGTTGTCTTACGGAATGATGAAATTCCTTAGACCTGGAGAAGCTTGTCCAACAGCTGAAGCCCCAGTGTTCACACACACTCTCTCACACACACACACACACACTCTCTCACACACACATGCAGCCGCCTATCATTACATAGTTTTCAGAGAAATGCAAACAAGGTCAGTGATTCCCTATGCCTCAGAGAAGGAAATTAAAGGGCAAATGCTACACTGTTTATTCACTGTTTTTTCCTGTTTGTTATACTACATTTTATGTCTTCAGGATTGTTTAGTTAATATAAACCTATTCACTTGAGAATGTGAACCAAAAAAAAAAAAAAAACACACAGACGCATCCCATAACGTTACTTTAGTTGCAGCAGGACTTTGTGCTGTATATTTATTTTGTGTAGCTATTTTTCATTTATGAACTGTAATCATGCATTTTGAGCACTGAATATGAATAATAGGGAATCTATTAAAATATTTATGTGGATTAAAAGAAACTCAGAACTTGGAGACTTCAGCCTCATGGTAACCACTGTATAATTTGTGTGTGGAGAGGAAAATTACTGGTTATGATGTTTCATTTCAGGCGTCTCTCAACGAGTGCAGTTTACAGGCTTTGATGCTTTGGGGGGAAAATGCACAGAGAATTATGGGCATTTAAACATTTTGAAATTGCTTTGAAATATGTGTCCTTATAGTTTTTTTTTAGCATTGTAACAGCCTTTGGTTAAGTATATAAGCTATGCTTTACCACTATTTGTTATGAAAATGACGATAACTTACTTTTATGTGTTAATTGTATAACACTTGGATGTAAAAACATACATTTTTGTAATAAAAATAAAATAAAACAAAATAATAATAGTTTTAGGGAACAGTGAGAATGAGTTTTCCTTTTGAAAGCATAAGGATAGCATATTTCTCTAGAAACAAAAATTATTTGAAAACTTTATTTTATAAATATCGAGGTCTATATTAATTTGTACATTCCACAAATATTCGCAATTCTTATCAACTTAAGCCGATCAACAATACAAAATGTTTTGTTTTTAGGTTTATTTAATATTAATTGCATTAAAATTTATTTAAAAATACAAATATAACCTTAAAATTAAAATGACACAAAAGTTTTATGCCGTATTTAAATTCCCTAGGAAAGAAATACATAGCCTAAATAAAATGCTATATTTGTCCCCTGGTCGTGGAAAGTGCCAACTTATTAAATTAAGCATAATGTGTTGCATGAACCGTCACATCTGCCCTGCTAAACCATAAAAATGTGAAAGGAAAGAAGTTCGAGAGTCAAATATTTCCCATAATGCACTGTACCTCTGAGGACATGGCTCAGGGAAGGTCTGATCTGGGATCAGCCCGCTGCGGGGAGGGAGCGATCCAGAGAGAGGTGATCTAGGATCATGAGAAGGGGCGGGTAACTTCCACGTTGTGCAGAAATGTTTATTAACATGATTGTGTTCGTAGCTGAAAGGATACTCTTTAAAGCGTTGATAATGTAAGCTCTTTTTGGGATATACCAGTAAAGCTCTTGACTCTGAAAAGTGAACTGATCTGGAATCAGGCAGTTGGAAGTTATGGCTCCCAACTGCTGATCTGAGATCAGGTAGCGGGGGAGGGAGGGATCCAGTGAGAGCAGGTCTGGGATCAGAAGGAGATGTTGAGGGTTGGGTTGGGTGGACACATTCAGCTGGTAAAAGTTTTCGTGCACTTTTCTCTGGGCGTAATATGGACAGCGCGCGCGGGGAGCGCTAATTAGTCCTCGAAAAATATTCGTAATGTTCGACTAAACACTGAAAACTACGAAACCTTCGCTAAATGCAAACGCATTTGTTTTGTGTTGATGTTTTCACACTGTAGCCATGATGACTCGAAACTAGCTATCGGGCTACGCTCCGAAATGGTCTCGGTTCTGCGTGTCAGTGCGAATCTCGATCCGGATTTCAGGATGAAACCGAAGTCTAATTGGTCCAGAATCGATTCGGATTAACGATGCTCTCCAGAAAGAAGAGTAAAAACGAAGCGTCCAAGCCAGCCGAAGTTCAGGGCAAATATGTGAAGAAAGAAACTTCCCCCCTTCTAAGAAGTGAGTTACTTTTTAGTCAATATGACTATCAAAACCTACAAAAAAATAAATAAAAAATCACCATTAAATAATATGCATTTTTACATAATGTGGTTATTTGGCTCATTTTGAACTGTGAAAATTGAAAATGAAACCTCATTTTAAGTGTTTGTGTTTCATTGTAACGTAAATTAATTGTCAAGGCTTTCAATACAAGCTTTATATGAGTTTAATTTTGTAACTTAAACAATTGACAGTGTACACTGTTACATACTATCAGCCTAATAGATGTCTATTACAAACCTGTGAATACCTTTGGCCTTAATCAAAAGATAATGTGCCATCTGCTCATTAATATTATAATTTAAATGTAATTTTTACATAACAGTATGTGTCCATACTGAAATAGAACCTTTTTGTTGTAAAATGTAAACATTTTTTTTCTATTTTACTAAATTTTAGAAATTAATTTTTCAAGGAAAAGGTTCATACATTTTTCTTTTCTTCTTCTCTTTTGGTAATTATTAAATTATGATTAAAACCTCCTGCATAACAGCGTTGGCACAGCTATAACAGAGTGGATAAAACATGTCAATGTGTTTTTTATTCAAATATGTTTATTTGAATAATGTCTCCTTTGTATTTTTCCACCTATTCTTCGATTCTAAGTCAAAGAATCTGGGAATAATTGGGTAAACAGTAACACAAGGGACACACAAAAACTGTCAGTATTAAAATTCCAAATTTGCCACTAATGTGTTTTGCATTATATAGTCGTAGACTAGACAAGAATGATTTTCGCTCTTATTTTTGTAATAAAAGAAACATTTAAAGTGCCGCTCTGGGGAAATGGGAAAATAATTGTAGTCCAATAAATCAAAATTATTTAAATATTTAATATGCTTTTTAAAATGATCTCATTAGAAATATTAGCAGTTGAACTTTAACATTATAAATGCCATAACTTGCATTGAGGACCTAAAAAGGCAAAGAAATCTTGAAATGATCACGTTCAATGATCAATTGTAGTCTATCTGGGCACATCTGGAGCATTTTATATCACTGTAGCACTTTTTGCATTCTGGAAAATGGATATAGAATTGTATGATAAAATTTAATCTTGAGCATTCTTTACAAATTAAATATTGTTGAGTATGTTCTGATCCACTTAACCTAGGTCTGCCTCTCACATGGTTTGTTCTCAGATTTAATGCCCTCGTTTATCCGGCATCCAACATTTCTTCGGCGTGAGCCCCCATTAGTGGAGCCGGTTCCGGCCGGGGTGTCTGGTGCAGGTCCGTATTCCTCTGGTTCTGTTGGGGACGTTAGCGGCCCCAAGAGTTTCCTGCGCAACGCACCTCCAAGGACCGCCCTCGAAATTTCCCGCAGGGAGAGTCATCGGCTGTCTGCCCCACCGCACCTTCATCGCGATTACTCCCCTTCCTCGCCATCCTACATCAGCGATGCTGGTTCGGTGACGGAGAATGGAGATGGCGGCCCATATTACTACCCTCCAGAGCCGTACTATAATAACCAACCTAGACGAGCCCACAGACCAGACCACTTTAATGAAAGCTACAGGTACTATGAACACAATGAACTCAACTACCAACGAAACCCAGGACAGCCCCAGACGCCCCAGCCACACAGTCGCCCACCCCCATGTGAGTAACACATCATCCTGTGTGCATTCACACTCATTATAATAGACTCCTCATAAAATAACAAACATGACTGTCACTCTTTACTATAAATAGACTGACATAAACTGTTTCTATTTATGAGACCACATGCTGTTTACTATATGACACTGTCTGAAAATCAGGGATTCCCTTTTTTTTTTTTTTTTTTTCTGTTAGCCGAACCCCTTGGACCAAAAATATTTATGAAATGTACCCCCTGAGGTTATTTTTTAAAAATTCAACAACACATTTGCATGTTCATACGTGTATGTATGTATGTATAGAATGTCAGAAGAAGAATGTCTGATGCACTTATCTCCTATTTCTGTAGCATTTCTGTCTTGCTGATTGCTGTATGTATGTATGAATTTCGTACATTCAAACCTTTAATGTTCAGCATAAGTGTTCAAATCCTTTTTGGGGCCAGTGTATTTTTATGGGCCTATGATTGAGGGGAATCCCTAGTGTTATTGAGCAAGAGAAGAGATGTGAAGCTGTACACTGACTTCATCACACATTCCAAACCCCTCTTTTTCTCTCTCTCTCTCTCTCTCTCTCACACACACACACAACTCCCTCAAAAAGGTATGCTCATGATTAGAGCTGGGTGATATGGCTAAAAATGTCTTCATATTATATATACACCAATCAGGCATAACATTATGAGCACTGAAAGGTGAGGTGAATAACACTGATTATCTCTTCATCATGACACCTGTTAGTGGGTGGGATATATTAGGCAGCAAGTGAACATTTTGTCCCCAAAGTTGCTGTGTTAGAAGCAGGAGAAATGGGCAAGCGTAAGGATTTGATCGAGTTTGAGAAGGGTCAAATTGTGATGACTAGAAGACTGGGTCAGAGCATCTCCAAAACTGCAGCTCTTGTGGGGTGTTCCCGGTCTGCAGTGGTCCATCAAAAGTGGTCCAAGGAAGGAACAGTGGTGAACCGGCGACAGGGTCATCATGGGCGGCCAAGGCTCATTGATGCATGTTGGGAGCGAAGGCTGGCCCGTGTGGTCCGATCCAACAGACGAGATACTGTAGCTCAAATTGCTCAAGAAGTTAATGCTGGTTCTGATAGAAAGGTGTCAGAATAGACAGTGCATCGCAGTTTGTTGCGTATTGGGGCTGCATAGCTGCAGACCAGTCAGGGTGCCCATGCTGACTCCTGTCCACCGCCGAAAGTGCCAACAGTGAGCATCAGAACTGGACCACGGAGCAATGGAAGAAGGTTGCCTGGTCTGATGAATCATGTTTTCTTTTACATCACATGGATGGCCGGATGCATGCGTCGCTTACCTGGGGAACACATGGGACCAGGATGCACTATGAGAAGAAGGCAAGCCGGTGAAGGCATTAGACTCGTTCGACTTCATGTGGCACTGCAAAGATCGGCTGCTGCCTGACAAAAGCAATGGATTCTGGTTAGAAAATTTGTCCATATTTGATCAGTGCTGCAGCTGCCTTACGATCACGTGCCATCTAAGTACCGCTAGAGCAAAATGAGATCAGCTGCTCAAAATCGGCTGCAAAGGCCTTGATGACGACGACACACTTTATTCTCATTGCTCAGATTCTGTGATGACAAGGACGACATGTGTTGCGTGTTTTTTCTTAGACAAGTTCCTGTATTTAACCAATCTTGATATTGAATATCTGAGATTCAAACAAAACACACAACACATTAACAAAAATTAAGATTACGCTACTTAATAAATATGTTTTCTTATTTCAATCGCATCCACTTCTTCGGCTACATTCAACACAAAAATCACGTGTTCTGCCATGACTTACGTTGGTTCAGCGCACAATATGAAAAACGCAAAGTGTTCGACCTGACGGCCGTCTCTGTACTCCTCCCCCGCTTGCAACGGCAGATCTCGGCAGCCAGTGGCAGGCTAGTGTAGCTCATCTCGAACAACCTTAGTGTGATGCTTTGGACAATGTTCTGCTGGGAAACCTTGGGTTCTGCCATCTATGTGGATGTTACTTTGACACGTACCACCTACCCAAGCATTGTTGCAGACCATGTACACCCTTTCATGGAAACTGTATTTTCTGGTGTCTGTGGCCTCTTACAGCAGGATAATGCGCCCTGCCACAAAGCAAAAATTATTCAGGAATGGTTTGAGGAGCACAACAACGAGTTTGAGGTGTTGACTTGGCCTCCAAATTCCCCAGATCTCAATCCAATCAAGCATCTGTGGGATGTGCTGAACAAACAAGTCCGATCCATGGAGGCCCCACCTCACAACTTACAGGACTTTAAGGATCTTTTGCTAACATCTTGGTGCAGATACCACAGCACACCTTCAGGGGTCTAGTGGAGTCCATGACTCGACGGGTCAGGGCTGTTTTGGCAGCAAAACACAATATTAGGAAGGTGGTCATAATGTTATGCCGGTGTATATTGTCTCTTGATACACTACGGTGGAAAAGTTTGTGGTCAGTAAAAATATTTAAAATATATATATATATATGTGTGTAATATATATAAATACTGTATATTAGATATGCGGCAATACTGATTGCCGATTATTCTGAATTATATCTGCCGATACTGATAGGAGATATTTTTTTTCCTTAAGAAATTTAAACTAACTAATGTCATAAACCAGTGGTTCTCAAAAATCACACAGCCCTTTAAACCTTTGAAAACAGCAGTAAGAGAGAATAATAGATCAGAAGATAAAAAAGTGTAAATATTTCAATGATGCTTTGGATGATCAGTGGCTGCAGTGAGCCTCTTATGAGCTCAGCTTCTTGTGTGTCTTCTTGACGGAACATGGCAGCAAAGCGGCGTATTCACAATAGCAGCTTGAAGGCTTTTAGTGATTTTTACTTCATGAAAGTTGCATCAATATATACATGTATTTGTTTTAATATTTGTGTATAATATTTAATATCACTGTAAACCACGCCACCTTGGGGCTTTTTGCTTTATTCTATGGTGAAGAAATTCTATGTTCGGCCCATTCAGGTGGTCTGAAGAAGAGCGATTCTGTGGAATTAGCGTTCGGTGCCGCTTTATAAAAGCAGAGCGCCAACTGTTATTCACACACTTGAACGTCATTGCAACGACCGTTTCCTGTGGTTGTTGTTTTTTCTGCTGATCTCCCACGCAAGCTGTTTTACTGAATTCTTTCCAAGGTAGAAACATTGATTGAGCTGTACTGTAGTACTGTATCTGTAGTAAGTTACCTTTTTTCGTGCTATAACTTGTATTAAAGTGGAAGAAAAGACTCGCACTCTGTGCTACCACTAGGCTCTACAGCAATCTGTAACGTCACGTTTAAGAGCATCAAAACACCATTTATTGTTGGAACTTCATGATAAAATGGACAGAATTTGAAAGCTGAGTGAGACTTTATCCGCCCCTTTTTGATTGGCAGGATATAATCGGCCCTGAACATCATCTGTTATTAAATAATAAATAATGAAAATTGTTGCTTTTATCGGCCGATACCAGTTATTGGCCAGTACATCGGTGCATCTCTAATAAACTGCAATATTATCTGCATATACTATTTACTAAAACATTTTAATACAAAAAATGTAAATGAACATTTCTGAATGATGCAAACAAGTCCATAGAAACGCTTAACAGCATTTTGCTACTGAAGTATAAAGGAGAGATGAGATAAAGTTTACAATGTTGCCTTATATTGCCAGCAAATTTGTGACAAATATTTTGTCAATATTCAGTATTTTTGCCAGCCCTACTCAGTACATTTTCTAAACACATTTGTGCTCAGTACACACACTTTCTCGGCTGTCATCCTAGTGCAGTATTTCTCATTGAGTGTGAGACTGACAGAAATGTGGATTTTTCTTGGTTGCCCTTTTCTTCACCCTATGATGAGCTTGTGTGTTCCTTGTGCTGGACTTTTCGTAGTCTTCTGGGAGATGTTGTTTTATATTTGACCCTGCAGCTGTGACAGTTGTTTTCTCCCCATCTCTCTTTCTCTCTCTTTAATTTCACTCCACTTCCTTTGTGTTCAAATTGAAAATAAATTCTAATACACATTGAAAAACACTTACTGCATACAGATCATACTTCACCATGTATGTGTTTTTCTAGCAATCGGCCGTGTGCCAGCAAAGTCGGTGGGTAATCTGACGACGGTGAGCGGGGAGGAGGTGGCTCTTCCTCCTGGCTGGACTGTTGATTGGACGATTCGAGGCCGGAAGTATTACATCGATCACAACACAAACACAACTCATTGGAGCCACCCGCTGGAGAGGGAGGGGCTTCCGCCGGGCTGGGAGAGGGTGGAGTCAGCTGAGTTTGGAGTGTATTATGTTGACCACATCAACAAACGTGCCCAATACAGACACCCCTGTGCACCCAGGTGAGTGTCGAGATGTTCCAGTACATTCTGAGACTGTTTGGTGCCATTTTGTATCCAAAATACACATGCGACCTCTGCTCTCACTCTGTCTCAGCGTTCCACGTTATGACCAGCCCCCTCCCCCGCCAGTCACCTACCAGCCCCGCCCACCAGAACGAAACCAGCCTGTACTGGTGCCAGCAAACCCGTATCACACAGCCGAGATCCCAGACTGGCTGCAGGTGTATGCCAGAGCCCCACTAAAGTAAGTTTCACACTCATAGTCACAGACAGCCAAACCCTGAGGGGCAGCAATCTAACACCAAACAGAAAACTGTCACATACACTCCAATCTGCATCACAGATGGGCACATCAGTGTACAGCTTTGTTGATTTTAATGGGAGTGCTTTCATTTTGAAGCGTCATGCTGCACTGTACGTGGCCAGTGTAGGCATGATGTAACTGTAGATTGTTTACGGTTCCTGAGAAACATTGCAACCTGTTCAGAGCCGTTGACACTCCCAGTTACGACACTCCCATAGGCTTCCATTGGAATTGAGGAGAGTTACGTGTGTCGTGGAGCAACCAATAGTACCAAACTCTGAATAGTTCCAGCATTAAAGGGTTAGTTCACCCAAAACTGAAAATTCTGTCATTTATTACTCACCCTCATGTCGTTCTACACCCGTAAGACCTTCGTTCATCTTCGGATATTTTTGATAAAATCCGATGGCTCAGTCAGGCCTCCATTGCCAGCTTTCAGTGTCCAGAAAGCTACTAAAGACATATGTAAAACAGTTCATGTGACTACAGTGGTTCAACCTTAATGTTATGAAGCGACGTGAATACTTTTTTGTGCGGCAAAAAAACTAAAACATGGGCGATTTCAAAACACTGTTTCATGAAGCTTCGAAGCTTTACGAATGTTTTGTTTCGAATCAGTGGTTCGGAGTGTGTATCAAACTGCCAAAGTAATGTGATTTCAGTATTCGAGGCTTCGTTACGTCATAAGTGTTTTCGAAATTTCAATGGTTTACCACTGGGGGGCATGACTTTGGCATTTTGATACATGCTCTGAACCACTGATTCAAAACGAAAGATTTGTAAAGCTTCAAAGCTTCATGAAGCAGTGTTTTGAAATCGCACATCACTAGATATTGTTGAATAAAGTCGTTATTTGGGGTTTTTTACCACGCAAAAAGTATTCTTGTCGCTTCATAACATTAAGGTTGAACCACTGTAGTCACATGAACTGTTTTAAATATGTCATGCGTACAAGTGCACCCCAGGAAACATTATAAAACAACGCAGTTCATGACCCCTTTAAAGAGGATCAGAAACCTTTTGTAATGATGGAGTCTGGTAAAGGCCAGTGTCATTAACCTTCGGTCATATTAGTGTGTGTTTGTGTTTGTCTCAGGTATGACCACATCCTGAAGTGGGAACTCTTCCAGTTAATGGATCTGGACACATATCAGGGGATGCTGAAGCTGCTCTTCATGAAGGAGCTGGAGTGCATCGTTAAATCATATGAAGCATATCGACAAGCGCTGCTCACCGAACTTGACACACGTAAACAGCGGCAGCAGTGGTATGCCCAACAGCCAGCCAAAAACTTCCCTCCGAACATGTGACTCGTATGAGACATACCCAAACTCCAGCGTTATCAGTGCCTTAGCTGCTGATGCAGACTCTCATGTACTCCCTCTAACAGCTCCAAATATAAACACCCAAAGAGAGACGCCACACAAAGCCTGTTGGGAGCTTTACACTATTACTCTTATATAGATTATCAGCCATTATACGGCTGTGTGTGTTATGAGTCTGTGCTTTGGTTTTGACTGTGTGTTGTGAATGTGTTTGTGCATGTCAGGACTCGCTCCTTCTTTATGGCATTGTCTTTATGGACAATCATAACTATCAGTTATCAATGTTTTATGTTTTATCAGACTCCTGTTTGCAATGGTAGTTTTGCTTTTAGGATGAATCTCAAAATGTTCACATTTTCCCCCAAAATTTAAAAGAAAAAATGGAATTTATAGTTTGTAAAGAAAATGAAGCTTGTTTTTGGATTAATAACATCAGCATAAATTAAAGGTTTTACAATTTTAATGATAGACAATACCAAAAAAAATACTAATTTCTTCATGGTGCTTCATTTTCTGTAAGTAAAATATATATTCTTCTTTCTTTGTGATTTTTGGGGGTAAAATATTACTTGAACATTTCTGTGAGGTTCATCCTTTAAGATTTGGGTGGATTCTTTTTTAAGGAATTTGCTTCTTGTATTTAAACTTTCAGGCTGAATTATCACTTTGGATGATTGTGCCTGTGGCATTTGGGTTTTTTCAAGAGGTTATTGCCTGTATTTTTCAGTTATTATGATGTTTGTAAAAAAATATTTTGAGCACCAACACTAAATAAACCAGGACCTTGTATTGTGTGTGTGCGTGAGTGGATGTTTGTGAAGTTTTTCACAATTCAGATTGGAAAAATTCTTTTTCTCACCTCTTTTCAAAGTTATTATTTTTAACATTGTCTGTATTCATTTAGACTGAAGTAAAGCCAAATACATAATTTTCTCTTTAAATATTAAAAATTAATTGAAAGACCTTATACATCTCTTGAGGACATATCATGGGTAAAAATAAAGCTACTCTCAAAATTCAGCATTTTGGAAACAGCCGATATGCATCACAAAAGTATCACCTGAGGCCTCAATTCCTTGGATTTCATCAAAAGTGAGGAAAAACCCGGGATTTATAAAGGCAAAAGCTGACGTGAAAATATTCTTAAGCGTATTCCAACTGAAGTATGCTCAAAATAACCCAATGTTGTTTATTAAAATGTAAAGATAAATGGGAATCATGTCCTGTATGAATTAATATATGTAAATGAGCAACATATTAACTGCTTCATGATAATTATGTAATTAAAATGAATTTATGTTAATGAATTCCTGGAATTCATAAAGTGCCATACTTCTGATGAACCGTTAAAGGATATTTGTGGGTGTTCTTTACATGGAATTGATCCGCTTACATTTAAGATGAACTGCAGTTGCATGCAGGGATGAATTTAGGATCATTTTGTGCATATGGACGATTTATAAATCGACATTTTGGAAACTATTGTATGTTCATTCTGCACACATCTTTATAAATGCAGCCCCTAGTCATTCATAAGCATTAGCTGAACACATTTGATCCTAATATGAGCCAACAAAATGTCTTTTCCCATTCAAATAGGCTTTTTATTAAAGGTTTCATGCCTTTGAAAATGGTTGAAATTGCCCCAAATATGACGGGATGGAAGGCTAGATCAATGCATCAGGTTATTTGGCCCAAGGTAATGACAACAACTTGTGTTTTTAAACATGTAGTATTTTATTCCCTTATAAATAGCACTGAACTCAACATACAACATCCATTACAAAATAAGAACAGACTCCTTTCATGTGAGTGTCAGAGAGAGAAACGGTATTTACAGTGAGAAGATGGTAAAATGGTGATTCGGATATAAATGTCAGAACTAATACCGTGATTTTCAACTGCAGGCGCAAATGGCACAGTCAGACTGAATCTTTTCAGTTGATTCTCCTCGCCGTCTGACTGTGGGCCTGAGCTGTAGGTGCAGGATGTTGCAGTGGTGGGTGATTGTGGCGATATGTTCCTACTGTAGCAGTAAAGCATTGAACAGTCCCATGCCTCTTTCTCTCTCTGACTGTACGCTCCACTGTCACTGTCCACAGTGCGTCTGCGTGAAACTGTGTGGGGTCAGTTTTGCTTCTTGTCCTGCTCAGGCGGTTGACCAGTCTGATGTCCAGGGAAGGCATGATTATACAACTGCCTGTGGTTTGCTGCTACACTGTACAGCTTATACAGAGCCTGAGACAGAAATACACAACACATTAATGTGACATGCCTCTTTCTGTTTGTACGATGTTGTGGGCTTGTGATTATGTCTAAGTAGACAGGTGTGTGCAGGTACAGTAAACCAACCTTACCTCATTTGTGCTTCCCTAAAACAAAGATGAAGAAAGCAGTTAACAAATTTTGGTTTATATGTACTATATATATAGTATTTCACAGAATATTTGCAAATATTTTATTATATCTTTTCATGTGACAACACTGAAGAAATGACACTTTGCTACAATGTAAAGCAGTGAGTGTACAGCTTGTATAACAGTGTAAATTTGCTGTCCCCTCAAAATAACTCACACACAGCCATTAATGTCTAAACCGCTGGTCACAAAAGTGAGTACACCCCTAAGTGAAAATGTCCAAATTGGGCCCAATTAGCCATTTTCTCTCCCCCGTGTCATGTGACTCGTTAGTGTTACAAGGTCTCAGGTGTGAATGGGGAGCAGGTGTGTTAAATTTGGTGTTATCGCGCTCACTCTCTCATACTGGTCACTGGAAGTTCAACATGGCACCTCATGGCAAAGAACTCTCTGAGGATCTGAAAAAAGAATTGTTGCTCTACATAAAGATGGCGTAGGCTATAAGAAGATTGCCAAGACCCTGAAACTGAGCTGCAGCATGGTGGCCAAGACCATACAGTGGTTTAACAGGACAGGTTCTACTCAGAACAGGCCTCGCCATGGTCGACCAAAGAAGTTGAGTGCACATGCTCAGCGACGTATCCAGAGTTTGTGTTTGAGAAATAGACGTATGAGTGCTGCAAGCATTGCTGCAGAGGTTGAAGGGGTGGGGGGTCAGCCTGTCAGTGCTCAGACCATACGCCGCACACTGCATCAAACTGGTCTGCATGGCTGTTGTCCCAGAAGGAAGCCTCTTCTAAAGATGATGCACAAGAAAGCCATGTCTCCAGACCTAAACCCTATTAAGCATCTGTGGGGCATCCTCAAACAGAAGGTGGAGGAGCGCAAGGTCTCTAACATCCACCAGCTCCGTGATGTCGTCATGGAGGAGTGGAAGAGGACTCCAGTGGCAACCTGTGAAGCTCTGGTGCCCAAGAGGGTTAAAGGCAATGCTGGAAAATAATGGTGGCCACACAAAATATTGACACTTTTGGCCCAATTTGTATTTTTGTATTTTTTATTTATTAGAAGGATAGCCCCTTGAGATGCAACATCTCATTTTCAAGGGGCCCAATTTGGACATTTTCACTTAGGGGTGTACTCACTTTTGTGGCCAGCGGTTTAGACATTAATGGCTGTGTGTTGAGTTATTTTGAGGGAACAGCAAATTTACACTGTTATACAAGCTGTACACTCACTACTTTACATTTTAGCAAAGTGTCATTTCTTCAGTGTTGTCACATGAAAAGATATAATAAAATATTTACAAAAATGTGAGGGGTGTACTCACTTCTGTGAGATACTCTATATGACTTTATCATATGCAATCATAATATATTTTATTATATACCTTACCATTCAAAAATGTGGTCAGTAAGATTTTTTTTAAAGAAATCAATACTTTTATTCAGCAAGGATGCATTGAAATTGATGAAAAGTGACAGTAAATACATGTTTAAAAAAAATCAAATAAATGTTGTTATATTGTTACTTTTTTATTCATCAAAGAATTCTGAGAAAAAAAAGGTATCACATTTTCCAAAAATATTAAGCAGCACAACTGCTTTCAACATTGACAATAAAACGTTTCTTGAGCATCAAATCAGCATATTATGCATAATGTTTTCTAAAGGATCATGTGACACTGAAGACTGGGGTAATGATGCTGAAAATTCAGCTCTGCCATCACAGGAATAAATATTCAAATAGAAAACCGTTTTGGTGAACATTATAGATATATGGGGAAAAAAGCTTACTGACCCCTAACTGAATGGTATACATTCAACACTTTATAAATAAACTATATCAAATACATAAAAATGCATAAAAATTAGGTATTCATCATATATTGTAACCATATTGGTTGTTGGCTGTAGATTTTATGCATATTCGTTTTTGTTAAAGTACATTTGTATTTATTTCCTCTTAAAGTTTGTGTTGTACCTGATCCCACAGCGCTCCGGCCACCTGGTCAATGACTGCGCCCAGTTCTCTGTATTCTCCCGAGTAGCGGATGTACGCCCAGGTGCACAGAGTGATGAGTGCAAAGCCCAGTACCATGTTGCAGACGCTCGCGATGACGTCGACACCCACAAACCCCGTGATCCCTGCGGCCACATACATCACAAAGATCACCACGAACAGCGTCGCAGGTGTGCGTGCCGCGTGGAAGATGTTCTTGGAGTCGTTGTGTTTGATGTACTGCACAAACAACTCGTCTATCTCCGTCTCCAGCTGCAGCAGGTAACGCCGGCTGAACTCCTCCCCGCCCATTTTCTTCACACTGCGAAACAATGCCAATGACTCCTCTCGGATGTCCAGGTGACGTGCCTGTAGCTCGCTTGGGGCGAGGAAAGGCCGATCACCTCCACTAACCTGGGGGAGTAAGAAGCATGATGAATATGAGTCACACTAATATGATGAGAAGCCAGCTGTCAATATCACACTCACCACTTCCATCTTCCTGTTGTATAGATCTTTAGCTGCAGCCACTGCGGCCAGATTATTGGCTTCTGCTGTGGCCTGTGCACACAAACACAGCCTAAATCCGTCATTCTGTAGGATGCTAATAGCTCTCGGGTGAATTTAGTGCATGTCAGGCTGTGGAAATGGAATGTTAGTGCTGAAGATTAAGAGGTTGTACCTGTAACATGGATTTTGGATGTGGCAGCTCCTCTCCCTGGTAAATCTTGATATATGCCTAAAATCATAAACAGCTGCTCAGCTCACTCCAAGAATTCCAAAAATCAGATTATACTGTAACAATCATAAACTGCATTAAATTAGGGATGAATGATATATTGGTACCTTATTGGCTTTTTTAAAATTTATTAATGATATAATTTGATATTGGTTAATTATGCAATTTAATTTCCTCTATTTTTTACATCATATAACACTGATAGATGTTATCTTTAGCAAATTAACTTTAAAATTAATATCATTTTTTTTATACTGTACTGTATTATAATGTGATGACTAAATTAATTTAAAAATTAAAAAATTAAAAGTTTTGGCATTTA
This sequence comes from Chanodichthys erythropterus, assembly GCF_024489055.1. Taxonomy (NCBI): domain Eukaryota; kingdom Metazoa; phylum Chordata; class Actinopteri; order Cypriniformes; family Xenocyprididae; genus Chanodichthys; species Chanodichthys erythropterus. Next base: position 23,756,263 of record NC_090225.1, on the reverse strand, counting down.
AAATATTATTTATATTTAAACAAAGCAGTATAATGTTGTATATTATATAAAGACTACCAAAATTTTTTAATGTTTTTGATACAAGGTTGCATTTATTTGATCAAAAATACAGTAAAAACAGTACAAATGTGAAATATTATTGCAATTTAAAATAACTGTTTTCTAGTTCATTATATTTTAAAATTTATTCCTGTGATGGTAAAGCTGCATTTGCATCAGCATCATTACTCCAGTATTCAGTGTCACATGATCTTTCAGAAAATAATATTATAAAATAAATTAATATGCTGATTTGCTGCTCAAGAAACAATTCTCATTTTAATCAATCTTTATAACTGTTGTGCTGCTTGATATTTTTGTGGAAACCTTGATATAGTCTTTCAGGATTCTCTGATATTAATTATAATTATTAATTATATTTATTTGAACTATAATCTTATGTAACAATGTAAAAGTCATTAATGTCACTTTTGATCAATTTAATGCATTTCTATGGAATAAAAGTATTTATTTAAAAAACAAACAAACAAAAAACAACTGACTGACCCCAAACTTTTGACTGTACTGTATTAAATATATATAAATAGAATTTTAATATTGGCCCACTATTTAAAGGTGCTAAAGAGGATGTTTTATTTTATACATTTTTGCAATATTACTTGATAACTGTCTTTACTAACTGATAAAAGACTATTTATTAGATGTACTGAAAGTAATAATATTAATATAAATCATCTGTGCACGAGGTAGGGCCTTAAAAACATCAGCCAATCTTTTACGCGAATGGCCCTCTGGCTTGTCAATCACTGCCGTGACGTTCCTTGTGAGAGTAACTTTCCAGTAACTTTCCACACTCCACAGGCGCCGCATGCAATGTTTTTGTCAGGAGTAACAACTGCAGATTATGAGTTACCTGCGGTGAGTCTGACATAATGAATCCACTAACACGACACAGTGAATGCAGGTGGTAAACACTCGTGATAAAAATAATATCATCTGACAGACTTTTCATACCATTGAATACCAAATGAAAAACGTCAGTTGGTTAATTTATATATCATTCTTAAAAGTAGTGATTGCACCTCTATCAAAACTATTACCTTAAAGTACTCCAGGAGTCCACGACAGGTGATTTTGCTTCCATTTATCTCTTTCACGTCCAGGTTTTTAGGGCGTAGTAACCACGGAACAAGCACTTTGAGGTTATTGATAAACTCTTGATCGATCTCTGAAACACATGATTGAAACACTGGTTTTGTACTTCATGGGCAGTGCTGGGTAGATTACTTATAAATTGTAGTCCATTTCTGAATACAAATTACATAATAAAATTTTAGTTAGTAATGTAATCTATAACATTACACATTTAAGGTATTATAATCTGACTACTTTTTAATTACTTTTAACCTAACTTCTTTCTAACATTGATTTGAATAGTATAATCTTGTACCATATTGAAAACATTTGCATGGAATGGAATGTTTCCATTTTTTGTTATCAACACAAAGTGCATTAAATACTACATTAAGTCAGGGTTTCCCTAACTAGGATTTGGGAAAGAAAAATCCTAAATTTATGAAAAGTTAAAATTAAAATTAATTCAATCACAAAAAATAATTATAATAAATCATTTGAAATTAAAAACAATCAAAACACTTACTAAAAAAAGTAATATTTTATTTGTTTATGCTGTGTGGCCTCTCAATTTTCCATGTAATTATAGTCACCTAACTAGTGGCTGGTCTGTGTGTGCAATTCCACAAAACATTTGAGAAAGAAAAATGAAAAAATAAAATAAAATAAAAATTAGGGAGAATCAATGAATTCTAAATCATTTACTGCCATTTTGTGAATATTAAGTAATCATGTAATCAATAACTATATATCAAGTAACTATATTATAATTTAAATATAGTACTTTAAAAAGTAATTACAAGTATATCATTTTTGGAATCTGATTACTTAATCCAGATTACATATAATCAGTTACTACCCAGCACTGTTCATAATATAAAGATGCTAACATAGCTTACACTTGTTTGAGCTCAGCTACGATCTACTGATTAGCGTGCATCTGTAGACGTACCCCTCAATCTGCCATCAAAGTGTGGGTTTGTGGCCACCTTGAGTCCAGGGTGTGGCATGAGGAAGCAGGAGATGTTGGTGAAGCAGGAATGGATGTGTTTCCTTACGTTCTGCAGCTCCTCATGTTGATTCTCTGAGATCTACACATAAACGCACATTAGGGGTGGTTCTGTTTGAATTATTTCAGTATATTCACGTTAACCTTTCCATATATATTTGCCTTTAATCTTTTCTCCAGGAATTTCATTCCTCCTTCCTGTCCGTAGGGAAACTCATATGGAAAGCTCCAGTCCCGCACCAGAAAGATCATCGACTTGTGAAATAACACACAACAGATAGTTAGTGTTTATTTAAACCAGTATCATAGGAGAGCATTGTATAATTTCAAAAGGAACATTCTGTTTCAGAATCATCAGCACTAAAAGAGGCTGTCAGCAGGAGCATGAAAATACAGCAAATACCTGAAATGGTTTGAGGAATGTTTCTTCCATGGCCAGTCTGCCGTATTCAGTGAAAAGCTACACAGATCAACAAAAACAAAAGCACACGTTTACTTAAAAGCTTACTCAAAAATGTATTAAAAAATGTTTTTTAATCATTATTTATATGTGGTTTTGAAAATTACAAAAACAAAAAATATCTGCACTCTTACTAAAAGGCCTTTTTAAAGGGTTAGTTCACCCAAAAATGAAAATTCTGTCATTTATTACTCACCCTCATGCCGTTCCACACCTGTAAGACCTTGGCTGATCTTCAGAACACAAATTAAGATATTTTAGATATCCGATGGCTCCGTGACATTTCCTCTCTCAAGATCCATAAAGGTACTAAAAACATATTTAAATCAGTTCATGTTCGTTCAGTGGTTCAATATTAATATTATAAAGCGACGAGAATATTTTTGGTGCACCAAAAAAACAAAATAACGACTTATTTAGTGATGGCTGATTTCAAAACACTGCTTCATGAAGATTCGGATCATAATTGAATCAGTGTATCGAATCATGATTCAGATCGCGTGTCAAACTGCCAAACGGCTGAAATCACGTGACTTTGGCGCTCCGATCAGCAGATTCGACACACTGATTCATTTGTGCTCCGAATCTTCCTGAAGCAGTGTTTTGAAATCGGCCATCACTAAATAGGCCTTTATTTTGTTTTTTTGGTGCTCCAAAAATATTCTCGTCGCTTTATAATATTAATATTGAACCACTGTACTCACATGAACTGATTTTAATATGTTTTAGTACATTAATGGATCGTGAGAGAGGAAATGTCATTGCTCCCTATGGAGGCCTCACTGAGCCATCGGATTTCAACAAAAATATCTTAATTTGTGTTCCAAAGATGAACGAAGGTCTTACGGGTGAGGAACGGCATGAGGGTAAGTAATAAATAAAAGAATTTTCATTTTTGGGTGAACTAACCCTTTAAGATTTGTTCAGTTCATACCAGCGGTTTACATGCAAAAAAACTGATGGCTTACAAGCTTGTCTGGTTTATCTCGTTTCAAGCATAGCATCCAGCAATTTTATTAATGTATTTTTAATTTTGTATTTTTTTTCTTTTCTTTATGATATTTTACCTACTTGTAAATGCACAGCAAATGGTACAAATGGTATTTTTTTATAGTGCTTTGTTAATACATTTTTAATGAAACTGAATCTCATTAAGGTCTAAAAGTCTTTACCTGTAGATGCTGAAGATCATCTTCCTGAACATTCTGAGATATGTTATACACCTACAAAGAAAGAAAATGTCAATCCTGCTGAGTTACAATGTGAATATGGTAAACAGGAAGGTTTAAGGTTACAGGTTTTTTTAGGGGGGTATTTTGTGTTATGCTGTTTGTGTACAACCTGCATAGAGCTGATCATAGTACTGAGGGCAAATACGGTAGCTGAGTCACGGAGAGTGGACTGGCTGTCGAAGGTCCCCTGTGTGTCCATTAGCAGCACTGCCACCTACAGGCAAAAGGACACAATGCATCCCTCCCATTTAAACCACATATTAATGTTCCTCATTAAAAATTTCCTCTCATGTTTACACTGATATGTTAGATTGTAGTTGCACTCATACACTACTGTTCAAAAGTTTTGGACACTGAAGTCATGTGACACTGAAGACTGGAGTAATGATGCTGAAAATTCAGCTTTGCATCATAATTTACATTTTAAAATATATTAAAAAAGAAAGCAGTTATTTTAAATTTTAATAATATTTCACATTATTACTGTTTATAATGATTAAAGCATAAGAGATTTCTTTCAAAAACATGAGTAAATCTTACCAACCCCAAACTTTTGAATGGTAATGTGTTTTAGGTAGGTTAAAGAGAGTCTTACCTTGCTGCCATCTGGTTTGTCCACCAGGAAGACCTCACTCCAGATCTGAATGCCAGTGGTCTCCCGCTCTGACCCTCCTCTCCATGAGAATCCCGTCAGTGGCTCCTCAGGATCCCCCAGCCACTGATCACTGGCCTAAACACACACACAAACACACACATTGCAGATTACACACTTTGTGGTTTGAGAGCATGTTTTTACAAAGCATGTTTTTATACTTTAAAGACGAATTCTAGACAATCTGACCTGGCTGTACATGTAACGCAGCATGAAGTCCATGAGGAAGGATTTGCCCTTGCGGAAGGCTCCTGCCACGGAGATGGCCACCACCTCTCTGTCTCTGACCTCTTCAGCCAGCAGGATCTTACTGAGCGCCGTCTCGTCTAGCTCAAATGTGTGGTCATCCTTCACCACCAACACCTGCACTGGACGCGCCCGTCCGTCTGTCTCCTCTTCCTCTGAGCTCCAGTCATACACGTTTTTATCCCCAAAAGACCCTGAACAAAACCACATTTAAATATGTTACTCCTGCAACTGCAATGACTGTCATAGTGCTAGCCATAGACGTAATGTCATCCAGCATTGTAAGCAAACTGCAAGTGACAGAGACGCCATGTACCGTTAATGCTCTCAAAGCTGCTGCTTTTAAACCCTGTGCTCTCTTTGGATCAAAACGTTTGGGTTGCACCGATGTCAATTATGATGAATTTTAATATTAGAGGACACTGTTTTGTTAGTTGTTGGGAGCAGTAGATTGCATTTTGTGCAGTGTTATTTTAGTATTATTTATATACACTCTTAATTTTTATTATTTTATTTTTTATTTTAAAAGTTTTCATTTTAATATTAGTTTCATTTTTAGTTATTTTGTTATGTGCTTTTGTCATTTTTAGATTTTTTTAAATTTTACTATTTAGGTTTAAAGCTGCAGTCTGTATGTTTTGCCGCTTAGTCGCCATCTCTGTTTGAGACCTGCAATTGCAGTTATTTGCAGAATTATCCTCTTTACGTGGGTTGTGCCTTGGCACGGCTCCTCAGCGCGGATGAATCTAATGTTTGCTGTCAGTCAGCACATCGGTGTGGATACTGTACTTCGGAATCACAGAGTCTAGTCTTGGAAGTATGGCCAAAATAAGAATTTTCACTGGAAAATATCATCTGAAAAAGTAAAGTAACATGTCTGCCACTTTTGTTCTGACCGACTGAGAAAAAAAAGCAATACAATAAATCGTGCTGCCAATGGTTATTAAATCTAACGATCGTTTAGCTCATATCACATCAAACCGTGCAAATTATTATTACTGCTCTACTTTGTTCTCAAATTGTTAAAGGTGCCGTAGAACGTCTTTTTAAAAGATGTCATATAAGTCTAAGGTGTCCCCTGAATGTGTCTGTGAAGTTTCAGCTCAAAATACCCCAAAAGTTTTTTTTAATTCATTTTTTTAACTGCCTATTTTGGGGCATCATTAAATATGAGCCGATTTAGGCTGCGGCCCCTTTAAATGCTCACGCTCCCCGCCCACGGAGCTCGCGCTTGCCTTAAACAGCATAAACAAAGTTCACACGGCTAATATAACCCTCAAAATGGATCTTTACAAAGTGTTCGTCATGCAGCATGTCTAATCGCATAAGTATGGTATTTATTTGGACGCAAAGATGAACATGCTTGAATTTCCCGCGGAAACCCACCAGTAAGAAATTATGAAACATTATTACAAGCTTACCGTTGTGAATCGGGCTAAGGTAAGGACATAGAATTTGAACACTGGCTGGCTATGTACTTGCTCAAAAATTGAGCAAAAAATTTTTATTTAATTTATTTCCGGTTAGTAATTTTAGTGTTTCAAGTTAGCTGCCGAGGCAACGTTTCTAATTTACATTTAGTTCATGTTTTGTTTTCATCTAATATTTATATTTTATTCTATTTCAGCTTTATTTTAATTAACAAAATGTTTTTAATAGTTTTACTTTCGTTTTCAATAACAACCCTAGTTGTGTGTTTATGAGAGAACTGCATTTTCACCCTCATTCTTGTTCTCATTGTATTATGGGAAGTAATGAAGCATTAATGCCACATTATGCTTAAGATAATCATCTGTTTGAAACCAAACAAGGCCTTAGTTCAAATCAGAGATGAGTGTTCACAGCACAAATGTTATGGAAGAACATTTAAGACGCTCTCTTTTCTCAATCTAGCATTCTCCTGGGAGAAATGGTGGAGTCACGGTTTAGTAAGGTTTAATGCAGCAGACAATCCTAATGGAGGTTTACTGATGATCTTGACCTCTGTCATCAAGGCCAATGTGATCATTATTGGTTTAGAAGTCCCTCTTTTTTACTTCTCAGATTTCCTGATGTAAAAACAATGACTGCTTGTCAAGCATTATACCAGGCAGTACCCTAATGTGTTTTTAAGCATAATATAGGTATGTGAACCAGTAAAACACCATGTTGCTCTCTCTCTAATTGATGCATTTGTTAAGCATTTCTTAAATGCAATTGAACGCTAATGGGTATTGACAGGGGAATGAGAACATGTCTAACATATATTTTCAACCAGGGCTAAAAGGATCATCGTGGGTTAGATTCAAATTATAAGGATGTGATGCCATTGGTTGGTAGCAAAATCACACCAATACTGTCCCAACACTAAATTGTTTACATTAAAATTACCTTGTAGAGCCCTCTCTCTCTCATTACCTCTCTGTCTCTCATTATCTCTCTCTCTCTATCATGTCATATTCACCTGGTCAGGCCTGTATGGAAGAGTAAGCATCACAAGGCAACCGTGTACATTATATAAAGCAGCATCTCCATACAGGCCTGTAGCAGATGTACAGACTCTGCTTATGTGGGTCACTGGCATCAATGCACATCACTTTACACACAGTCAGAGCACTTCTGATTTAACCACTGCATTGAAGAAAAACTGACGCGTGATCTAATAAATGCATCAGTCAATAACACAAGGATGAATTATCCAGAAATAAAGCATATTATTAACCGGAGTGTGTAAGAAATAGATTGGTGTATTCGCAAACGACCAAGAATTTGTTTTCCCATTGACATTACAGTACTGCAAATGTCACATTGCTTTTAAAGAGAGATTTGACAGCAGTAAAACAGCTTCAACACAAACACGAACAGATACAGGGCGGAACAGGGCTGTGGTCCGGACCAAATCAGCTGATTTGGACAGGGGGGAAAATCATTAATTTTGTATGTGTATATTGGTGTGTTTTCTTTAACATACAGACAGAGTATCTATGTAACAGCATCCTCATAATTTACAGAATCACACAATAACCCGTCTCATAGGGTGTCTCACGTCTGGATGGTTTATTGTATTAAAGATGGACTCACCCCAGCTGTCTCTGTCCTTTTTGTCTCGTGCCATGTCGCACTGGGTGTTTTGTTCAGTATTCGGGTCGGGTCGATTCGGTTCTAAACAGCGATCATGAGACGAATGCGATGCTGGAAATCAGCTGCCAGTGATGGAGGCTCATTCTCATCTGAACCCAAGATGCAGCGCACGATTTGACCGCCTAGTGGCGCTGTAGCACGGTCTGTGGTAAACATCTATGTAATAACGTGAAGGGCGGGGATTAGAGGCCCCGGTGTTGTCTATAATTGGTCAGGTACGGTTGGTCTAAATAATAGTTCTCTTATTTTAACGTTGTATTATTATAATTCAGTGTTTTTGTTGTAGCAATAGTCATTATTTAAGATTAAATTTATTATCCAGACCACTGATGAAGTCAAACATAATCACGTGGTACGTGTTACTTTTCACAGCGCTGCGGGTCACGCATCAATCCCTGGAGAATAATACATTTAAAACATGCTTTTTGCGCGTAGAAATGTCTCTAAACAACAACTGACTTTTTTTTTTTTTAATTTGGCACAACAAAGAATACGGCTAACTACGTCGTTAAACGCCCTCTTGAGGAATAACTGTCAGGTATGATTGTTGTTAAGCATGTTTTCTGTAGTATAATATATATATATATATATATATATATATATATATATATATATATATATATATATATATATATATATATATATATAATTTCTAATGATTATTATTATTATATACCTTTTGGGCGAACGTCACGCAAACACAAAAATTTTCATAAACAAATGTTTTAGCCTACAGTTATATTTGCAAATAACAAACGTATATTTAACACAAAACAGTGTACAATATATATATAATATTGTATACTGTTACTGTTTTGTGTTAAATATACGTTTGTTACATTTAAAATAACATTGCTTTCTGTTTATTTAACGAGCTGTGCTCTTTATTGTATTTTGATGTACCCGCTGTGCCGGTGAATTTGCAAATAACTGTAGGCTAAAACATTTGTTTATGAAAATTTATGTGGTTACGTGACGTTCGCCCAAAAGGTATATTATAATAATAATCATTATAAAATAGTAATATTCCTAAACTTCGTCATATGTGTGGCTCTGAGTATATCCGTCAGATGGCGCTAGGCGACCACTGTAGAAAAGAAAAGAAGAAAAGAAAAGAAAAGAAAAGAAAAGAAAAGAAAAGAAAAGAAAAGAAGAAAATTAAAGAATGTCCATAACTTTTACTGAAAGACAAAGTTTTGTCAAGTTCAGTTTTCATGCACTATAATACATAAACAATAGACAATTTAAAACAAGATGACTATATATGGAAATATAAGCTATTACATTTCTCACGTGTGAAGAGACCAAAATAAACAACACCGGTTAATTACTTTATATCCTTTTTCCCCATTATTTATTTTGCAATATAACTGACTGCAGCTATTGTCTAACCGGCTAGTACCTTGTCACTACAATGGTACCATTATTTCTCGTGCAAATAATGCACAGTGAAACACAGTGAAAGAGATACTGTGTAATGTTTTAACGTTGTGCTTGCTTTTATATATCGTATTTGCTTTTCTGTGTGTGTGTGTGTGTGTGTGTGTGTGTGTGTGTGTGTGTGTGTGTGTGTGTGTGTGTGTGTGTGTGTGTGTGTGTGTGTGTGTGTGTGTGTGTGTGTGAGGTCTGGCTTCAGTTGAAGTTTGCGCTTCTCTCTGTTCCTGTTTGGATGGTTTTTTCGACGCACAATGAACTTCGTCATTTAGGAAAACCTCTATATCTTCACGAGCTCAGAGGACAAGGATTAATCGCACAAATGGTGAAGTCTGAATCAGTGTTTCTGAATTTAAGCGATTTATTTCGTGTTGTAGTTTGACGCTGTTTATAGCATTAGCATTAGCTATTCTCATTAACTTTACTGTCACTCAGAGCAAACCGCAATTTAAAAAACACTCAACAGCTAAACGCAAGTATATATCTGTAAAATCTGGATTATGCCTTTTGAACATATTTGAATATGTATATTTTTTTTCTTTATAAAATGACGTTTAAAGCTGAAGTGATTATGTGAGATTAGTTAGCAGAAGTTAGCTGAGTTAGCTTAAAACACGTAGATTCAAACAGAAAATTAACTTTAATTATTAAACTTTGAATAAGTTAAACTCACAACTTTATTAAGAGGGGGAAACTTTTCAAAACAACCACCTGTTTTTGACAGTTAAGAATCGCTGACACTCGTTAATAATTTTGAAATGCGTCCAAATAACTGAAAGTAAAGCTTATAATTTCCTGTATTAATATACAAATAAATACCTCGAAATAAATAAATAAACATCTGCACCAGCTACACTATTTAAAGTGGGTTTAAAAGTGGTTTGCTAATAGTTTTGTTTGTTGGAAATGTCTTTATAAAACGACTTTAACTTATTTTTATTTTGTCCATATATTGCTTCTGCAGTTTCACACACAAGATTAAGCATCTGTCTATCTAGTTTATCTATCTGTCTGTGTTGCTGTCTATCTGTCTGTCTGTTTAAGCTTAGGTGTGCTGGTATTAATCTCATGTTGTTCTGGTTTCTGTTATTTTTCAGGGGGATGTGGACTGCAGGTCTGTTGTGAAACTGAATCTGGGTCATTAAAGTAGTAAATCCCCGAGTCCGACAGCATGGATCCGCTGGGCCGGTCCGGAGGGGAGATTCAGCGCAGAAACCCTCAGCACGACTTTGAGCTGATCCAGAGAGTTGGCAGCGGAACCTATGGAGACGTGTATAAGGTACTGGACACATTATACCTTGGATTCATGAATCAACTCTCTTATAGAGAGTGAGAATCTACTTCACATTGCGTTACATTCTGTGTAGTGGTTGCCATATTTTAGGACACAATCAGGAGCACATAGTGACAACAAACACAGATTGGCAGGTGGATCATTTATCATTGTTATATCTCGTTATAAAGTTGTTTACCTCATTGAGTTTCACTTTCATACATACTGGGAAGCTGAAAAATCGCACATTTTCCATGCTGGCCATGAGAACGGCTATGGAAATTGATGACGTCTCTCTTTCTCTCTCTCTCTCTCTCTCTCTCTATATATATAATCAGTACAGTCCAAAAGTTTGGAACCACTAAGATTTTTAATGTTTTTAAAAGAAGTTTCGTCTGCTCACCAAGGCTACATTTATTTAATTAAAAATACAGTAAAAACTGTAATATTGTGAAATATTATTACAATTTAAAATAACTGTTTTCTATTTGAATATATTTCACAAAGTAATTTATTCCTGTGATGCAAAGCTGAATTTTCAGCATCATTACTCCAGTCTTCAGTGTCACATGATCCTTCAGAAATCATTCTAATATGCTGATCTGCTGCTCAAGAAACATTTGATGTGTACAATTGTACAAAATATTTGTGTAGAATAATTTTTTTCGGGATTATTTGATGAATAGAAAGTTGAAAAGAACAGTGTTTATCTGAAATCTAAGCTTTTGTAACATTATAAATGTCTTTACTGCCACTTTTGATTGATTTAATGCATCCTTGCTGAATAAAAGTATTCATTTCTTTAATTTCTTAAAAAAAAAAAAAAAAAAAAAAAAATTCTTACTGACCCCAAACTTTTGAACGGTAGTGTATAATGTTACAGAAGCTTTGTATTTCAGATAAATGCTGTTCTTTTGAACTTTCTATTCATCAAGGAATCCTGAAAAAAAAAAAGTACACAACTGTTTTCAACATTGAAAATAATCATAAATGTTTATTGAGCAGCAGATCAGCATATTAGAATGATTTCTGAAGGATCATGTGACACTGAAGACTGGAGTAACGATGCTGAAAATTCAGCTTTACATCACAGGAATAAATTACTTTGTCAAATATATTTAAATAGTTCACAGTTATTTTAAATTGTAATAATATTTTACAATATTACTGTTTTTTTACTGTATTTTTAATTAAATAAATGTAGCCTTGGTGAGCAGACGAAACTTCTTTTAAAAACATTAAAAATCTTAGTGGTTCCAAACTTTTGGACTGTACTGTGTATATATGAGTGCGTGTGTATAATAGCCAGTAAAATTTTGTTAATATTACTGAGTGGTTGTAATATTACTGTGTGGGGTCTGCAGTCACCTTAGGCACCTTTTAGCCCACCATTTGCATACAGAGAGCTAATGATAGTAGCTCAAGCAGTAGCAAGAGAAAATAAAATGTGTATTGTTATTTTTGAGCTGTTTGGGTAGCCACAAACTCTTAAAGTGTCGCAAAGTTACAGTCATTAAATGTCTGCACCATCATGCCACACATCAGTAATCAGTATCCTGCATAGATTTACAGTTCTGAATGTTAAGAGACTCGTTCCTTAACTTGCGTTATCCTGCCATGTGCTCATTTACTGCCTTTCCAAATCCTTCAAGTGAAAAAAGGCCATATAAGGTCAGCAAATGTCCCAGTAGCAGCTCCTGTGAGAAGAATAAGCTTTTGAGTATATTAGTGACATGTGTGGTTGCTTGTTTCCTTGAAAAGAATGGTTTGTTTTGAATTTTGGTTAGTGTTAATATGTAAATGCATTTAGCGAACACTCCTGTGAAGGTTTATGTGGTGTCTTTTGAAGATAAAAACAAACAAAAAGATAGAAAGTATTAGGAATTTAAATTTTAGGTGATGAAGTTTGTGGCAAGCATCACCGTTATTATTATTGCTCATACCGGAGTAGTAGATTTGAGCAAACTAATAATCCTTAGTAATGAACTTTATCATATTACTTTTACAGCATTGTTTGTGTAGTCATGTATGATACCTCAAATCGTGCAGTATGTTGAGTTTTCTAAGCAATGATCGTTTATGCACCTTAGCAACTGCCTGGCAACACCCTGGCAGCCACTCACTATTCACATTGTTTGTTGCACATGCAAACACAAATCTTCAGAAAATGTAAAAATCTAGTTCTTGGTTTATTCTGGCTATAAGTTGAATTCATTTTTGCGAGTTGTGTTCATAAGGTTTTACAGAAAATGCGGTAGAAATAAATATTTGAAATGGAAAAGGCATTTGTGATCTCTTGAGTTTAATTCTAAATTATACTCGGGAGATTTGATAAAAAAAATAAAATAAAAAAAATCATACTTGATCTCATGGAAACTTTGATCAAAGATTTATTAACTTGCATTTGGCTTGAGAGTGCAACATGAGTGTTTAATTTGTTTATTTGGAGACTAAACACACACACACACATTGTCCCCCAGGAATTTGGATGTAGCCGGCGGTCTGGAAGTGCTTGAAAATCTGGTGGAGTTTCCATTCATTCAGCAGAGTGCAGGAGTGTGTGTGTGCGTGTCTGCGTATTATATTTACTGTTATTGATTGCTGGACACACTTCCTGGCTGGCTTTGTGGCTGCTGGTTATGTGTATGATCTGAGGGTCTAGCATTGATCCGACCCACTACATTAGGGACTTTTTATATAGTCTACCTTATATGGTCTTTTTTTACTTCTTGAGAGATTTGGCAAGGCAGTAAAATGTTAGTTATTCTTTGAAAACAGGGGAGCCATAATTTTAAACAAAGAGCCGATTTTACAAAATATGTTAAAATGCAGTAAATAAATAATAAAATACAGGTTAAAAATAACCAAGACTTTTTTCCACGCTACTTTTTGCTTAAAAAAATATTCTTATTTATGTACACCAATATTGTTAATTTGAATAATATTTTAAATTGTTAAAGTGTTATGAATTCAACTGATTAGACGTGTTTTTTATTATTTAAATTTAATTAAACCATCGCAAAAGAACACAGAATTTAGGGAAAAATAAAAACGATTTCATAAATATCTAAATATAACTACATAGCAATAAACGTACATTTTCACAGGAATCTGTATTTATTAAATCATGAAAAAAAAAAGTTTGAATTGATTTATTGAAATGAAAAGTTTGAACTAAAATAATTACATTTTTTAGATATTTTTTTAACAATATTTTTTTTTTTATCAGCAGCAAAATCATTGCAAATATTCTGGGTATCATAATGGGTTGCAGTATATAGCTTAGTTTAGAGTATGAATACTGGTTCAGAGCTGTGGATACCATTATCTGGCTACTTAGTAATAATAATGTTATAAGAGTTATCTGGTATTATGGTGCTACTGTGTGTTTTACCATATAGTAAAGATACCAGTTTACTTTGTTGTCTGTCGATGAATGGCATTGACAAGAATTGGTGTTACATGTGGCCTGAGCCTCAGTGAGACAAACACACACATAACTTTCTTACAAACACTCTCTCAGATTTGGATGTGTCTTGTTGTCTCACACATAATCACACAATCATACTCGTTTATTACTTGTTTATTGTACCTGTTTATCTTGCTCAGTCCTAAGATAAACACTTTTTATGTACTGTTAAATGACACTTGAAAATTATATGGCAAAATACAGGGTTCACACAGTGTGAAAGAAAACCTATAGATATCTGGGAATTTTTGAAATTGTGATTTCTGGAGAAGGCATGGAAATGCAAACAATCTTACAATGTCTTTGCGTTTTGTTAGTGCTGCTATCTCTATAAAATCCATATCTAATAATCAGAAAAGATTTGTGGAAAAGGTATAGAAATTAACTGGCCAAAAGTGTCGAAACCCTAAAGCTGGTTGTTTTAAAAACGACTAAAAAATGGATGACCCTCAAGTCTCTTTTCTGTCTGTGCTCATGTGTTTTGATGGCTGTCGACCTACTTCCATTTGGAAACGATGAGACTGTTTCCACCAGAGACACGGCTCTCACTTACACACGCACATTCCAGTGTTTTGATCGGAAACTATTCTAGCTCTTTCTTTTTTTTTTTTTTAAATCATTCTTCCCTCCTTGTGTTTGTATTCTGCAGGCTCGAAACATCTCCACTGGAGAACTTGCAGCAGTGAAGATCATCAAACTTGAGCCCGGTGAGTATGAAGCCATTCTGTTGTGCTCAAGGAGGTGTGGTGTGAAGCCTGCGGTGAAGCTCACATGACACATCCTGTTTTGTTCTTACCAGTGCAGCATGAAAGAGAAATTAATGATTGTTCCGACTGATGTACATGACTGCTGGTGGATGGACATATGATATCAGTTTCGCAAACGATATGTATTTTTTAAATACTGCTGTACTGGTGGGTTGCTGAAACAATTGTTGCATCTATTCAGTTGCCACAAATGGATTAACTTACTGTATAAAGCGGAATATCACGAAATAGTGAAGCTGTAAAATGAATCAAATTGCAATAGTGTCTGTGAATATTAAAGCTCAAAAAGACTGCTATGTAAATCTGAAGTCTGCGTGCCTCTGTGAATGAGCGTCGCAGTTTCGTCTACTACACACATACTGAAGCAATGCGTGACGCTCATGTTGTTTTCTGCATCTGCTGTCTCACTATATGAGGATATGAACATATGAACTTCATCTCCAGGGTGGTATTCCAGAAGACAAGTTATGCAACATACCCGGGTTAGTTTGCTCAGAGTAAATGGAAAACCTCAACTTTCAGTTCCAAAAATAGAGGTAATTTTTAGGGTTATGAGCTTATTCTCTGACCATAACCTCCTACGGAGCAGGTTCTTTTCCAGGGTTAGTTTGTTTCAGAGATATTCAGACACGGGTTTGGAAGCTGCATACCTTGAGCAAGCAAGGTTTGGGTTAATCAGCTGAGAGTTCAGGGAATATGTGATGGTAAGTTAATCTTGCTTTCTGGTATACACCCCAGATCTGCTCTGAGATTAACTTCATGAGCATTTCACCATTTAATTTGATAAAACTATTGTCATGTCATATATATATATATATATATATATATATATATATATATATATATATATATATATATATATATATATATATATATATATGCAGAAACTAAAAAGTCTTCACGATAGCCCGTCAAAATAAAAGTTTGGTTTAACTTAAAGAATTCATAAAATATGTTATTATTGCACAGTAGTGTACTTCAAGTATTATTACTTATTCAAGTAATAATAATAATAATATTGCAGTTTATTAAACCATATAGAAACTTGAAGAAATGTTAAAATAAATATATTTCTATTGCACTTCTTAAAGTAACAACAATAATAATGATAATACAACTTATTTAAAAAAAAAAATTAAGGAATATCACACATTTTAATTTAAACAATAAAATTAAAGGAATTATTCAATTTTCGTGTGATTACATTTTAAAAGATTAACTACATTGTTTTATAAATTGATTTGATTACCACCATTTTTGAAAGTAAATTTGTATGTGACATGACAATATTTTTATATTCTAGTAAAATAAGCCACTGTGAACCTCCAGAATCTTAAAAAGTACTGATCATAGCGCCCAGCACTAGGTGGATGGCACCTCTCAGCAGAGAGCCGTTCCGCTATTTTAAACAACTATGAAGAGTTTTGTAGGGTTTTGGCTTGCTCAAAATTTGTATTTGGTTTAGAGATCCAATCCATCGGCCAGGGATCGTAATTGGCCGATTTTCCTCATGATCGGCCCGTATCGGTGATCGGTTCTTACTGATTCCAAGCCGATCCGTTTTGTTACGGCACAGGCAATAACGTCAGCTGTGCACTCTCGCTCTCTTCTCTCTGACGGCAAAGTGACAAACACCCGCGCGGGCGCCTCCTCCCTCTCACTCGTCTCATTCGCTCCGTTTAAATAGTGCTTGTACTGCGCATAATTGTAATTCCCGCAGGTTTCGCGCTCACATCCAAAGTGCGAGCACCACTGATCTATATTAGTGGAGCGCACAAGCCACGCTCAGTCTCAAACGGAGACAGAAGTCAAAAAGAGTCAGAAGTACCAAAATGAGTGTCTTACTGCGCTTAAATGGTCAAATACATGCAAAATTATGTCAAAATGCCTGTCTTGGTGATTATTCAGATAAACACAGTCAGTTTTGGATCGTTATAGTTGAGAAAGCGAATGCATGTTGTGTAACAGTATTGTGTCCGTTCATAAACTCTTAAAGGGACAGCAGTCCAGTATTCCTGCTGCTGTCTGTCATGTTAATCAAAGAACAAAAGACAAAGAAAATTCACTTTCTGCTCTTGACTGAATACGTTTAATAACTTTAATGGTAAGAATGAATCTGTATTTAATATTTACAATAAAGACTACCAAAATAATTAAGGTAACCAATGTAAAATAACACTGGATGTGTTACTTTACATTTGATTACTTTATTTTTCTAGAGAATAACTTGCCTGAATAAAAACCTGCTTAACCTGAGTTTCATAACTCTCTTTATTCTGTTGCATTTTTTTGTGCTGTTTGAACTTTTTTATTTGTTCTTATTTTATTACTGACTTTTTACTTGTTTTTTTTTTGTATGAAAATAAAACTTTGCTTTGAAGAAAAATTAGATTTTTGTAATATAGTTCTCAGAAAGTATTATAGAAAATCGGAATCGGCAAAAATCGATATCGGCAGTTAACACTTACAAAAAAAACGAAAACAGAATCGGCCAAGAAAATTGCAATCGGTGCATCTCTAATTTGGTTGTATCTCATGTACATGTCCAGTTGCAATTAGTTAATAATGAACATAATTACATATTTGCAAGTTGCAGCATTGAAAGATGGACATTCTTGAATTATAGACAAGGCTTTCAGTTTTTATCCTTGTTTAAAAGCTGTTCTGTTCTCATGCTCTCATGGCTTTGTTTGACATTAAGTATCCCAAGAGATGGCTTAAATCATTAAGAGCCTGATGAAAGGAAACAATGATGGTAAAAAAAAAAGTAGTCTAACCATGGGTAGAGTCAGAATAATTGAATTCAGTCCTATATGTATATTGTAGTGTTGTCAAAACTATTGACATTTTGATATGTATCGATATTGAAATATCTGAAATGGTTCCAATAACTCCTTTCTGCAGTATCGATACTCTGATACCAGCTGCACATTCTTGCTCTCCTCTCAGATGGCAAGTTGACACGCACCTGCCTCCTCTCATTCAGGCCCCTCATTCACTCCAGTTAAATAGTGTTTGTGTGATCAGGTCAGAATTTCGGCACGGGATTGTGCATCATTTCGCGCTTACATCCGAAGTGCATACACACAATAAATCTACCTCTGACATAAAGCTAACAACTGCCAAAATCTTTTTTGTGGCTTATTAATGGTCAAATACACTCAAAAATAATGTCACAATGCCCATCTTGGTATATATTTGTGAGAAAATTGTAATGCTAATTGATCAATGTTTATATATAAAAAAAAAAAAGCTTAAAAGCTTTATCATGTAAAGTGATCTCTTCAGAAGAAATATTTGATTGCCTAGTGGTTGGACAAAAAAAGAAATAATATTAAAAATATCTATATGACAGTATATGCAGCGTTTTTTCCCCGTGGTATCGGTTTCATGACAACACTAGTATATTGGGTGTTTATTATATTGACATGTATCTATTAATGAAACAAATAATTTCAAATCATAAGGTTGTGCTACAAATAATCCTTATCAAATAATCCCTGTCAGTTTGACTGAATGAGCTGTAAAATTCCCTTCATGTTCCATTTTCAGATGTCAGGAGAATAACGTAATGCTTGGTATTAAAAAAATAAAATTGGGACTTCCGGTGGTAAACTGAAGCATTTGGCCGCATAATCGTTTATCATAATCGATTATCATGACGACGATGTAGAGAATCTACTTCGATCATGAATATCCTGCAGAAACGCTAGCAAAAAGGAAGGCGTATGCATAGATCAGGAGGGTTCTGCGTGGAAAAGGAATACGGTTCCAAACACCAGCCAGCGAAAGGTTCGAGTCTTTTTTGACAGTGGCCCGATTACCTATGAAAACGCAGTGGAAGCAGGAGAGGACTTGGAAGAAGAGGGGATTTCCGATTGATTGGGAGAAAACTGCAGAAGTTGAGATTGCTGAAAAAGCACGGAAGGCCCCCTGGCAGCGATCAACGTGCACGGCAAATCGACAGACACGCCAGGAATGGATTAAGGAGAAGTTACGGAGTTTTCACCGGCCAAGATAGATTTAGAGGTGAAGGAATTGGGAGATAACAGACTGTAAAGTGACTCTGTATTATAAGAGTTAAGAATATCTGATTTAATGACATCTGCAGTTTTGCAATAAGAGAAAATTGAATGTCCTCAATGTGTCGGAGTAACGTGAGGCTACCTGCGGACTATTAAGTCGATTTCAACTTTCCCACTAAGACTGTTATTCTTCATTTTATATTTCTTCATTTATAGCAGATTATGAGTCTTTACTTCTGTTGGAGTTTAAATAACCAAATAGTTAGTTACCCTTAACTAGAACCCTTACCCTTACCCTTAACTACCCTTAACCTTTAACAAGAATATAGCTGACCGACAAATACAGGCAATACATTTGTCTTTGACTTTTCTAAGTGCATACAGTACATCCTTGAGAGTACTATAGGTTGCACTGAAGGGGGGCTCTGGTGGTTAGCTAGACTGTTCCCCCCACAATACGAAGTGTTTTTTACTTCAAAGTGGAAGTCTTACCTTTGTTTTTTGGTTCGTTGGTCTTTTTTGTTCTGTGATGTTCTGAATTTGTTCTACAGTTCGAATATAGTTCAGGTTTGGTCACCAATAATATGTGGTTTACAAATAGTGTTTTGCTGTAGTTTAAATGCAGTGTAAGGAATATAGGGTGATTACCCTTAATGTAAATGGTCTACACAATCCAATTAAAAGAAGCAAGGCTATTGCAAAGATGAAAAAGGAGAAGTTGCATATCATATTTTGGCAGGAAACTCATTTTAACAGTGCAGAACATGAAAAATTAAAAAAATAAAGCTAGGGTTTAAGAGGGTATTTTATGCATCCTACAAGAAAGGGAAAAGAAGAGGGGTAGCAATACTGATTTCTAATAGTGTAAATTTTCTGAATTTTCAGATAAATGTTTTAGCTAAGGGATTGCTAGATCAGAAAGAGGTTACTCTAGTAAATGTGTATATAGCCCCTGAGCAGGAAAATTCCTGTATTAGAGAAATGTTTCAGTTAATTGCTTCTGAAGCCTCTGAGGTTCTAATATGCAGAGGAGACTGGAATACCCAAATACAGCCTAAACTTGCTTCCTCTAATGCACTGAAGAGGTTAACCTCTAGAGCCAGGATAACTAAAAAACTTTTGATGGAGATGGGACTGGTTCCACTCTGCATTTAGATAATAAAAAAAGGATATGCTGTGGCGACTTAATACAAGCATTTTGAATGATAGTACATGTAAGGAATATCAGTATATAAGTATCGCCAAGTGTCCTCTGGGATGCCTTAAAATCAGTGATTGGAGGAAAGCTCATAGCTCTCACATCTTATAGAAAAAAAGAAAGAGGTAAAAGGCTGCTTGATTTACAAGAAAAAGAAAATTTAGAGAGAGAACATGCTGAAAAGAAGAAACCATATATAGTAAATCAAATAAAAAATGTTAAAAAGGAAATAAATAAATTATATGAGGAAGAACTAGAGAAAAAAGCTAAATTCATTAGACAGAGGTATTATGAAAATGGCCCTAAGGCTCTGAAGTTGTTGGCATGGAGGCTAAAAAAACAGCAGGCTGAGAATGCAATGTATGCAATTAGGGATCCCAAAACCAAAAAAAATTGCCATAAGCAAGAAGATATACACAATATTTTTGAAAATTACTATAAAAATCTATATAAGGAACCAAATACAACCAGCTCATTGGAAATAAATTCATTTTTAGAATCACTTGACTTACCTTCCATAGGCGAAGTACAAAATAAAGCCCTAATGGCAGAGATCACAAAGGAAGAAATAGGGAAAGCAATTTCTAGATTAAAAGTTAATAAAGCACCGGGAACAGATGGCTTTCCAACAGAGTGGTATAAGGCTTTTAAAGATCAGTTAGTTCCTAGAGTGTTTGATTGTTTTAACTATACACTTAAAGGTGGTGAACCACCAAGAACATGGAGCGAGGCAATAATTTAGATTATTCCTAAAGAGGGTAGGGACAAAAAGGAGTGTAGTGCATTTAGGCCAATTTTAGTATTAAATATGGATTATAAACTATATGCATCAATATTAGCTAAAAGACTGGAAGATATAATACCAGAATTAGTGGATTCAGACCAGACAGGATTTGTACGTGACAGACAGACACAGGATAATATCAGGCGGGTGCTCCATGTAATTGATCACGTCACTAAAGAAAACATTCGAGCAGTACTAATTAGTTTAGATGCCAAAAAGGCATTTGACTGGGAGTATCTATTTTTGGCATTGAGAATATTTGGTTTTAAAGATGAGTTTATTAGATGCATTAAAACTCTGTATTCATCACCAAAGGCCAGAATAAGAATTAATGGGCATCTCACTCAGAATAGTAATCTGGAAAGAGGCTGCCGCCAAGGCTGCCCTCTCAGCCCTGCCCTTTTCGCTTTATTCATTGAGCCCATTGCACAGTCAGTTAGGGTTAGAGGTTTAGAACAAAAGATTTGCTTGTACGCGGACGACGTGCTCTTGTTTGTCGCAGCACCAGAGGTTAGCATTCCTAGGTTGATGTCCATCTTAAAAAAAATTCGGAACTTATTCGGGATATAAATTAAATGTTCAGAAAACACAAATCTTAAGCTATAACTACACCCCTCATAATGTTATGCTGAATAGGTTTAAATTTAATTGGAACTCATCAAGTATTAAGTACTTGGGGATTTTAATAACAAAGGACATTTCTAAATTATTTGATAGTAATTATGGTACTACAAGTAAGAACATTAAATCAGATATAGATAGGTGGTCCCAACTGCCCTTAGAGATGCATAACAGAATAGATACTGTAAAAATGAACCTGCTTCCTCGTCCTCTATATCTCTTCCAATCCTCACCAGTTGAAGTTCCAGTAAAACAATTTACTGAATGGGTTAAGTGGATTTCAAGATTCATATGGGGTGGAAAGAGGCCAAGAATTCAATTCAAAATACTGCAGCTATCTAAAGAGAAAGGGGGTAGATCACTGCCATGTTTTTCAGACTACTTCAAAGCTACCCAGCTAAGAGTTTTAGCATGTTGCTGTAACTCAGACTTTGTAGCAAAGTGGAAGGATTTGGAGATCTCTCAGCTTGCTATACCACTGCAATCAGTGCTTGGTAGCAAAATTTTATATGAACAGTATTCTAAAATGTTAAATCAATGGACTAAGGTTTCCTTCAGAATCTGGTTTAAAGAATGTAAATCAATACTACTTGAAAGACAGTCTAGAGTACTAAGATGGGTTGCATTCGACCCTAACTTTAAACCAGCAAGTGCTGATGGGAGGTTTCAGCTTTGGTATAGGCTTGGCATCACCTCTTTTAGTTCAATCTCGTCAAAGGGAGAATTAGATAGCTTTCAGGAGATTTCTGATACATATGGTCTGGAAAAACTTGATTTTTTTTTTTAGGTACTTACAAATTAGGACTTAAAGAGATAAGATACATGTAGAAGCATGACACCAATTTAATTGATCTATTCAACGATATGTATAAAAATAAAGACAATAGGAAACTTGTCGCAAAACTGTATCTAGCAATTGAGTCCATTAAGAAACAATCAACATATAAGGTTAGATTAAAATGGGAGAAAGAATCCGGTCTAGGCATCTCAGAGGAAGACTGGCTAAATATTTGTTTTGTACAGGCTACCTCTACTAGCTCGGGTATGTGGAGAGAATTCTGCTGGCGAAATATTATTAGATACTTTGTAACCCCCAAGTTAAAATTTATTCAGACTGACGACATTGGAGGTGGTCTGTGTTGGAGGAAATGTGGGGAACAGTTGGCGGATCATTTTCATGTATTCTGGAGCTGCCATTTATTTCAGCCATTCAGTCATATTGGCAGAAGGGTAATAAAGGTATTCCATATCATTTTCGGTGAGGGAATTGATTGTTCTTTTTCCACAATTTATCTGGGCAATTTAGCAGCTCATATGATGAAGAAAGATAAATATCTTATAAAGATATTATTAGCAGCCAGCAAGAAAGCTCTAACAAGAAAGTGGCTACAGTTAGAACCCCCGACAAAGACTGACTGGCTGGACATTGTGACCAGTATCCAAAACATGGAGAGGATGACGTTCGCATTAAGCTTACGGATGGATAAATACTGACAGTATTGGGAAAAATGGATTGTGTTTATGACTCTATAACATGATTATTATCTGCTGTATCATCTGAGATGTACTTCCATCAATTTGTTTATGAAAGAATGTATGGGTGACCAAATGACCGTTCTGTTGTTTAGATGTGATTGTATGTTGTTTTCGTTGTTTGTTTTTCTTTTTTCCCTCTCTAAAAGACAAAAAATAAAGTTTCAAAAAAATAAAATTGGTTTAATTGGTTTGGTTTGACAGGTTTTTTTTTTTTTAAAGTAAGAGCATTTCTTAAAAGTTTGAGGCTTCCGGTGTCATCTGCTTCCAGTTATTTTAGCTGTGCGAAAACAGCCTGTTATGCTGCTTGAAATTGCGAATGGGTATTTCTTGTATTATTTTATATTATTATCATGATCATAAACACACTGATAGTCTTACCATTTACTGCACTTTGTTATTCTTCTAGTTATCTACCTATAGTTATCTATCTATAGCGGTTAGTGAATGGAAGGTCTTGCACATTAACAGAAAATAGATTGCTTCTGTATTGCTAAATAAGGTGGATATAGAAAGAATGAAGTTATTGTTTCACAAGTGTCCTTTTATGCTTTGTGATTGCTTGAATTCTGACGTAACAATTTCCAACACGTCTGTAGCAATAGAGGCCGACTGTCCTTTTATAGTACTCAGTGTGAACTAAATGACGTGTGTGCAGTTTGTTGATGGTGTCAGATCACATGATGCTGATGATTTTTATCAGATTCCTTTGGTTGATCTCTGTTAGTGATTCAGTGTCATGTGAAATCAATCACCTGTTGAGATGTGGTGGCACCAGAGGAACATGTGCATGAAAAAGAGGCAAAGAAACATCAATCCGATAACCACCTGGAAAGCAGGTGTGAGCCCTTGTGTGCATTTGCCTTTTTAGAAAGCTGACTTGTTCTCACATGTTAGTCAGCTACAGTTTTTGTGTGAAACGGTGTGTGTTTGTGTAGAGTTGTGCATGACCACAAATGACATCTCATGGAGAACTGAAAACCTGACTGTATTCACAACTTTTTTTTGCAGTACCCACACTGTTACATTGCTGCAATAAAGGGCAAAAACAACTTAGATTAAGCTAAGACACTTGTTGATGTAAAGGATAGATTTCTTTGCTTATTTGTTGGCTTGTTTACACCCCACCCCATGGAAATGATCCAATCAGAGCGTAGATACCGTTTTTAACCAGTGGGATGTCTGTTAAGAGGTCATTTTTCACTGTGGAAGTCTGGGATCTCATTTCACTGCTGAGAGCAGATGGGTGGTTTTTTTGTCATAGTTTGGTTTGTGGAAATGTTAAATATGAATCTCAACTATAAAATTTGCAGAGCTTGAATAACTGTGAATGAGATGAAATAATGTTTTCCCCTATGGTGGACATTTAATTTGGGATCCATTTGATGATCCTTTCATTTCTAAATTTATCACAAGCAGCTGGCTAATTTTTTTTTCTGTAGATTTAGATCATGTGTTTGGTTCCCAAAGCATTTTTTGGGCTACTACTCCTGGATTCTCTCTGATCTGTTACACAACTTCCAATATATTGGATAGGTGATACAAATTTCTAATCTTTTGTTGACAGAGGATTTGAGGGGATCTGATGTAACCTTATAGTTGCGTATGAATGTCGCAAGATGAGTGAGGCTTTTTCAGTCGTTTTTCTAGTTTTAAGTCTGATAGCTTTGATGTAAAAGACAATTATAAACACATTTTGGTGACAAACAAATTGTTTGGAAACCACAAAACTCTACATGGGTTAGTGGAATTGTCTCCCTTGAAGACAAACCTCACATAATTATAGACTAAGAAGATGCACTGCAAGAAGATACATTAGTGTTCAAAAGTTTGGACTTTCTTTTTGAAAGAAATTAACACTTTTATTTAGAAATGATGCATTAAAGGGTTAGTTCACCCAAAAATGAAAATTCTATCATTAATTATTCACCCTCATGTTGTTCCACACATGTTCCACACTTCATTCATCTTCAGAACACAAATTAAGATATTTTTGATGAAATCCAAGAGCTCTCTGACTCCTCCGTAGACCACACTTGCAAGGACCAGAAAGGTAGTAAAGACATCGTTAAAATAGTCTATGTGACTACAGCGGTTCAACCTTAATTTTATTAGTTTTTGTGCTCAAAAATAAAACAAAAATAACGACTTTATTCAACAATTTCTTTTCTTCCCTGTCATTCTCCTACGCTGTTTACATTGTAGACAGTGCAGCACTTCCGGGTTCCGGGTCTGAACAGTGGCTCAGTATTGGCTAACGCTGTTCGCGTGAGCAGCACAACACATGCGCGTGATGCTTTTGTTTCAAATCAGTGGTTCGAAGCGTGTATCAAACTGCCAAAGTCATGCCCCCCCAGTGGTGAACCACTGAAATTTCGAGACACTTATGACATAACGAAGCCTCGTTTACTGATATCACATGACTTTGGCAGTTTGACCACTGATTCGAAACAAAAGATTCGGAAAGCTTTGAAGCTTCATGAAGCAGTGTTTCGAAATCGCCCATCACTAGATATTGTTGAATAAAGTCGTTATTTTTTGGCTCACAAAAAGTATTCACGTTGTTTCATAACATTAAGGTTGAACCACTGTAGTCATTGTTGATGGTTTTAACGATGTCTTTAGTACCTTTCTGGAGATTTGAAA
This sequence comes from Chanodichthys erythropterus, assembly GCF_024489055.1. Taxonomy (NCBI): domain Eukaryota; kingdom Metazoa; phylum Chordata; class Actinopteri; order Cypriniformes; family Xenocyprididae; genus Chanodichthys; species Chanodichthys erythropterus. The sequence continues at coordinate 23,730,660 of NC_090225.1, read as the reverse complement.
GTGTTAATTATCTTTCTGTCAATAGAGGCCTCACTGAGCCATTGGATTTTACTGCGGTAACTGCATAAGGATAATGACAGAGAAGAGATTGTTGAATAAAGTCATTATTTTTGTTTTTTGCGCACAAAAAGTATTCTCGTCGCTTCATAAAATTAAGGTTAAACTCAGCTGTTTTAACGATGTCTTTAGTACCTTTTTGGAACTTGAAAGTGTTGATTCTATTAATGTCTATGGATGAGTCATTAAAAATATCTTAATTTGTGTTCCGAAGATGAACAAAGGTCATATGGGTGTGGAACAACATGAGGGTGAGTAATTAACGACTGAATTTTAATTTTTGGGTGAACTAACCCTTTAAGTTACAGTGAAAATCTCACAAGTGGTGCATCGTTCCCCAAATTGTAACTAGTTCTGTGTTTGTGTAAAATCCAAAAGATCTAGAAGCTGGGTTATTGTAGCCAAAGGGACGGTTTAGTCATCGGTAGCTTGATTTATTACAATTGACACTACTAAATGCTTACAGCTTGTTCACTGAGAAGTGCATCAACCTCAGAGGAATCTGCCTGAATTCAGCTTTCAGCAGACAAAGCGTCAGGCCCTGCTGCTATCCTTTACACGCACAATCTCACATTATCTCACATGTACACACTCTTGGGCATGGCCTGTTTGTCTTGAGTGGAAAGGAAGTGGTCGGAGCTGGTAGGCTTGACTTCATAGCTGTGTTCAATCTTGTTTGTCACGCACACACATACACACTGTGATGCTGCAGATGTCCCCTGGAAAAGGAGTTGAAACTAAAAAGTGCATACTCCCCCAAATGGTTTTGTTCCTTCCAGGCATTAATGTTCTGACCCCTGTGTTGCTTTCTGCATCTCATCATGGAGTCGGTGGGAAACAGAGGTGGTTGTGTTTTGTGAGCAGTTTCTAAGTGAAAGGTCTGCAGCGGAATAGAGAAGTGGCTACAGCCAGTTAACATCTATCTCTGGGTTGAGGTTATACAACATGTCAAAAGGCAAAAAAAGCATTTTCAAGTAATGATCTGTTTTTAAAAATCTAGTGTTTCACATTTTACCTTGTATATTGTAGAGAAGGACACCTCTTCCTACCATATTAGTATTCTCCTTCTCTCTCTTTTTTTGTCTATAATGTTTGCATGAGTTTTGTGATGAGATTTTCAGCTGTTGTGAACAGATCAAGAGATTCTGAGAGCATCACAGTGACCAATGCTTATGTAAAGGAAACAGCGCCACCTGCAGGGAACTATGTAGTATTTACTAAACTAAAGCCATTAAGTCATAAACATATCATGTGATTTAGGTGAAGATGCCTGGTCTTTGAGTCACACGATGAATGAAAGCTGTCTAAAACAAAGGTTTATTAGTCACTGCTTTAACAAAACAGGTTGTGAAGGGAAGAGGTGTGTGAGTTTGGCTGATGGCGTCTTCATTCTTTTTTTTAGGCCAAAGGCCACGTCATGATGCATCAATTTATTTGACTTGTGATTTTAGATTACAATGCATGTGTATAGATTGTGTGTATTTTAAATGCAGAAATTGGTCACTTTTTTTCACAATTTTTAAATCACCTAAATGTTCACTTGAGTGGTCCTGGGATTTTAGTTTTTTTTTTTTTTTTTTTTTAAATACAAATATTTATTGTAGCATCTCTAATAGGATAATTGTGGAGGTTAAGATTTCCATTTTTCCTATTTTTGCATTTATTTTTATTTATCTATTTGAATAATAATAATAGCAATAACTTTTTATCAGTTTTATTTACTTTTTAAATACATTAAACATTTATCATTTACATTTAAAACTGTTTACACCTACATGACACTTCAACTGTGAAAGCACAATGATTTAGTGTTTTCATGTGGACATAAGCACAGATTCAGCAGGACGTTAAGCTAATTATCTGCATTATTGGAAGAGACAGAGGGAAGCCCATTACACTCGCAGGCTTTATTTAGAATTAGAGATGAGGAGGGTGAAGAGATTTAAGAGTGAATGAGTTTTAGATAAGGAGGTTATTTTTGAATGGGTAATCACAAAAACCCACTGAGGAGGAGTATGAAAACTAGAAATGCACCGATAGATCGGCCAGGGATCGGAATCGGCCAATTTTCCTCATGATCGGCCCGGATCGGTGATCGGCCGATCAGTCTCACTTCTTACCGATTCCGAGCTATTCCGTTTCGTTACCAGCGACACAGGCAATAACTTCAGCTGCGTGTTCTTGCTCTCTTCTCTGTCACGGTGAAGTGACACACACCCGTGCAGGCGCCTCCTCTCTCTCGTCTCATTTGCTCCGGTTAAGTAGTGCTTGTATTGCGCATAATTTTAGTCATTCCGCAGGTTTCGCGCTCACACAGAAAGCACGGGCACCACTGATCTATATTAGGTGGAGCGAACAGGCCACGCTCAGTCTCAAACAGAAACAGAAGTCAAACAGTCCCAAGTACCAAAATAAGTGCCTTACTGCACTGTCAAATATATAAAAAAGTATGTCAAAATCAGCAGCACAGGTAATCTTGGCGAGTATTCAGATAAACGCAATCAGTTTTGAATCGTTAAATAGCTAAGAAAGTGAACACATGTTGTGTGTAACAGTGCTGGGTTCGTTAAACACCTTTCATAAACTCTTAAAGGGACAGCAGTCCAATATTCCTGCTGCTGTCTGTCATGTTAATCAAAGAACAAAAGACAAAAAAAATCACTTTCTGCTCTTGACTGAATACGTTATATAACTTTAATGGTAAGAATTGATCTGTATTAATATTTACAATAAAGACTTCAGAAATTAAGGTAACCAATTAGACTTGTGCCGATATTCGGTAATGCGAGATATCGCGATAATGAATATGCGCGATATTGTTATTGTGGGCATTTCAAAATACCGTAAATAATTTATTACCAATTATTAACATTTTTATAATGCATTTAAGAATACTTTCCCCATCAAACGTATATAAAATGCACAACACCGCTGTATTCTGCGTCTAAAGAACACGTGCTCATGTAAACAAGCCCAGCGTGCATGAGAAGCACATGGAGGAACGAGTGAAGGAGACGCGCTGAATGAAAGTGCGCGTTCACTCTCTGACAGCAGAGGGCGCTGATGGAAAAGCAGAGTTCAAGCAACAGCCACGGTTACCCCGGAAACCCCGTTAACAAAGCAACTGCGCTGGTGAAGTTTTTAAAATGCCTCAAACATATATTTTAATCTGGGGCCCGTTCTTCGTACGTCGCTAACTCAGTTAGCTGGATTTGATTGTTGACGATTTGGCATGATCTTGGATCGTTTGGTTCTTCGAAGCTCATCCTAGACTTGCTGTCATAGCAACAGGTCCATAAGCTCAAACCTGCTCGGGAGCAGGCTTATTTCATGTAAACAGGATTAGATTGCATCTTTTTAAGCGGAGGTGATGTTTAAAGTCTGTCCCAGCCTCTGCAACTTTCCCACAAGAGTACCCTAATGTAAACCAGGGACAATAAAAATTATTTAAAAATAAATTTACAAATAACACTATAATGCCGTGTAGTGTCATAATATAGACACTGACAGTTTTACTCTGTGAGAGATTCATTCGTGAGGGAATAATTACGTAATATTTTTTATTGGAGTTTTACACACATGATGTACAGATGTCTATGCCATACATGCATTTGTGCATTTGAACGATTTGAACCGTGACATATATTATGGTAGTGGCTTGATGAAGCGCAGGAGATGCAGATAACTTGATCTTGACCCTTAAGAAACTTTAATTAATGCTGTCAAATATGCTTCAAAGGTAAATTCGTTGCTAATTACAACATTGAAATAAAATATTGAATGTACAAATAATAGAAATTGTGAATATAGCCTAAATAATTGGGTAATCATGTAAAAAAAAAAAAAAAAAAAAAAAAAAATAGTGCACATTTCATTTATCTCACATTTATGTCGTTCTTCTCTCATTTATTCGCTTGGCTGTTTCCTTATAAATGTCTAGAAATTCGTCAAGTTTTTCGTCAGGTGTCTTTTCTCATTCTATGATGTCATTACGTTGCCGTCTTGACTCCAGCCAATCGCTGCATTGCTGATCAATGTTTCTACTATCGATACATATCCCCTTTTAAGCCAGCATATAAACGCGCAATTATCTCAGATAACTTAATCCAGCGATACTAATCATACACAACAGGTGTGTTTGAAGAACCCAATTAGCTGGATCATGATTAGCACGATGATATCATCTTGGATGTGTCATTTGATCTCGGATGTATTAAGCAACGTACGAAGAACGGGCCCCTGGACTACAACATGCCCTAATGATTATAAATGTTCTGATTATTTGTTATTGTTCAGTAAAACTTTGAGACATACGGCTTCATTAGTTAACATGTTAAAGGTGCTCTAAGCGATGTCACGCGTTTTTAGGCCAAAACATTTTTTGTCACATACAGCAAACATCTCCTCACTATCCGCTAGCTGCCTGTCCCCTGAACACACTGTTAAAAAACGCGGTCTCTGTAGTCTCCACAAGCTCCGAAAATGGCAATAAAAACAAACTGGTGCAGCCTGGACCACGAATCATAATAAACATACTCCAGCCAATAATAATGATTTTAAATGCGCGTTCATGACTGTTTCAGGAAGCACGGAGGGGAGGGGGAGGAGGAGGAGGAGGAGGAGGGGGGGTCTAGCTAGCCTCGGTTTTGTTTGACAACACTTCGAACGTCAACAGGAAGTTACTCTGCCCAGGATCACTTAGAGCACCTTTAATTCATTAAACTGACAATGAAAAATATGTATAAAGCATTAATTATTCTTAGTTAATGTTAATTTCTTAGTTACTGTTTAATAACATTACTAAAATCAAAAGAACTTATTAACCTATTGCTCAATCTTAGTTAATGCATTAAATAATGATACCTTTTTGTAAAGTGTTTCCTGTTGTTCTTTATTGCCTAATTTCTTTGCACTTTAATCTGTTTGAAAATGTTACTTTATATATTTTTTGTGTATTGTATTTTTGAATTTAAACATTTAGAGTTTTTTTTTTTTTTATTTCAAAAAGAGTTCTTAAACCTGTTATACTGACAACACTTTTTTGCCATTTATTTCAATACCGGGATAATACCGCGATAAAAGCTTCAGCAATTAATCGCAACATGAAAATTTGATACTGTCACATGCCTATAACCAACGTAAAATATTTTAATTTGTCATTGTACATTTGATTACTTTAATTTCTGTCGTATTTATTACCTGAAACCCAGTTAGCCCAAAAAAAACTATTGCATTTATTTGTCTGTTTATATTTTATTACTGACTTTTACTTGTGTGTGTTTTTTTTTTGTTTGTTTGTTTTTGTTTTTTTATGAAAATAAAACTTTGTGTTGAAGAAAAGTAGATATTTGTTTGTATATGTTGTCAATTATAGTTCTTAGCAAGAAAATCTGAATCGGCAAAAATCGGTATCGGCAGATCACACTAACAAAAAATCAGAAATCGGAATCGGCCAAGAAAATTGCAATTGGTGCATCTCTAATGAAAACTGACACAAGTTAACTTCCATCATAATAATCACTTTCAGCACTGAACATCTAGCCATCTGCTCTCCATGTCTGATCCAAGCACTCCTCCTTTCTTTTCACTGTTTAATTTCTACAGCTGTCATCTATTGATTCTTGATCTGATTATTAACATTCACATTCTCTCTCTCTCTCTCTCTCTCTCTCTCTCTCTCTCTCTTTTTTTTTAGGTGATGATTTCTCAATCATCCAGCAGGAGATTTTTATGGTGAAGGAATGCACCCATCACAACATTGTGGCTTACTTTGGCAGCTACCTCTGGTAACAATGGAGAACTAGATTTTTCTATAAATAAATGTATTTTAGATGCATTTATATATGATATATATATACGCATTTTGTAACGATATCTCTCTCTTTCTTTAGCCGTGAAAAGTTGTGGATTTGTATGGAATACTGCGGTGGAGGATCCTTACAAGACATTTATCATGGTAAGTTGGTTGTGTGTTTAAAAATCTCCATGTTGAATCTACACCCTCTATTTTTATCCTGTATGACACCACTGAAAATGTGTTTGTTTGTGTACATGTGCAGTAACAGGCCCACTCTCTGAGCTTCAGATCGCCTATGTCTGCAGAGAGACGTTACAGGTAAGATCCTTCAAAAGCTTGCATGGTCTAAAGGCCCATTCAAACCAAGACTATAACAATAACGAAAAAGAGTCAAGTCACCTTTATTTATATAGGGCTTTTTACAATGCAGATTGTTTCAAAGCAGCTTTACAGTGATAACAGTATAACAAACAGTGATAGTTAGTTTTGGCTGTACAGCTGCTCTAGAAGGAAATAGTGTTATTGTCCAGCTTAAGTAAGTACAGTATTGATTCATTCCATTGTAAAAATCATTAGTTATTAATTTAGTTAGTTTATCTATAAAGCACCTCTAGAGAAAACAGTGATGTCATTGTCCAGCTCAGTTCAGCTTGCATACACTGGTGTCTTTGCAGGCAGATCAGTAATTTTGTTGAATATTAAGTGTCCCCAACTAAGCAAGCCAGAGGCGACAGTGGCAAGGAACCCAAACTCCATCAGGTGACAGAATGGAGAAATAACCTTGGGAGAAACCAGGCTCAGTCGGGGGTCCAGATCTCCTTTGGCCAACAATCGGACAGTGCATAATTTTTGATTCAGGCTGCATTACAGGTCAGAAGTCAGGTTGGGATTGGAAAATTCAAAATAATCCAGTTCCATCTGGTAGAAGGTCGGATCCATCACGCTGGTATGGAGACGGGTTTGTTGGATCTGTGCTACTGCCTGTCATGTCAATGAGGCCTTCACAGGGAATAGTCTAGTTGACACAATCTCTGCTGATACTTCAGGGATGTGTTGTGCTTGTGTTTAGGTGCAGGTCCTCCATCTGATATGGATACTGGATCCGGCTGACTATGGTAAACCTCGGGATAAACAGAGAGACTAATGTTAGCATAGATTTCATTCTTTTTATGACGTAACAAGTACATCGGTTGTTATAGGAAGTGTTTTGTTCCGCCTGAACTAATTTATGCAGCCTTAACAATCATTTAACTGATTTGAAAATATAAATTGATTAATGAGTTATGTCTATGCCAGGTTAAAGAGATGCGTTTTTAGTCTAGATTTAAACTGACAGACTGTGTCTGCTTCCCGAACAATGCTAGGAAGACTGTTCCAAAATGTAGGTGCCAAATAGGAAAAAGATCTACCGTCTGCAGTTGATTTTAATATTCTAGGTATTATCAACTGGCCAGAATTTTGAGTTTTTACTGGGGAACTAATTAGCAAGATTTTAAAATGTATATGATGTTTAATAGGGAGCCAGTGCAGTGTTGACAGAACTGGGCTAATATGGTCATACTTCCTGGTTCTAGTAAGAACTGAAGAGTTCATTTGCAAAAACAAATTTTTTAATAGTTTTTTTTTTTTTTTTTTATAGATTTAACAAAAGCAGATAACTCCATTTCCTATTAAACCAAACCAAGTAATTTCTTTGTAATTGCATTTACACACTCTCAAACACATGTGCACACAACGCACGCACACACAAAAAGATAGGCACACACATACACACGTTTGCGCACACACACAAACGCAAAAGGACAACCAAGGTTTCAGCATGTAAGACGTTTATGGTGTACAAGGACTTGCAGGAGTCGAAATTATAAATCCTCGATCACTTTTTGTCAGCTTTGACGAAACTCCCCTCAGTTTGCACATCTTTTTGAAGTGACGAAGCCTTGTCACCTGACCTGAATATTGTGCACTGATTCTCTAAAACTGACTTATCGGTTCCTGTACACAGACAACAAGGGCACTTGTCAGTTTCTGCTGTAAAACTTGAATTCGAGATGCCTTACAGTGGACAATACTGGCTTTTCTGACAAAATGTATTTAGGGTTCAGAATGTGTTATATGTGGAGAATAGTCAGTCAGTTATTTTTTATTTATTTATTTATTTATTTATTTTTTAGTGCCGTTTATCGGTTTTTGCAAATTAACTCTTCAACTCTAGCTGCTGCATTTTGGACCAGCCGGAGTTTTGTTTAAGCATGCAGGGCAACCACCCAGTAGAGCATTACAATAATCTAGCCTTGAGGTCATGAATGCATGAACTAACTGTTCTGCATTTGTCATTGAGAGCATATGATGTAGTTTATATTTCCTAAAATGCGGTTTTACAGATGCTAGAAATGTGGCTTTCAAACGACAGACACATTTCACATTTAGATTCAGTTCAGACAGTGAAATGACAAAACATTCAAGATGTAGCTTTAAAAATTGTTCTAAATATAGAACTGTTCTATAAATAGCAGTCAACACTGCAACTATAACGATAACGGCACAGAGAAACTACATAATTGAAATCACTTTCAGAATGATTTTTTCCCAGCTGATGAATGATAAAAAAATTTACAGCCAACCAGAATCCATCCTGCTTTAAAGAGCTCGAACATTTAAAAAGCAGCAGACAAAAAAAACTGCAGTGCATGCTTAGAATAAATAGAACGATATCGTCCACTGGTGTGGACGCTAATAAAGTTATCTTTGTAGTTAACGTTCTTGGTGTGAACGGGCCTTAATTCTGTAGAGACTCTTATATTAATCCTTTAAACATCATGAGATGATTTAAGTGTGTATGTGTTTAGGGTCTGGGTTATCTGCACTCCAAAGGGAAGATGCACAGAGACATCAAGGTAATACAGCGTTATAATCACTGTATCTCTTGTTCTTCCTGTTTCACATATTTTCCCCTGCTAGTTAATAACTGTAATCTCATTGTGCAATAGGGGGCGAATATTCTGCTCACAGACAATGGAGATGTCAAATTAGGTGAGAGAGTCACACTAAAATTTCTGTGTGTGGTTGTGTGTTACTGAATTTATCTAAACAAATTTCTCCCCTTTTTGCAGCTGACTTTGGAGTCGCCGCTAAAATAACGGCCACCATGGCGAAAAGGAAATCCTTTATTGGGACGCCCTACTGGTAAGCCCCATTTGAAAGTACATTTAAAAAGTCTGGAAAGGATATTAAAACATGAAAGAAAAAAAAATGAAACGGCATCATAATAGCATCTACGGCCTTGTATTTTCAATAGTACAGAAAACAAGGGTAGAATCTCATAATCCAGAAATCTACCATAAGAACAGCAGAGCACACTTAGATGCAGTTCAGACAGAATGAAATGACAGATCATTCAAAAGTCTTCCAAAAGACTACAAAATGTGGCAATAAATCCCTCATCTAGGTCACAATGGCTCCCTTGGGATTTCTGGGAATCTGGGGTGGGCAACTGTTATGCCAACCCAGGCGCATGGACAAGGATAGACATGCAAAGTGCACGTGAAGAATGCAGCTGTTTTAATACACAGCATAGTTTTGCGACTGACTCGAACTTTGTGTCTTTTCCTAATGAAAAACAGATAGAAAGAGGAATACAGTCTATTTCAGTTCATGATGAGCTTTGATAACTGAGCAGACAGGCAGAACAAGCCACTTCACCTTTATGTTAAAAACACTCATAGAAAACCTGGAAATATACGGCAGTTGTAAAATTCTTTTCAAGGCCTGGAAAAATAATAAAAAAGGATGAAATCAAAAAAAAAGTCACAGACATAGGTTTCATATGTTTGTTCATATCTAAACCATTTCAAAGACTTGATATTACTGTTGTGTAGAGTAAAGCCAATCAGTTCTGTTCAGTAAATTAGTTCACATATTGGTCTAAAAATTATTCATTAGTGAAAATCTTCATCAAGTAATCACAAACAACTGGAAAAGTCATGGAAATTCATTAGTTAAACAAGTCTCGTGGGGAAAATTGTCTAAGCATTTTGTGGGAAAACTTCAGTTATGTTATTTCAGGTGTTTACTACCTTTCAAAATATTTTAGGATGTTAAGATTTTTGAAAGAAGTCTCTAATGCTCACCAAGACTAGGGCTGGACGATTGTGGCCTAAAATCAAAACCTCGATTAATTGAACATTTTACCTTGATTACGATTAATGAACGATTGTTTTGTTTTTTGTTTTTTTTGCCTTCATAGTTCACAGACAAGGTTTTTACTGTTAATATGATTGACTAATAAAAGGTGGGATATTTTTTCCTATTTAAAGAGTGATCTGACATAACAGCTCACTTTCAGCAGTTATTTTATCTATGCTTCATAACATTTCTTACGAATTTCTGCTCGTTGTAAATCAGATAAAGATAAATTAGCACAGTACCAGTACAAGTGATTGCGTGTGAATTAGTCATACTGTCTCTCTGTTCATTGTGAAGCTGTGGGTTGTAAATGGTTACTGCAAAAGTAAAGTTTTGAGTTTCTAAGCTACATTAGTGATAAATCACTGGACAGCGCTGACTTTCTGCGTTCCTCTCTGTGCGCGCGATCTTCACGTTTTGCGCAGCTACTGTTTGTATGAGTGCTCGTGCCACAGTGCAGCTGCGCGAGCACGGTAGCTCGGAATAATACATCCGATCGTTAGTCGCTTGAATGTACAAACCTTAAAACAAATACAACTGACACAGTTTAGTGAAGACGCAAGGCTCACTGCTCACGAGCCATCACTATGTGTTGAACCGGCGTTCACCTGTGTTTTGCTTTTATGCCATTGCCACTGACTGGACGGGGCAGAGTCAGGTGGCTACACATGTGGTAATGTTTTTAGGGGAAAGTATTAACGAAAGTATTAATACATTTTTTTACAGTCTATGGTATTAACAGGATTAAAAAAACGAAATAACCGACATGGGAAAATTACGTCGGTTAGAGGTTCTGTATTTCGGTTTTGGTTACTTTTCGATTAATCGTCCAGCCCTAACCAAGACTGCAATTATTTTCTTAAAAATACAGTAATCTTGTTAAAAATTATTACAATAAATGTCTTGTCTGCTCTGTGCTTGTGTGTATAGGATGGCTCCAGAGGTGGCAGCAGTGGAGAAGAATGGGGGTTATAATCAACTCTGTGATATATGGGCTGTTGGAATCACATCCATAGAACTGGCAGAGCTACAGCCACCCATGTTTGACCTCCATCCCATGAGGTATATACACACACACACATACTTGTTGCCAATGCGCAGACATGGCTTTAACCAAGACATTTGCTCCGGGCCTCAAAGTTATTGTGAATCTCAATAACTTAATTATACACAAAAATCTTCAAAGTTTTGAGCCAAGATAATTAACCATTAAACTTACCACCACATCTTTCATCTTTATTTGATCTCTTTCTATCTTACTTTTTGTGTGTATGTGCAGGGCTTTATTTCTGATGTCTAAAAGCAACTTCCAGCCACCCAAGTTAAAGGACAAGGCCAAATGGTGAGTGTCTCTGTCCTGTTTTATGCATATGCTTGCATATTTGATCAGTACAAAAATATAAAGTGTGTGTTCTCAATAATGACTGTTTTACAATTAAAATCTTAAATCGTCCTAATCTCTACCTTTCTGTCTGTCTTAACGCTCTTGCTTTTCCACAGGTCTACAGCCTTTCATAATTTTGTTAAAATTTCTCTTACTAAAAATCCAAAGAAGAGACCAACAGCTGAGAAGCTGCTCTTGGTAAATATTTCCTCCTCAATCTCCATTTTTATCTGTTTATGGTTCTACACGGTTAAGCGTTTAGTGGAAGAGTTATGTATACATGCAAAGAAATATGAACTCTGTGACACATATAATAGAGAATTGTGCACTGAACTATATTTTGTATCTTAAAAAAAAAAGTATCTTATGCTGAACAAAGCTTTTGATTAAAAATGCAGTAAAAAGAGTAATATTGTGAAATATTATTACAAAATATGTTTTTTTTTTAATTATTTTAATATATCTAAAAAAAAGTCAGAGCTGAATTTTCAGCATCATTACTCCAGTCTTCAGTGTCACATGATCCTTCAGAAATCGTTCTAATATGCTGATTATGTGCTCAAGAAGCATTTCTCATTATTATCAATGTTGAAAACGGTTGTACTGATTAGTATATGTGGAAACCATGATACATTTGCTTCAGGATTCTTCAATGAATATAAAGTTCCAAAGAACAACACTTATTTGAAATAGAAATATTACTGAATATTACAGAGGCCACATTACAAGCAGCCACACTCACAGTACATTGTCTCTGTGTTTGTGTGCAGCACTTATTTGTGGCTCAGACAGGTTTGACTCGACGATTAGCCTTAGAGCTACTCGATAAGATGAACAACCCGGATAATCATCAGTCTCACTTCAGCCAGGGAGATGAAGATGACTTGGAGGTAACACACATGACTTGTTTGTGTATGAGAGAGAATGATGGCGAGTTAGTTTTGTAGGTGTTGGTGTGTGAGAGGTTATGTGTAAATATGTGAGAGTTTCAGTGTATGAGCGTATGCGCGCATGACTTTAAATGGTAAATGTGTGTGAGCGACTGTGTTGTATAATACATATTTTTACCACATTTCTTTCTTTGTTTCATAGCCGCTTGCAGAGCGCCACACCATCCGCTCAACCCACAACAGGAGCTCTCGTGCTGAAAGAACCCAGTCACAGATCAACTGTACGTGAGCCAATCACAGGCCTGAGCATGATGATGATTATGAGTGTCTCGATGTCTTGAAAAATCTCCCTTGGACCCCAAAACAATTCCATTAAATTACAGAACTTGTTTTACTCTATTTAGTGCTTGGCTAGAAATCTTTCATTTTATTTTATAATACTGGTGAAATATCACATACAGCAAGCTATAAATTATCTGTTTAAATTTATATCTGTCCTGAAAAGATAAAGCATCCTCCCTCTGAGGATGTCCCCATTTTGAGAAAATTATTCATGAAGTAATGCTTTTTAGATTCTAAAACATGCTTTCTTTTATGTTTAGACTGTGGGTTATGGGCTTAAGATATTACAGTCTAACATATCCTTACAGACCACAATCATCAAGTGCCTTATCTTGGTGCTACTCTGTTCTCGAAAAGAGTTTTAGCTGCTTAGTTCAACTTCAGATAGAATTGCAAGCCTTGTGCCCCTCTGTGGTGGAGACATGGTACTACATGTGGGTGCTTCAACTTGAACCTTGCAACTCTTGTGCAAACAAAGCATTCCAGAAGACTTGAACAGAATGTTAAATATGGGTGCTGACAAGTTATGGTGACATTTTTCATCTCCTCAGTGTCATGCTGGGTAAATGCACTAATATGCAGTAATAATTTTTCTCTCGTCTCCGTATTTCAGTTGATAAGCTTCAGTTTGAGGCTCCTCTGAGGAAAGAGACCGAAGCGAGTGCCGAGATGGTGAGAGAAACCTCAGAGTCCAGATTGTCCACACATCAGTAATATTAATATACACTACTGTTCGAAAGTTTGGGTCACTATGATATTTCGCTTTATTTTTTAATGAATTTAATGAAATTAATACATTTATTCAGCTCGGATGCATTTAATCGATCAAAAAAGACAGTAAAGACATGTTACAAAATATTTCTATTTCAAACAAATGCTGGTCTTTTGACCTTTCTATTCATCAAAGTGAAAAAAAGAGACTTCTTTCAAAAGCAATAAAAACCAACCCCAAACTTTTAGTGGTAGTGGTGCATGTGTTTATATATGTATATATGCATACACACACTCCAGAATAATCCTGCACTTCAGTAAGCTTATAGTGTCATTCTTTAATATGCTTGAAACCAAACATGTTCTATGCAGAAATCTGCATGAGTAAATTGATTATTTGCACAGATCAGGTGTGCAATGAAACCTGACTCGCATGTTTTTAAATGAGTCTCTATATCAAACATTTCTTTGTTTCTTTTGTTCCAGGATGTCACTAAAGACAATGATTTCTCCTCCCCCTGGAGCCCGTTTACAGAGGGCCCCATCACCTCCAGGTAAACATTAAAAGTCCTCTGAATGACTTTGAGCCAATTTGATTCCTGCTACTGCCATCTGCATGAAAACACCTCCAGCAGTCACTTCCCTGTACTGTCTGTGCCATGTCTCTATGCACTTCCTTCTTTCAGCAGAATCTCACATGAGCTCTGCTTGCATTTCCCTCTACTTTGACTGTTCTGTTGTTTTCTTTCTTTTCCCCATTTTTCTTTCCTCTATCCCTTTGTGCACTCCTCCGCTGAAGGAGTCTTCTGAAGAGTGTTGAGGAGGAGTTGTTTATACGGTAAAGAATTGGTTTGTGTAGCTGACTGTTATTTAACAAATCCATAGAAACTTCAATGCAGAGTTTAAAAGTAACACTATTTATTTATATTTAAACAAAATTATTTATTTATTAATGGGCGATACATTTTCTATTGGCATCCAAATTTTCAATTTCCATCCACCATTGGCAGGTGTGGCAAAAGGTTAATTTTGTGCTCTGATTACACCACACAAAAATTGCAGATTCATTTCTCCCTGGAACAAGTGGAAGTTCAGTTTCTTTCAGCTGTGAACTAAGTAGCCCTTTCTGTCTGTTTCTCTCTCTCTCTGTCGGTCTCTGAAGAGGGCACTTGGCTCCATTAGAAGATGCTTTTGAGGAGGTTGATCTGTAAGTGTGGCACTCTTAAACATTAAACAGTCACTTTAAGAGTTTGTTCTCTTCTTGGGCTTGCTCACCTGGGGTTCTAAAGCACCATATTCTGTTAAGCTAGTATTGGAAAATATGTGCTGTAAAAATTCAAATAATTAATATTCATTAATCACAGACAAAGTGCAACTAAGTCATTCTCCGTTTCATCTCCCACTCTCAGTTCGACTCTTAAACAGGGAGTGCCTCCACCTCTGCCTCCTAAGGTAACTATGAGTTTGTGTATAAGCGTACATGGATATATTTATATTTTTTGTCATGTTTTTGAAATTCCCATTTGTTTTTACAATTCTCTTTCCCATCAGCCCTCTCAGGCTCGGTCGAGCAGTGTATCCGATGAGTTTGCTTTGAGCGAAGGCTGTCAGACGGTGCGGAGGTTCCCGGGCTCTGATAACGGGCCGGTACCAGTGACTCGCAGACAAAGCACACCAGAGAGAGGAAGTAAAGCAGAACACACAAACTCAGACTACCTGTCTGTGAGCATCAGCAGCCCAGGACTGCTCACACACACCGTAGACCATGGTAAGACACACATACACTTGTTAACACACAGCTGCTGTTTGTGTACTACTCTCATATTGGTGTATTGGATATTGATATGTAAGAGATACTACAAAAGTCTGGGGTCAGTAAGTGTTTTTTTTTTTTTTTTTTTGATTACTGCAATTATTTGATACAGTAAAAACAGTACTATTGTGATAATTACAATTTAAAATAACTGTTTTCTGTTTTAATATATTTAAAAATGTAATTTATTCCTGTGTTGGCAAATTTTCAGCATCATTACTCCAGTCGTCAGTCTCACATGATCCTTCAGAAGTCATTCTAATATGCTGATTTGGTGTTCAAGAAACATTTCTTACTATTATTCATTTTAAAAACAGTTGTGCTGCTTGATATTTTTGTGGAAACTGATACATTTTTTTTTAATAAGAACTTCAAAAGAAAAATACACAGCATTTATTTGACAGAGAAATCTTTTGTAACATTATAAATGACTTTACTGTCTTTTTTTATCAATTTAATGCATACAATTACAAAAAATAAATCTTACTGGCACCAAACTTTTGAACGGTAGTGTACATTAATTTGCTTATTATTGCACAATAAATCAGCAGAGGGTCAGAATCCATTGTTTATCATGTAACCACTTACCAAATATATAAATGGACATGAAATATTGTTTTGATCATTTTATGTGAGAGCAAAAAGACCCAGGAGTGATACGAGAGACATTAAACTAGCACAGTATGGAGGACAGTTTGCTTGCTGAATTATACAGTTTCAGTATACAACAATATTTGACAGCTGAAGTTGACCAGATCAGAACAACATAATAAATGATTAAACCTTTCAAATTTCTCT
Organism: Chanodichthys erythropterus; assembly: GCF_024489055.1. Lineage (NCBI taxonomy): Eukaryota > Metazoa > Chordata > Actinopteri > Cypriniformes > Xenocyprididae > Chanodichthys > Chanodichthys erythropterus. Next base: position 23,714,683 of record NC_090225.1, on the reverse strand, counting down.
CTCTCTCTCTCTGTAGAGGAAGACTCAGACGGAAGTGTAAATGGAGATGTGTCAAAATCACCTCAAGGTCGTCCCCTGAGGAAAGAGAGAAAAGATTTCCCAGTAAGTGTGTGAGTGTTTGTGGGTATGTGTCCTGTTGAGAGGAGTATGACGCAAGAAGAGAATGTGGCTCCTCTACTCATTTTTTCCCTCTTTCTTTTTATAGAAACCTGCTATTAATGGCCTACCGCCCACTCCCAAAGTCCTGGTGAGTTACATCATCACACATAACTTATGCTGAGTAAATGCTAATATCTCCCCATATCAGTATACAACAGCTGTTTGCTCAGTCCTTTATTTGAATTCTGTGTTTCATAACCATAATAATCTCACATATCACCTGTCTGTGTGTCTGCAGATGGGAGCTTGTTTCTCAAAGGTTTTTGATGGTTGTCCTCTTAAAATTAACTGTGCCACTTCATGGATCCACCCAGATACCAAAGGTAAACTCCTGATAACCGATATATGGCAGATACCAAATTTGATACTATTTTGTAAAAGTAAACCAGTTTTAAATGCTACAAGTTAATTTATAATATTATAATATACAGTATGAAAATGGATTGAATGAATGGATTGGAATTTGAGATTAATCCTCCTATTACCCTATTATCCTATTACCCACGGCACAAAAATGGTCTACTACATGTGAAAAAAATAATGTGTGATTTTTAACAGTATTTTTATTTATTGAAATTAATTTTAATTACATAGCATACTATTACATTTAATTACGTACTAATATTATGCATTATTATGCGTTGTAAATTATGCAAAATTGCAGCATTTCAATGGTTCACATTTTCCTATGTTCTCCTTGCTGTCATATAGTGTCTGGGACACAATGGGACACAGATTTTACTAGTAAAATTGATATAATAAATAATTTGTGTGTCAAATAATGTTCTTAGTCTTTTCTTCCTGTGGGGGAGACTACAATAATTTACTATGAATTAAATGGAAATCAATTTATTGTGTAACCAAAATACCAATAATGCCCAAAGGAAAAAGGAAAAACTTTTAATTACTTTGGCTTTTGACTACTTGACATTTAATTATAAACAAGCCCGAAATACACCGGGAATCTTATTTTGAAATGTCTGTACTATTGCAGGCTGATCCTTCAGATTCTTACAACCGTATTAAACATGTTATATAAAGGCCATGAAGTAGACTTTGTAATAATTCATCAACTTGAGTTCATTAGCAATCGCTTGGCATAATTCTGTGCTTTTCACTGATTGAGAATCACTTTGAAGCAGTCTCTCGCGCTGTTGCACGAGCTTGTAGAAAGTGCAACAGCGCCGCCTTGTGACTTTGCAAAATGCAGCGCCCGTGGGAATGTCAGGGGGAGTAAACAGTTCTGACACACACATACACACACTCATTATCTTGTGTGGATATAAAAGTATAAGAGGATAAAAATAATAAAAGCAAAAATGTGTCTCCAAATATACTTGGGAGGTCGTTATTATATGTGGGTGGCCCACCCAAGTAAATTCAATGTGTGGGAAGCACTGAAATAATATTACAATTTAAAATAACTATTTTCTGTGTGCTATGTAATTCTAAATAACTATGTAATTTATTCCTGTGATGGCAAAGCTGAATTTTCAGCAGCATTACTCCAGTCTTCAATGTCGCAAGAAAACCTTTTATTTTGTGATTTGGTGCTCAAAAATGCTTAATATTTTTGTAGAAACTGTGATTTATTTATTTTATTTTATTTTATTTTAAAGTTCAAATAAACAGCTGTCATTTTTGATCAATTTAATGCTTCCTTACTGAATTAAAGAATTAATTTCTTTCAAAACAAAAAAAATCTTACTGACTCCAAAGTTATGAATAGGGATGTACAATTTATTATCCGATTTTAGCTGTATTAGGGTTGTCAAAAGTACTGGTAATTCGGTACCAAGTCGGTACTGAAATGTTAAAATTGTGACGATACCAGCATTTAATCAATGTACAGGAGTGTTTTTGAAAGCATTTTGAAAGTGGGAGCAGAAGCATCTGAAATTACGCCTGCTTTCAAACGCTCCAGTGTGTATCTGTGTATCATTGTAGCCAATCACAGACATATCTGTTGAGTACGTGAACACAATGTTCAATCAGAGTTGTTTTGGTCAGAATCCGCTCAACAGCTTTCAGAATGCTCGGGGAAAATGCTGGTGTCGTCACATTTTTTACATTTCAGTACCGACTTCAGTACTTTTGACAACCCTAGCTAGTATGGATAAATAACAAAATCTTTAATTTCAGGCTGTAAACATTACTAATTGTGATTGGTTGGGTTTTTTAGACCAGTATCTGATATTTGGCACTGAAGACGGCATCTACACTCTGAACCTGAACGAATTACATGAAGCCACCATGGAGCAGGTACAGCCTAAACTCTGGTGATTCACCTTTACCCTCTACCCCAAATAGACCAGCAGGTCCATGAATTCATAGCCTGCTGTGTTGATGTGTTTCAGTTGTTTCCACGGAGGTGCACGTGGCTGTACATAATCAATAATAATCTGATGTCATTATCAGGTGAGTGAGAGTGATGTGGGAGCAGTTCTTCTATCTTTCTGTAACTGAGATTCTCTGCAGTACCTACATGATACCTTTCTGTCTTTCTGTCTCTCTCTCTCTCTGTTCACGGCTGATTTTACTGCTTGCTGGCTCCTCTAATGCCTAAATCACCATAATCAGAAGGTAAAATGTCAAACCTCTGTCTTCTATGGCACATGCTCACACAGCTAATATCACATCATCTTTCTAGCCTCGTTCTTACTCTGATTCTGATTTGGGTTCAACTTGCGTAACTACAGCTCAGCTTTTCTTTGTGCAGGGAGTAATGACTATTCATTTCTGTGGGGCATTATTTTTCTGTTCTCATCAGCACAAATGATGAATTGTTTCATATCCTGTGTGTAGTCAAACCCTGTGTATGGTAAGCGTATGATGTGTGTTATCTCTCGTTCACAGGGAAGACATTTCAGTTATATTCCCATAATCTGATTGGGCTGTTTGAACAGCTCAGGAAACCTGGACTGGCCACTCAGTTCCACACCCACAGATTCCCTGACAGGATACTGCCCAGGTACACAGACACACACACACTTTTTCTAAAGAGGGTGTTATAAAACTTGTTTTTGACTTGTTTTAAACCCAAGTTTTTTTTATGTATTAAAATATTTAAGTGAAAAGAGGGTAAAAAATGTGCATTAATTGTTATCATTTAGATTAAAAATTATTTAAAAAATAATTAAATAAAATAATTGGTAACACTTAATAATAAAGTCCAATTAGTTAACCTTAGTTAATACATTAACAATGAGCAATACATTTGTTACAGTACTTGTTAATCTTTCTTAACGTTAAAAATACAACTGTTCATTGCTAGTTCATTTAAGTTCAGGTCTATTAAATAATATTAACATATACAACTTTTGATTTTAATAACGTATTAGTAAATATTGAAATTAAGATTAAATAAGTTTACTAAATACATTAGAAGTATTTTTTTATTGTTAGTTCATGCTATTTATTGTAGTTAACTAACATGGAACCTTATATATAAACATATATATAAACAATTTTTATTTATTAATTATTTGTTTATATATTTTATTATGCAGTATATTATATAATAGATTAAAATAAAGATGATAATATATTTTTAATTAGTTTTTGTTAAGTGTATAATTCATAAGTGTATAATTCATTGGCTTAATTCATTTCAGTTTTCAATTTTAGTACTTGAACCTTATCATATTTCACTTGGTTTCTAAGGCAATATGTCTAATGTCTACTTTTTCCATCTAATATTTATATTTTATTTCAGCTTTATTTAAATGACTGAAACTGATTTAAAATAAATTTATTTAACAATAACAAAACTGGTGTCTGCTTCACAGGAGATTTGCTCTCACCACCAAGATCCCCGACACCAAGGGATGCCACAAGTGTTGCATTGGTAAAGCTTTAAACATGCACTCTAGGACACACACACTCGGATTGAGTTTGACCTTCTGTTCTCTTTCCCTTTGTCAGTGCGGAATCCGTACACGGGTCACAAGTATCTCTGCGGAGCTTTGCAGTCAGGGATTGTTTTGCTGCAGTGGTATGAACCCATGCAGAGATTCATGCTTATAAAGGTTAGACATGAAGGAAAGTTGGATTAAATCAAGACTGAATAAAGAAAAAAGATGGCATATTATATTAAGAAGATTTTAAATCTCTCTCTTTCTCACAGCACTTTGATTTCCCGTTGCCCAGTCCACTGCGTGTGTTTGAGATGCTGGTGGTCCCTGAGCAGGAGTATCCTCTGGTGTGTGTGGCGGTCAGTCAGGGCACAGAGCCGGGACAGGTGGTTCGCTTCCAGACCATCAACCTCAATTCCTGCTCGTCCTGGTTCACTGAGATCGGCTCAGGTATAGCTTACACACACACATAAACACACACACTTTGCCCTGCTCCTATACCTTGCTGTAGAGAACTGTCAAATGGACCTAGTAAACAAACTGTGTGGTGTGTGTTTCTCTGGGTGTAGGTGGTAACCAGGTTGATGCAATCCATGTGACACAGTTAGAGAGGGACACCGTACTCGTGTGCCTGGACAGTGAGTGACAACTTTGAGATTTTTTCACAAACGTAACAAATACAGAAGCTACTGAAGATTTCTAATGTTTTCTTGCCTCTGATCTTGTGTGTGTTTAGAAAACGTAAAAATAGTGAACTTGCAGGGAAAGCTGAAGTCTAATAAGAAACTGGCTTCTGAGCTGAGCTTTGATTTCTGCGTCGACTCCGTAGGTGAGAGATTCACTTCTGCTCTTATCCAGCTCTGATATGCTTTTAATCTGTTGTTTGGTATGTGTTTGATGGGTGTGTGTAACCTTATATATGTGTGTGTTTGTGTCAGTGTGTCTCCAGGACAGTGTTCTGGCCTTCTGGAAACATGGGATGCAGGGGAAGAACTTCAAATCAAATGAGGTGAACACACACACACACACACACAATAGCACTCCGTGTCGCTTACACACTTTGACACAAGACTGATGGGTTTCAGCAAGCTGTAGTGAACTGTCAAATCAAATGAAAGAAATTACACAAATGTTCACAAATTTGAGGGTTGGGGATTTTAGTTAGAAATAGACTTGCAAGGATGCATTACTTTGATCAAACACGATTTATATTTCAAATAAATGCTGTTCTTTTGAACTTTTACTCCAAAGAATCCTGAGAAAATGTTCTGAGTAATAATGCTGAAAATTCAGATTTGCCGTCACAGGAATAAATTACATTTTATTTAAAAATAAAAAAGTAATTTGTAATAATATTACACAATATGATTGTTTTTACTGTATCAAATAAATGCAACCTTGGTGAATATAAGAGACTTCTTCCAAAAACATCTTGCTGACCCCAAATTTTTGAACGGTAGCTTATATAATAAAACTCCTGTAAAATAAATAAAAAATGCTAAAATATGCATTTGGTAGATGCTTTTATCCAAAGCAACTTACATTGCATTATTAGTATGTTTTTATTTTATCTGTTCATGCATTCAAACTCATGATATTGACGTTGCTTGCTCTACTGTTTGAGCACAAGCTCTTTAAAACTGTGCACATATATGTATTTGTATTTCGTGCATGAGATTTAGTTTCATGTTTCTTGGCTCTGTAGTGTGTAACAATAAAAGACCAAAGGTCTTCTGGAGGTGAAGCACTGTCTTTATGACATATGATAGTGTGTGTGTGTGTAAGAGAGACACAGATGACAGGGTGTGATGGATGATGTAAAATTCATGTACAATCAGAAAGCTCTAGCTGGCCAGAAAGTAATGGATTAAATTATTCAGCTGTTTTTCTCCTCTCTGACTCCAATGAAAAGCGCTCGGCACCTACACCCCTCAAATGATCGTGTCTGTGTGTGTCTGTGTGTGTGTAGGGTGAGCTTTACAGCCTGCCAGGTTGTGCACCTGCTTTGCCACTCATTGTAGTTTGGGAACATGACACGTGTGTGATATTTTCAGCCATTGTTTAAAGTTTTTGGCATGGGAGAATTTAGATGCCTGAGTACTGTATTTTCTGGACTATAAGTCATGGTTGTTGTTTTTTTTTTTTCTGTTTTTCTTTTTTTTTTTTTATAACCTGAAACTTGCTGCGACTTATATCCCGAAGTCACTTATATAATGCTATTAAAGTCAAGCATGCAAAATAGTACACACAAATATGCACGAAAAACAAATCACTTGTAGCCTTACTTATCTGACATTGCTGCCTCCTCATCATAGCACTAAAATGCAGTCAACATAAAACAGAAAAAGCTTCACAATTCAGTTTAAACTGACTGTTGTTGGGACATTTCAGCAGGTGTACAGTTGTTTATTAAAGAATATTTCCACTCGTCTGCAGGTGACACAGGAGATTTCGGACCCGAGCAGAGTGTTCAAACTCCTGGGATCAGACAGGTTAGAACTGGATCAAATCATTTCTGTCTCTCTCTTGCCTTACATCACCACCTTTTTCCTTCTATTTCTTTGTTTCCTGGAAACATTACTCTCCACTCTCACATCTTCCCAGAAACTCTGCATGTAGCCTTTTCTCTTCCACACATGAAGCGGACAAAAATAGAGACATGTGGAGGAAAAAAGCCAACAGGGAGAACATGGTATCCCGACTGGGTTTGTTTCTATAGTGAGGGAAGCCCTGGGTCAGGTTTATTGTGGGGGGACCTGAGCTTTGTGTTACGTACGGGGTTAAATTAGGTCTGTCAATTTCACACCCAGCCTCAATAACTGTCCCAGTTTGGCCAGTAGTTTCTTGTCAACATTTTTACGTGTTCCACAAAAGAATATATATATTTCAGTGGCATGCGGTCCATATCAGCTGCGAATGCTCTGCATACCCAAGCCATTCGTGGACTCTGCAATTAATATTAACATTATAAATGACTATTAAATCCCTTGTTTGAGGTGTACCATAAAGACGTGCTTTTGTCATCATTGTCCCGTGTTCTCATTAGTTTGCTGGCCTATGGCAGATTTCATGGCAGGATAAGCTATGAGCAGATCACTCGCCCAAGAGGAAAAATGAGCTGCTGCCAAATCACATTGTATTTGATACAAACCGAACTAGACTTAACCAAATGGGGAAAAAAATAACTAAAACTATTTTAATAGTATTTCATTTTCTCCATAGGGAATTTTTTTATGAACACTTATAAATTGTTTAAAACAGTCCTACTGTAACTAGGCCTATCAGGATGTTAATCGATAGTCTGTGCATTTGTTAAAGTCATCAGTTTGCATAATTTCAACTTATTTTTTAAAGAATACTGATATTTTTATTTATTATAGCCTACTTATATTTATTATAATTACATTATATTTTTTATTTATAATAGGCTGCTAATACTAATTATGTTATACTTATTTTTAACTATTAATTCAAAAATTATTTCTGGCATACATTTAAATTGACGCCATGGTGTTTTTTATTTGTCGTGTCTGCTTTAGTGTCCTAAACTGATACGTTTAAAGGTGAATTATGTTTGTTTGTTGCTAGCGGCACTTAGCGGATTACAAAAATACAGCATATTTTGCAAACGCACCTTTCGCATGTCACACCTCCATTGACTCAAATGTCACAAAAGCTCTTACAGGTGCTTGTGAAGGCATGTCTCAACAGGTAAATATGGGCTACTCAATAAAAGGTCCAACATATTAGATACTTTTTGCTGTGTTGCTATTTGTCATGAGCAAGCAAATGAGTAAACTAGCACTGAGAACGCGAGCGTCTCGCATATTAGCTATAAACCCCTTCAAACTGCAACGGTCACATTTTTTTTAAAATAACACAGCATACCCAAAAAAGTCACCACTCACCACTGATATATTTGCATGAAAAAGTATGGGAATCACTTGCATAATCTGTGAAAATGTGAATAATTTTAACAAGAGAGATCATACAAAATGTATGGTTTTTTTTTTTGTTTTTTTTTTGTTTTTTTAGTACTGTCCTGAGTAAGATATTTTATTTAAAAGATTTACATATTGCACATATTGTCCACAAGACAAAAAAAATAGCTGATTTATTAAAATAACCCCGTTCAAAAGTTTGGGAACCATTGATACTTAATACTGTGTATGGTTTGAACCTTTTTTAATAGTTGTGTTTGAGTCCCTCAGTTGTCCTCAGTGTGAAAAGACGGATCTCAAAATCATTCAGTCACTGCTATAAAGGGTTCAAATATGCAAAACGATGCTGGAAAACTGAAGAATCTGCAGGATCTGGAGGATTTTTCTGAAGAATATTGGGCGGTTTAACTGCTCAGAACAAGGGACTCAAGAACAACCATCACAAAACAAAAAAACAGTCATAGATCATCCAGGTAACCACACACAGTGTTAAGAATCAAGGGTTCACAAACTTTTGAACAGGGTTATTTTAATAAATTCAGATTTTTTTTTTTGTCTTGTGGACTATATGTAAACATATTTATATAAAATACCTTAATCAGGACAGTACTAAACAAAAAATAACATGCATTTTGTATGATCGCTCTTATTTTGTTAAAATTATTCATATTTTCACAGATTCTGCAAGAGATTCCCATAATTTTTCATGCAACTGCATATATATTTTGTCACATTTAATTACATTAAGTTTTTTATATATATATATATATACCAGGAAAGGAGTGGTTTTGATTCAGTTGTTTTTATTGTCTCAACAAAAATCTTTTATTTAAATCCATGAAAATGTAGATCCTGTTGTAAATAATAGTGAACATCAATTTTTAAAACTGTTGTTCCATTATGACCCTGATTTTTACTCATTTTTTAATGTCTTACACTCATCAGGGCTGCATTTTTTATTTTTTTGTCAAAAATACAGTATTATTGTGAAATGAAATTTAAATACTGTTTTCTGTTTTAATGTATTTAAAAATGTAATTTATTCCTGTGATTTTCTTATTATTATAAATGTTGAAAACAAATGTGTACTTAATATTTTTGTGACCCCAAACTTTTCAGCAGTAATTTATATATTTTTTGCTGTTTTTTCCCTTAAAAAATACATAACATTATTTTGCTTTAGTTTGTAAGGCAAAAAACAAAATGTACAACATCACCAAATGTAAGAAAGGGCAGTTCAGGCCATCCTTATTTTCTTGAACCTTGTAATGCATTAAGAGTTGTGATTAATTAAAAATGCAATAAAAATCTACAGTCGAGTTTGCCTCAGCAAAAAAATAAATAAATAAAATAAGCACCCACTTCTTGCATTAAAAAAAACACTTGAACTGAACATGATATGGAAGTAAAACAGGCATTATATTGACTTCTGAAGCCACTTTTTGATGTATATTCAGTGCTTTACTTGTCTGCCGTGTGTCTTTTAATGAGTCGAAGAGAACAAAATCGCTAAACTGATGCTAAATATCACTAAGAAAAATAGAAGCCACTATATATAATAATTTTCATTTATAATAAATTCCTTGCGCCTCAGAACGTTCAGACGAAATGCAATAAACGTGTTATGTTGCTTTTGAAGGCAGATGCCTGCTTTTTGGGAATGCAGTCATGTAAGACAGTTTTGGAAGGTAATTATAAGCCACTTTGATGACAGACTTTGCTCAGGCATTTCAGAATGACCAAAACAGCATTTCAGATGCTGTGCAAAAAGATCGGCCCAGTTAAGCCATGTCATCACGCAGTCATGCCCATGTTTTCTTTATTATTGGATAAAAACGAGTGCATGTTTTTATGCACGTTTTTAGAATTATTGCGAATCTTGCCATTTCAATAATAATAATAATAATAATGTTTTATTTATATAGCGCCTTTTAAGAGCTAAAGTACGCTTCGATATCGCAAAATGTGCATAAAAATAGGTGGATGGAAACATAGCTATTGACACCACATACACAATGGCCCTGTACCACCCCAAGACCCTCTTTAGCACATGCAGTCTCTCTCTTTCACTCTCCCTCTGAGATCTCCATATTTTATTTACACTGGCAGTGCCAGGCTGGTGTCTGTGTGCTGTAATTTCATCTGTCGCCTGCTGCTGAGGACACGACCAGCCTCGCGCATGCACCATCCTCACGCAACCCCTCTACATTTGCATAATCATGACTTTCTTCAACCCTTTTACACCCATCTTCTGTATATGATACTTGTTGATTCTGATAAGTGTATTTGTGTTAATGTTTGTGGGCTTCTGTGCATTTTAGGGTTGTTGTTTTGGAGAGCCGGCCTACGGATAACCCTACCGCTCTCAGTAACCTCTACATCCTGGCTGGACACGAGAACAGCTATTAGCTCCACCTCCTTCAGCCATTCAGGCACGCTGCACCTGGAGCCGTTGCAGGAACGGCACAGATGCTGGACAACCACAGCTGAGTTGATGAGCAGACTGTGTTTAAGTGCTAAATCCCACTGCAGCCTTATGCCATACACCCACCCACTTCTCCACACTTCAGGCATTCAAAATCAAATATCATGCAGTTCTACAACAGCCAGACAGATTTTCACAAATCAAGCAAGCAATTGCCAGAACTGCAAGCAGTAGTACTCGTTTTTTTAACCCTATTAAATTTGTAATCATTCTAAACATTTAAAAAACATTAAACCAACGTTAAAGCTGCAAAGATTAGAACATTGAGCAGAATGCATTGCTGCACAAAAAGTGCCATATAAGGGAATGGTTTTATTAAACGTAACTAACTTTGGAGGTTTTGTGTTCATGTGGATTTAAAATGTCAGGTTTTCATGCCAGCTAATGGGGAGAGTTTTGGGAGAGTGAGTGAGTGTTATTTATTCAGCTGAGTCATGTGAGTGAAGCATCTCGCCCTCATGTTACTGAGTGAATATTTTTCTGCTGCAGGTCATTTTCTTTTTTTTTTGTTTTTTGTTTTTTGTAGCTTTTATTTTCTCCAGCCGAGTAATATTTTGAAATATCAGTTATCTCTTTTTAAAGTAATACTTGCACCATGTAAGCACTTTTGTACATGATCTTTTTATATTTAAAAATGACAAAACATGGGAGATGTGAGGCTACTGTGATATCTCAAGTGTTTCCGTTGCTTTAGTTTTATGTATGCGGCTTTTGTAATAAAAAGGCAGTTGTTAACACTTTGGAATGTCTTTTGATTATTTGTGAAAGCCATTTCGGATAAAGGTCCACTTAAAACCATCAAGTTTGGACATGCTCACTAGGAAAAAGACTTAATACATATGGGCCAAGTATTGTTTGTAATGGGCAGGGCTTTAGTCCTAATTAGTTCAAGTAGGCCTACACTAATATACTCACAAGTGCACAAGTTTGTAGTGTGGTGTGTAATCAACTTAGGGAGTTGTTTGTTGTTCATACACCTTACTTGATAACAAAAAGCATTCTCTTGCGGATATTTGTGTGTGAGACCGAGTGATTAACAGAAACTTTTGTGCGCGTGGACCGTCACCTCACGCTCGCGCGCACTGGTGAGTATGTAGAACTTAAAAAAATTCGCTGTATTTGATTTGTCATCTGATGAACGGCTTTACAGTCCCGCAGCCGGCTCGTAAATGACTGATCTGAGGTCAGCTGTTGAGGATTGTTCCGAGCTTTCGTCGTGTTGCTGTGCAGACTGAGGCGCGCGCAGTGGAGGCGGAGTTTTGACTCGGTTTCTACGGCGACCGGCCGCTTGTAAATAGCGTGTTTTCTTCTCCATGCGAACTCAAACACACTCTCGCTGTACGCGGACATACGGCTGCTTCTGTCCTCAGATTCGCTCCACACAAACATCTCCGTTTATGTGACAAATTTCGACCTCAGAAAGTTTTGCGTACGCTTTCATTTTTTTATCGTAAAGCAGATATCTGGATGAGACATTGGAAGGTAAGCTCTCTCTACCTCTCTCTTAGATTATATAAGATGTATTGTAGTTTTTTTAATACATATAACGTTAATTCTTCTTGGTACTAAAGTTGAACACTGTAAACAGGACGCAGTTTAGTACACTAGAGCAGTGGACTTCACTAGAACTGATCTTAACCGTGTTACATAACAGGAACTTCAGTAAGACTTTAGTTACTCAAAATACATATTGTCTTATAAACTTGCAAAGAATTATTTCAGAAATAAAATTCAGTGACCAGCTGATATTAGCTTTAAAAAAAATAATAACAATGACTTATAAGTTTGTTGTTATCTTCCTGCATTCTAGGGGCCCACAACAATTTCTAAGTGTTATTTTTAAATAGGCAAGGGGCCCAGAACAATATCTTCAGATAACAAGACTTCAGATGCAAAAGCCTCTGAAATTTGCTTCTAACTTAAGCATTTTTATCAAGCTCGTATGTTTAGGTTCAGTAATTCCACTTTAATGGCAATTAATAGGTCCTTTGAATTGCCATTAAAGTGAGATAACTGAAAATAAACATACAAGCTTGATATTTCAAGCTTGAAATTTCAGACAGCACTTAGAGGCTTTTGCATCTGAAGTCTTCATATATAGAAAGAATTTTTGGTAACACTTTATTTTAAAATGTTACATGTACTTACTATAGTAGTACTTATTTGTGTAATTTCACTGTAACAGGAACACCTTAAAATGTAACTGCATTTTTATCAACATCCCTCTATATGTCATTTAGAAACCGCATATTTGCCTCCAGATTTGTACATTTAGGTCGACATCAAGGTGAGACAGTGTCATAAGTGTGTTCTGCTGGTGTCGCAGAGATGGAGAAGTATGAGAAGATCAGTAAGATTGGTGAAGGCTCGTACGGCATCGTGTTCAAATGTAGGAATAAAGACACCGGACAGATCGTCGCCATCAAGAAGTTTGTAGAATCTGAGGATGATCCCATCATTAAGAAAATAGCGCTCAGAGAAATCCGCATGCTGAAGGTAAATGCTCAGTCTGACCCTGCTGGAATAATCCCATCTTGAACCAGCCTAAGTGGTTTGCTGCTCTTAGCTGGTTTAAGACGCCGGTTATAAAATGCCCAGAACCCCTTAAACCAGCCAACAGACCAGCAAAGCTGTTTAAGGCTGGTTTAAGATTGTTTTTGATTCTTTTGTTGCTATCATCATTTGTAGACTTGAAGAATAGTATTAGTAGTATTTTTGTCTCATTAGTCAGTAGGGTGTTTTAATAAGCAGTGTCTGGAGCTCTTGTGTGATTTGCAAACTCTTTATTTTGAGCTGAGAGCAAAGCTGTGGCCCTTTGAAGATCTGACATGTCAGCCAACACTGGCTTACCAATTAATTTCACTCTGTTATGCATGAAGGGATGGATGGATGAATATTCTTGTTGTTGTTCCCTTCCCCTCCCTTGAGGGTTTTTTATTATTATCATTTGGTCAGTCATGATGGCAGGCAGTTATACTGTACCACAGATTTTGATCCATTTATTTGAAAAATGTGTGGTCTTGTTTAAATATCTATTATCTGGGGTTGACCTAAAACTTTTATTTTCAGTTTGAATTTTATTTTTAGTCATTTATGTGCTTTAGTTATTTTTTTAATATTTCTATTTGGCTCTATTTTTATTTCAGTTTTAGTAATTGTAGTAGTTCTACTCATTTATTTCAGTCAGTTGCCAAGGTTTTTCTTCTAATATTAATATTTTATTTCAGCTTTATTTCAATTACCAAACATGATTTTTCAATGGTTTTTGGTTCAGTTAATAATAACAACACTGAAATGGTGTGTGTTTGTCATTGTGTTTTAATGAAACGCATCTAATAAGACATGAAGCTGCTTGTCTTTTTTTAATGTGTAAACACACTTAAAGGGATAGTTCTCCCAAAAATGATAATGAATAAAAATGATCTCATGATTTACTCACCCTCAAGCCATCCTCGATGTATATGACTATCTTCTTTCAGATGAACACAATTGGAGATTTAAAAATATCCTGGCTCTTCCAAGCATTATAATGGCAGTGAATGGGGGGCGAGATTTTGAAGCACAAAAAATTCATCCATCTATCATAAAAATAATCCATACTGCTCCAGGAGGTTAATAAAGGCCTTCTGAAGCGAAGCGATGGGTTTTTGTAAGAAAAATATCCATATTTAAAACTTTATAAACTAAAATAACTAGCTTCTGGCAGATGCTGTCGGCCACAAGAGTAACCCATGAAGCGATGTGTGACACAGGATGTAGGAGTATCGTAAATTTAGACGCCTCTCACGATTCAAACAAATAGGGCTGTGCAACAAACTCAAGCTCCTCTTCTCTTATATCGAAATCCTCTGACATTTCTCTTTAAAATTTCTTGTTTTAGACTTCTAATTTGTGACCAGTGTTTTGTTTTGCTCTATCCTCTGCATTTTCGCCTTCGTCATTACGTCAAGCGTTGGGTCAGAGGTTACTTTTTCGCCACAAACGATGCGTACAGTTAATAGTTAATAAAGTTTTAAATATAGACATTTTCCTCACAAAACCCATCACTTCGCTTCAGAAGGCTTTTATTAATCCCCTAGAGTCGTAAGGATTATTTTTATGATAGATGGATGAATTTTTTGTGCTTCAAAATCTCGCCCCCAATTCACTCCCATTATAAAGCTTGGAAGAGCCAGGATATTTTTAAATATATCTCCAATTATGTTCATCTGAAAGAACATAGTCATATACACCTAGGATGGCTTGAGGGTGAGTAAATCAAGGGATAATTTAAATTTTTGGGAGAACTATCACTTTAATCAAATGTACACATAAAGTGGGGTCCAAAAGTCTCTGTCAGCATTGAAAATATGGAAGTTTTATCATTTGAACCTGTTAGTTTTAGGACTTTTGGTAATGTAAAATAAATAAGAAATATTAAAGATTCTGCAGTATTTGGTTACTATAAAAATAAGTAGATTTGTGACATTGGTGCCTCTGTACAGACTATCATATATGATCTTTCTTCCATTGAAGCACAAAATGCTCATCTCTAATTTTGCTAAAGTGGCATTCATTTTAAAGCAAGACAGGCAAACCAAATACTAAGATGTTAATTAGTTAATTAAATCATTTTCCCTAGAAGTCCTAGACTATATATATATATATTTCCACACATATAAATCCTAACTTGTTCATTACATTTTGTGTATAGCAACTAAAACATCCAAACCTGGTGAATCTGATAGAGGTGTTCAGAAGAAAGAGAAAACTGCACCTGGTGTTTGAGTACTGCGACCACACTGTCCTAAATGAGCTGGACAGATACCCCCGAGGGTGAGAACACACACACACACATATGCAGACACACCTATAAAACAGCTCTGTGTTTCTCACACTAACGGACATATTGTTTTTGTTGCTATGACGCCTAGCATGTCTTTGGTGGAATGTTTACAGCAGGATGCATTTGCCCTCTGTGGTGCACTTGACTAAGACACTGTTAAACATTTAACAACATTTAACTCTTTCTGTGTCGTCCTTTTGATTTACAAGTCAAGAATCAACAAAGCTCACACAAAAGATCACTTATACATGCACATACACACTGAACCTATAGCGTTAGTGTGGAGTTGAGTAGGAGGATTGAGATAGACAGAAGGGGCGGAGAAGAATAGTTAAAGTAGAAAATGAGGTTTGTGTTCCTGTAGCTGCATTGTGACGCTTTTGTGTTTGTGTGTGTGTGTTCACTCAGTGTTCCAGAGCACATGGTTAAAAGCATCATCTGGCAAACACTTCAGGCTGTGAACTTCTGCCACAAACAAAACGTAAGAATACTCTTATCTTGTCAGCAGTATTATTTTCTCAGAGTTCATTTAAAAAGGCACAAAAAATATAAAGGTAGCTGCATTTATACTGTGTAAGGAAAGTCATATTATAAAAACATGTTGTGTCTGAAGTTAAATAATTGGCTTTTTAATTTTTAACTGTATTAAAGCAAGTTATTACAATATTATATTATAGTTATAGGAAGTTATTACAATATTATATAAAATTTTTTTTAAATAAAATATTTCATGCCAATATTTTATCTGACATTTACAAATTATTAAAAATTGTATTCATTCAAAAAAAAAAAAATGAATATTAATATATATTTTTAATATTAATTAAAATAAATTTTATTTAAATATGAAATTACAAGTCTAGAAATAAATGCTTTTTATTTATTTTAAAATGCTATTACAAATCTGAAAAAAAAAAAAATGTAATACCTAATTTTGGCAACACTGGAATTATATCTGCTACTTGTTTTATTAGATCTGTAACATCATGCCTTGACCTGTTTATTTATTTCATGAACAGTCAAGTATGATGATAATAGTGATGATGTAATAAAGGTGCGTTCACACCATGTCGTAATTCCATAGCGATTTTAAACTGTAAAAAGCCTTCACGTGCTTGTAGAACTTGTAATTACAATGTGTAAACTCAGCATTTTCTGGAAGCTACAGCTTGCGTCACGTGGCTGCTGTACCACCTGACATCTTGCAGATTTAAGGTGTGTTTCGACTTGAAGCGGCGATTGGTGTATGACATTAAATACCACAAGAGCAATTCAAAAGCATACAGAGCTTTATTTACAGTAATTGCGACATGGCATGAACACAGCATAATAAAATGATTTACCAGAAGAGGCAGGATCATATTTTAATCAAATTAAAAATAAAATAGGGAATTGCTACTTTTTATCTCAAAATTCAGATTTTTTTTTTCTCACAATTGCGAGTCTAATTCTGAGGAAAAAAGACTGACTGAATTGTTTATTTCTCACAGTTCTGACATTATACTCACAATTAAACTCACAATTCCATGTTATAAAGTCAGAATTGCGAAATATAAACACAATTCTGAGAAAATATAA
Source organism: Chanodichthys erythropterus (assembly GCF_024489055.1). Lineage (NCBI taxonomy): Eukaryota > Metazoa > Chordata > Actinopteri > Cypriniformes > Xenocyprididae > Chanodichthys > Chanodichthys erythropterus. The sequence continues at coordinate 23,697,841 of NC_090225.1, read as the reverse complement.
ACTCACAATTCTGAAAAAAGTTTGTAACTCGCAATTGACTATAACATTAATACACTATAATTGTGAATTTAAATCACGCAATTCTGTCTTTATAACACTCAATTGTGACTTTAAATCACACAATTCTGACTTTATAACACTCAATTGTGACTTTAAATCACACAATTCTGACTTAATAACACTCAATTGTGACTTTAAATCACACAATTCTGACTTTATAACACTCAATTGTGACTTTAAATCACACAATTCTGACTTTATAACACTCAATTGTGACTTTAAATCACACAATTCTGACTTTATAACACTCAATTGTGACTTTAAATCACACAATTCTGACTTTATAACACTCAATTGTGACTTTAAATCACACAATTCTGACTTTATAACACTCAATTGTGACTTTAAATCACACAATTCTGACTTTATAACACTCAATTGTGACTTTAAATCACACAATTCTGACTTTATAACACTCAATTGTGACTTTAAATCACACAATTCTGACTTTATAACACTCAATTGTGACTTTAAATCACACAATTCTGACTTTATAACACTCAATTGTGACTTTAAATCACACAATTCTGACTTTATAACACTCAATTGTGACTTTAAATCACACAATTCTGACTTTATAACACTCAATTGTGACTTTAAATCACACAATTCTGACTTTATAACACTCAATTGTGACTTTAAATCACACAATTCTGACTTTATAACACTCAATTGTGACTTTAAATCACACAATTCTGACTTTATAACACTCAATTGTGACTTTAAATCACACAATTCTGACTTTATTACACTCAATTGTGACTTTAAATCACACAATTCTGACTTTATAACACTAAATTGTGACTTTAAATCACACAACTCTGACTTTATAACACTCAGTTGTGAATTTAAATCACAATTCTGACTTTATAACACTAAATTGTGACTTTAAATCACACAATTCTGACTTTATTACACTCAATTGCGAGTTTAAATCACAATTCTGACTTTATAACACTCAATTGCGACTATTTATAACTTGCAATTGCGACTTTCTAACTTGCAGTTGCAACTTTATATCAGAATTCTGATAAAAAAAGTCAGAATTGTGAGATAAAAAGTCACAATTACCTTTTTTTTATTTTTTATTCAATTGCGGGAGCAAGCTTCCATAGGATCCAGATCCAGCCACTCCAGAATTGACCAGCTATCAGTCAGTTTAATATTAGTAAAGCATCTTAATACTATTTTTAGATCAGATGTTTTAAGGCAGTGGTTGTCAACTCCGGTCCTGGGGACCCACCACTCTGCACATTTTGTCTTTTTTATTTAACACCCCTGATTTCGATCATCAGCTCATTAGAAAAGAGCTCCACAAACTGAAATGAGTGTGTCAGATAAGACAGACATACAAAATGTGCAGAGCGGTGGGTCCCCAAGACCAGAGTTGAGAGCGTCTGTTTCAAGAAACTCTCAGATTGACTTAAAAATGTGTGTTTTTAGTGTATCCACAGAGATGTGAAGCCTGAAAATATTCTCATCACCAAACATCAGGTCATCAAGCTCTGCGACTTTGGTTTTGCCAGGATCCTCAGTGCGTGCACACATACAGTCCATACATTTAAAACACACACACACTCTGCACCTTCAGCGTTTCATTGTTCTAATGGCTTGCTCTTTTTCCAGCGGGTCCATGTGATTATTACACGGATTATGTAGCGACACGGTGGTACAGAGCTCCAGAACTGTTAGTGGGAGATACGCAGTACGGCCCGCCAGTGGACGTCTGGGCAGTAGGGTGTGTGTTTGCAGAGCTGCTCTCTGGCGCCCCCTTATGGCCTGGCAAATCTGATGTAGACCAGCTGTATCTGATTAGGAAAACTCTGGGTAAGAGACACACATGTATCTCCAGCTGTTTATATTATGTGTGAATAGATCATGATTTATTTGTGTGTTGTTGTGTTCATAGGCGAGTTGATTCCTCGACACCAGCAGGTGTTCAGCACTAACCAGTTCTTTAGCGGAGTTTGTGTCCCTGAACCACAGGAGATGGTGAGATGATCATTAACTTTTCATTCTGCATATGTTCATTTCTAGAGGTCTAGAAAGTAAACACACTCTACATGTGTCTTATGAACAGGAGCCTCTTGAACTGAGGTATCCAAACCTCTCGTACCAGGCACTGAGCCTCATGAAGGTCAGTTAAACACACACACACACACACACACACCATACAGAAGTCTACTGCGCACTCAGAACCAGTACCAGCACCTCTTTGTCTGTCTCAGGGTTGTCTGCGGATGGATCCGGCTGAAAGGTTGTCCTGTGAGCAGTTACTAGAACAGCCATACTTTGACAGTCTGCGAGAGGAGAGCGAGAGCGTGACACGTGAACTGGACCGAAAGAGACGCACACGCCAGCCACGCAAACACCTGCCTCCTGGGGTGTGTTGCCATTACTACAACACTCAAACCTAGGGCTGGGCCGTATGACCCTTTATAGTGTGCAATGGTAGTTCAAGCTTTTTTTCCCCATAAAGCATGCATTAAATTGATCAAAAATTACAGTAAATACATTTATAAACAGGGCCTAACACCATCTTTTTGCCACACCTGCCAATGGCTGGTGACTTGAGAGAATACTGAAACTATTTTTTACCAGCCATGAAACAAATAGTTAGTTATGACACCAATATTTTAAATACTAGTTAAAGTTCACAATCCTCTATTCCAATTTTGAACCCATAGCTAAAACTACTATCTTAACTAATATAAATTTAATAGCCTCTATTTTTAAAGACAAGTAAACTGTCAGTAATACAAGAACAAATAATCAAATTACAAGCAATAGCACAAATAATAAATATAATACAAGAAAGATTCAAATGAAATAAACAGCGCTTTTCAAGTAGTCCTATCAAATAAATAACACTCTGTAGTCTTCATATCCTTTTTCGAAAGTTCAGAAGCATTTGTTTTTTTTTTTTTTTCCCTTTGTTTGGTTAACATTAAAGACACAGGCAGCACAGCAGCAGGATTATAAGGATCCTGTCACTTTAAGAGAAATCGACACATAGATGATGCGTTTTCTTTCTCAACGGAAGACATAACCGACTGTTTACTAGGATACTCGCAGAGACGGGCTTTATTTATGTATCTATTTTTTGACATAATATTGTCCGTTCAAGCACAGGAAGACGTGAAAGAGAGCTTAAAGGAACACTCAATTTCTTTATTTTATTTTTTTTTTTAAATATGCTCATTTTCCAACTCCCCTAGAGTTAAACAGTTGAGTTTTCCCATTTTTGAATCCATTCAGACAATCTCCAGGTCTGGCGGGACCACTTTTAGCATAGCTTAGCATAGATCATTGAATCTGATTAGACCGTTAGCATATCGCTCATAATCAGACGTTGCGTAATATCATTGCACTGCTGCACTCATGGTACGGCAGCAAAGTTTGATTATTACGCCAGAATGAGAGTATAGTTCCTAGCCATATTGGCCTAGAAAATCACAACTTTTCATTTTCAGTCCATCTTGGTACACGATGTAACTACAGAAGAGTCAAGTTTTAAATAGGAAAAATATTGAATCTCTTTGGTCATTTTTTTGAGCATGATGCTAACGGTCCGATCAGATTCAATGAACTATGCTAAGCTATGCTAAAATTGGCACCGCCAGACCCAGAGATCGGCTGAATGGATTCGAAAATGGTAAAACTCAACTGTTTAACTCTAGGAGTTGGAAAATGAGCCTATTTTCAAAAAAAGTGGAGTGTTCCTTTAACTTAGTATTTGCTCGCTGAACAGCGGCTTTCAGGGCGCGCACTTTTGACGTTTCGGATGTAGAACTTCCCACAGAGAACGTGAGTAAGTGCTCTATCGCTTGAATATTTACTTTTCGTGATGATGCAGCACTGACCCAACAATTGTACAGAGTGTCTTTCACATTTGTTCACGTTCATGTTCTCATAACATTGTTAGAATTCATAAAAATGTTACCGATCATTGGCGCTTGGCGAGTGTTAATTTTAGGCCCATTATTCCATTCATCAAAGAATCCTTAAGAATGTATCATGGGTTCACAAAAATATTGAGCAGCTCAACTGGTTTTAACACTGATAATAATAAGAAATGTTTCTTGAGCAGCAAATCAGCATATTAGAATGATTTCTGAAGGATCATGTGACACTGAAGACTGAGTAATGATGCTAAAAATCCAGCTTTGATCACAGGAATAAATTACATTTTATAATATATCAAAATAAAGACTGTTATTTAACAATATTACTGTCTGTAGTGTATTTTTGATCAAATAAATGCAGCTTTAGTGAGCATGATAGACTTCTATGGACCATTAATTTAAAATTACTTAAAACATTTGTCATACTGCCCATCCCCACTCTCACTCATAGAAATCCCTCATTTATTTTAATATTTCAAATCCCTGTTCTCTGTCTGTGTAGTATCTGCCTCAGTTGGCCAGCAGTACTGTATTCCCGGCCGTGGAGAACAGAAGATACTACAACAACCTGCGCAAATTCAACTGTCATCTGCCCAACATATGATGGACGCAGACTCATCAGGAACCCGAGAACCGGGCGTCCACCTCCCAGCTGGTGTGTGAATGTGTGAGTGTGAGAGAGATAGACAAAAGGCTCTGCTCTGCCTGTAGAACAATGATGTCACACTGCCAAAACAAAGACTCACAGAGGCATTTCTGTAATATGTAAAATGACAACAGCAATAATAATAGCATTAAAACTGGATGTTGTGCTGTGCTTGATAGTTTGATTAGAAACTGACACCGTGCAGTGCTGTAGAAGAGTTTGCTCTGTGGGACTGTTTTTTTTAGATCCAGCTATTTTTCTTAATTATAAACTCTAATGATGCTTCACGTATGTTTTGAAGTGTGTATATATGACTAAAATAATTTCTAGAAACGTGACCAGAGGACCAAAACAGAATCTGCAGACTTTTCTGTGGAGAAAGACTTTGGAATTCCTGGAATGGATTTTAAAAAGTGTAAAATGGAACTGAGTTTGCTGAAAGCAAATTAGCCAAAATATTTAATAAATGAACACACAAGGGTTTGGGGATGTGTAGAACTTGTTTGAATTGTAGAGAAATCTGTGGTGCTTTCTGTGTGTTCCTGGATATAACCCTGTGCTTTGTTTGACAACATTTAGTACCCCATTGTGGACATAATGATCTTTTTTGTTGCCTTTACGACTGGTGCTAATAATTGAGCCACTGTCTCGCACCAAATGCCAAATTCAAGAGACATGATTTTTGGTGTTGAAATTAATAGATGTAAAATGAAATAGTTTTTGTTTGTTTTCAGACTAAATCATTAAAGATCTTTCTGCAACATATATTTGTTTCTATAGCTTTTTCTTAAGAAATGAAGGCAGAAATATGTGAAGAAAAAAACAACAACAAAACATTTTTTTGCCATTTATTGCGAATGGCAATATAAGATTGTTGATCTGCCCTGGGTGGTCTAAGTAAACCTTTTATTTAATAAACAAAGCCAATTCGGTGGGAAGCCGGTGTTGTTGATTTGCCTCTAAGGCAAAGCAGCTCTCTGCATCCGTCTCTGGGATGCACAGTTGCTTGGATACTGTTGCCACAGCAGTCATGGACATCAGCCAGAGGGCTTGTCTGGCCCGGTCATAAGGCTGTGAGAGTTGTGGTGTTCCAAATGTGCTCTGAGAAATGATGCGATTGGCTAAGCGAGATCCAATTCTATGGCGAGTCTGGGAAGTGCGGTCTGGAGTCTGTCCACGGTCTGATCTTTATCTTTTAGACCAGGCAGATCACTGAGAAACAGCCACTCCAGGTTCCTAATACACACAAGCACACAATCTGAGGTAACAATTAGGATTTCAGTAGCAGAAGCCACTGATTTTACTCAATGTATCGTCCAGGGCTGCGTTTCCCAAAAGTTTGCTTTGTTCTGAAACAGGGACTTAATTTGTTACAATCTTACATTTTCTTCTTGGTTCAGTTCACTTTCACAAGACAACATTTCAAAGCGTAGCAAAATGTGTTTATGCAAGAAACAAATTCTCCTCTTATTGGTTAGAGTTTCCTCTGCGTCATCTATCAAGACAGACTGAAACGTTCGCTCCGTGGGCTTATGCTGCCTTCACGCACTCTCGGAATTATCGTAAATATGAGTTTCCTAGGTAAAAATTGCACCTGAACGCCCTCCCATTTCGAACTTGAATCCGAGTGTTCATATATGCCTAAAAAAACCGAACTAAGGGAGAAAATGCAACAGGTTCCAAAACAGATGCTCCAAATGAGCAAGGTGTAAAAAAACTGCAAAGACTAAGTAGATTGAAGAAAGTTTGGCAACAGTGGTGACTGTTGTGTAGGCTCACAATGCTTCTGGGAAATGCAGTCCTAGCTGATAAATCTTCTGATATTTGGTCACTTAAAGGGATAGTTCACCCAAAATGAAAATAACCCCATGATTTACTCACCCTCAAGCCATCTTGGGTGTATATGTCTATCTTCTTTTAGACAAACACAATCAGAGATATATTTAAAAATATCCTGGCTCTTCCAAGCTTTATTATGGTAGTAAATGGGGGTGAGATGCACCCATCCCAAAATGCATCCATCCATCATATAAATAATCTCCATGGGGTTAATAAAGGCCTTCTGAAGTGAAGCGATGGGTTTTTGTAAGATGTATGTCATACATCGTGTCAGCGGTTACTCTTGAGGCGCAAGTCTACTTGCGCAGTATGCATCCAGTTGTCTGCCGGAAGCTAGATATTTTAGATAATACATTTTTAAATATGGATATTTTTATTGCACAAACACATTGTTTTCTCCAGAAGGCCTTTATTAGCACCCTGGAGCTAATCAAAATCTTCAAAATCTCACCCCCCATTCACTGCCATTATAAAGCTTGGGAGAGCCAGGATATTTTTAAAAGTGCCCTAGAACCCCTTTTCAAAAGATGTAATATAATTCTAAGGTGTCCCCTGAATGTGTCTGTTAAGTTTCAGCTCAAAATACCCTATAGATTTTTTTAAATTAATTTTTTAACTGCCTATTTTGAGCCCTAATTACATATGCACCGATTAAGCGTGCGGCCCCTTTAAATCTCCCGCTCCCCGTCCCCCGCAAGCTCTCGACAGCCTTAAACAGCAAACACAAAGTTCAAACAGCTAATATAACCCTCAAAATGGATCTTTACAAAGTGTTCATCATGCATACATCGATTCCTGTGAGTATAGCATTTATTTGGATGTTTACATTTGATTCTGAATGAGTTTGATAGTGCTCCGTGGCTAAAGCTAACATTACACACTGTTGGAGAGATTTATAAAGAATGAGGTTGTGTTTATGAATTATACAGACTGCAAGTGTTTAAAAATGAAAATAACGGCGGCTCTCGTCTCAGTGAATACAGTAAGAAACGACGGTAACTTTAAGCACATTTAACAGTAGCAACATGCTAATGAAACATTTAGAAAGACAATTTACAAATATCACTAAAAATATCATGTAATCATGGATCATGTCAGTTATTATTCCTCCATCTGCCATTTTTCGCTATTGTTCTTGCTTGCTTACCTAGTCTGTGCACAGATCCAGACGTTAATACTGGCTGCCCTTGTCTAATGCCTTGAACATGAGCTGGCATATGCAAATATTGGGGGCGTACATATTAATGATCTTGACTATTACGCAACAGTCAGTGTTATGTTGAGATTCGCCTGTTCTTCGGAGGTCTTTTAAACTAATGAGATTTACACAAGAAGGAGGAAACAATGGAGTTTGAGACTCACTGTATGTCATTTCCATGTACTGAACTCGTTATTCATCTATGGCAAGGTAAATTCAATTTTTCATTCGATGGCACCTTTAATATAACTCCGACTGTATTCGTCTGAAAGAAGAAAGTCATATACACCTAGGATGGCTTGAGGGTGAGTAAATCAAGGGATCATTTTCATTTTGGGGTGAACTATCACTTTAAGATCAACATCGTCCAATCACTGTCCCCATTTGACATACACAAAATGTGGAGTAATATGTAATATGCAGCAATATTGAGCTACACAGAAATGAAAGATGCTGCTGTCATACCTGAGGTGATGAAGAGCGATGAGTCCTTTATCTGTCACATTACCACAGGAAACTACTGTCATGTTCTTCACACTGTCCTGCAGTGTCTTTATTTGACTCAAACGCTCCAGACACGCGTCTTCTATATAAATACACTTATTCAACTTGATTTCCTCCACGTGCTCGAGACCCTCTAAACACAAATACAAAAGCATGTAGTTATTAACAATTCTTTAGATGCCTTTTATAAATATTAGATCATATATTGTCCAAGGTGACAGCAAAGTTTAATTTTCTTATAATTAAAAATATTTTACATTTAAATTATAATTATAAATAAATCTATTACATATATTACTAGGTGAAAGGGACAAGTTAGGGTTTGCTGGTGATGTCATATTGAGCACAGTAGGTGTAATGTACTGTATAGTAAAACTAGATGTGCGAAAAGAACTGCACCGTATCTGTCTGTGTAAAACACCCCTTTGCTTTACGTCACTTTTTCCCACAACTGAACCTCTCATCCTCACCTGTGACACACAGACAGTGTCTCATCCTCACCTGTGACACACGCACGGTGTCTCGGTGTCTCACCACATCTCACACACACACGGAAGCGTCCTCACAAACTTTCCCTCTCTGGGGTCTAATTTAATAAATAATGCAAGACTGTTTTGCTGGAGCAAACAGAGTAAGAGATCTTGACCTTCTCTATTCACTGATGATTTCATTAAATTTGCATATGTAATGCAACAATGCTAAAGGTTAAAAGATGATTCTGCTACATAACGGGGTCAGGGCAGTGAGAAGGGTGTTTATGCGTTTAATCGATCATTTGGCAGCATTTGCTTACCCAGGTGATCAAAACCACGATACATGATGCAGGACTCTGTGGCATCGATAGCTTCTATCTTGTACCGGCCCAAAGGCCCAGTCGGGAGTGCATTGTAGTCGTGTTGCCAGCGGTCGAAACCACGGAACCGAACTTTTGCACCACACCTCAGGAGCCACTCGGCAGCAGCTCGATCAGGACCCACCGCTTTGATACGCTCATAATCAACTCTATATTGATCAAAGAACACAACAATTACTGAACAACGCATCTGAAAGGATGACGTGACATTTTAAGCAGTGACTGCAGTGAAAGTGCACATTTTCAGTTTTGTATAAACTACTGTTTCAAAGGTTTGGGGTAGGGCTGTCAAACGATTAATCAAAATACAAAATAAAAGTTTGCCTAATATATGTGTGAGTACTGTGTGGAATTATTACGTATATATAAATACAAACACATTCATGTATATATTTGAGAAATATTTACAAGTATATGTATTTATTTATATTTTTATATAATTTATATTATATATAAATAAAAATATTTTGTACATAACATATTTGTCTTAAATATATACATTAATTTGTGTGTATTTCTATATACATATTAATTACAGACAGTACTCACACATATTAGGCAAACTCAAACTTTTATTTTGTATGCGATTAATCGCGATTAATCGTTTGACAGCCCTAGTTTGGGGTAAGATCTCTTATGCTCACCAAAGCTGCATTTATTAGATCAAAAATACACTAAAACACTAATATTGTGAAATATCATTAGATTTTAATATAGCTATTTTATATTTGAATATTTTTATGTGATTTATTTCAGTGATGCAAAGCTGAATTTTCAGCATCATTACTCCAGTCTTCAGTGTCACATGATCCTTCAGAAATCATTATAATATGCTGAAAACATAATATGTTGAAAACAGTTGTGCTGCTTAATATTTTGTGCAATTTTGTTTTTTGTTTTGTTTTTTCAGGATTTTTTGATGAATATCAATTGCATTTATTTTTAAATAGAAATATTTTGTAACATTATACATGTCTTTAACATCTCTTTTTATTGATTTAATGTGTCCTTGCTGTATAACAATTTAAAAAAAAAAATCTTACTGACCCTAAACTTTTGAACAATACTGCATATTGTGATCAAAGTGTACTAAATTTATTTAAATATTATAGTGGCAAATGGCAACACAGCGTTTTGTCAGTGGTGTATTGGTCAATGAAAAACCCATATTTGTTGACCACTATTTAAAACTATTTTGTACAGCATATTTCAGAGACTATATGGAACTTCAAGACATAAGGTGAAAATAAATCAGTGAAAAGCAGCAAAATAAACTATAATACACACATCCACAGAACAGCCAAAATTACGTAAAGTATAAAACTGAACTGCTATGTGCTACTACTTTAAAGTTACCAGTCTAAATACGAGCTGTTGTTGTGAATTAACATTTAAATTAGTCTCTGTAGGGATTTCTCACTCTAAGGAATAGTCAATCCAGAGACTAATCACTAGACATTAGTCCCTTTATAGATATTTATGGATCTTTTGTTTGTTGTAATTGGTCTCAGGTGATTGCTGTGGGTTGGAAAAGGAAATAAATTATGACATCAGAGAAAAAAACTAACTAGTCACGTAATTGTTGTTTTGAAAAATATTACTTGTTGAAAACAGCGTTGAGCCACCCCCAGAACTCTCGACTGCCCCCTGGCGGCTGCTTTCGTGCGGATAAAATCATCCGAGCTGACCAGGTCAACAATCTCATGACGATGACTATAATAAAGAGAGAGAGAAAGAGACGAGACGTCAAAGCATGAAGACGCACTGTTCAAATAAACTTTCTAACAGAAGACTGAGAAGAAGAATATACGTTTATGGTCATGTCATTGAATCAAGAGGACAACATATTAATTTATCAAACCTCTAAATGTCCTACAGCTCCAAGAGAATCTGTTCTAATCTTATTTAGGACCGCTACTAAAAGAAATAGTTTAAATCGTACAAAACTGACCGTGTGGTTCGGGTCGGTACGGTTCTGGAGTTTCTGTTATTTACATCCTGCGTCCTCCATGCGCGCGCGTCGATCTTTCACCCGTTACGTCACCCCGTCCCGCGCTCCCATTGGTCAGTGAGTGTGCGTGAGGGGTGGGGCCACGAAGGACCGCTTCAGCGCCCTAGCAGAGAGATTCCTTTACCCGAAAGTGTCAAAGTGAACCGGCGGACAGGGTCTAGCACTATGATCACACGATCATAATAAGTCTGTTAGGAAAGTAAAAACGTGCTGTGTGGAATAATGATACGAAGTTTCGGTACCGGATATGTGTGCGCGCGTTTACTGTCACAGGGATCAAAGTCTGCAGCGTGCAGAGCTGCACATCACAGCGGGTGAGGATAAAAACACAGCACTTAATGCTCACAGGTGCGTTTAAGTCACGTCGAAAAGATGGCATTTACAAGCTGAACCGCAATGTCGTAAATACCACTGGGAAGTTCGGGATTTCCTTTAAGCCCCGGTTTTTACGAGTTGGGGGCGTGACGTGAGAAACGTGGCGGAATACCACAATATTTATAGGTATTACTATTTAGCAAAGATATTGTCAGGCTTTTTTATTTTCAACAAAATATACTAATACCCTGCACAAAATATAGTATCATTGTAATGTAACAATATAATATGTAACTATAAAGCTTACAGTGGCTTCATAAATTAATTAAAAACATTAAAAAGCAAAACACCTGATGCACATTCTTTGATTTTTTATTTTTATTTTCTGGAAGTAGATTGTAAAGCCCTTGCTGTATGAGAAGGTACACCGCCATCTTGCTCCGACGAAAGTGACTTGAACGCACCTGAACACGACTTTCCACCTGGTAAATACGAACTTCCCAGGAGGACTTGAACGCACCATTAAAACAAGAGTACGGAGTATTTAAAGTGACAGAACATGTTCTGACTGCAGTGTCACACTAAAAATCCAATTAAAAGTACTTCAGCTGTAGTATCTCTATTATTATTATGGCTGCACAGTGATTCTGTACATTCAATAACACTTCAGTTAAAGATGCACCGATATTAAAAAATGAAAATGTCATCATTCTTTTATAGCATGTTGGTATCCAGTTTTGGTTACTATTGAATTCCATTGTATGAAGAAAAAAAGACATTTCTCAAAATATCATTGTTTTTGTTCCTCAGTCAGGTTTGGAATGATATTAGGGTAAATGATGACATAATTTTCATTTTTTGGATGAACTATGCCTTAAAAGTCATAGCCGATACCGATAAACCGGTAATTATTTTCGTCTTTTGGCCAATAACTGGTAAAGGACAAAATTAAAATTAAAGTTCTATACTGTCAGAGCTGGGTAGGTTACTTACGGATTGTAATCAGTTACTGATTACAAATTACATGACAGAATTTGTAATCGGTAATATAATCTCTTTTTGGAAATGTAATCTGACTACTTTTGGATTACATTTAGCTTACTTGTGTGCTAACCCTTATTTGATGTCACATATATTGTTGGATAATCTTGTACAATTTTGACAGATACAAAGAAAAATATATATTCCAAAAAATATATTCTATTCACCAACAAGAGCCTCAACAGATTATTTTTAAAGTGCAATGTACAATTAATACTTCAAAATACTAACACTAATGTAGCCTACCTGTTAGAGTTTGCTGACAATAACACTGAATAAAACAAAATCACATCTTATGATTTTCAAACATGTTTACTTAAAATTAAGTAAATTTAGAAAACAGCAACATTACAAAAACAAATATTGAAAAACATGAAATTCACAGCAATATCACTGCTACATGAAGTATTTTATCTATATTATTATATTATTATATTAATTCATATATATATTTCATATATATTCATCTATATTTCCCCCTCACCGTCGGAAAACTCGAAGAATCATGAACGTTTATAAGCGGCAGGTTTATTATGAAAAAAAATAAACATAAAAAATGAAAATTAGGAGAATCAATGAATTGTGAACAGTTTACTGCCAGTGTGTAAATAATATGTAATCATGTAATCCATAAAAAAGTAACTAGTCTGATTACGAGTATTTTAATCTAATTACAAGTACTTGATTTTTGGAATCTGATTACATAATCCAGATTACATGTAATCCGTTACTACCCAGCTCTGTAAACTGTTTTGTCTAAATAAACCAAACCTTATAAACTAAAATCATACATTTCACATGCTACAAGTGAATTTAGACATCACAGCATTATAATGAACAATATGAAAAATGGATATTCATTATGCAATTTTCTACAGATTAGCCTACATTTAACAGTGATATTAAAATATTAGTGTTATTAAACATCAGCTTTGAGTGAGTGTTAGATGATGATAAATCATAAAAACGCAGGAAATTTGCATACACGATTAAATATCCAATATTGACCATTATGTTGTGTAGCTCATTTGATGTGGCCGTTATTGGTGGAGGAATTGTTGGACTGGCCTCTGCCAGAGAGCTGATCCTCAGGCACCCGAACCTCACCTTTACCCTGCTGGAGAAAGAGAAAGAGCTTGGTGAGTGTGCATTAGTTCTAGATACTTATTCATATCCATCCTGATTTTATTTTAATTTCTTTGGCACGTCTTCCCCTAGCTCTCCATCAGACGGGTCATAACAGTGGAGTGATCCACAGTGGGATTTACTACACACCGGGCTCTCTGAAGGCTCAGCTTTGTGTTCGTGGAGCCACGCTGACATATCAGTACTGTCAGAAGAAAGGTGTCCCTTATAAGAGATGTGGCAAGGTGAGAATGAGCACAGGCCCCTTAACACCACAGAGAACAAATCCTGGTCCTGACAAAGAGAGTATCTAGTGTGTATGTGTGTGTGACCTCAGCTTATCGTAGCAGTGGAGAGAGAGGAGATTCCTCGTCTGAAAGCTCTATATGAGCGCGGTCAGAAGAACAATGTACGAGAACTCCGCCTGATTGACGCCAAAGCCATCCGAGAGAAAGAGCCGTACTGCAGGGTGAGTGTGTTAATGAAAGATAGGGAACATATTTTCCACTCTTGTCACAGTCATTGGTTTGATCAATAACCCGCAGATTGCAAAAGTGCTGTCATCAGGTCTTTACCTGGTTCAGGTGACCTTAGGCCTGCTGTTTCAAACACTGAACTATTAACCTATTTATGACTGTCATCTATGCATTTAAATGTTGTATGATGTGTTTAAACCTCAGTAAAGTCAATTTACGTTTAGCCGCACTTACACTACATTAAAAATGTTGGGATTGGTAAGAATTTTTTATGTTTTTGAAAGAAGAATAAGCCTCTTTTATTCATCCAGGCTGCATTTATTTGATCTAAAATGCAGTAAAAACAGTAGTATTGTGAAATATTATTACAATTTAAAATAACTATATTTTAATATATTTTAAAATGTAATTTATTCCTGCTGATGGCAAAGCTACATTTTTCGGCAGTCTTCAGTGTCACATGATCCTTCAGAAATTTTTCTGATATGCTGATTTGCTGCTCAAGAAGCATTTATTCTTATTATTAATGTTCAAAAGTATATTAAATATACTGATCAGTATATTTCTGGAAACTGTGATACACATTTTTTTCAGGATTTTTTAATGAATAGATGAATAATTTGTAATCTTTGTAAGATTATAAATGTCTTTAATTTACTTTTGATCAATTGAATGCATTCTTGCTGAATAAAAGTATTATTATTATTATTTAAAAACAAAAAAATGGCAATTTTAGACAGGAAGAGACCATCCGAATATCATAAAATGCAAGGAATCACTGTTTGTTTTGTTTATAGATATTATTTTGTTAAATAGATAAAGCTACAAACAGACTGTAGTGTGACTTTCAGTAATCAGGATTTCTGTTCATCCAAAATGTATAAAAACATTTCACAGATTATTTCAGAAAATGAAGCAGAATTTCAATTGTTCACTGGTGCACCCCTAGACTTCAGGATGTTGTGTAGTGCCAGCCAATCAGATCTGCCGAGAACTGCTGATTTCAGCCAACCAATGCCATTTTTGTGTGCAATATGCACAGACAGAACTGACTGTACATGAAATAATGTATGATATAATTTTTTGTAGGGCATCATGGCATTGGACTCTCCATACACAGGGATCGTTGATTGGCGGTTAGTAGCTCTGACCTACGGTGAAGACTTCCAGGAAGCAGGTGGGACTGTGATAACTGAATTTGAGGCATCAGACATCACGGTGGCAACAGAGAGCCCAGCTGGGAGTGCTGAAGGTGGGTCACGTGACCTGTTTGATTTCCCAGACCTCTTTCTTTTCTTTAATATCACTGTATTCATCCCTTTAGGGCTGAAATATCCCATCATCATCAAAAGCTCACAGGTGAGAAACTGTTTATGATTTCAGTTCGGAAACGTATCTCTTGGGTTTGTGTATGTCTGAGTATGGCTGTGTTTGTGTGCAGGGGAAGGAGGTGAGGTGTCGGTTTGTGTTGGCGTGTGGAGGCCTCTACTCTGATCGTTTGTCTGAGATGTCTGGCTGTAGTTCAGAGCCCCGTATAGTTCCCTTCAGAGGAGATTACCTGGTGCTCAAGCCAGAGAAAAACTACCTGGTCAGGGGCAACATCTACCCTGTGAGTAGAAACACTCCACACAAACACATAATCCACAGATATATGAGAATGTGTCTTTAAGGACTCTGTTTCTGTGCCGAGGTGCCAAACCCACGATTCCCATTTCTTGGAGTCCATTTCACTCCTCGAATGGACGGTAGTGTCTGGCTGGGCCCAAACGCGGTGTTGGCTTTTAAACGAGAGGGGTATAAACTCTATGACTTCGACACGCAAGACTTCTTTAATGCGCTCTCCTACAGGTACATACTAATACACATTGGCATATACACTAATGTTTCATTCAGCAAGGATGCATTAAATTGATCAAAAGTGCCAGTAAAGACATTACTGTTACAAAATAGTTCTATTTCATGCAGGTCTTTTGAGCTTTCTATTCATCACAGAATCCTGAATAATGTTTCCACATAAATATTAAGCAGCAACTGTTTTCAATACAAGAAATATTTTCTTGAGCACCAAATCAGCATATTAGAATGATTTCTGAAGGATCATGTGACACTGAAGACTGGAGTAATAATGCTGAAATTTCAGCTTTGCCATCACAGGAATAAATTACATTTTAAAATATATTAAAATAGAAAACAGTTTTTATGAATTGTAATAATATATCTGTATTTTTCAATCAAATAAATGCAGCCTTAGTGAGCACAAGAAATTTCTTTCAGAATATTCTGTGTTCGATACGACTCAATCAACAGCACTTCTGGCACAATGTTGGTTACCACAAAAATTAATTTCCCCACCTTTTTGAAAAAAAAAAAAAAGGCAGCAATCTGTTACGAACCAATTATAATGGAAGTGAATAGTGCCAGTCTGTAAACATTAAAATTCTTTCAACAGCACAGCCACAAGATGTAAACAAAAATAAACTAACCTTTGTAACTAACCTTACTAACCTTTGTAATGTTATATCAAGTTTTACAACTTTGTTGCCATGAAAATGACATGGCCTAAAACTCTAAAGCGACCATGGAAATGAGACAATTTACATCTCAAATGGTTTAATAGGCAAATGAATGTAAGTGTTTTTATAAACTTTACATTTTTGCTTTAAAATGGTTATGAAGTAAATTGGCCCCATTTACATCCATTCTTTGTAACCTTGACCTTATGGACATTTTGGGTTTTTTTCTGTTTTGTTTTTTTGATAATTTTGCCTGTGTTAGTGCCAACTGCATAAATTTTGGCACAAGTGTGTATTTTTATTGGAATTTTACTATTTTACCCCTTTAATAAATATGTTTTGCACTAGGTACACAAAATAGTTCCACTCAGGACCTTAAGGACAAATATGTCCCCAATGAAACCCTTAAAAACTGCTATTTTTAATTCCAGGGCAATTTAACTATAAAATGATGCAATCTTTGTTAATAGGCTTTCATTATGTTGGCAAGGCCATACTTTTAAATTTTTACTATTTTTACATTTTCTCAGGTTTGGCCTATAAGGCAAATACTCACTTTATTCTTGTTTTTTGCTCATCCATATTATAGAGCCAGTTGGATAAATTATGCTATAATTGTGTGGGTGTGGATGTCACAGTGTGGTTTGTATGTGTGTGATAAAAAAAAAAAAAAAGTGTGTGTGTGCGTAATATTTGAGAGAGAAAAACTACTGGCAAATGACAAATCCAACCACTGTGTGTACCAGTGGAGTTTTGCTGGCATCTAATGGGGAAAATGTGGTACTGCACCCAAACTAAATCTTATTGAAAGTTTTTTTTCAGCATGTTTCATAAAATATATATTTTATACAAAATATTGTTCATAAATAATTTTCATAACCTTAAACCTCTATAACATTTTTGTTTGTTTCACTTTTTATTTCAACAATTTGCCAAGGGTCTTCTTTAATATGAGACCAAATTTAAGTCTGTGCTCACAAACTTTAAATTTTTATGACAGTTCTTGGACATGGACATTTTTGTCCTCTATAGACCTGTTTGTTACTTTTACAGTCGGCGCACAAGGGTTAAGAAAACGAGGGATAAGTCGAAATAAGGTTTTATAGAAATCAACATTACTCCAAAATGCTGAGCTTACTGAACCTTGAATATTCCTTTAAATACATATGGGTGTGCATTTAAGATAGTTTCTTGACTGTTACTTAGACAGAAAGGCTCCTTTTACTTGTGTTCATGTGTGTGTGTGTGTGTGTGTAGGGGTCTTCAGAGGCTGGTAATGAAGAACATTGTGTATGGAATGGGGGAGATGTATAGAGGTGTGTTCACCAGTGCTCAGGTGAAGATTCTGCAGAGGTTCATACCTGAACTGAGCCCCAGTGATATCCTCAGGTACAAACACTCCACAAGGGTCATGCTTAATCTCATTTATCACCTCTATTGCTGTACAGTCACTCTCAAATCGTGCTTTTGCCCTGCACGTACTGTCCCGTTTGTAAATGTTGTTCTTCTTGGCTTGTGCAGGGGGCCGTCGGGTGTGCGTGCACAGGCATTGGATGCTGAAGGAAACCTGGTGGATGATTTTGTGTTTGACGGTGGGAAGGGGGAGCTGGGCAGCCGTGTTCTGCACGTACGCAATGCACCGTCACCCGCTGCAAGCTCCTCTCTGGCCATCGCTGAGATGATTGCTGATGAGCTGGAGAAAAGATTTCAGCTGTAGACATACCTCAGATGACATTGCCATCGCCATGATAACACTCTCATTCTTATACTTTAATTCAGAGTGTAAAAGAATAATTATAGAATGAAACTTTTATAGTGGTGTGGAACAGTAATAACGTAAAAAAAGATTTCTGGTGCTCTTTTCTTATGTGTCTTCTGAAAATAATGCGGATTTTAGGAAATGTTGGTAAACTGTTATTATGTCTTTGTAAATCTAATGATTTATAAGGGAAAATAACTGCCTTAAAATAATTTACAAAGGCAGCTGCCTCTTAAGAGAATGTGTTCACTCCATATCTGAATTTGTAAAAAATAAAGCTCTCTTTTAGCTGGTGGGTTTTCAAATGATTTCTACCCTCTGATTTCTGAAGCAATTAAGTTATTCAGAAACAATATAAAACATATAATAATGTCAAGGAAATTTGTTTTAGCTGTTTTCTGCCTTTCAAGCATTATGTTAGTTTAACATGTAATGTTACTTAATATTATTGAATTACTTTTTAAATGTTTTTGAAATTTCTTCCTGATAAAATATTTTTAGAGATTGGCACAACAATAAAAAAGTAAATATCACGCAACTCATACATCCAGGTTTTTCAAGGCAACATGAACTGAAATTTCCCCAAGAAAAAGTGTTTACATGATTTCTAACGTGACCGTGTCGCTATTGACCACACGATGGCAGTGGCTGGCTGGAAATTTGGGGGATTTTTAGATTTATATTAAGTAAAATAACTCAAAAATTATATCTGGAAATACTAGTGTCAAGGCGTTACGCTGCGTATTTATGATTATTCAGTGCTGTTTACCGAAGGGCAAATACAATCGTTTCACTGTTAAAGTACTTCTGGAATAAACGCTTGAGTGTGTTTGTGCCAAAATAAGACATCTCATGTATGTGCTACGTTGCTGCGCTTATTCGCTCGCACACAGCGGGCGATCCCTCCCTCCGGGCTGCGCAGATGCGGGAAGCGCGCGCAGTGAGCAGCTGTGATTACACCGTCATGGACACGAGCGCACTACATCGGAGTTGAATCGGGACGTTGCCAACAACAAAAACAAAGACATTAGGCGCTCCCCGACTTTTCGTCGTATTATAACGGATTCAGACGTCGCTTGTGTGACTGGAATATGCCCAGCAGACGGACTCTCACAACATGACAGTCTCGCGCTGGAGGAACTCCTGCTCGCGCGCTTCATGAGGAGTCTCGAGGCCAAAGAGCCGCCGCGCGCCGCCAGATGTGCTGCTGTTAACCGCAGGCAAAACACCGCGAGACGAACGCCAGCCTGACGACGCTCAACGCCTCTTTTTTAACATTTCCCCCTCTGTGAAAGACATGACATCGGATGTCCTGTTTGAGGAGCAGCTGGGCGAACTGCCCGACTAGCATGTGCGGCTAATCTCGGATGTATGTTAGCGGCTAATTAGCGCACGAGCGCTGCGCGAGACACCCGCGACGCTCCAACGGCTGACAGGGCAGAGACGCGAACACTTTTGCACTCGTTGAAACTGCTTAATTTTAATTACAAACAGTTTTCCGCCGCAGAATGAGGTGTTTCACGTGTCTAAAATCCTTACTGGCCCGTAAATGTGATAGAGTTTGAGTTTGTTTTGAGTGTGTGCACGCCGCAAGAGCGGCTAAAGTTGGGTGGTTGTTCCCGGTGCTGGGAGCGCGCGGGGCCGATGCAGAGCAGCGCGCGCGGCGGCCGCAGGCATGCAGCACGACTTCAGCTCCAGCGAGGAGAACAGCGCGAGATGGCGAGGCCTGTTCGTGCAGGCACTGCGAAAGGTACTGACCCTGTTCGGTCCCTCATTCGCACTTTTCTCAATGTTTATATTGAATCTCTGTAGCTTAATGAGTAAGTTTGAATTAGTACTTCTGCAGAACCGAAACCCGGAGTTCTCCCCGTATGGAGATTTGCACAGCTGTAGATAGTGTCTGTTTTGAGATGTTCCTGAAGGATGCAGCCCTGCAAGATGCAAACAATGTTTATTTACCACTGACCACGGTCTTAACACCTTACAGTTACGGTTTCATGCTTGACACACACTCACTTTGACATGGCTTGTCATGTCCACGTCTAGTTGGAGTTCAGTGGTTGGCTCTTACTTTTTGATGGTGCTTTAACCTTTGACCAAGCAGTCCAATGTGTAACTATCATGCACTGTTATTTCTATGATTGAGTGATCCCAGGGCTTCCCTTGCCAGAATAAATGGCAAATGTATTCCAAATCTCCTTCCCGTCTTCTCACTACAGCAAGGAAAATATCTCAGCACCATCAGGAGACTATTGGAGCAGATGGTGTGTGTGTGTGAATGTGAATGTTTGTGGTTGTGAGAAAAAGATTTAGGCTGCATCTGATCTGATGCTGAAAATGATTTTTGATTACAAACAAACAAACCCTTAGAAATATATGTGAAGTGAGTGACTCACTCGGACACATAATAAACAACATATTCACAGATTATTGCTTACAGGGATTGATAACCCAAAAATGAAAATTCTGTCATCATTTGCTTATCTTTATGTTGTCCCAGACCTGTATGTATCTTTCTTCTGTTGAACATAAAAGAAAATATTTTGATAGATGTCTCAGTTTTGTGTTTTGTTTGTTTGTTTTTTCATACAGTGGAAGTTAACGGTAACCAACATAATTCAAAATGTTTCTCAGAAGAAAGTCAAGCAGGTTTGGAACAACATGAGAATGAGTAAATAATGGAATTTCATTTTTGGATGAACTAACCCTTTAATTCATTCTGATTCACATAAAGCAAGAATAATTAACCTTAATCTGAAATAGTGAACGATAATTGCTGTACTATTCCCAGAGCTGTTCTGTGTC
Organism: Chanodichthys erythropterus; assembly: GCF_024489055.1. NCBI lineage: Eukaryota > Metazoa > Chordata > Actinopteri > Cypriniformes > Xenocyprididae > Chanodichthys > Chanodichthys erythropterus. The sequence continues at coordinate 23,676,791 of NC_090225.1, read as the reverse complement.
AGTTATATTATTCATCCAAACCTACAGTTTCAAGACGTAAATATACAGAGCATCGCTTTTAAATCTCATCCTTTATGTTTTTCACTCTGGATGTACACTCGCTAGCGCTCACATCTTTCATTTTCTCTGCCTACTCTCCCATTCTCCACATCAATACTTTTCTGTCTGCTACTATCATCCCCCCATCCCTGGAGAAGACAGAGGGGTAGAGTGTGTGTTTGTATCTGCGTGTGTGTATGTGTGTTGTGGGGTCCCAGTAGAGTAGCTCTCAGTGCCTAATGGAGGACAGCATGTAACCAGACACTACAGCAGAGAGCACAAGCCATCTCTCATCTGTGTATTTGTGTGTGTGTGTGTGTGTGTGTGTGCATGTGCATGCATACATTTGCTTTGTGTTTTCAGTCAGTATTTCACAGTTGGACTGCAGAAGTGAATTAAATCTGTATTCAAACCTGTGCTCACCTTTAACCTTTCACCTGTCGTAACATAAATGCTGTGTTTTATTGTAGACTGCAACTCTTTCTGGCTTTTTCTATAACTGGTTTTGCCACAGTACCTGAACAGACTGCATTCCTATTTAGGGACACAGCCCAGTAAGGTGGGAGGGGGATAAAATGGGAAAGAGAGTTTTTTTTTTTTTGTCCACCAAACTGAGAGCCGAAAAGGTGTGTGCAGATCACCATGCATATGCCAGATGATGTCATGCTGCCTTTGTAACAGTTTAGCATCTTGTGTTTTATTTCTTATAAATGTGTGAGAGATCTGTGATCCACGATCAGATGTGGTCTATTTTTCTTTTAATCTTTGTATGTGCTTTTGTCTTCCCATTCAAATGCATCTGTGGTTCCCTGTATAACATTGTTCTGTTTTTAAATGTGCAGGTGCAGTTACAAGTACATCCAAACCTGTCGGCTAAAGAAGACGCACTCCAACACATTGAGGCACTCATACTACAGCTCCTGAACAAGCTGTGTGTCACACAGCCCAGAACAATAGCTGATGTGGAGGTACACGCACACACCAGGGATGGGCGGTATTATGGTATATAGTGTACTATATGGGACAAATGTGTTGTGCTGCTGTACATATTGATATATTTATGTAAATATTAGTAGGCAGGAATGCTTTAAATTTTTTACGTGTGACAGCAATGAAGAAAGATGGAGTAATGTAAAAATCTGGAGTGTGTGTAATATATATATATATATATATAATATATATATTAAATGGAAAAAAAGCTTCACCTGAATTATTCATCTCATTGCAGTATTTAATTACCTGGGTTATCCAAAAATAAGCATTATCACATGGTACAACAAATCCTTTTTAATATAGTTAAATTTTGATCAAAATAAGTTGTGTATGTGACGAGACACGAGATTGAGTTCACGAGACAAGATTTTTACACAGTATTTTTAGAAAATCCTCAGTGATGAAATACGTGACTAGAAAAATAGTCTGCAGGTGCATTTGAAATGTTTTAAGTAATCACCTTGTAATGAATGTCATTTCAGTTCTACTTGAGAATGAATTATCATATGCAGTAAAAGACCACAATACTCAAGCACTGTAAAAGGTTTTGCCACAATCTCCACTGAGAAAATCTCAACTATCCTGTATGATTTCATGAGTCTCTTCAGACCTTACTGTACATGATTTATGAGCTTCTACAACTTTGACCTCCTAACTGAACTCCTTTCCACAAATTGATCATTTTAATCTCACAAGATCTCGTCACACACCTAAAATAAATGTATTGTAATATACTGTTACAGTCATATATAATTAAATGATATAAGATTTTGGTTATGCTGCCCATCATTAACACTACAGACCATTAATATTAAATAAAATAAAAAAAGGGAGGTCTTTTCACCTTTGGCTTGATGTATGTTCACAGGATCGTGTTCAGAAGACGTTCCCGAATCCCATCGATAAATGGGCCATGTCAGACGCTCAGGCTGCAATAGAGAAGCGCAAGCGAAGGAACCCACTGCTGCTGCCAGTTGATAAGATACATCCACTACTGAAGGTGCGAAACACTCAAACACTTCTTAATTAATCTACAACATTTACATACTATCACACAGAGTAACATGTCTCTGGTGTTTGTGTGTGCAGGAGGTGCTGGGCTATAAGATCGACTATCATGTGTGTCTGTATATTGTTGCTGTGTTGGAGTATATCTCAGCCGACATCCTCAAGCTGGCTGGAAACTACGTGAGCAACATTCGGCATTATGAGATCAGCCAGCAGGACATCACCGTCTCCATGTGTGCTGACAAGGTCAGAAGTGTGTGTGTGTGTGTGTGTGTGTGTGTGTGTGTGTGTGTGAGAGAGAGAGAGAGAGAGAGAGAGAGAGAGAGAGAGAGATTTCGTTGTGTGTGTATAGAAATGTTTTGTTTCCTGAAAGGATGTTACGAGTAAAAAAAAACCCACTAAATCAGTAAATTGTGATATTACACCTTTAATTATGACAGTTTATAGGACTGTCATAACTGTTTCATTCTATTGTGTCTGAAACATGGAGAAAGGCCTTTTTAATGCCTAATTAAATTATAAATTAAATCAAGATGGGCTATTAAGAAACAGCAATTAAGTCATTTGCAGTCTTTGTTACACTGAATTTAATTATCCATGAAGTTCATCAAATCTGAAACCTGTTGTTAGTGGCTCTAGGGTCAGTAAAAAATAAAGTCCTGGAAGATGCAAAGAAATGTCAAGTTATGAGAAATAATTTTTTTTATTCATGCTGGTTTCATATGTTTTTTACTTAGTATATTTTTTACTTTCATATCCTAACAATATTGTTATCTAAAACCAAACTGAAGTTTTGTGAGGCTTACTGATATTGACAGACAATCATTATGCTCTACAAGGGTATGTGATATTATTATGATTATCATTATTATGATTAATAATAATTAAAGATGCACTGATATATCGGCCAGTAATCAATTTAAAAAAAGCCGATAGTCAGGGCCGATATATACTGTCCATCAAAAGAGGGCAGGAAAATGCACTGAATTTGGGCTTTGTGTAAAGAAAATGATAAGAAACCAGTTTGATGTTCAATATTAATAGTAATTATATGAATTAATAACATTCAGAAAGTTATAACTCTAATACCAGTTACTCTGAAACAAGTTGATGAAATGGAGAGAATAAAGTTTTTATTTGCATTTCTTTCAAAATATAATATAAAAAAAAAAATTATTATTAATTATAATGAAATTATTATTAATTTAAATGAAGGTATAAAAGGCAGAACCCCGAAACTATCTGTATCGGTATCGGTATCAGTAGATATCACTTATCGCTATCAGTATCGGTGGAGAAATTTAGTATCGGTGCATCTCTAATAATAATAATAATAATAATAATGATTGTTATTATTATTTTTAACAGCAAATATTAATATTTCATCCCAAGCTGCTTCGCTCCATTACACTAAAGAAATAACGAAAGATTATTTTGAATCAACAGGTCTGAACTCAAAGACCAATAAAAAAATAACATAAATTGTAGTAGAGTAGTTCCAAGTAATTATTTTTATGAATTAAGAGCCCTAATAGTGCTTTTGTGTGCCTTCAGGTGTTAATGGATATGTTCGATCAGGAAGAGGAGATGGGGCTGGTGTCTCAGAGTGTAGAAGAGGTGTCTTCCTCTGGTGTGCTCACATATGATGATCTGGTGCGTCTGGAGATCGCTGAGGAACGTCAGTATCTGCGAGAACTCGATCTCATCATCAAAGTATTCCGACAAGCCTTTATGTCCAATAGCAAACTCTTCTCCACTCAGGTGTGTTCTTCTGACCAATCAGAACATGGGTTGTCTATATTGAGCATTCATACTGACATCAGTTTGCAGGGATTCGCTCTCTGCACTCTCTTTATTCTCAGTTTTATCTCTCTGTGATGTGTTTAGGATGTGGAGCTGGCATTCAGTAATATTCTAGAGGTTCACGAGTTAACCGTTAAACTGTTGGGTCTTATTGAGGATGCCGTAGAAATGACAGCTGATGGGAGTCCACACCCCCTTGTGGGCAGCTGCTTCGAAGACCTTGCTGAGGTACAGATAAAGACACTCATGAAAGTTCACAAATGAGAACGATCATTCACAACTTCTGGAGTGCATTACTGTGCTGTTAGAAATCTTTGTGTATGTGACTGTTGTGAACAGGAGCAGGCGTTTGATCCATATGAGACACTCTCTCAGGACATCCTCTCTAAAGAATTCTGTCAACATTTCAACTCTCTGATGTCCCGCCCCACTGTTGCTCTGCACTTTCAGGTCAGCACCATCACTGATTGATTCACTCGACCAACCGTTTTTTACCATACAGGTCCTGAATTTCAGCGTGGGATTGTTGGTATTGTGCATAGTTTTACTCATTCCTGCAGGCTTATAATGGGGGGAAATTCACTATAAAATACAAAAATGTATTCACTATAGCATGTAGGTTAGATGAGTAAATGAATCCACACAGAATATCATATCAATATCATATCTGTCATTTGAAAATAACAGGTGTTTCACCAGTACCACATCTTCTCTCTCTCTCTCTCTCTCTCTCTCTCTCTCTCTCTCTGTCTTATTTATTTTGTTTAATATTTTTATTTCAGTTTTAGTATTTTTAATAATTCAACTTTTTTCAATTAGTGAAGGCAGCATTTCTTTAAAAAACAAAAAAAACAAAGTTAAAATATTTAAGTTTTTGATCTTATATTCTTATTTATTTTAGTTTAGTAAGTTTTTGTTAATAACACTGTTAACTGTATGGATCAGTTTCAGTCATATTTGCTTCACTTTAAAAAGTGCCTCTAACTGCACTTTAAAACACTTCTTTTATAGTTGAGCTTATAAAGACAACCTGCTCCTTCATTAGTTGAACTAGGAAATCATATGAACCACATTTTGAAGGCAAGTAATACAATCTGAAAAGAGACCTGTGGGGTCAGAGATAGGGAGGGCGGTGGAATCAAAGCCTTTATCTCTGCAGGCGTGAGCTCAGATGTTCTGTCTCATGTGGAATGTTTGTGTGTGTTTAGTCAATTGCAGAGGGTTTTAAGGAGGCAGTGCAGTATGTGCTTCCTCAGTTGATGATGGTTCCAGTTTACCACTGTATGCACTACTTTGAACTGTTACAGGTAAGTACTAAACATATTCTCACTCAATCAGTAACATAGATATGTACTCTGTTATTTGAGGTTTTTGTATCATTGTCTCTGTAGCAATTGCAGGAGTGCAGTGAAGACCAGGATGACAGAGAGTGTTTAAAACAGGCTCAGACTGCACTGATCAACCTACAATGCAGCATTGAACGCATATATGCTAAACACCAACCACGGCGCAAACAAGGGTAACAGAAACATCAGGGCTTGGACAACTATGTCTCTGTACCAAACACTTTTGTTTTCATCTCTCATTCTTGTGACTCTCTTTTAGGGAGCCCTTATATCGGTTATATAGTCGTGCATCTCGAAGTAAGCAGGCAGCAATAAAGCGTATGAACGACATCCAGAAGAGTATTGATGGCTGGGAAGGCAGAGATATCGGGCAGTGCTGCAGCCAGTTCATCCTGGAGGGGGCACTCGTACGGGCTGGTGCCAAGCACGAACGGCACAACTTCCTGTTCGACGGCCTCATGATAAGCTGCAAAGCCAACCAGAGCTCCCGGTTGCCAGGGGCTGGAAGTGCGGCGGAGTTTCGTCTGAAAGAGAAGTTTGTGTTACGCAAGTATCGCATCGTAGACCGCGAAGATTTGTCAGAGTTTCGTCACGCATTTGAGCTGGTAGGCCGTGAAGAAAGCAGTGCCGTGTTTGGCGCGCGTTCGGCAGAAGAGAAGAGCGCGTGGATGGCTGCACTGGTCACGCTGCAGTACCGGCCCACTCTGGACCGCATGCTAGACACCGTCCTGCACCGTGAGGAACAAGCACAACCACTGAGGCTGCCATCACCAGATGTCTACCGGTTTGCCATCCAGGACTCTGAAGAGAACATAGTGTTTGAGGAGGGAGCACAGAGCAAGACTGGAATCCCCATTATTAAAGCCGGGACAGTGGTCAAGCTCATTGAGAGACTGACCTACCACATGTACGCAGGTACAGAACAAGAATCCCCCTTAAAATGTTTTTAAGATTGTGACAAACATTCTGTCAAGTGTGTCAAAACTCTTGACTGACAGTGTGTGTTTCTTTAGTTGTTTTGGTTCCTGAGTATATTTATATGTACATTTCCTCTTTTTCTTACAGACCCAAATTTTGTGCGTACGTTTCTGACTACATACCGCTCTTTCTGTAAACCACAAGACCTGCTCACACTACTGATTGAAAGGTAAAGAACACATACGCTTCCATCTCATACACATGTTCAGACAAAAATCAAGTCTTTGATGTGGTGAGGCTTTCAAAAAATTCTGCACTCAAGTAAAGGTCACAAAAAGTTCTACACATTTGTAGCATTTTATTTAGTCTCTGGCCTCTGCCATGCTGTTGTATGCAAATGTTCTGTTATGATTTGTCACTGTCAAAGGAGCTTTTGAGTCTGCAACCAAAAATAGATTCGTTTTAAAATCAGTTCCATCATCAGACTCATTAGAGCACTAAGTCTTGGCACAAGAGTTTCATTACACTGCTGAGCAAACATTTGGATTAGAGAAGCATCAGCCAATGAGAAAAAAGGAATTCTGTAGAATTTTTCACAGTGCTTCTTCAACCCTAAAATGTTGACATGCAAGTCAGGGAGTTTGTTTGTCAACATAACATTGGCCGATTTTTCTTGTCGTGTTTGCCTTTCATGTTAGGATGTACAGTAGATGCAGGTAACTTAGTTGTACTTGTTTCCTCGTGATGATTCAGGATTGAGATTCCAGAGCCTGAGCCATCAGAAGCAGACCGAGAGGCACTCTGGAACGGAGAGCAACCAATGGCAGCTGAGCTTCAGAGATTCCGCAGAGAATACGTGCAGCCTGTCCAACTCAGGTAAATCAAACACACATTCTCAACTGCCAAGCACACTCATATATGATATAAAAATTTAAAATAACTGTTTTCTATTTGAATATTTTATAATGTAATTTATTCCTGTCATGGCAGGGCTGAATTTTTAGCATCATGACTCCAGTCTCAAATCATATGTAATATGCTGATTTGATGCTCAAGAAACAATTCTATCATCATTGTTGTAAACAGTTGTTCTGCCTAATATTTAGTTGTTAACTTTCTTTGATGAATGGAAAGTTCTAAAGAACAGCATTTAATTGAAGTAGAAATTTGTTGAAACAATGTAAAAGTCTTTACAGTCACTATGGAACATTTTAATCCATTAATTTGATTTAGTAGGTATTTTCTGAATAAAAGTATTCATTTAAAAAAATCTTACTGACCACAAACTTTTGAACCCAAGTGGATTTATATGTTTTTCTCATTTGTTCATTTTTTTCTTTTTTTTTTTTCTTTTTTTTGTGGGCTTGTTTTTGTAAGACTCGCATGCATCCTGTTGTTGCTTCATCTTCTTTGTGCTCATTTCAGTCAGTGTGCTGTTGTATATCAGGTCACCACAGTGAGCATGTCGGTCTGATGTCTGTGTGTGTCGTTAGGGTTCTGAATGTATTCCGTCAGTGGGTGGAACATCACTTTTATGACTTTGAGAATGATCCCGAACTCTGCGGAAGACTTGAAGAATACCTCACCAGCACCACACAGCTTAGAGGTATGTACAAACACTCTTAACACACACTTATACACCCATTGACATACATTGCTGCAGATCTTCATACTTGCATGCATACTTAATGAGACACATAATATCAGAAACTGATGTAGGATGTTCTGTTTTCAGGTAAATCGATGCGTAAGTGGGTGGAGTCCATCAGTAAGATCATGAGACGGAAGATACAAACTCAATCTAATGGCATTAGTCACAACATCACCTTTGAGAGCCCACCTCCTCCTATCGAATGGCACATCAGCCGTCCCGGGCAGGTCGACACCTTTGACCTCATGACTCTTCATCCAATAGAAATTGCTCGTCAGTTAACACTCCTAGAGTCTGATCTGTACAGGTGAGCCAATCAGAGCTTTAGGCATTAGTAAGAAAGACAGTACTGACTTAATTAACTGTTGTACATTTTTATGCACAGAGCTGTTCGTCCATCTGAGCTGGTAGGAAGTGTTTGGACAAAGGAAGATAAAGAAAAGAATTCTCCCAATCTGCTGAGGATGATCAGACATACAACCAACCTCACACTGTGGTTTGAGAAGTGAGTGACTAGCCCTTAGCCAATTGCATCATTTCTGTGAACAAAACCACACATTTTATCTCGCAGAAAAAAAGTCATCTCCGGTCTCAATGTTTTAAATTTTGTAAGTGCTTTAAATCTTTGTTTCTCAGGTGTATAGTCGAGGCTGAAAACGTGGATGAGAGGGTTGCTGTATTCTCTCGTATTATTGAGATCCTGCAGGTGTTTCAAGAGCTCAATAACTTTAATGGAGTTTTGGAGATTGTAAGCGCCATCAACTCAGTACCGGTGTATCGTCTGGACCACACGTTTGAGGTGACCTGTTCATTTATTATTGAATGCACTCACAATGTGAATCTGAATTGTGAATATAATGGTAACAGAAAATAATGGTAAAATATATGTGGTTTTGTTTCTTATTTGTAGGCTGTGCCTGAGAGGAAGAGGAGGATTCTAGAGGAAGCTGTTGAACTTAGTCAGGATCATTTTAAAAAATACCTCGCCAAGCTCAAATCCATCAACCCACCTTGTGTACCTTTCTTCGGTTAGAGAAAGAGCTGCTTGTAACAAATTAGCATATATACAATTACACTATTGTGCAAAAGTTTGGGGTTGGTAAAGAAAAAAGTCTCTTATGCTCACCAAGGCTGCATTTATACAGTAAAACAGTAATATTGTGAAATATTATTTCAATTTAAAATTAATATTTTTTTTTCCTGTATGGATATATTTTAAAATATAATGTATTCCTATGATGGCAAAGCTGACTTCAAAAAAAAAAAAAAATTGTGGGAACTGATTGGATAAATAGAAAGTTATTTGAACATTATAATTATAAATGTCTTCACTGTCACTTTTGATCAATTTAATTTGTCCTTGAATAAAAGTATTAACTTCTTTAAAAACAAAAATCATACTGTCCCCAAACTTTTGAATAATAGTGTACAAGTGTGTTCACACATGTGGTGTTTCCTGTCTGTTCTGTGTATTCAGGAATCTACCTAACTAACATTTTGAAGACTGAAGAGGGGAATCCAGATTTCCTGAAGCGTGACGGAAAAGAACTGATCAACTTTAGCAAAAGACGCAAAGTAGCAGAAATCACTGGAGAAATCCAGCAGTACCAGAACCAACCCTACTGCCTCAAAGTAGAACACGACATAAAGGTTTATGATCATCAATTACTCACATTGTTTTCCTATTCCCCTCTCTCATTCTCATGAGTTTAATAGTTGAGATTTTTTTTTTTCTTGCAGAGGTTTTTTGAGAATCTAAATCCAATGGAAAACATGAGCGAGAAGGAGTTTTCTGACTACCTGTTCAACAAGTCTCTAGAGATCGAACCACGGAACTGCAAACAGCCACCCAGATTTGTGAGTTTTTGTTAAAAACACTGTATGTCATAGTTTAGAGATGAATCAGGATGGTGTCTAAATTCATCTATTTTAATAATCAAATAAATTTTTCCCCGTCATAATTTGGCCAGCGTTACATTATATGATCACACTCTTATTTACGCAAATGCTTTTAAACCATTCAAGCGCCACAAGATGAACAAGAACGCGCCATCTGTGAGTGTTGTGTACACAGAAAGATGTGAAAAAGTATCGAAATATCTTGCTTGAACAAACAAAAACACATAGAATTATGCCAAAATACCCGTTTTGTCGAGTATCCTCATAAAAGCAGTCTTAAATTAGTTAAATAACATCTTAAAGGAACACTCCACTTTTTTTGAAAATAGGCTCATATTCCAACTCCCCTAGAGTTAAACAGTTGAGTTTTACCGTTTTCAAATCCATTCAGCCGATCTCCGGTTCTGGCGGTACCACTTTTAGCATAGCTTAGCATAGTTCATTGAATCTAATTAGACCGTTAGCATCGCGCTTAAAAATGACCAGAGTTTTGATATTTTTCCTATTTAAAACTTGACTCTTCTGTAGTTAAATCATGTACTAAGACCAACAGAAAATGAAAAGTTGCGATTTTCTAGGCTGATATGGCTAGGAACTATACTCTCATTCAGGCATAATAATCAAGGAACTTTGCTGCCGTATCATGGCTGCAGCAGTGCAATGATATTACGCAGCGTTTCTCACAAACGTCTCCATGGTTGCAAGGCACGCTCCCTGTGCAAGCAGGGGCTCACGGGTGCTACATAATATCATTGCACTGCTGCAGCCATGGAACGGCAGCAAAGTTCCTTGATTATTACGCAGGAATGAGAGTATAGTTCCTAGCCATATCAGCCTAGAAAATCGCAACTTTTCATTTTCCGTCGGTCTTAGTACACGATTTAACTACAGAAGAGTCAAGTTTTAAATAGGAAAAATATCAAAACTCTTTGGTCATTTTTAAGCGCGATGCTAACGGTCTAATCAGATTCAATGAACTATGCTAAGCTATGCTAAAAGTGGTACCACCAGAACCGGAGATCGGCTGAATGGATTCGAAAACGGTAAAACTCAACTGTTTAACTCTAGGGGAGTTGGAAAATGAGCCTATTTTCAAAAAAAGTGGAGTGTTCCTTTTAAATGAACTTAGAGTTGTGAGAAAAGGAGAGTACTAGTTGTTTCCTTTTCACTGTGGCTAAAGTGAGGTATTTAAGTTTACACGGTATGTTTTGCAACTGAATGTGTTGTGTCATATAGCCCAGAAAGACTACATATTCTCTGAAGTCTCCCGGCGTTCGGCCGGTGCGGCAGGCGTCAGGAGGAGGAGGAACGCTGAAAGGTCATCCAGTGCCATTAGAACGAGAACCAGCTCACAAAATCACCTTCAGAAGTATTGCAGAAACGGAACCTGAAACTCCTCCTTCTCTCCCAACCTCTCCAAACACACCCACCCCTCCACAGTCTGCCAGCTCTGACTTCAACTCTGTGTTCATGGAGCATGACCTGAGCAGCTCCTACGGTGAGAGAAGGGATTGGCAGCTCAGAAAAAGAATCGGCTAGAAACAAAGTTATATGTGACTTAAATGTCATTTTGTGTGTTTTTCTGCAGGTAACAACACCATATTTGCTCCAGTTTTGCTGCCCCAGTCTAGTAAGTGTTATGATTTTCCTCAAGCAGAGCTCTCCTGCTTATGTTTTTTTACGTGGCAGACCGTAAGACTGTGTATTTTCTCTTTTTGTCAGAGTCCCAGTCTGTGTCATGTGGTAGTTTACACCAGTTGATGGGTGATGAGCTACTTAAACCCCCTCCATTACCTCCCCGTAGGAAAGATACCTCTTCAGAGTCCAAGGTAACTTGCATATTGCTTTGAGGAAGCTACTTTGGAACTATACATGCTACTCATGGTTTTAAAAATAAAGAGACATAGTTACAAACTACAAGTTTTAACTAATTATTTCACTGCAAAATATAACCTAACACTCAGTTTTTGTTTTTTAATCATTCCCTTATGTGGATTTTCCGATACCGCTTTTTTCCAGAATGAGTATGATACTGATACTTTCATTTTTTGTGTTCTTAGCAATACCTGTAATGTCATTGCATTTGTAATTAAAAAAAAATAATGGGCATAGAAACCAAAAGAATGTTAATCATATTACCTTAATTTTTTCAGTAAGTGATGTTTCCTTTAGTCATTTTCATGCTTTTAAGGGTTAGTTCACCCAAAAATGAAAATTCTGTCATTAATTACTAACCCTCATGTCGTTCCAAACCCGCAAGACCTTTGTTCATCTTCAGAACGCAAATTAAGATATTTTTGATGAAATCCGAGAGGTATATGACTCGTCCATAGACAGCAATTTAACCACCACTTTCGAGGTCCAGAAAGGAACTAAAGACATTGTTAAAATAGTCCACATGACTGCAGTGGTTCAACTTTAATTTTGTTTTTGCGCACAAAAAGTTTTCTTATCGCTTCATAACCATTAAAGTTGAACCACTGCAGTCACATGGACTATTCTAACGTCTTATGTCTTTACTATCTTTCTGGACCGTGTTTGTGGTACTTGCATTGCTTTCTATGGGGTATCAGAAACCTCTCGGATCAAAAAGTATTAATTTGTGCAAAGATGAACAAAGGTCTTAAGGGTGTGGAACAACATGAGGGAGAGTAATTAAATTTTTGGATGAACTAACCCTTTAAGATATTTTAAATCAGTTTCACAGGCTGAATTCATCATGTTGTGCCATCACATTCACACGAGTGCAATCTATTCTGTGCAGAGTTTCAGGTCTGAAAGTCCTCCCGCCATTCCACCACGACTGCCTCCTCCTCCTCGCCTGCAGCCACGTGTTCCGGTGATCAACGGGCCAACAGAGGGGCCGTTGCCGAGCCCCCCGCCCCCTCCGCCCCGTGATCCCCTTCCAGACACGCCTCCACCGATTCCTCAACGACCACCCGAGATCTTCATCAACTACCCGGTGAACGTGCAGCCACCCCCAGGGAACCGTTTCCACTGGGACTTCACCAACTCACCTAGCACTCCCAACACCCCGCCCGGCACGCCCTCTCCCCGTGCTCCGCCCCCTGGCACACCTTCTCCACGCGTGCCTCGCCGCCCCTGCACGCCCAGCTTCAGTCAGCCCATTCTGGTCCACCTGCCCCCACCCACTCCAGCCCCTCCCATACCGCCTCGCCACAACTCCACCCCCGCGCTGCCAAAACTGCCGCCCAAGACTTACAAGAGAGAACTCTCTCAATCAACACACACTCTCTCACAGCCATCACTACACACTCTCTCGCTAGTCGACAACAGGGACAGCAACGAATAAGAGCATCCCACCCTAAAATAGAGACGCGAGTGTGTGTGTGTGTTTGAGTGTGTTTTAACAATGTTTAACCTGGATCCAGACAATCTGATGCTAGTCGAAACCTGAAGATGGTCATTGCTCTTGAGGAATGTGATCGTCACTCATTTTTTTCACTTCTGTCACGTTCAGCATGCAGAGCTACGCAAGGTCATGTGCTCATCAACAGCACATTCTCTAATGAAAATGCTGCTCCGAGGCCTTTCACCACCATCGGACTCTGCTGTGGATGTTTATTTGGTTGCACGTCAAAGGTCAACCAGGGTTCAACCCGAACACCCTCAGCACGCCTCTCTTCAGTTGCCTTTAACTCACAGCCGTGACCTTGACCAGAGATTGTACCCTTCAGGTGAACTCTTGACATTTTGGTGAGGGTTTTTTCCTCACACTATTTAAAGCCAATATGATGTCTTAACCCCTCCCCTCAAAGGCGTACTCATCGATTCATCACAAGCCACGCCCCACCACCGATACTTACGACTCGTGATTTTCGCTCCAGACTCTTAATGTGCCTTCAATATCAGTACTGAACAAAATTTAAGTGTCTGAAAGCATTCGCCTTGACCATGCTTAGAACAAATGTCTAGACAGCGCCTCCGTTCGTGTGTGTGCGCGTGTGCACCAAGTATTCTGTACAGAGTAACATATCTGCCCTCACTTCACACCTCGGCGCCCCAGTTGCTGATGTATGTACTGACAATCTCAGTCTGAGACCCACCGGATTCACACACTGTTGTAGAGTGTTTGGTGTGGACCAGTGTCAAGTTTGTGTGTCTTAATAGTGTGCGGTGAGCCTTTTTTGCACTTTAGGGCAGTACTGTTACAGAGAAGCAGAGGACTCAAACTCACAATCCTGTGACCTTATGACCCTGTCCTGCTGACCCCTCCCCCTCCTCTTCTGGGCTGGTCGGGACAACCGTCGGGCTGTGTCCCAAACTCATGTACTTAGGGACACAGCGCTGCGGTCCGAATGTTCTATTGTAAATCACGCCTCCTGCTCTCATTCAGGTCCTCTCATCAACCAAACCAGGTCCACACAGGAAGGGCTTCGTCACAAGAGCAATTCCTTTCAAATCGACCACAGCGATCAGCCATAAGGGGACTGCAGTGTTTTGTAGTGATGTCACATCCTGTATGTGTAGACACTCATACTGGCCTTTCCCAGCTGATTTGTCATTTGGTTAGAAGTGTTAGTAATTCCCAAAAACTTACTGTTTGTGTGCGTGTGTGTGTGTGTGCGTGTGTGTCTGTGCGCATTCAAGGCCTGTAACTGCTTTTGTACCATGTTCTCCATGAGACTCATTAATAAACACGCAGTCTTATTTTCTATGGAATGTTTTTATTCCTCTGGCTTTATGTGCATTCTGTTACATTTAAAGTGTCGCTGACAAATCAAATCAATCATGCTGGAAAACGTGTTGAATTTAGCTGTCCTGAGTGTGCTGGTGCTGCGTGTCAGTTCACAGTGAGAGGAACCGTCGCCATTTATAAAAAAGAAAAAAGAGTGCGGTTATTTCATTAGCTGAATTAGAGAAGTTCCCGGTGTGTGATTGGTTGCACCAGTGCAGACTCATGAATATTAATTGTTTCCTGGGATGAGAGTGTGTCAGACTGTACTGCAGGGTCCTTCACTGTCCTCACTGTCATGCCACACTGCTTCAGCCCGCTGGACTCCAGTACCTCTATATGCAGATCTAAAACCACAAATACACACATTACTACTTTGTAGTGCACTTAAAGGGTTAGTTCACCCAAAAATGAAAATGCTGTCATTTATTACTCACCCTCATGTCATTCCACACCCTTAAGACCTTCGTTCATCTTCACAACACAAATTAAGATATTTTTGATGAAATCCGATGGCTCAGTGAGGCTTCCGTTGCCAGCAAGATAACACTTTCAGATGCCCAGAAAGCTACTAAAGACATATTTAAAACAGTTCATGTGACTACAGCGGTTCAACCTTAATGTTATGAAGCGACGAGAATACTTTTTGTGCGCCAAAAAACTAAATAACGACTTTATTCAACAATATCTAGTGATGGGTGATTTCAAAACACTGCTTCATGAAGCTTTGAAGCTTTATGAATATTTTGTTTCTAATCAGTGGTTCATGTAACTTTGGCAGTTTGATACACACTCTGAATAATTGATTCGAAACAAAAGATTAGTGAAGATTCATAAAGTTTCATGAAGCAGTTTTGAAATCACCCATCACTAGATATTGTTGAAAAGTCGTTATTTTCTTTTTTTGGCTCACAAAAAGTATTCTTGTCACTTCATAACATTAAGTTTGAACCACTGTAGTCACATGAACTGTTTTAAATATGTCTGAAAGTGTTGATTATCTTGCTGGCAACGGAGGCCTCACTGAGCCATCGGATTTCATCAAAAATATCTTAATTTGTGTTCTAAAGCTGAACGAAGGTCTTACGGGTGTGGAACGACACGAGGGTGAGTGATTAATGACAGAATTTTCATTTTTGGGTGAACCAACCCTTTAAATGGCATCAAGGTTTAGCACAGGGATCACTATGCACATAATTGTATTGACATACAGTACTGAGCCTTCAGATAAATCTTCATTGGGTATGTTTGGAATAGCCTGCCGTTTTTATTTTAAATCACTATTTCACAATATTCTGTTGTGGATAAATATATAGTTTGGAGTTTGGTGGCTCTGCAGACAGTGACCTCAGAGGTGAGTGCTGTTGTATATGATGCTAAAATGAAGCAAAGAAAACACTCCAAACTTAAAACTGCGATTACATTAAAATCTACCGTGATGATACACAGTAGGGAGCTGTGTGATCTTAGCAAGTTGTTTGAAATGTATTTTCACCATTGTATAAAAAATGCTTTTGTTGGTTTTGTTGAAGGATTTCACAACGGAAATTGTGGTCATCTTTTCTTCCTTATTTTGCAAGTGGTGCTCTCTGCAGAGCCAAATGACATCTCTAGATGTCATGGGTTAAGCTTGACCTAGTCCAGCTCCACCTCTGTGGATCTAATGGGTGAAGGGAGAGTGTTATTGGTAGGGTTAGTGGTTGGACTTTCTAGCTCCACCTATTATGCCCAAATTACATCTAGAGAGGGGAAGCTTGACTTTATGCTCCACCCATGACTCTGCAGTGAGCAGCCACTCTTATTTTGATGTGTATACATGTGAAACAGCTTCTCAAATGAGACACAAGGGCAGGACTTGATTTTGTCTTCTGGGAATTGATTGGATCATTGTGGTTTGCTAATTGCTGCAATATCATGTGAGTGACAGGTTGCTGGAAGGGACGGATTACTGCCCCGCCCTGTGGTGGGGCACATGTCAGCAGAGAAGTGATGTCATTGCGGGGAGGAAGGGAGGGGACGTTAATGTTTTTGGTTAAAGATTATTTGATTTGATTAAAGATTAAAGGGCATATTTTAAAAAATAATAAAATGGTGTGCATGGTTAAGTAAGGGATAATGTACATCCAGCCAAAATAAACCCAGACACTTCACCTTGTACGTTATCCCTTACATAATACACATTGGAATATTCCATAAAAATAATATTAAATTTTGATTTCATGTTGACTAAGTATTTTACATACATGGATGGGACCTGCATCCAAAATGAAATGGTCTTTAGTTCAAATTGAATAATAGGAATGAATGATAATCTGGCTGTTTGAAATACATTTTTATTAGGGCTGGGATAATAAATTGATGCATTGCGAATCGAGAAATGATTCTGGATTGATTTTCCGAATGCATCGCAATTCTCTTTCGAATAGATTCTGAGCTTAGTTTTCAACAGCAGATGGCGCTGCATGTACTCTGCTTCCTTCCAATTCCTTACACACACCACTTGAACCTTCTATAAAATAATCATTCAGGAAATTTTGAAAAGGTTGAAACCAATTACAAAGGTGTTTGCAGTGGGCTGTTTACATTAATCTTACCTCATAAAGGTGCAAATACATTCTCAGACTCAGCCGAACACATGAGCACTCTTCTTCATGAGCATTTGAGTGTGGAGTTAAAAACTAGCTTAGAGCGCCATCTGCTGTTAAAAACTAAACTCAGAATCGATTCAAGAGAGAACCACGATGAATTTTGGAAAACTCAGAATCGATCCAGAATCATTTCTCGATTTGCGAGGCATCGATTTATAAAAAATTACATAAATGCATCGATAAAAAAATTACATAAACGCATTACTGTTTTTATAACCGAGGTTATTGTCTTGTTCTGTCTTATACTGCACATTTTGGCAGGTCATCAAGGTAGCATGTTATTCCAAACACAGACATACGCCTCTTACCGTGATTGGTCACTCTCTTGCTGCTGATTAATGATCTGATTGGTTGAGCTGAAAGACACAGAGTTCTCTTTTGCAGGTGTCGCATCACCCTGAAAGAAAAAAGGTGAGTGTTTTTGTTAGTCTTTTGGTATTATTTGCTTCTCCATTTCAGACTTGCTTGATTTTAACTGTATTTCAAGTGGTCATGTCACAAAAAAACAGTTGCTCTTCTTGAAAAAACAACATACTGTAACTTACACATCTACACAAAAAACTGTGTAAAATGTTTATCTGAAACTGAATTACAATGTTTTGGTGCAAAACAGCTTGACTGACATTATAAGTAGACATAAGAGGAAAAAAATTGTGATTAAAAATAGTAGGATGCAGTAGGCTTGTGCTAATTTCCGTGTGATGCCTCAAACCTGTGAGTAAATTGGGTCCCAAATCGGCCGAAAGGCACTGGCGGGGATTCGGTGTGGTTTTGGGGCACGTGTTTTTCCTTGCATCCCAATGCGAACCTCGGCAGGAATAGGAGCCCGTCTGGGGATCTGCCACGGCATGCATATGCTTCCCCCCGCCTGAACGGCTGAAGTGTTGTGAGTGTATGAAGGTTTGAGGAGAACTGGAACCTCACTGTCCTCTTCATCATCGTCCTCATCATCACGAGCCTCCACTCCTCTGAGCCGATTTAAAGTTTCATCTGGGCTACAGGTCGTCACAGAGGAGAAGTCAAACATGGATGCGTCGGCCACATCACAGTCTGTGTCCCCGTCGTCGAGACGAGGGGGTGGAGGGCACAGGTCAGATGTGTAAACGCGTCCATCGAGCCCGGGAGACCCACAAACGCGTACAGCCAGACCAGCAGAGGAGCTCTGACTCTTGGCAGCAGTGGTGAGGTTTTCCCCTACACCAACAGGTGGCCCAGGGTTCAGAAACCGGCTGACCTCTCTAGGATGACGAGGGAAGGGTACGCAGATGGGACCCGTGGGGCTCTGCCCTGCGCTGCCATTCCACATGTACTCTGTAGTCCAGCCACCAGGGGGCAGCGCACACATATGCTCACGGCCATTTCTGAGTGGAGACATTTGCTGTTTTATTATGCATATTTTTATATTGATAATTTACATTCACATTTTCCCAGAATGCACTTTTATTGTTTAGTATAGGTAAGCAAAAATTCAAATTACAATCCCTATTACATTTAATCATTATATCCATGTATGTTTCATTTTATTATATATAATATATATATTAGGGCTGTCAATCGATTAAAAATTTTAATCTAATTAATTACATACTCTTTGATTATTTAATCTAAATTAATCGCATACATAATTTTTGCTGTGAAAGTATTAAATATTTCAATTCAAATGAATCAATTCAGGGTTTTTCCTGGGTCAAAAATGGTCTTTGGTGGTGACAGTGGTGAGGTCATCCACACAAACAGTAAAAAGTGCCCTACCCATGTGATCTGTGAGCCCGATACTGACAATAAAGTACTCGTCACTCTCACTGTAATTCTTTCTTGCCCTCCTTGCAAAAAAAAAAAAAAAAAAAAAAAAAAAAAAGATTTTATTTTGCTAAACCTGAAAAGTATTCAAAAGTAGAATTTAGAAGTTATATTAACTAATATAATTTTCTACCATAAACTGAATGCACCTAGCTAACAACAGCTTGCTTTGTTCTGGTTTCACCTCACTCCAGTCTAAACTAACTGATTTTATAGGTAGGCTTAATTTACTACACATTGTCATTTAAATAACCTGAAAATACTGTGGATTATTAAGGCTAATTTTACTAACCACTCTTGCTAAATGGGGTAAGCACACTTATGTTCACATTTCAGAGTTGTTCGAGTAAATGATTCATTATAGACCGTGTGGACAGATCAGTTGTTGTCATGATTCATTAAAATGAATCTGTTCAAATGAGTCATTAGGTCACGAATTGGACATTAGCGGACGTTGACGCGTTGCGTGCGAATCACGACTGTTATTAGGACATCGCAAAAGATTTGTCAACACAGAAAACACTTCACCACTGGATAGGATTTTCTTTTTGTTTACTGAAAGTGTGGTTTATGTCAGCTGCACGTGCAGGGCGTCCGTCAGAGAAGATGAGGTGACGTTCTTTTGAGCTCTATTCACACCCAGCGGTTATTCAGGAAAAACATTCTCCGAATGCGCCTCGTGAAACATGGATTCGGTCTTACGAACTTTTAGCATTGTGTCAGTTGATTTAGATTATTATGTGTGAGGTAGAGAGAGTGCAAAGACGGTGCTTACTTTATCGCGCGCACAAGGGAGGAGCTCTGCTCGTTCTGTCCATCAGCGCAGCAGTCGTCTCCCTCCTTCATTTTACAGTCGAATGGTGGCTAGAATGGCTCCAGGTTCAAAGGTCAATACGGAATTGATTAATCTGCGTTATTTTTTTTAACGCGTTATTTTGACAGCCCTATATATATATATATATATATATATATATATATATATATATATATATATATATATATATATATATATATATATATATATATATATATATATATATACACATACATTTTTTAATGACCTCATAATTTTCAATCAAAATGTCATAACTGGACCACATCTCACCTTATTTTTTTTCTTTTTCGTTAATCTGTCGCTATTTCTGTTTCAACACAACTTTATGTAATATTATGAAGATAAAAGATTGTTTGAAAGTTAAATAATTGGCATTTATTTTGTCATTGCACTACAGCATAGAAATGTTTAAAATATAATCTGTACTTGCAGGCTCCAAAGTTTGATCCAATTCAATACATTTCATATTCACACTGATTAACCTCCCTTGAGTTTAATTTAATTTGTTATATTTTGCTTTTAAATATTTGGTATTTATTATTTGTAAGTAATTATTTTGTTTTTTATTATTTTATTATTTGAAGAGATAAAGGTTTATCTGTATCCAGTTACGTAAGTAGCCAGATTCAAATGCTTATATATATTTTTTAAGATCTGCATCATCTCTTGAAATCGGATAGAAATTGCTTTAAGTTATCAGTCAGATTTTTAACAGATTATTAGGCTGTATGCAAATGTATTTATTTATTTTGATCCAGTCAGAAATTGTGACTGATGTAGCTCTAGAAATATTTGATGTAGAGACTTTTATTTTGCTCTGATTTCTGATGACACGCTGGAGTACCTTAAGATGCCACTGGGCCGAGGTAGTGTCCGTGAGATGCCAACGCGACAGCATTTCCTCTGGTGTACAGTGCTGTCTATGCCTGCGCCCGCTGTGACGCTGGCTAAATCCACATTGGTGTTGGCACAGTACTTAGTAAAGGCGGAAGGACCACAGTCGGGGCTCTCGGCACAGCACCTGCTTCTCAAACTGCAGACACACTCAAATTAGCATCAACCACCTGCTACAAAAGCCAGTTTTATCCAGTTAGACAGAAGAGCACTTCATAAAATTCACATTAACTAAAGGCATAAGTGACAGACAAAATAATCAAAAAAGACTGACACTTGTTTAGGCACCACCCCCTCTTCGCATGGCCCCGCCTTCTCCAAGGTCATGTGACAGCTTGTGCAGAGATCCCACAGCACCCGCTCGCTCTCCTGTAGTGAACACCAGTCTGCGTGCCCAGCGCCTGAGCTGCGTAACAGAGCCTGGTGGAAATAGGAAGTGCAACGGAGAAGACGCAGTGACTTTTGTAGCAACACTGGAAATGAAGATCCCTTAGAAAATAGCAGACTGCATTTTAGGAAGAAAATGTGCACTGTATGTACAGTAGTGAAATGCTCTGCAATGATATACTTGAACTTTCTCAGACAGTAGCGCAGTAGTGAGCAAAGCAGACCTAGGGTGGCACGAGTTCAGCAATGCAGTAATGCCATCTGGACCTGCTCAACTGTGCTGTAGCATTCAGTGCCAACTGACGGGTTACAACCCCAGTGTCACGTCTAGCATCACAACATTTTCTCTATTTCTACATTTGGAAGTTCAGAAATATCTTGACTATATATTCTTAAATTCAGTACAACATTAGGTGATTAAGGTTGCACATTTCAGTACTGACTGAAACTAAAGATTGTTAATAGAATATTGTGAATAATATGAATATGAAATCTTGAACTCTGTTGATTGTTGCTGAATTCGGAACCACATATTAGCATACTACTCTTGCTATTTCTGCTATAGAAAGATATGATAAAAGGTAGTACGGGTAGTATACTAGTATGTGGTTTTCGAATTCAGCACATGTCCATGGCTCATTTCGAATGCTGCGTGTGTCATTGAGGATTAGGGTTACATTTCTTAAATGAGACCACCTCAATGATGTATGCAGCCTTCAAATGAGACCTCCGGAGGATGCAGCCTTCGAAATGAGATGCAGCTTATGTCATGCTATCGTGTCGATTACCACAGAAAATGATTTTAACTCATCTCTCAGTTCGTAAAAAGCTAACACAAACATGTTTGCAGTGATGTACTTAAAATGGAAGCTCATCGAGTATGTATATACAGCTCTGGAAAAAATTAAGAGACCACTTAACATTGATTTCTGAACTTGGAGTGGTCTCTTAATTTTTTCCAGAGCTGTATATACTTTGAATAAATTATACTTTGAATAATATGCAGCTACATAAAAAATTAAGCAGCACAACTGTTTTCAACATTGATAATAATAGGAAATGTTTCTTGAGCAGCAAATCATTATGGCCAGCTGGATTTGGAAATCCCATGTTTTGCTATCCAGTATCAGGTAATCCATCTTACTTTGTGCTGGTTTTTCAAAGAAAATTTGGATTGGATCACCATGATCCAGATACACACTTTTCCAGATTACTAAATCTGGATTACCAGTGCTGACATGATGATAGAGAGAATATGGGTTTTGAATTAAATATATTTTTGTTGGATATTTACTGCTGTTTGGGGATTGTATTATGGCACCAAAATCGTTTTTACTTTACAGTAGGTTACCGAAAGGCTAAATATGTAGGTTAATGTCTACTTCTAATTTATTTAACAGTTAAACTAATCAAGAGCAAAATAAAAAAATGTTGTATGTATGTATATTACATGATATAAATGTTTATGATATACATTTTTGACCAGTTTTAAAGTTTTACTACATATTCCTCCTGGAATCCACCTTGAAATCCTACCCCCTGTTGGGATCAGGATAATCCTGATTTTTTGGATCAAAGTTATCCAAATCCTACTGACAAGTTTTGAACAACACAAACTGAAAGTTTGATCCAGATTAAAGCTAGGATTGGATTCCGTGATCTAATCTGATTTCAGAAGAATTTTCAAGATTCAATCCAATCCGAAAGCCGGAATCCGATCAGAACAACTGGCCCCATATTCTAATGATTTCTGAAGGTTCATGTGACCTTGAAGACTGGAGTAACAATGCTGAAAACTCAGCTTTGCCATCACAGGAATAAATTACATTGTATGTATATATATATATATATATTAGGGCTGGGCGATGTATCGAATGCTTTTGTCACGCGCATTTCTTCAGTAAAGCTGGTTCCCTGATTACCGCTAAATCGCCATCACCTGCTTTCAAATGAAGCGGCATTTAATAGACAGAGCCGTATTTCACTGATAAGCCACGCAATATCGCGTTCAATATCGACGGCGATACATATCGATATTGAACACGATATTGCGTGGCTTATATATATATATATATATATATATATATATACACACACAGGTGCTGGTCATATAATTAGAATATCGTGAAAAAGTTCATTTTTTTATTGTAAATTATTTTTAAAAATGAAGCTTTCATATATTCTAGATTCCCTACATGTAAAGTAAAACATTTCAAAAGTACAGCTCATGAAAGTCCAAAATCCAGTATCTCAAAATATTAGAATATTTCCTAAGATCAATCAAAAAATGGATTTTCAAAACAGAAAAGTTCAAGTTCTTTAAAGTATGTTAATTTGTGCACTCAATACTTGGTTGGCAGCACATATTACAGCAAATGACTTGCTCCTAGCACAAATTACAGCGTCAGTGAAGTGTGGCATGGAAGTGATCAGCCTGTGGCACTGCTGAGGCACTATTGAGCCTTCAGATCATCTGTATATTGTTGGATCGACTGTTCCTCATCTTTCTCTTGAAAATATCCCATAGATTCAGGTCAGGCATGTTGGCTGGCCAATAAAACACAGTAATATCATGGTCAGCAAACCACTTGGAAGTGGTTTTTGCACTGTGGGCAGGTGCTAAAGTCCTGCTGGAAAAGGAAATCAGCATCTCCATAAAGCTTGTCAGCAGATGGAAGCATAAAGTGCTCCAAAATCTCCTGGAAACTGGCTGCATTGACTTTGCACTTGATAAAACACAATGGACCAACACCAGCAGACGTCACGGCCCCCCAAATCATTACTGACTTCAGAAACTTCACACTAGACTTCAAGCAGCTTGGATTCTGTGCCTCTCCAGTCTTCCTTCAGACTCTGGGACCATGATTTCAACATGAAATGCAAAATTTACTTTTATCTGAAAAGAGGACTTTCGACCACTGTTCACTGTCCAGTTCTTTTTCTCCTTAGCCCAGGTCAGATGCTTCTGACGTTGTTTCTGTTTCAGAAGTGGCTTGGTAGTCCTTTTCCTGAAGATGTCCGAGTGTGGTGACTCTTGATGTGCTGACTCCGGCTTCATTGACTCATTGTGAAGCTCTCCCAAGTGTCTGAATCGGCTTTACTTAACAATATTCTCACGCTTGTGGTCATCCCTGTTGCATGTGCACCTTTGCCTACCCAATTTCTTCCTTCTAGTCAACCTTGCATTTAATATGCTTTGATACATCACTCTGTAAACAGCCACCACATTCAGTAATAACCATCTGTGACTTACTCTCTTTGTGGAGGCTGTCAATGATTGTCTCCTGGACCATTGCCAAGTCAGCAGTCTTCCCCATTAGTGTAGTTTCAAAGAACAAGAGATACCCGGAATTTATACTGTAGGGATGGTCATGTAATGAAACTCAAATGTAAATATTCTAATATTTTGAGATACTGGATTTTTTGGATTTTTTTTTATTTTGGACTTTCATGAGCTGTACGCTCTAATCAACAAATAAAAAAAATAAAAAAAAACTTTTGAAATGTTTTACTTTACACGTAGGGAATCTAGTATAAATTAAAGTTTCATTTTTTAAAAAATATTTTACAATATAAAAAATGAACTTTTTCAAGATATTCTAATTATATGACCAGCACCTGTATATATAGTCAGGGTTTTGTACTGTTTTGTCTTTGTTTTCATTGTGTACACCTTTTGTTTGCTCATCCTCAGTTGACCCAATTTTCCCATGTGTCTCTGTTTCATCTCATTCACCTGTCCCTTGTTAATTAACTCGTTAATTCCCCCATTTAGTCCTAGTATAAGTACTCCCTGGTTTGGTCAGTTCATTGTCCTGTCTTGTCAGTGTTTGAGTGTGCTATTCTGTAAGTGAACTCTTGTGTGTTTCCTTGGTGGAATCTTCAATAAAGGACTATTTTGAGAATCTCCTTCATCATGCTCTTAGTTATTAGCCACGTACTGTGACACACACACACACATATATATATACATATATGTGTGTGTGTGTATAATAATATTTCACAATTGTACTGTATTTTTGATCAGAGAATTTTTCCAAAAACATATAAAATATCTTACTGCCCACAAACGTTTGAATGGTATTGTATATGAGATATGATATTAAAAACAGCTAAACTGTTTTAACCAAACATTTAAACTTTTATAAGATGTTTCATTGATGTCAGTTTTTGTTTGATGGCTTTCAAGGCACATATGATCCAATCATTATGTTTTTCTAGACCCAGAGTCGTCTCCTTATAAAAAAAATTCTGCTGGAAAAAAAAACAATTGGTAGCGCAGAAGTTCACTCATCTAAAATAATCTCACCTCAAAAGGATTTACCCAATTTAACATATGAAAATAACTTTTTTTTTTTTTTTTTTACAGCTAACAATTCATTGCAAGTGTGTGACTAACCTGTATAATGTTCAGGTATGCGTGGATGCGGGAAACAGGAGCGAACAGCAGTGAAAGCAATCTGCAGCTCTCTTTCTCCTCCTAGCAGAAAAACAACAAATAATCACCTGAAACCAATATTACATAAAAGTAAAAATCAATTGGCTTGTACGTGCACTTAGATATAACTGGGCCTGGTTGCTATGGGCTGCGTTCCAGTTCGGTTTTTAAATGCCCTTCCATCGCTAACTTCACTCGGTCTCGTTGACTCGGATGTACATCATTGCTTACGTTGCACGAGTGCCCACTTCTGGCGGAACCTTTGTATGGGCTGAACCTTTGTATGGTCCTAAGCCCTTGATCACTTGGAATCCGCAATGGAGCTGATTTATTATTTATTTTTTCCCCTTACAAAATTGTTTAATACAGCATTCTATATGTATATATGTGTGTTTTAAATGTTTAAAACATAATTAATATATCATAGAGTTGTTTGTGGTGGGGTAAATTAAACGCGATATGCGGTGACGTCACAATCGTGTTGCATTGTGGGTTATGGAGCTGCCTGAAGTGTACATATGAAGTAGACTCGCTCCCTCGGTCAAAATCGAGGGAGCGAGGGTCTGTCCATATAAACTTCCCTGGTCCACTTCACAAAGTGGAACACACTTCAAAATGGCGGCAGGGATTCCCCCGAGGGGAAGTGTTTAGGGAAGTTTGCGAGTGCGTGTCTAAAACCGAACTGGAACGCAGCCCTAGTCTAGACTCATTTGAAAGTCCCTTGCATTCAAAACTATAAATATTGTAACATGTTTCATAATGTGAAACAGGAAGATCTTGCCTGTGTGCTTTGTGGATTGAACTCTGTTCTCAGGACAGTTCCCAGACTGGACACATATCCAAGATATGCATCAGAGAAACACTTCTGCAGAAAGACAAGTAATGAATGAATGCATTTATTTTTAAAAGTTTGAGGTCTGTAGTTTTTTATGTTTTTTAAAAAAGTCTCTAAAGCGCACCATTGCTACATTTATTGTGTAATATTGTGAAATATTATTATAGTTTAAAATAACTGTTTTCTACTGTAATATATTTTAAAATGTTTTTATTTCTGATGGTAAAGCTGAATTTTCAGCATCATTACTCCAGTCTTCAGTGTCACATGATCCTTCAGAAATCATTCCAATATGATGATTTGATGCGAGAAACATTTCTTATTATTATCAGTGTTGAAAACAGTTAATATTTTTTTGAAAACACATTTTTTTCAGGATTCTTTGATGAATATAAAGTTCAAAAGAACAGCATTAATATGAAATAGATATTTTGTAACAATGTAAAAATCTTTGCTGTCTCTTCATACATTTAATGAAGGACAACAGATTATTATTTTAGTAATAATATGGCATTACGTTGTTCTGTCCAGTGAGGTTGAGAAAAGCATCTCCAGCTGCACAGCTTCTCTCATCCGTGGTCAGACGTTCTTCTAGGGTGTTGCGGAACAGCAGGTGGCGCTGCAGCATCTGATCAATATGCTTTACAAATGCCACACTGTCTCAGAAACACACAAACATGCTTGTTATAGCGTGAGGTACAGACAGAGGTCACATGAAATAGTTATAATGATTGAAGTTCTCTACTTTTGCTCTGCAGATTTATATTTCTCATAGAGCTGATTCAAAGTAGACACATAATCGCGTTCAGACTGCAACAGCAGCTCCACCACACCCCTCCTCCTGCCTGACAGAAAGAGACAGAGGGACATGAGGATCCACGTGTGAATATTGAGCAGTTAAAATGCTTGGAGGGGAGATGATTTACCTCGCCGTAAGCAGCTGTGTGTTACGTGGCAGGAAAGAGCATCTACACCTGAAACAGAAAAGTTAAAGGTTTTTTTAATATCATTTACTTCTCCTCATTTAACTCCCACCACATATTATTTAATACTTAACAATTTATTTTGTATATGAGCAATATATTGTAAAGTCACTATGAAATGGACCATTCTGATTTTTTCTGGAATACTGCAGTTTTATTATAAATGGTGTTTTTTTCATGCTAGTAATTAATTAATGCGCCCTGGTAATCTTTAATCAAAATAACTTCCCCTCCCTCTTGCAATGACACCTCTTCTCTTTTCTGATGACATGATTACTGTTGTGACAATCACATGAGATCACAGCAACAGCAAACCACAGCCATCGAATTAATTCCTTATGGACAAAATCAAGTCCCGCCTTACATTTTATCTTGTTCAAGAAGCCGTTTCACTCGGATATACGTCACAATACGAAAGAAAAGATTATTGCAACTTCAATTTCATTTTTACTCAAAAAATGAAAGCTCACCTGTATTCTGTCTGGCCCATTGCCACACCTGTAAGCCTTGAAGGTAACAGTGTATGAGAAATGCTCCGCCCACATATGAAAGGGGAGGAGCCTCAGCAGCACCATCACTCTGTCCGTTACTGTCATCCACTCCATTACTGCGTTCATATATACACACATCGGCACACATACTTTAACACAGTTTCAGTCGTACATTCGATGGGTAAATTTGTGCATGTCAGTGTGTGTGTGTACTGGTATTCCCTACGTTATGGGGACCAAATGTCCCCACAAGTATAGTAATAACAGTAAATTTTGACCTTGTGGGGACATTTTTTAAGTCCCTATGAGGAAACAAACTTATAAATCATACAGAATTATGTTTTTTGAAAATGTAAAAATGCAAAAAAGTTTTCTGTGATGGGTAGGTTTATGGTTAGGATGTGTGTGTGTGTGTACTTCTCTCTTCCTGGATTCTCTGGTGGTTTTCTGTCTTGTGTGTCACAGAGCTGACGAAACTGACAACGTACCTCCTCCAGCTCCTCCTAGGACACATGAAAACAGTGACTTCAGATTTTTATTTATCATATATTTAACTGTTTATTCTTCTTTTTCTTTCTTTCCTTGAGCTTGTGGTACTTGTAATTGAATTGTTGTCATTAATGTAATGCATATTTAGACTGTTGTAATGCATAAAATTGAAGAGTTCCGGTTTAAAAAACTGAACTGACTGCTGTGCGTTATTCTCCACATATAGCACTTTCTGAACCCTAAAAACATTTTGTCAAAAAAGCCAGTATTGTCCACTGCCAAAGGCATCACGAGTTCACGTTTTACAGCAGAAACCGACAAGTGCCCTTGTTGTTTGTGAACACAACCCAATAAGTCTGTTTTAGCGAATCAGCGCGCAGTATTCAGGTCAGGTGAGAAGGCTGCAAGTCAGTTTGAAAAGACGTGAAAATGATATCTGCTTTTGCCAAAAAACGACTGTTGTAGTTATCTGCTTTTGCTAAAAACAACTTTTAATATAAAATATATTACAATATTAAAAAAAAAACATACTTTCAATGAAATTTAATTTTGTAAGTTACCTGTTTTTTTTTGTTGTTATTATTACTTAATTAAAACAACCCAACTGCAGTTTGATTTATATTACTTGGAATGCACAATAAAAAAAATATTGTGAGAATTGATTTGTGAGAATTAATAAAAGCGGAGTTATCTGTTTTTGCAAATAAACTCTTCAATTGTATATTTTCATTAGTAATGTATTTGTTTGCATTAAGGACTACAGATGTAAATTAGCAATGTTGCTATATTACGGTATTTTGTATTTTATTCTGATGTGCATTAATGTGCATTGTCCCTATTAAAGGGGCCATCAAACGTTTTTTACAAGATTTAATATAAGTCTAAGGTGTCCCCTGAATGTGTCTGTGAAGTTTCAGCTCAAAATACCCCATAGTTTTTTTTTATTCATTTTTTTAACTGCCTATTTTGGGGCATAATTAGAAATGCGCCGATTCAGGGCTGCTGCCCCTTTAATTGCTCGTGCTCTCCGCCCCCTCCCGAGCTCTCGACTCTATCATTGCATAAACAAAGTTCACACAGCTAATATAACCCTCAAAATGGATCTTTACAAAGTGTTCGTCATGCAGCATGTCTAATCGCGTAAGTACAGTGTTTATTTGGATGTTTACATTTGATTCTGAATGAGTTTGAGGCTATGCTATGTGGCTAACGGCTAATGCTACACTGTTGGAGAGATTTATAAAGAATGAAGTTGTGTTTATGAATTATACAGACTGCAAGTGTTTAAAAAAAGAAAATAACAACAGTCTTGTCTCCGTGAATACAGTAAGAAACAATGGTAACTTTAACCACATTTAACAGTACATTAGCAACATGCTAACGAAACATTTAGAAAGACAATTTAAAAATATCACTAAAAATATCATGATATCATGGATCATGTCAGTTATTATCGCTCCATCTGCCATTTTTTGTTATGGTCTTTGCTTGCTTACCTAGTCTGATGATTCAGCTGTGTACAGATCCAGACGTTACTGGCTGCCCTTGTCTAATGTCCTGAACATGGGCTGGCATATGCAAATATTGGGGTCGTACATATTAATGATCCCAACTGTTACGTAACAGTCGGTGTTATGTTGAGATTCGCCTGTTCTTCGGAGGTCTTTTAAACTAATGAGATTTACATAAGAAGGAGGAAACAATGGTGTTTGAGACTCACTGTATGTCATTTCCATGTACTGAACTCTTGTTATTCAACTATGCTGAGGTAAATTCAATTTTTAATTCTAGGGCACCTTTAAATAAACAAACAGATTTAAAACACGTGTGTGTGGCCTCACCTTGAGGGACAGCACCAGACTCTCTAGATGAAGTGCACGCTTGTTGCAGCCATGTCTCGTGTCCTCCAGCTGGCTCTGCAGCTCAGTATCTCCCTGCTGAATCTGATTCAGCTCCAGCAGCGCACGAGAAAACCCTGCCCGCAACTCACACACCATGCCTTGAACCTGAACACAACACATCCAGATGAGACTGAATACTCATTGAAGATATTTAATCATCATGTGCAGATTGAACTCTTAAAGAACAACTTGTAACAATTAAATGTTTTAGAACTGAGCATTGCAAGACATTTCCATGATTTTTATGAATTCATTTCCATAATTTTTCCACGTACATTTCTATAATATACTTAAAGGGTTAGTTCACCCAAAAATGAAAAATCTGTCATTAATTACTCACCCTCATGTCGTTCCAAACCCGTAAGACCTCCGTTCATCTTCAGAACACAAATTAAGATATTTTACATTTAGTCCGATTTAAATCTAAAATATCTTAAACTGTGTTCTGAAGATGAACGGAGGTCTTACGGGTTTGGAACGACTTCAGGGTGAGTCATTAATGACATAATTTTCTTTTTTGGGTGAACTAACCGTTTAAAGTGCCCTATTTTCACGCACTAATTTTGTACTTAATATACTAAATTGTACTTAATATACTTCTTTAGTACTTCTTCAGATCATCTTAAGAACATCTAAGTGTACTCAACTGTGCTATTTTGAGATAGCATGAAATATGAACTAAAATGTGCTTTAATATTCTATCTCTGTATTTAAAAAATGTATTTAGTTACCACTTATAGTACACTATGGGTTCAAATGTACTGTAAGTAGTATCTAAATACAATATAAATATTTAAAGGTCCATGAAGATAAAGAGAAATTGCATTTAATGCTCAAAAGTTTCTTGTTATTTCTCAAACATGCTGAAGAGAGTCAATGTGTGTGTTTGTTACCTTAGAGATCTCTCTTTCCATGTCTCCCTCATGGGATTTCATTTTCTGTGTGAGGATACACAAACACCATTTAACTCACAGTCTCAAAGGTCTGTAAACATTGTCTGTGGAGAGGCTTTAATTTGCAGGTGACTGCTGAGATTTATGTTGGTGTAGTAAGATGCAATACAACAATACGGTTCTTATGCCTAATACTTCCTTATTAGCCATGATTATCTTATCCATTTTATGTTTTTTTGTTTTGTTTTGTTTCTTTGTTTTTAGTCACCACAAGAATAGTAAGCCCTGACCATCTATCAATTATATCTTTAACAAGTCACCACAAGAATAATTGAACCTGAAATCATCCACATTGTAAGGACAAGCCAACAGTAACCATGAGAAAAACGTAATACTGTCTAAAACAAACTCTAAATATGCAGAAAGGTTTGTGTGAGTGTTAGATTTAGGGTTGGAGTTTAGCAAATATCATCACCTCCATGTGTTTTTACCTAGAGCTCGTCGCCCAGTCAGCGAATCCCAGGTGGGGGGAAAGATACCTGCCAAAGAGCTCCACCCTACAGCAGAGAGTGCGAACAGATTTATAAATGTTTTTTTTTTCTTCTCATAAGTATTTTCATAAACAATTTACAGTCACAATACAATACAAATGTAAATCAAGTATATAAACTCTACACAGCAGCCTGAGAACGACACAACACATTATTAAAAAATAATTTATAAAAATGCAGTTCAGCACAAATCATTATAATCAAACTAACGCTATTAATAATAAAAACAATTAATAATAAAGGGGACCGTAAATGTGCAGCGCGCGCCCACTCACCAGAAAGCAAATCTTCAAGATTTCTTTTTCAGCTGAAATGTTATTCCTTTTCTCTGACATAGTGACGACCTCATGTTTTTGTGGCTGTGTCTCTCCCTGAGCTCTTGTGTCCCGGTGTCCGGTCTGTGTCGTGCACTGCGTCTGACTGCGGGCGGAGTGACAGAACACGAGCCGCGCGCGCCGTCCGGTGTTTTGGGACCGTTCACGCGCTCTTGCACAGTCAGCAAAAGAGCTGATTTTTCGGCTCCATCTCACTTACACACACATACCAGAGTGTATTGAGATTATTTTGGACTCTATGCGTGTTTTGTGATTAACTTGAATACTGAGAATATTTTGCGCAGTAACCTAGATATTATTTGTATGTATGGATAGATACACACGCACATTTATATAGCTCACTCACTCCAAATAAGCTGGTAAAGCTAAACGTGCATACGACTCATTAATATTTAATCCACAGATTTAGTGAAACTGCGGAGTGGGCGTGTCTTATATAAACAGAGGCGTGATTGGACGAATTCTTTTAGTATGTTTTGAAATTTCCGCGCATGCGCAGAGGGGAGCGGTGTGTCTCGGTGAGTTGGATGTTGTTGATTCTCTTTCGCTTACAACTTTATCTTTCTATGTAGTAATTCATCCTTCGTTTGAATAACTTCGAGTTGTCGAGTGCGAAAATATAGTTAGTTGTGCAAACTAGAATATTACTGTATATATAAACCTGTTAATTAATGTCACCCATATTATACTAATATTTCTAATAAATTTACACTGAAAGCATTTGAATTTCTCATGCCCTTTCCAACATTATAAGATAAGCAGAACCATCAGAACAAGCTGCTGTTCTGGATATCGGTTTCACATTTCACCTCTCATAAGTCAGTGTATGGGTGATTAATAGTATTGGTGTCATTACATTTGTGTGCATGTTAGACTGGGAAAATGAGGACAAGTGAGTTTGATTCATCTGACGAAGATGATTTTGGGGAAGAGGAAGCCACACCTCTTCAGATCTCATGGTGAGTAACACATACACGTGCAATTGTGCATATATATATATATATATATATATATATATATATATATATATATATATATATATATATATACTCAGCAATGATTGAGAGTAATTTGTGGTGTGTGTGTGTGTGTGTGTGTGTGTGTGTGTGTGTGTGTGTGTGTGTGTGTGTGTGTGTGTGTGTGTGTGTGTGTGTTTCAGGTTGTCTCTGTCAGTGGTGGAGTGTTCCCAGTCTCTTGGCATCTGTTCCTTACCTGGTAAAATTAATTGATAAAAGAATAATATCTCTCTGTGTGCTCATTCCATAAATGAGGCCATTTCTACTAGAGAAAATATCTAAATAAATAAATCGAATAAAAATTGCTATTTAGAAAATAAAATAAAAAAGCTCCAGTTTTGCTTTGCTTGTTTGTAGGGATGCACAATTTGGCCCAAAACTTTGTGATTATTTACCAACATCACTATAAAATAATAATAATAATTACTAAATTCAAATATTAAACAAAATAACAAATATTACTAATGTAATATTTCATTTTAAAATAAAAAGACTATTTAAGAAAAAATAATCATTTTATTTTCCTGTACAACTAAAATTACAATACTAATTTAACCTATCTGAAAACACCAGATCACGTTTTGGCAGTGACATAAATTTTCACAAAGCTTGCTGCTTCAGTATTTGTAGATTATTATTTCACATTTTTATGGTATACTGGAAAACAAATGACAAGCATTTCACAAGTTCATTTCATAAGGCAAAAACATTCAATATATGCAAAGAGTCAATATTTACAGTGTTGACCCTTCATGCTCTTCATAATTTCTGAAATTCGCTCTGGCATGCTGGATATCAGCTAAATCCTTACCGATGTCGATCCATTCTTGCCTTATTAGTTCTCGGAGTTGATTACAATTTGTGGGCTTCTGCTTGCCCACTCTCCTTTTGAGGATTGACCACAGGTTCTCTATTGGATCAAGATCCGGGGAGTTGCCTGGCCACGGATCCAAAATTTTAATGTAATGATCTCTGCAGCCATTTCATCTTTAAAGGGTTAGTTCACCCAAAAATGAAAATAATGTAATTTATTACTCATCCTTATGTCGTTCCACACCCGTAAGACCTTTGTTCATCTTCCGAACACAAATTAAGATATTGTTGATGAAATCCGATGGCTCATCGAGGCCTCTATTGAGAGCAAAGCCATTCAACTCTCAAGATCCATAAAGGTACTAAAACATATTTGAAACAGTTCATGTGAGTTCAGTGGTTCAATCTTAATATTATAAAGCGCCGAGAATACTTTTGTGCGCCAAAAAAACTAAATAACAACTTTTCAACATTATCTATATGGGCCGATTTCAAAACACTGCTTCATGAAACTTCTGAACTTTATGAATCTTTTGTTTCGAATTAGTGATTCAGATCTCCTATCAAACGGCTAAACTGCTGAAATCACGTTCTGATTCACTGATTCAATACGTAAAGCTCTGAAGCAGTGTTTGAAATCGGCCATTATGAGATATTGTTGAAAAGTCGTTATTTTGGGGTTTTTTTTGGTGCACAAAAAGTATTCTTGTTCTTTTATAATATTAAGATTGAACCACTGAACTCACATGAACTGATTCAAATATGTTTTTATTACCTTTATGGATCTTGAGAGTTTGAATGGCTTTGCTCTCAATGGAGGCCTCACTGAGCCATCAGATTTCATCAACAATATCTTAATTTGTGTTCTGAAGAGGAACGAAGGTCTTACAGATGTGGAACGACATGAGGGTGAGTAATTAATGACATTATTTTCATCATTTTTGGGTGAACTAACCCTTTAAAGTGGGTCTTTAACACTTGCCTTGTGACATGGTGCTCCATCATGCTGTAAAATGGACGGATCATCAATGCTCCTGGATCGTTGGGAGAAGTTGCTCTTACAGGACGTTTTGATACCATTCTTTATTCATGGCAGTGTTTTTGGGCAGAATTGTGAGAGCCACTCCGTTGGATGAAAATCAGCCCCACACATGGATGGTCTCAGTTTGCTTCACTGTTGGCACGACACAGGACTCATGGTAGCGTTCACCATTACTTCTCTGGACATTATTTTCCAAATGTCCCAAACAGTCAGAAGCAGGCTTCATCAGAGAAAACAACTTTGCACCAGTCTTCTGCTGTCCAATCCTTGTACTTGCTGCAGAATTTCAGTCTGTCATTGAAGTTTTTCTTGGAGAGAAGTGGCTTCTTTGCTGCCCTTCTTGACACAAAGCCATTGTCCAAAAGTCTTCACCTCAC
Source organism: Chanodichthys erythropterus (assembly GCF_024489055.1). Classification (NCBI taxonomy): domain Eukaryota; kingdom Metazoa; phylum Chordata; class Actinopteri; order Cypriniformes; family Xenocyprididae; genus Chanodichthys; species Chanodichthys erythropterus. The sequence goes on along the minus strand of NC_090225.1, from coordinate 23,641,710 downwards.
TGTGGGTGCAGATGCATCACACCCACCTGCTGCCAGGACTGAGCAGCTCTGCACCGCTGGTGACACAAGTCCATAGCTGACTTCTCAGGAGGAGACAGCCCTGGTGCTTGCTAGACACTCTAGGATGTCCTGAAGCCTTCTTCACTACAGTTGAACCTCACATTTCCTTGCATGTGAGGACAATTTGATGCAAAGCAATGACAGCTGCATGTCTTTCTTTGGAGGTGACCATTGCTAACACAAGAACACAATGATTAAAAGTACTTCTTCCCTCCTTTTATAGCAATCAGTCTGCTTTTATAATCCGTTCAGAATAAAGGAGTGATTTGTAGAAGGTTGCAATCAGCATTTAATCTCCCAGACTCCTTTTTTTTTGGTATCTGCAAGTGAGACATTATGTTCAAATGGTCATCCCACAATTTATCACCAAACCAAAGACTATTGCATTTGAGCAATGTTTCTTGTCTTGACACAGTGCACATATTTAATAAGCATTTGTGATTTGATAAACGCACTTAGCCATAACATATCAGTTTTATTTTGATTGATTGTACAGCCCTAATTTCTGGCTCCTTTCAGGATGCAGATATAAAGAAATCAGAAGAAACCTGCAGAAAGATGTTGGTGAGTCTAGCTGACACAGACACACACAGTAATTTTTGTTCTTATTTAAGAAGCCGAATCACTTGGATATACTTTACAATAGGGAAGAGAAGACGATCACAATTTCTGTTTCATGCTAGTTCATTTGCATGGTTTGTGCCAACCACCCATGATATGCAGTGAATTATTACAAAATTAAAAAGACTGTTTTTCCTATTCAGCCTATGCTGTGCCATTTTTGCATATAGCAGGGCCTGTTCGTGTTAATATTATTACATTTCAATCTTAGGATGTTTTTGTTTGCTTTTGTATAATAAACAGTTTTGTTCACCACTTGCATTGTGTACATGCGAATAACTGAATAACTGTGATTCATCAGTGGTTTGTGTTTGTGTAGCTGAGATGTGTGATCAGGGTGTGGAGGACGTGTTTGTGTTCTGTACCAGAGGAGAGCTGGTGCGCTACAGAGTGCCAAGTCTGTTAGAGGTTTATTGTCAGAGTGGGCTCAGGGTGCACCACCTCCCCTTCCCGGACGGGGGCGCTCCAGAGCTTTCTCAGTGCTGCTGCATTCTGGAAGAACTGCAGGACTGCCTGCAGAATCAACGCAGGACTGTCATACAGTAGGAAATTTACTCCATTCACTGATATTCTTCCTCTTCCAGGAAAATAAATGCGATCATTTTTCCTTTTATTATAACAAATTTAACAGAAAAAATGTGTTTTAGTTTATATATATCAAACCATTTCGTTTTAAGCAAACGTTATTTTAAATTTATTTTTAGGACAGCAGCATTTATTAAAGGGTTAGTTCACCCAAAAATGAAAATAATGTCATTTATTACTCACCCTGATGTCGTTCTACGCCCGTAAGACCTTCGTTCATCTTATTTTTGTTGAAATCCGATGGCTCAGTGAGGCCTGCATAGCCAGCAATGACATTTCCTCTCTCAAGATCCATAAAGGTACTAAAAACATATTTAAATCAATTCATGTGAGTTCAGTGGTTCAATATTAATATTATAAAGCAGCGAGAATATTTTTGGTGCGCCAAAAAAACAAAATAACGACTTATTTAGTGATGGCCGATTTCAAAACAATGCTTCATGAAGCTTTGGAGCGTTATGAATCTTTTGTGTCGAATCATGATTCAGATCACATGTCAAACCGCCAAACTGCTGAAATCATGTGACTTTGGTGCTCCGAACCGCTGGTTCAACACAAAAGATTCATAACGCTACGAAGCTTCATGAAGCAGTGTTTTGAAATCTGCCATCACTATATAAGTCGTTGTTTTATTTTGTTTGTTGGCGCACAAAAAATATTCTCATCGCTTTATAATATTAATATTGAACCACTGTACTCACATGAACCGATTTAAATATGGTTTTAGTACCTTTATGAATCTTGAGAGAGGAAGTGTCATTGCTGGCTATGCAGGTCTCACTGAGCCATCCGATTTCAACAAAAATATCTTAATTTGTGTTCTGAAGATCAACAAAGGTCTTACGGGTGTGGAACGGCATGAGGGTAAGTAATGATGAAATGTTTCTTAATTACCAAGTTAGCATATTTAAATGATTTCTGAAGGTTCTTGTGCTGAAATGTAAATTACATTTTAAAATAGAAAAGTCATTTTAAATTGTAATACTTCACAATATTACTGCATTACAATATTACTTCTTTCATATATATACATAATATGTTAGTTTAGAAAATACATGACCATTGAAGAATATCAGATTGTAATTGTGCTTGTATTCTTCCACAGTTGTTATGGAGGTCTGGGACGCTCTGGACTAAGCAAGTATCAAATGCTCAAACTGAGCGCAGTGTCATAATTAATGTTAGTGCCCTGTGTGTGATTAGGAGTTAAACTTACGTTTCATTGTCACAGTTGCTGCATGTTTGCTGCTGCAGCTCTCTGTCGCCATGACGCCCACTGCTGCTCTGGAAATCCTGAGGGAGCTGAGAGGGGGCGGAGCCATTCAGACTGTCAAGGTAAGAGGCACCATCCGAAAACCTAAATACATCACTTCCCTTAACCATACAACTCAGTTGTTGATGCTTCTTCGTTGTCTCTTATAGCAATACAACTTCCTTCATGAGTTTAGGGAGAAGTTTGAAGCATATCAAGAAACCAAAGAGCGGCTTTCAGAGAGATCAGTGTCCCGATGATCAACCTGACATTCAGATGATTTGAAAACCGGGATAAAAACAAAAAGACTAATTGTTTGGATTGGTTGTTTTGCTTTATGGATGTTCTCTACATTGATCATGAATGCATTTGTTTCTATTCTGATGGCACTTTAAAAATTCTGTTGATCTAATAATATTGTGCTTAATATATAACTTTAACTTTGCAATTAAATGAGCCTTTATCACTTAAATGTGGTCTTAAGTTTCATAAACAAGATGTTGTCTGCATTAATCCTGGCCAGTGGATGAAATTAAGAGTGACGCTTATTTTTGTGAATGGGAAACCATATATTGCTTATGTGATTGACAGTGATTTGAATGGTGGATTAAAGTCATGATGCAGTTGTTGGCAATTCATCTTTGCAATTCTTTAATACCAAAGTGACCATTGGTAAGGGAATATATTGTTTGTAACAATTACCTGAGACATTAACCATGGTAACAAGTACTAATGCCTGCTTGGTGCTTTCAGACACACTTATAATCAAAATCAAGTGCTACAAAAGCACTACTGAATGATTATAAACCTTTCAGATTTGTCACATGAGGATCAGTTTAAAATAGCTTGTGCAATGTAGTTTTCTTTTTTTCTGGTTAAAGCATTTTTATCATTGAAATATATACGTACACTATATTGCCAAAAGTATTGGGACACCCCTCCAAATCATTGAATTCAGGTGTACCAATCACTTCCATGACCACAGGTGTATAAAATCAAGCACCTGGGCATGCAGACCGTGATAGGTTGCCACCTATGCGACAAGTTTCAATAAGTGAAATTTCCTCACTACTAAATATTCCATGGTCAACTGTTAGTGATATCATAAGAAAGTAGAAGTAATTGGGAACAACAGCAACTCAGCCATGTAAAATCACAGAGCGGGGTCAGCTCATGCTGAGGTGCGCAGAAGCCGCCAACTTTCCACAGAGTTAGTAGCTACAGACCTCCAAACTTCGTGTGGACTTCAGATTAGCTCAAGAACAGTGTGTAGAGAGCTTCATGGAATGGGTTTCTATGGCCGAGCAGCTGCATCCAAATCTTACTGTACATCACCAAGTGCAATGCAAAGCGTCGGATGCAGTGGTGTAAAGCACACCGCCACTGGACTCTAGAGCAGTGGAGACGTGTTCTCTGGAGTGACGAATCACGCTTCTCTGTCTGGCAATCCGATGGACGAGTCTGGGTTTGGCGATTGCCAGGAGAACAGTACCTGCTTGATTTGTGCCAAGTGTAAAGATTTGTGGAGGGAGGATTATGGTGTGGGGTTGTTTTTCAGGGGTTGGGCTTGACCCCTTAGTTCCAGTGAAAGGAACTCTTAATGCTTCAGCATACCAAGACATTTTGGACAATTTCATGCACCCATTTTTGTGGGAACAGTTTGGGGATGGCCCCTTCCTGTTCCAACATGACTGTGCACCAGTGCACAAAGCAAGGTCCATAAAGACATGGATGAGCCAGTTTGGTGTGGAGGAACTTGACTGGCCTGTACAGAGTCCTGACACCTTTGGGATGAATTAGAGTGGAGACTGCGAGCCAGGCCTTCTTGTCCAACATCACTGCCTGACCTCACAAATACGCTTCTAGAAGAATGGTAAATTCCCATAAATACACTCCTAAATCTTGTGGAAAGCCTTCCCAGAAGAGTTGAGGCTGTTATAGCTGCAAAGTGTGGGCCAACTCCATATTAAACCCTACAGATTGAGAATGGGATGTCATTAAAGTTCATGTGCACATAAAGGCAGGCGTCCCAAAACTTTTGGCAATATAGTGTATATAAAAAAACCCTCAAACCAAAACTCTTTTCTTCAGCAAGTGGAAATGACAGTGACAAAGCTGAAAATAGTTGAAAAATGTCAATAGTACAATTCATAAGACACAAATAAAAAAAACCCTTAGAACTGCTGTATTATTCTATCAGAGTAAACCAAACCCTAGTTCATGTGAATTATTTTAGCTATGTGAAAAACGAGTTCATTCATACAGAGAAAACAGCATCATAAAATGAGCCATGAGCATTTGTCATGAGAAGTTTGTCTATGGCGGACTTTATTGGGAACTTTAAAGCAATATTACAAGCGCAAAAAAAATAAAAAATAAAAAAAATAAATCACAATTTACTACAGCTCTTGCAAGACTTTAACATTCAAACGCACATATCAAGCTGGATTCACTCACACACAAAAAAGGGCAAACAAAAATATTCCTAAAACAATCACAAGTAAAAGTCAAAAATAACCTATTACTGAAAACATCACCTTGGTGGTCCAGCTTGGTGATTAGGAACAACTGCATTGACTCCCAGTGTAGTCAAGGATCCTTCCACACAGCTCTGCTCTAAATCCAGATGCAAACTACAGCATCACTGAAGGACTGAAGCCTCTCTGTCAGCCTGTGATTACTGACAGGATTTAAAAAGAAAAAAAATCTTGGCACACTGAGATCATGCCAACATCAAACCAGTGTCCAAAATAGTGTCCACACTCATCTCTGCTATCTCACATAAACAACAGAAATAAAACTAAATCAGTTAACAAGTCCACTTTGAAATACAAAACGCACACAAATAAATTTAAAAGCAAAAAAAGGTTACATGTGGAGTATTTCCAGGGTTAAGAGCGAAGCAAAGCCTTCAACACACTTAAAGCATCAGTCCTCATTTGCTTCCAACAAGACAAAAAAACAACAGTTTTAACACTTGAAATGGAGGTTTATCTAATAAGAACCATCAACATAAAGCAGACCATGAGCATGAGATCATGAATTACCAAAGCAGCACACAACTCTGAAGGTCAAATTAAAGAACTGACTGAGCTACAAGGCAGTAATATAGTTAAGATAAAATTAGTCTGTAAAAATGCTACAATCAAGATCTTTATTTTGCCCCACAGTTTGAAAACACAAGAGTAAAATCTCTGCACATATCCATCAGCGGTATAGTTTGAAGCCCTTGTGAATCTGCTTTGGACATGATCTGGTCAATGTAAACGGTTTCACCTCATCTACTGATGCTTTCAGTGTGTGAAGAGCTTCGGCATTGGTGCGGCATGTGTGTATAGGTCTAAACAGGTTGTACTTAAGAGTTGGTAATCATTTATTTTTGCATGTGTGGTTTCTGGAGTTGTGCGGGCTGCTTGCGTCCTGAATCGTTCTTGGCTGATGAGGAGTAAATAAAGTCAATGTCCATTGGAAACAGCCGAGCAGAACTGAGAGAGATGTCCGAGTCCAAATTCATCTCCATTTGGGTTTTAAAATCAGCATCTCAAACGCCTTCATATACACTTTGCAGCAGTATCCAGATTAAGAGCTCACCAAAACATAGATCATCCTGTAATAGAAACACCAGAGAGAAACATTAGCACAGCTATAGAAACACTCATAGATTTATCAATTTAATGTACATTTAAAAATAGTGGAGGAAACAGAATGAGCTGCTGCGGCAAAGGCACATGATCCAAGCTTCCCAAAACATGAGAATTCTTTATTTTCAGCTTCAAGCTAATGCATTAGCATAATGTTTAGCATGGCTTGCCTTGTCAGGTGCTTTGACATCGCAAAACTTTCAATTTACGGTTATATCCTTATCTGTAAGTGTTACAAATTCAAGTGAGTATTTCCATTTTCCATGAAGGCTTGTCCTGACAGTCTGCTTTAAACTTCAAACTTTACTGAATGAGCGCCGGTGCGCACATGACAAGATGGGACACAGAGAGTGAGACAATTAAAATTCAGTGCAAAAATATTAATTTTGCTGAAATATCTGTTGTTGGGCATTAAATTTAGGTTTAAAAGTCAACATATAATTCAAAGTATTTTATGAGACTGGTAACTGTAAAGGGATAAATGCATGTAATTGAATGTAAACGCAAGACATTTCTTACATTTACAGTAAAAGGTAATTTTGTCCAGAGTGAACGTGTGAGTTACTGCAGAACATCCTTCTTATCTGTTAACACTGAGTTTGCGTTTTTGTTTTTCTTTATTGTCTTTATTATTATTATCTTCATTTTTAATGTAGGGATTTAACAGTCTTTTTGCTTTAAAGCTCTTTTGCATATACTGTTGCATAGATATAGATATATTCACTATATGCTTTTTCATAGCATTCAGTTGGCATGTTTGTTTAAAGGACAGCATTAGGCAGGATGTAAAATAGTGCGAGTTGTCAAAATAAAATAAGATAAATCGGATAAAAATACCAATTTAACAATCAAAATAATCGTTACTTGCAGCCCTAATTTAATGTGTACTTGCTGAATAAAAGTTTTCATTTCTTAAAAAACATTTGAACAGCAGTGTATGTTATATATATATATATATTTCTTCAATGATAAACAGTGAAACTGTACACACCCGTAAAGATAGTAGAAAAACGAGAGGAGGTAAAATGCAAGTTTGCACCAGCCCTCCTTCTGACAGTATGCCAGAATATCTGCGTTCATTATCGTAGTGGGGTCATACAATCCAGGTCCACTCATCACAGGGCGGCTCATATACCTGCACAGAAACAAATGATTCATGTTGCACTTTGAGCAAGACACAATGCTGACCAATAACTTATTAACTTTAAAAACACTGGCTTGACACATCTGCTGAGGTGCTTGATATATAGCCAACAAATATGAAATGTGTGTTTATCTATGATTGGTTTCTGTGAATGCCTCACCCACCTCCAGACATGATAGGCCAGCAAGGGCATGTTGAGTCCAAGTGTCAGCCATTCAGCGGCGCACAGGAACATTACGCAGAAAAACACATGGATGAGGTACTCCGGCAAGACGAGCTAAGGAAACCACATAACACATGGTCAGAAAAACATACACAGACCCACTTCAGAGACAGAGTTCTATTGCGCCTGAAGCCTGTGCCCCAAATCTAGCCAATCAGGTGTAAGAATCTTTAGGATTACCACCTACCCATAAGCCGTAGATCTTACTGATCTATGCACATCTAAATCTCTCTAAACCCCAGAAGAACCAGATCTGCTGAGAATAACTGTCATAAATCCTTATTTAAAGCAGTAATAAATAAAACATTAATAATAATACATTTCAATTAAAAATCAAACAAGTGACTTTAAATTATGGAATATAGATTGCAAAAGTAAATGGAATGTGGAGAATTCAAGCGTTTAGAATTCAAAGACCTTTGATCCATTTAAGAACTTATGACATCATCAAGTTCAAAATTCAGACCAGCTAGAGAACCTATTTCTACTCGATAACCTCTGGAGCAGGGCATCGGTCATATCCCAAAGCTGTTGGGGTTTGTCAAGAGCACACTATACACCGTCTGCTTTAGACTTTGTTAAAAATAGAGTGCTGGGTTTCTCTTATTAGGCAAATAGAACATCTGGCTATTAGCAAATCACTGTTTAAAAAAAAAAAAATAAAAATTCAGATGACTTGACATTTACTACACCCCCATCCCCCATCCCACATACAAAGGTATGGGAACAGACTGAGGCAGGATCGTGGTTTTTTTGTTTTGTCTTGTTTTTTTAACAGGGATACAATGCCAGGCAGAGTGAGAAGAACAGCCATGCTAAGGAAGGGAGCAGCTACAAGGACCCCAAGCTGCCCCTGCCATGCCTGATCATAACCGGTAAATGAAGACAACACATGAAGCCCATGCAAAAAGAGAGAAAAGTGTTTGTTCTGCTTTCGCCCAACACAAACACATTGTAAAAAATTAAAAATTCAAACTGCTGATGGTGATTATGAAGGAAAATTGCCTCAAAACTTATGTGATCGGGCACATCCAGCCACTCTAAGGTATACTATTGCTCAACTCTAGATTAATGTGTACCAAAGATGCTAACTACACCTGTTCTTCTTTCCCATCCATCATTAATCTCAAATATACTTGAAATAATGACTTCTCCTGCATGATCTTAATGATGTGATTGTTTTACACCGGTGCCAAGTTTATAAAAACTCTTTCTAAGCGAGACATCATAAATGGAGTTAGTCGCTCTGGGTTAAGAGCAAACGAAGGGGGTGGGGGAGACAGAACGGCACATGCATGTTCTGAGCATTTGCAAGTCTTTTCAGTTAACACTTTTTTTTCCCTGTAAACCACTCTCTTTCCTACACTCAAATATACACCTGCGCAGATGACATCTGTGCCTCCACCCAACCCCACACTAAACCAGCCAAACATGAGGAGATATGAGCAACCCTAAAGGAGCAATGTGTTTTGTTCATTCAGCATCTGTGATGGCGTTTGCAAGAAAAGACATCCTCTGCAATCAAGTGGCTTAGTTGGCGTAAACCAGGTCCTGTCTCCCTGCTTGGCATGTTTGTACATTGAGGTGTTAGGCTAGTTAACTGAAAAGACATTTGTAAACACTCCGCTCGTGCACACAGAGAGACTGTTACTGATCTTAAGCTGAATTCTGGTACCAACCTTCAGAGCAAGCCTGACCCTTTTAATTTTTTTCACCCTGTCAACTGTCTTTGAGCCAATCAGAGGAAAAAAAGGTAAAAAAGTAAATATTAAGAAAATAAAAGACAAAATGCAAATCAGAAAATTGAACGAAAGTAGTGTTAGTGTTGGAAAGCAACATTCACTGCAGATGATTTCATTGATTAGCAGAACAGTGTTGTGATAGAAGAGAAGAAACAGGAGTACATGCATCACCCGGCATCTCTCCAAAACTCTCACTTACCGGGTTTAACGTGTTACATTGGTCTATAGGATTCTTATAGTCAGTCTTCAGCTCATCAAATGCAATTATCTACAAAAAAAAAAAAAAAAAAAAAAACAAGGGACAATTTAAGTACATGATCCAGGAGTAGGGATGCACACGATATATTGGCATCGGCCGATATATGTTCATTTTTAATGTTGTCAATATGGAGCAGAAATAATGGATTATTTCCTTCAGCTGAGACACTTCAGATGCGCACTCTCCACCATGATGGTTTTGAATTGCTTGAAATATGATTGAAATCACTTCGAAAAAGAAAATACAGTTAAATGCAACATGCAGTGCAAATCTGTCATATATAATACATAAAATTAATCGGTGCATCCCTATCCAGGAGTAAACATACAAACATAATTTCCAACATTATCATTTCAGGAATGTGTTGTTTTTTTCAGAAGCAACTTAAGTTTTTTTTTAAAAAAACATTCAGAAATATTTTTGGTGTTGAACGAATAATAAAATTTAAAATACAAATTATAAACAAACAATAAAATACTGACGAACATAAAAGCTTAATATTTCATGAGATTTGTGTTGCAAGAGAGGTGATGTGAGTTTAAACCGGTTTAATATGGAAACACACAGTTGCTGAGTCAGAGATCTTTACGCTCTTCTGTTTCTCTTTGTTTTGCCTGAGAAGTGTTATCAAATGTTATTTTTTCTCATTTCAAATACAGAAAATATGCTGTGTATTATCCTGTAAGCTTGAATCAAATTGAGGTTATAATTCTTCACTCAGAAAAATTAGTAATTAAAGATTTCATCTATTACCAAAAGTAATATACACAATTCACTAAGTGGGAAAAGGGGGGAAAAACTATATTCCAATCACTATTTTAACATTTGTAAACATTTGAATGTATTTGGCATATTTGAGTCAAGGCAGAAATGTGATACTAGTTTTACTAGGCGTTTTTATCTCTGGAACAGGTTAATGACATCAGGCAGCGTTGAAGAGACATGAACAATGCTGCTGTTCTGTCCGCAAATAACTAAATGTGACTTCAATTTTAACAAAAACATAACAGTTCGGTGTAATTATAACTTGCAAAGGCCCAAAAGATGAAAGGTACACTCATGACAGACTTCACTACATCGGCTTTTAGTAATTTATTAGCGTTATATTTAGCGTTGTTGATTTTAGCAGCAGTTCTGATTTATCACTGATCTGTAAACACTATAACTGTTAGCCAAACGGGAGCGCGCCCCATCCGCCCGTCATCACCAGTAATAGATGCGACAAACTGATAAACAGAGAGCGCATTAAATGTGGCTAACTCTGTAGATAATACGTTTAAATACATAGAAATACCCTAATTGTTTAACGAAAGAATAGCGATAATGACAATAATGGATGTCACCAGGTTGCGCTCGTGCCATTCATTCGCGTTGGTCTCGCGCTCTGCTATATGTTTAACTAATTCCACTATACGCTGAGTATCTGTATCCAAAACCTCACCGAATGTGTTGGAAATCAAGTCAAAACACTTACATGCCAAATAGCGAAGAAAATAAGCGCCGCCGTCAGCAGAAGCGCCAACATATAACAAAAGGCCGCGAATGTGAACGCCATTTTTCGCTCATGTGGAATTATCCCGACCGACGACTGCTGTGACGTTAGACAGCTGTACGTCACGTGATTGGAGAAGTCACGTGGAAACTCGAAAAAACGCGAGAACAGGGGAAACCCCAAGTATAAATAAAAGAAAATTTAAAAAAAATTATAATGATTATTTCTCCAAACCCACGTTTTTCGTGGAGAACAAACATTTATATTTGGCTCACATATTCATAAAGGGCACGTCTATCAGACTTTAAAAGGGACTAAAATAACATATTATATTCCAAATCTTCTGAAGCCATGTGGTAGCTTTGTGTGAGGAACAGACCAAGATGTTGGCTGAAATTCACTGATGATCTTTCTCTCTGCCAAAGCTCAGAAATCGAATTCTTCATTCCCACATCTTATTATGTCTAATTGTTTAACTGTATTAGTAAACTTAATGCTTAACGCCTATTTTCAAAAGGCTAAGTGACAAAGATGTATACTGATAAATACATATAATATTCCTGTGATGAATAAATAAATACCATTAACAAAGACTTTATAAAATACTCACAAATATTAATCCCAAACATAAAAGCTTAATATTCTGAGAATGCTTATGTGTTGCAGTGAAAGTGATGTTTAAACTGCTTTAATATGGAAACACAAGCCAGAGATCTTCTTGCATTTCTCTTTGTTTTGCCTATAAACCATCCCAAGTTTAGAAAATATGCAATGTATTATCCACCATGCCTGAAAGGTGATCCTGCTGAATGCCATTGCTGTGATTCTTCTCTTAAACCTTTCATCTTTTCATAAAAGGTTGCAGAAGTCATGTATACTGGGTGTTTCGCTGACTGTTATTCATGTTACTGTAGTGGTTGGTAAATAACCCAGCCAGACAGAAACCACCTGAAAACAACTGTGGGTAGAATGGTTAATGGTTTGTGGCATCAACCTAAAACTATTTTACTAATGCAAACCCAGCAGTCATGGAATATTGAATAAACTAAGTAATGAGCATGGCTAAATCAACCCATCATTTTCTAATGGAATTACATTTTCTCTTAGCAGATACTTCCTACCCAAGCCGTGTGATGCATATGTCTAAGTGGCAGTAACCAGGATAGGTAGGTCTTACTCCTAAAAAGTAATGGCTATTATTCAGAATAGAATAATGTATCATTCACTCCCACCCAACTTCAACTAAAATCAGTAAGATACTCAGACTTAACGTATGACTTCAATGTTAAATTTCAGGGTAGTTATATTTTATATGACATTATTTCATCCTTTTCTTACTGTACACATGACTGAAAAACACTACAATGAAATAAACACACGATGCACACCAAAACTAATAAGTTTAAAAATAAAATAATGTATGAATATCAATCAAGAACACTCCAGTTAAGCACATGGTCAGATTTTCAAAGGAAAAAACCTTCTATTTAATTATTCAAAACAGCAGACAAATGTAATTGAGACACATATTGAAAGGTTAACCGTTTTTCTGGTTTGAAGAGATTATAAATGATCAGGAAAAGCATCTTCAGTCATTAAAAAGTTGATGTTGAACACATACACAGTTCACTACTGTATGGGACATATCATGTGATATCCACATCATAAACCACCAAAGTGACCAATCGGTGTTTAATTGGAAACAGCACTAATCACAGGTGTTACGGGTTCTACAGATGTACAGAGATGAGCCTGACCCACATTAGAGCTCACAGATTCTGAAGACGCGAGATCTGCAGAGGTATTACTTATCGAAACCACAATAACATCACTTCCTCCAACTGTTTGTATTACTCTGTTAAGCTGTAAACATTTAATACATTTCCAGTGTTTACATTTTGCCAATAGAATGATTGTTTTTACATAAATATGGAAATAGCGATGCTTTGCATGAACTAAAGAATAGTGTATTCCAGTGTTTAGCTGGACAATGATAAAGAGGAATTCATTACGAGATGATACCAGTGGCAGAATTAACACTATAGCATAGCAAATATCTGCCGCTATACATCTACACACTGCAAAAAAGGTGGGACAGATCATCTGGGTGATGTATACCTTGCCCCCTTTCCCAAAAAAACAATAAATCAATAAAAATGAGTCCCAGTACTCTCACCCAATTGTCCTCACAGATTCTAGATCTTTAGTGGAGATTTGTTTGTCAGGCTGTGAGCACAGATTTAAAAAGGCAAAACAGAATGAATTTATGACACTCAAGACAACAGGTCAGAAACAATAATCAAATGCTCTCTCCCAAAAATATCAATAAGACTTCTGAACCCTTCACCTACCATTACAGTTCAACAGATATCAAAACAAAATAATTCATGTTTGGTCAAAATACTTCAAATTACAGGTAGAAAATGCATTACGAAGGAAGAAAATGTTTAGCCCTTAATCAGGGCATTACATGAAGACTTATGTTTTGCCAGTTATGGTGTAAAATCACATATCACATGTTAAGAGTTTTACGATGTTTAAATCTGTTGCCATGTCATCTATCAAGAAGGATAGCTGACATGGGATTGCCTAAAATCAAAGCGTGTCACCCATCTATCATGGCAGTAAGACTGGACCACCTGTGCAGGCCAGTACATACTTTACTGCTCAGGGACGAGAGTGGAATGGTTCTAAAAATCCAAGGAATAGTTCGGAGTACTTGTGGCATTTGCTTTCCTATTTTCTTTTCTTTGCACCTCAAATATCTGTCATCTTAAACTGGTACAGGCGGGTTTAGAGTTTGGGCAGAAGCATTCAAACATACACAAACAGACAGTATCAGATGGACTATGGTATTCTCTCCGTTTGGAGGTGATGGTCCCATCTTGGTCACTCTTTAAACTTGAGCTTTAGCTTGTTCGGTCCGTTCTTAGCGGAAGAAGCCCAGTTTCTCTCGGAGCCACTCCTCTGTCAGGTCTTCAGTGTTCCTTATCTCGAACACCTGAAAAAAAAAAAACATTTACACTGCTGTTAAGAAACATCACTGTGAAACATCAAGGTTAAGTGTGTTAGAACTCACCTTGGTTAGTTCAACCGTCTGTACCAGTTTGTTTTTGCTGCCAGCATACATCATCTGCTGCTCAGGTTTGCATCCTGGAAAAGTAAGTTTCATTTTAGAGACTTGGAGAAATTATACACATATTACGGAGTTTGAATTTTTCATTTTTAAACAGATAAAAGATTATCTTTACCAACAGGACTGGAGAAGATAAAACACAGAGGGTAGGACACTCTCCCATCATCGTGCTGGTACTTATAGCTGTACACTACAAATGTGTCACAGGTTATGGAATCTAACGATTGTTAAATGTTGAATGGAAAATAGAACATTTCTTAAAAGACCCACAAGTTACTAGAGTTCAAATCATGGTACAATAATACAGAGTAACTTTGTTGTAGTTAAGGATATCTGGGCTGTCTCTCTGGTAGCTCGTTCTTCAGATCTTCAGGGGAAATGTCCTACAAGAAATCAAACCCTGGTTTACACCACTGAGCTGTTCGATTGTAATCTTCAATGAAAAGCCGTGTAATTATGCATTCATGCAATAACAGTGGTTATATGTGTGTGTGAATTTACCTCATGCTCCTCCTCCAGAATCACCAGCTGTTTGTCTTTATCAATCTTCACTGTAACCAGAGGAGAATACCGCAATATCAACATTCAATCCTCACGGTATATGAGAAAATGTAAGTATATGGACCAGTTTGAGTGTGTAAAAGTTTTTTTTTAGTTCAACTCACTGATGATGGCAGCATTATTGGTTTCCTTCCTGAAGCGGAAATCACGTAGCTTTTTCACCAGGTCTTCGTCCACTTCACACACTACTAAAGATTCACTCTGCACACACACATTTTCATTATTACTATTTTCCACTTTTTAAAATATTATAAAAGCTATCAGCCATTTAAGTAACAATACTGTAAGTATGTGAATTATGTAGTGACATATATATTGGTTATATAATATAGATATTTTGTTTTCTTTAAAATACCCATCCTTCAAATCACAGCTCAGCACACTCTCAGTCCATACTTCATTAGGTGTATTTTGAGACCATATTCAAGGGTGTTTTTCCTCTCGTCTTGTCTGTCGGTCCAAACTTTTGTCCAAACCTTTGACTAGTAGTGTATAAATAATTAATAAACCTGAGAAACTCCCAATTAATCTCTTTGATTAAGAGTCATACAGGTTAGAGACACACTAAGGGTTTGAGAGTTTGTTAAAAGGACGGTATAATGCCATTTTTACAAGATGTAAAATAAGTCTGAATAATAATAAATATGTGAAGTTTTACCTCACAGATAATTTTTTATAGCATGTTAAATTTGTCACTTTTTGAGGGTGAGCAAAAAATCTTCAATTTTTTTGTGTGTGTCCCTTTAAATGCAAATGAGTTTCTGACATTTTAAGTGAGTACTCATGCAGACTTACTTAAATTGTCAAAAAACTGTTCAGCCTTTTATGTTCAAACCGGAGTCGGACAATGATGGAGAGACTCAGGAAGAAGTGACAACATGTAGAATGCAACAGGACATTTCTGAATGTTAGTTGATGAATTTATGTAGCTGATGTGGGATATATTAAAGTCATTCATTAGCATTTTCTGTCATGATAATCTATAAATCACTCATGTGGGAACTGTTGTAAGATCAGAGCCAGAGAATACATGCTGCATGAAGATATAACAGGTATAGTTTAGATTAATTACGGTTATAACTTGTCATGTTGTCATCTTGCTTTTATGACATGCTATTGCATTTTTTACATACTGTATTGCAATAACACGGCCTCACCCCTTTGCTGTGTGTTCTCGGGGGCGGGTTTATGTAAATTTTAGTTAGTGACGTCACTAACCCGGGAAGAAGCTCGTTGTAGTCTCTACCAGCTGCTGTTGTAGTCCTTAAACAGAGAATTCTTTAAAAAAAAATATCTCCTTTTGCTTTGGACTTTGAGCGTCGTAACTTTGCAGATGCTGTTTGTGCTCTAACAGCAACATCACACACTGACTAAAGTTATAAAAAGTGAAATCATAATCAACCACCTCAGCAGAGAGAGTGGAAACTACATTGCATTTCTTACGACTGTGAAATTGTTATTCTGTTAACAAACTCTAATCCATAACAGTGCTATACAGCTGCTATATTAACAATAAAACCACCTCTAACACAACAACAACAACAACAACACCCAGCTGGATGAGGTCTCATAAAGATTAGGAGTTCAAACAAACTCATGCATCATGACAGCCAGTGTGGGTCATCACTGATACCATCAGGGGAACAATCACTTTCTGAGCTGTTGATGTGGCGGAGGAAGTGGTCAAACGTGTTTTGTCGTGCAGTGCTGGTGGAATGCGAAGAATCTGCCTTGATTTCATTACACTGTTTGCCATTTCTGCTCTGATTAAATTACATTGTTTGATCGTGGCTTGACGTGTCATTCAAGGAAAATGAGCCACACCGTCGTTTTGTCGCTCAGCAGATTTTCCAACATTTCCTTGAAACACTGAAGTGTGAGCACGTCCCTGCCCGCAACAGGAAACGAGAATCCCCCGGAGCCGCCGGAATTCCATCATATCACAATTATGTAAGGCAATCCTGTCTCGTGAAAGCCCTAAACAGATTTCAGGGTAAATGTAACGCCAAACGCGCCTTTATTTTGGTAAACTTTATGAAGTCGGTGTAATGCAGGAGAGGGATTGACATGCAGCTCATCACAAAGCACTGGGTGGAACTGCAACAGGGCTCAGAAAAACAACAACCTTTCTAACATACACATATCACATATCAGGCGTACGGCGTTATTTGGAAATGCTTCCGTATTATTATACATCCTACAAGACAACGCCGCCATTGAAATGTTTTTATTAATCCAAGCCAGTTTTTGTACTCACCATTTTCACAGACAGCACGAGCCCAGCAGTGCAGGAGTTTTACCGTGCCGCGTCTCGTGACGTGCGTTCGACCAATCAGAACGCCTGAGCGCGCCAGGATTTGTATAGCTGACTGTTCCAGGATCAGCTCGTTTCACCCATAAAAAGACGAGCTTTGTCTGATCCCAGAACAGCAGTGTTTATGAACTCAGACTGATGCTCATGGAAAGAACTATCGGATGCATGCTTCTCTCCACACCTTTCATAATGTGCCCCAAGTGAATGCATTCAATGACTTAAAATAGCCATTATTAATTTATTTAGAGTAGTGTAAAAGTAATGTTTAAAGGTGCCCTAGAATTGAAAATTGAATTTACCCTGGGCATAGTTAAATACAAACCTGATTCCAAAAAAATTGGAACACGGTACCAATTGTGAATAAAAACAGAATGCAATGATGTGGAAGTTTCAAATTTCAATATTTTATTCAGAATACAACATAGATGACATATCAAATGTTTAAACTGAGAAAATGTATCATTTGAAGGGAAAAATAAGTTTATTTTAAATTTCATGGCATCAACACATCTCAAAAAAGATAACTTCCTTGTCCTCTTTAGTCCAGATGACATGGCGTCCCAAATTTGATTCGTCTGACCACAGAACAGTTTTCCACTTTGCCACAGTCCATTTTAAATGAGCCTTGGCCCAGAGAAAACGGCTGCGCTTCTAAATTCTATTGTGAATAAAATAAAAGTTTATGAGATTTGTAAATTATTGCATTCCTTTTTTATTCACAATTTGTACAGTGTCCCAACTTTTTTGGAATCGTGTTTGTAATTAGTTTTGTACATGGAAAAGACATACAGTGAGTCTCAAACACCATTGTTTCCTCCTTCTTATGTAAATCTCATTTGTTTAAAAGACCTCCAAAGAACAGGCGAATCTCAACATAACACCGACTGTTACGTAACAGTCGGGATCATTAATATGTACGCCCCCAATATTTGCATATGCCAGCCCATGTTCAAGGCATTACACAAGGGCAGCCAGTAACGTCTGGATCTGTGCACAGCCGAATCATCAGCCTTTATGCAGGTAAGCAAGCAAGGACAATAGCGAAAAATGGCAGATGGAGCAATAATAACTGACATGATCCATGATATCATGATATTTTTAGTGATATTTGTAAACTGTCTTTCTAAATATTTCGTTAGCATGTTGCTAATGTACTGTTAAATGTGGTTAAAGTTACCATTGTTTATTACTGTATTCACAGAGACAAGAGCCGTCACTATTTTCATTTTTAAACACTTGCAGTCTGTATAATTCATAAACACAACTTCATTCTTTATAAATCTCTCCAACAGTGTAGCATTAGCCCCGTTAGCCACAGAGCACCATCAAACTCCTTCATAATCAAATGAAACATCCAAATAAATACTATACTTACATGATCTGATATGCTGCATGACGAACACTTTGTAAAGATCCATTTTGAGGGTTATATTAGCTGTGTGAACTTTGTTTATGCAATGTTTTATAGAGTTGTGAGCTTGGGGCGGGGAGTGCGAGTATTTAAAGGGGACACGCACAGAATTGTTGCATTTTTGATTATGCCCTAAAATAGGCAGTTAAAAAACATCTTGTGAAAAAGCGTTCTAGGGCACTTTTAATGTAAAACAGACTTTGACGTTTAAAATATAAAACCACGCAGAACATAACTGAAAAACTCATTTATACAGTCAGTGAGCCTCGTCGAGAATACATAACATTTTGTTTTCGCACTTTTTTTAAAAAATTTTGTATATTTATTGAAGAAAATATCAAATTAATGTTTATATTTAATTTATATGAAATATAAATGCACCACTAACTACAAACAAAAATTAATCATGTTGTATTTACATTTTTGATTTACATTAAATTGTATTTAGATATTTCCAAAATTTTAGGAACAGGGTAGAAAAAAAAAGAAAGAAATTAAAACATTTTGTCAACCTTCACATCAACATTCACCAGTTGTTGGAAAATCCTCACCTTTTCAGCTTTTCTCCACCCATTCGTGGAAAGTGGCATTTGGAAAACCGGAAAGTTTCTAAATCAGTTGTGGGAGTGTGATTCATTATATTATGGTATTGGTGGTTTTATTTTAAGCATCCCAGGGTTGAACTCCCCACCCCCCGTCACAGTAACCGCTACGCATGCGCAGATAAGCCAGCCCATCCCTCAGATGACACGCCCCTCGAGCAGAGTGCGCGTGCATTGCGCTCATATCTGATCTATAAACACAGTAGATTGTTCTGTGCCTTTAACTACAGCGGTGAATGTCTCATCCATATACTTTGGTGCTCACAATGTTTTCAAACACGCCGTTGAAAACCCTCAATATTCCAGTTATCACCTCACTTCCTGTATAGAGTTTAGTAATACTGACTTTCGGATCTTTTCGGCGACGGGACCTGGTGCTGCTCAGAAACCCGCATCTTCGGACGGCAGGCCCTGATCCAATCGAGGTGCTTGTGCCCACAAAACTGATCACATTGCTGCCAAAATGCGCATGTGTATAGATTACATAGATTAATTCATGTATATTTAGAAAGGTGCCTGATTTCATATTAAATCAGATCATATTTAAAAGTCTAGTGTTTAAAATAACGAGAATGTGTTTGATCCAGTGACGCTGCGCTCTATTATTAGCGTGTTTATAACTAGTTGTCTACATGTACTAGATTTATGACAGATAATGATTTGCATTCAATTGCATGACATTAAGTGTCACTTTTTTGTTTCCCTTTTAGGCCATGGCAGACTTTTCGGTAAGTTTTTTAACTGTTTATGAATACAGTTCACTTGTATCATTTTGGCCTTGTATTTCCTCCTGTCTTATTCAAGTTACCAGCAGTAGAAAAATGACTGTACTACATTTTATGTATACAGTATTCTTTATTCAGCAAATATATTCAATAATTCTGTATAGTGTATATATATTTATATACCAAAATATTGTGGGGTATATATATACAGTATATACCCCACAATATATACAGTGGGGTCCAAATGCTTGAGACCACTAGTGAAAAAGTCTCCATTATGCATTCTTTCATAATTTATTTAATTATAATAAGTGGAAGCAAGAACGTCTTGTCTTATTCAGTTAATTTCAAAGAAGATCATGATTAATGTCACAAATTTGCTAGAATGTTAAATGTTATTAATTTTATATCATAATGTTGCTTTGTTTTGTTTTTCCCTAAAAGTTTCTTTACCGATTTAATTTTGGTTTTTAGTCCCATGTATGTTCAATATAGTCTCAGACTTTTGAACCCCACTGTTTGCCCTAGTTAGTCTTTGTGACGACAATAACAGACCAAAAGTCTTTCTGATAAAATGCTCACCTGTTGTTTCATTTTCTGTGATTTCTTTGTGTAGCTTGCTGACGCAATCCCAGATGATGTTTCTGGTGAAGCATCGAAAACTAGGCACACCAATCCATCAGCTCCTGGAAATGGTGCTCCGCCCCCCACTAATCCTGGATGGCCTGGTTCGGCCCCTGGTGGCCCTAATTTCCCATCCTCAGGAGGCCCTGCCCAACCAACAGCCCCTTCTGGTTTCCCCCAGACCGGGCCATCTGCCCCTGGTTCCTTTCCACCCGGCCCAGGAGCCCCGGGCCAGTTTCCTGGAGCCCCCGCTGCCCCGGGCGGATATCCTCCAGGACCGGGCGTACCTGGACAGTTCCCCCCCAACCCTGGAGCTCCAGGACAGTTTCCCTCAATGCCAGGTCAGTTCCCACCAGGTGGGGCACCCGTGCCATACCCTGTTCCTGGACAGTTCCCTTGCCCACCTGGGGCTCCACAGGGCCCATATCCAAATGTGCCTTACCCACCAGGTCCTTCTGGGCCTGGCATGTACGGCCCAGGTGGCCCTGGTGCTTTTCCACCAGATGGAGGCCCAGGATATGGAGGAGGAATGTTTCCTCCAATACCAGCAGGGTCTTGGGGTCCACCCGGAGGGGGCTTCCCTCCTCAACCTGGCCCACCAGGAGGCTATGGTCCAGGGCCCATGGGACCATACGGAGGGCCTGCAGCTCCAGGTGGAATGCTGGTGAGCAATTATGACTGTATGAATGGGTGTAATAGGGCTGGATATTGACACAAATTTCAAGATTTGATTAGATTTCAGTTCACAGGCTTGCGATTCAGTTCAGTTTCTAACTCAGTTCATAAGGATATATATCAGGTACAGTAGATGAGAGATACTTTTCTCCCAGGGGGGATGCTGTCAGTTGGTACATTACCATTAAATATTAGGGTAAAGTTAACAGCTGATTGATTTGTATAAAAACATTTAAACTGCACATAAGGGAGTTTTTATAATACATTTTTACTTTTTATAAACATTTAAACAGTGGTTGTCATAAAAACTTGTTTTCATTTGTTAATGTATGAAATGTTGAAGAACCGATTAAGGAAAAACATAAAGAATATGTAGTAAAGTGCATATTTTCAGCAAAATGCTCCTCTCTAGAGATTTTTCTTCTAGCTAACTCAAGCTATGGTCATTGAATGGCTTTTCTGAGGTAACATTATGTAACATTGTTTATAAGCTGTTTTATTGACTTTGTTCGAAACTGATTGCACGTTTACATCAGACATTGTACACTCACATTTTAGTAAGTGTACTGTTTCTTTCATACCTTCTGATGTTCATTCATGTTTCTTTTGTACTGTAATTAGTAGTAAAGAAGAAGAAATAATCAGTTCACGTGCACTCTGTCGAATAGGAATTGAATTGATATTGGTTCATTAAAATCGAGAAATGAATATTGTCAACCCAGCCCTGGTGTATAAAGGGATTTGCTTGTGTGAGTCCGCTTATAAGCGTGTGTGATGATGGGCTTTGCTTGGTGATTGCTTTCGGCCTGCTGGAGTGTGTTTTATCAGAGTGTTGGTGACATAAGCGTTGCTTTCAGGGTTGTAGGTTTGGCTCTTGAGGTCTGGGATGTTCCTGCGGTGGTCTCATTCTTCTGGGTCACATTAAAACTACAGATCTTAAACTTGTGTAGATCTCAAAAGCTCCTCTTCTTGTTTTTCAGCCACCACATAGACCTCCATATTTTTGAGCACAATGAACAGCTCAGCCAATCACAGGAGGAGGACAGCACTGCAGCCATCACAAAGACCAAAGTTAACATCCAATCAGAGCTATGGACATTTAGCACAAAGCTCATGATGATATATTTGCATATCACCTTTGCAGACAATTGCACATATTTAATGTAGCTGAGCAACTTTTCTGCAAAGTTCACTCATGATTATTTTACAGGTGTATGTTTTAATGATGTTATTGCTTAAAAAAAAAAAGAGAAAAAAATAAATAATGCACTTTGTGTTTATACAACAAACAAATGCGTATTATTGAAATTAAAGGTTTTTATGGGTTGGATTTATTGTTTGTCAAAGTCAGCTTCTGTCTGATATTGTAGGTAAATGCTGAGAGGCTGACAAGTTTTTAATAATTGCAGTCAAAAGTTTCCAGTCAGGTTTTTTTTTATGTTTTTAATCTCTTTTTTTTTTTACCAAGGGTATATTTATTTGATCAAAAATACAGTAAAACACTTATATTATTATTATAATTTAATATAACTGATTTCTATTTGAATATATTATAAAATGTAAGTTATTTCTATGATGGAAAGCTGAATTTTCGTTGTTTTGATGCTCAAGAAACATTTATTATTATAAATGTTGAAAACAGTTGTTCTGCGTAATATATTTGTGGAAACTGATACTTTTTTCAGGATTCTTTGATGAATAGAAAGTTCAAAATAAACAGCATTATTTGAAATGAAAATATTAATGTGTCTTTTCAGAATAGAAATATTAATTTCTTTTAAAAAAGGTCTTACTGATTCAAATTATGAATGGTAGTGTACATGAATATTCATGATTTACAAAGTTATATCAAAGCTCTTGAATATGAATGTCATGGAGGTTTTTACCGAAAATTTGAGCATGTTTTTTCACTGAAGGGAGTAATGAGTCAGTGGGTGGGGTTTGGAATCAGGGATTGGCAGTTTGAGATTTGTCACAGTGTTGCTATAGCAAAGTTGTTTATAAACTTGATGTCATCAGTTAGATTTCTTCCTGGTGGTTTGTCATGTGATCTCTGACGTGGCGTTAGCTAGAATAAGAGGGGGAAAAGGGTTTGGTGTTTAGATTCGTTTTGGGTGTTTGCTGTTTAGTATACATAGACTTTCATGATGTCGAGTAACTAGCTTCTCTTAGAGTATTTTTACAGTTCAAGTTGGAAAAATATTCCTTTGAATAGAACAGTCCTGTTTAATGTCAGGGAGGGCTTCATGGTGTTTTGCACTCTATGGAAAAGCCATGGAATTTTATGATGGAGAATGGAAGAAACTTAGAGACATCATGGGAAAATTTATTAAAGGAATGCCTGTCAAGTTTCAACACTTCATGTGTAAAACTCTGAGCTTTTAGGGAAATCTAATCCAACACTGAGAAAATGATAATGCATTTATTTTTCTTTATTGCAATTTTATTTGAAAGTTTTGGGGTCAGTAAGATGTTTTTAAATACTTTTATTCAACAAGGGTGTGTTAAATTGATCAAACATTACAGTAAAAACGGTAACACTTTATTTTAGTGCCGTAGTTACACGTTACTACATGTACTTACTATAGTTATAACAGTAAATTATGCATAATTACAAGTAACTAACCCTAAACCAAACCGTAACCCTAACTGTAACTCTATAGTAAGTAAATGTAGTTAATTAATATTACTCAGTATTTATTTGAGTAATTACAATGTAACTACGGCACTGTAAAATAAAGTGTAACTCTAAAAACATTTTAATTGTTACAAAAGATTTCTATTTCGAATAAATGCTGTTCTTTTTCGATTCATCAAAGAATCCTAAAAAAATGTATCACCATTTTGAGCAGCAAATCGGCATGTTAGAATGATTTCTGAAGGATCATGTGACACTGAAGACTGGAGTAATGATGCATTTTAAATAGATTAAAATTTAAATTATTATAATATTTCACAATATAACTGTTCTTTACTGTATTTTTTATCAAATAAATGCATGAGAGAATTATTTTATGTATTTATAAGCATAAGAGGCTTCTTTCAAAACATTAAATATTTGTACAGACAGACCCTAAACTTTTAAACTTTGGTGTATTTGTATTTGTAAGAGATTCATAATTTTTGTCTCTTCATTGTGCAGTCATATTTTGCAATATAGAGTTTATTTTAGGATTGCTTTCATAACCTGTAGGTACTTGCAGGTTTTTTCTTTGCATTTAGAGAAGCAAAATATATCTCCATATGGTTATTGGTGAATATTATTATTTTTTATAAATCAATAGTATTAGTTGATATTGGATATGTAGTTATACATGCTAATGTCCCCTATTTTTACATTTAGATTACCTTTGCCTTCATCTAACGCTTATTTAAATTAATCTGTAAAATCAAGTTAATCTGTGAAAACACTAATAATTAAAAACGGTTTAAAATAATCTTTAGCTTATCTCAAAATTAAATCCAGTTTTCATGCTGTACATTATAATGTTGTGATGCACAAGTACACTTGTAGCATTTATGGTTAATTTTTACTTATCAGCCTTTTATTGGTTATCAGCCATTACATGAAAATATTTATTGGTTTCATGCCAGATATTTAATATTGTACATCCCTATTTGCAATATTAATATCTACAAGGATAGATTCTTAGATATATTCTTACTGTAGAAACCTGTTAAACCTGTTAAGGACTTCAAATAACTTCTGTGTATGTTTTTTTTTGTTGTTGTTGTTTTAGCCATTGCCGTATGATCTACCGCTGCATGCAGGGATAATGCCCGGCCTCCTGATCACTATCATGGGTGAGCCAGTACCAGGAGGAGACAGGTAACACACACACTTATGTAACAAAACACAGCATTACCTCTACACATCCAAAGCAAACACTCACTTCTCTTTTCTTAGGTTCCATGTAGATTTGGTGAGAGGGCATGATGTGGTTTTCCATTTCAACCCACGTTTCCATGAGAACACCATCGTACGGAACACATATCTTGGAGGCTGTTGGGGTCCCGAGGAGAGAGAGGGAGGCTTTCCCTTTGTGCAGGGCAGACAGTTTGAGGTACGGCTTTCTGATTTACCTCAGAGAAGGAATTTCAGTTGAGTTCCCATTGGCCACGTACACATACAAATTTCCAGGATTGACAACAGCAATAAAATACTGGAGTGAATCCCCTAAATTATCATTCCTTGTGTGTACAGAACACAACTCACTCCCTAAATTGGATGATTGACATGCTATGGTAACCCTAGTGAAGTCCTGGCATCTTGTGCATTTGGTATCCACTATTTTTGACTTAAGTGATATTACACCGACCAAAGACTCATTATGTTTGGCTATTTTAAAGGTGCCCTAGAATCAAAAATTGAATTTACCTCGGCATAGTTGAATAACAAGAGTTCAGTACATGGAAATGACATACAGTGAGTCTCAAACTCCATTGTTTCCCCCTTCTTATGTAAATCTCATTTGTTTAAAAGACCTCAGAAGAACAGGCGAATCTCAACATAACACCGACTGTTACGTAACAGTCGGGATCATTAATATGTACGCCCCCAATATTTGCATATGCCGGCTCATGTTCAAGGCATTACACAAGGGCAGCCAGTATTAACGTCTGGATCTGTGCGCAGACTAGGTAAGCAAGCAAGAACAACAGCGAAAAATGGCAGATGGAGCAATAATAACTGACATGATCCATGATAACATGATATTTTTAGTGATATTTGTAAATTGTCTTTCTAAATGTTTCGTTAGTGTAACGAAGGCGGGACTCAGGTAGGGATCCAAATGCAGCGTTTTATTAGAAGTGAGCGTGGTCGTACAGGCAGGGTCAAACAGGAGCAATAAGGAACAGGCAGAGTCGTAGTCAGGGTACAGGCAAGGATCGAGGCAGGCAGCAATGGGTCGTAAAACAGGAATCAGGCAAGATCAATCACAGATAGACAAACAGGATACAAGGTAATGCTCAGAAATGTAACACGAGTGAAAACAAGACTTCGCGATCAGGTGATGAGTGTGTGAGTCTTTTATAGTCCAGGTAATGCATGGCAGCTGGGTGTGGTGATTAGTGTAGTGATTGGTGGAGTGAGTGCAGGTGATTGGCAGAGAGGATGATGGGAGATGTAGTCCGGGAACAGTGACAGGAACAGACGTGATCGTGACATAACGCCCCCCTCCCGGAAGGCGCGTCCTCGCGGCGTAAATGAAACAGCTAGGGAGGGGGGGTGGGTGCATTGGAGATCTAATGGTAGACGGGAACGGATCTCCAATGCAGGTTCCAGAGACTTGGGCAACCACGGAGGGTCAGGAGCCTCGGGCAGCCACGGCGGGTCAGGAGCCTCGGGCAGCCACGGCGGGTCAGGAGCCTCGGGCAGCCACGGTGGATCAGGAGCCTCGGGCAGCCACGGCGGGTCAGGGGTGTCAGGAAGCCATAGCGGGTCCGATGGCTCAGGCAGCCACGGCAGGTCAGGGTCCATAAATGACCCCAGCGGGTCAGAGTCCATAAGTGACCCTAGCGGGTCAGAGTCCATAAATGACCCCAGCGGATCGTAGTCCATAAATGACCCCAGCGGATCATAGTCCATAGGAGACCCCAGCAGGTCAGAGTCCATAAATGACCCCAGCGGGTCAGAGTCCATAAGTGACCCTAGCGGGTCAGAGTCCATTGATGGCCGTAACAGTTCAAAGGCCCATAACGGCCATGGTCGAGCAGGGTCCCCACCCACAAGCTCCCCACCCTCAGGTACACTGCCCCCCCCAAAAAATTTCTTGGGGATTTCAGTGGAGCCCGTAGCGGGTTTGTGGGCAAGGAGTTCGGGTGGTTCCGGCAGGGCAAGGTGTTTGAGTGGCGCCGGCAGGGCTGGAAGCTTGGATGGCACTGGCAGGGCTGGAAGCTTGGGTGGTGCTGGCAGGGCTGGAAGCGTGGATGACGCTGGCAGCGCAAGGAGCTTGAGCGGTGCTGGCAGAGCAAGGAGCTGGGGTGGCGCAGGCAGAGCGAGAAGCACAGGTGGCGCCGGCAGGGCAAGGAGCTCAGGTGGCGCCGGCAGAGCGAGGAGCTCAGGTGGCGCCGGCAGAGCGAGGAGCTCAGGTGGCGCCGGCAGAGCGAGGAGCTCAGGTGGCGCCGGCAGATTGAGGAGCTCAGGTGGCGCCGGCAGAGCGAGAAGCACAGGTGGTGCCGGCAGGGCAAGAAGCACAGGTGGCGCCGGCAGGGCGAGAAGCACAGGTGGCGCCGGCAGAGCGAGACGTTTGGGCGGAGCAGGAGAGACCTCTGGAATGGTCCCCAGGCCCACAGCGGCCTCTTGAGGAGAGGAGGACGCCTTCTTCCTCCTCCTCCTCCTCTTTTTCCGAGGGTGAGTCGATGATTCACCGGTTGGAACGGGTTCAGGAGCAGACTCACTGGCTGAAGCGGGTTCTGGAGCGGACTTAATGGCTGGAACGTCCCCTACCTCCGTGAGCACCGAAGGGGCGGCCATCTTGCCCGTAGGCACTGGCAAAGCGGCCATCTTGTCCATCGCGTCCAGGGCGCTTGAGAGCGTTGCAACAGGCGAGCTTGAGAGCGTAGCGTCCGGCGAGCTTGAGAGCGTAGCGTTCGGCGAGCTTGAGAGCGTAGCGTCCGGCGAGCTTGAGTGCGTAGCGTCCAGCGAGCTTGAGTGCGAAGTGGCTGGTGGATGCTTAGGGATGCCAGCCGCTCGAGCTGAAGTCATCGGCGGATCTGCCACACTGCAACGCAGTCCTCTCCGCTCCCTGACTGATCTAGAGACGTGACGTGACTCTGGGCGATCAGCGGCGACGTGACTTTGCTCTGGGCGATCAGCGACTGCGTGACGTTGCTCTGGGCGATCAGCGAAGGCGTGACGTTGCTCTGGCAGATCAGCGAAGGCGTGACGTTGCTCTGGCAGATCAGCGAAGGCGTGACGTTGCTCTGGCAGATCAGCGAAGGCGTGACGTTGCTCTGGCAGATCAGCGGAGACGTGACGTTGCTCTGGCAGATCAGCGGAGACGTGACGTTGCTCTGGGCGATCAGCGGAGATGTGACATTGCTCTGGGCGATCAGCGGAGACGTAACTTGACTCTGGCAGATCAGCGGAGACGTGACGTGGCTCTGGGAGATCAAATGTGGCTTGACTTTGTGTTGTTGTTGTGACCGCCATTTTGTGAGTGTCCTTTGGCGCGGCAGCCATTACATGATTAAGCGTGGTGTCGCATTCCTCCGCGACACCCACAGTAAACAGAGAGCCAACAGTCAATAAAGCATAATCCAGAAAATGACTAAGTGAAGAACGTGGTCCCTCACGAATCAACTGTGACTTGAGTGGCTGATTAACGCCTTCACAGAAAAAGTCTATGAGCACACAGTCCGGCAGGTCTGAACAGTAAGCAATATCCAGAAACTTCTGAATATGGTCCTCCAGGGTACAGTTACCTTGACGAAGTCGGATGAGACGTATTGCGGGGTCCATGTTGAGACTGGAAACGCTCACAGAAGCTGCTGGATCTGGGTATGGCGAAGTCTTCTGTAACGAAGGCGGGACTCAGGTAGGGATCCAAATGCAGCGTTTTATTAGAAGTGAGCGTGGTCGTACAGGCAGGGTCAAACAGGAACAAACAGGAGCAATAAGGAACAGGCAGAGTCGTAGTCAGGGTACAGGCAAGGATCGAGGCAGGCAGCAATGGGTCGTAAAACAGGAATCAGGCAAGATCAATCACAGATAGACAAACAGGATACAAGGTAATGCTCAGAAATGTAACACGAGTGAAAACAAGACTTCGCGATCAGGTGATGAGTGTGAGTCTTTTATAGTCCAGGTAATGCATGGCAGCTGGGTGTGGTGATTAGTGTAGTGATTGGTGGAGTGAGTGCAGGTGATTGGCAGAGAGGATGATGGGAGATGTAGTCCGGGAACAGTGACAGGAACAGACGTGATCGTGACAGTTAGCATGTTGCTAATGTACTGTTAAATGTGGTTAAAGTTACCATCGTTTATTACTGTATTCACGGAGACTAGAGAGCCGTCGCTATTTTCATTTTCAAACACTTGCAGTCTGTATAATTCATAAACAACTTCATTCTTTATAAATCTCTTCAACAGTGTGTAATGTTAGCTTTAGCCACGGAGCACTATCAAACTCATTCAGAATCAAATATAAACACCCAAATAAATACAATACTCACATGATCCGATGCATGCATTCAGTATGCATGACAAACATCTTGTAAAGATCTATTTGAGGGTTATATTAGCTGTGTGAATTTTGTAAATGCACTATATTATAGTCGAGAGCTCAGGGGGCAGGGAGCATGAGAATTTAAAGGGGCTGCAGCCTGAATCGGTGCATAGTTAATGATGTCCCAAAATGTAAAAAAATTATTTAAAAAAATCTATGGGGTATTTTTAGCTGAAACTTCACAGACACATTCAGGGGACACCTTAGACTTATATTACATCTTGTGAAAACTGGTTCTAGGACACCTTTAATTAAATCACAGACGAGTCAATGCTCGTACCTCTTTCACTGTGGTTTTCTTGCACCACACATACAGAAGATCTCTGATGTGTTTAAATATGTCATTGAAGGGTTAGTTCATCCAAAAAAGAAAATTCTGTCATTAATTACTCGCCCTCGTGTCGTTCCACACACGTAAGACCTTCATTCATCTTCAGAACACAAATGAAGATATTTTGAATGAAATCTGAGAGCTTTCTGACCCTCCATAGAGATCCAGTGCAACTACCACTTTCAAACCCCAGAAAGGTAGTAAAGACATCATTAAAGTACTCCATATGACTCCTGTGGTTTAACCTCAATTTTATGAAGTGACTAGGGGTTGGTATTTTTCTACGCCAGTCATTGTACAGAATGTATACACACTCGAGTCAGCATATGGCTATCATGTGTATATTGTTTCACATGTTCATGTTGAGAAAAACAATAATATCCATATGCTCGGGTGAGAAAACGCACTGCTGACAGACGTTACAGAAACACAAAGAAAGACGGTGTACGCTAAGTTTCTAACAGCACTTTGTGTTTTCTGTTCCTAAACCTGTCTCCCTCGACGAAACTTAAAGGAAGCATATGTCTCGAGATCATTTTGCTATCAGATAAGTTGTTCTCGACTCACTCAGAGTACATCTGCGCTTACCTGTGGTGAATGCAGTGATGGACAGCTGTCTTTCCTCATTCGAGTGGTGTTTGGATTTCATGTGCTTTCTCATCGTGGTGGTGATATTATAATTACTCAGTTTCATTCATTTACCTGATGAAAAGTAATTCCATTTTTTAAGATCCATTTAGTAAGATAATTTTCATTGAAGTAATTCCAACTTTGCAAGGCAGACGATGACATTTATGCAGGATGAGAAATGACTTTGAAGTATAAATGAATAAAAAAATGAATAAATACGTAATTGCATAAATAAATAAATGTAGAAATACATAAAGAAATAAATGAAGAAATGTAAATAAATAAATGTAGAAATACACAAGTAAATAAATGAATAAATAATACAAGTTGTTTTACTAAATTTTTTCTACATTTATTTATGCATCTCTACATTTCTACATGTATTTATTTCTGTATTTCTGTGTACGTATGTTAAATAGGTAGGCGGTCTTCTTAATCTCACTCATGCAGGATTGGTTAAACAGGATCGTTATCGTTACGACTGTACTAATGTGGATACTATCTCTGTTAAATATGGCGGGTTTTTAAGTACCATTGCTAATGACTTGTGTTTAATTTCAAAGGTTGTAGTACATTCCTAGTGGACAGACTCACTTACTACAGGTGAAATTTTGCCAATACCTACCTTAATGTATGTACAGTACACAATTATTTTTCAAAAAAAAAAATTACTGTAGGCCTAATTCATCTGTGTTTTTTCATGTTCCAGTGGGTGTAGTATGTTCCTAGTGGTCAGACTGACTTACTACAGGTGAGATTTTGCATTATTCACCTGTAGTAAGTCAGTCTGGTCACTAGGAACGTACTGCAAGCTTTGGAACATGAAAAAACCCAGGTGACTTACAGTCATTTTTGTCAAAATAATAATTGTGTACTGAATGATTGGATGTTTATGTTTTTAAACTGTGAGTGGAATTTGCAGACAATGAATATGCAGCGAATATCACATCAAAAACTAACTTTACTGCACTCTTTTAGCGGACAAACGGATCTACATCCACATCAAATGTAGCTGCTAACTGACCTAAAGTGAGTTCAGATGAAACTACTCTGAAGAGAATATAATCAGCAGATAGCACTTCAGCAGTGTCAGCCAATGGAGTCATAGAGACCGCCTTCTGATGTTTGATTGACACCCTCTCATTAGCATGTTGCGCCAAGGAAAAAAAAATATGAAGCTACATTAAAAAATGAATAAATGGTTTAAAGTAAAAAAGTCAACTTTCATCTTAGCATTTACTTTAACATTTTTTTATTTCCCCCAACATTCATTTTATTTAGTTAATTATTTATCTCCTTCCACATATATATATATATATATATATATATATATATATATATATATATATATATACACAGTGTGTACGGAAAGTATTCAGACCCCCTTAAATTTTTCACTCTTTGTTATATTGCAGCCATTTGCCCAAAATCATTTAAGTTCATTTTTTTCCTCATTAATGTACACACAGCACCCCATATTGACAGACAAACATAGAATTGTTGACATTTTTGCAGATTTATTAAAAAAGAAAAACTGAAATATCACATGGTCCTAAGTATTCAGACCCTTTGCTGTGAGACTCATATATTTAACTCAGGTGCTGTCCATTTCTTCTGATCATCCTTGAGATGGTTCTACACCTTCATTTGAGTCCAGCTGTGTTTGATTATACTGATTCGGACTTGATTAGGAAAGCCACACACCTGTCTATATAATACCTTACAGCTCACAGTGCATGTCAGAGCAAATGAGAATCATGAGGTCAAAGGAACTGCCTGAAGAGCTCAGAGACAGAATTGTGGCAAGGCACAGATCTGGCCAAGGTTACAAAAACATTTCTGCTGCACTTAAGGTTCCTAAGAGCACAGTGGCCTCCATAATCCTTAAATGGAAGACGTTTGAGACAACCAGAACCCTTCCTAAAGCTGGCCGTCCGACCAAACTGAGCTATCAGGGGAGAAGAGCCTTGGTGAGAGAGGTAAAGAAGAACCAAAAGATCACTGTGGCTGAGCTCCAGAGATGCAGTCGGGAGATGGGAGAAAGTTGTAGAAAGTCAACCATCACTGCTGCCCTCCACCAGTCGGGGCTTTATGGCAGAGTGGCCCGACGGAAGCCTCTCCTCAGTGCAAGACAAATGAAGGACAAGACACCATCTTGGAGTTCTTCAGGTGTTTTTTAGCAAAATCCATGCAGGCTTTCATGTGTCTTGCACTGAGGAGAGGTTTCCGTCAGGCTACTCTGCCATAAAGCCCCGACTGGTGATGGTTGACTTTCTACAACTTTCTCCCATCTCCTGACTGCATCTCTGGAGCTCAGCCACAGTGATCTTTGGGTTCTTCTTTACCTCTCTCACCAAGGCTCTTCTCCCCCGATAGCTCAGTTTGGCCGGACAGCCAGCTCTAGGAAGGGTTCTGGTCGTCCCAAACGTCTTCCATTTAAGGATTATGGAGGCCACTGTGCTCTTAGGAACCTTAAGTGCAGCAGAATTTTTTTGTAACCTTGGCCAGATCTGTGCCTTGCCACAATTCTGTCTCTGAGCTCTTCAGGCAGTTCCTTTGACTTCATGATTCTCATTTGCTCTGACATGCACTGTGAGCTGTAAGGTCTTATATAGACAGGTGTGTGGCTTTCCTAATCAAGTCAAATCAGTATAATCAAACACAGCTGGACTCAAATGAAGGTGTAGAACCATCTCAAGGATGATCAGAAGAAATGGACAGCACCTGAGTTAAATATATGAGTGTCACAGCAAAGGGTCTGAATACTTAGGACCATGTGATATTTCAGTTTTTCTTTTTTAATAAATCTGCAAAAATGTCAACAATTCTGTGTTTTTCTGTCAATATGGGGTGCTGTGTGTACATTAATGAGGAAAAAAATGAACTTAAATGATTTTAGCAAATGGCTGCAATATAACAAAGAGTGAAAAATTTAAGGGGGTCTGAATACTTTCCGTACCCACTGTATACATATATATAATATATATATATATATATATATATGGATAGATTTATTTATTTCTGTATTTATTGTTTTTGCAGGTTTCGGCCTCCATATTTCTCATCCTCCATAGACATTCTCCTGCTTTCACAGACAAGGCTTAATCTAGTCCTAGACTAAAATGCATGTTTGAGCTGTTTTAACTGAAAGAATCTTAAAATATGAATATGTTTCTTTTCTAGGGTATGTTTATAAAAGCTACTTAAATACCCTAACTGAAATAAGGCTTAATCCTGGTTTAGCCTAATCCCTGTCTGTGAAACAGGCCCCTAATGTGCTAAAATAGAATAAACTTGTTAAACGCGCTTCGCAGCGCCACCCAGTGCATTTAATTATAACTGCTAGTTTAAGTGCTTGGGATTTATCATGGCTTCACTGCATTTACAGCCAGCAAAGCAACGTGATCAAATTCGAATAATATTTATATTTTTCGAATAATAATTACAGATTGAATATTCGTGCACACCCCTAGAAGCGACACGAGTGCTTTGTTGGAGCAAAAATTTTATTTACCACTTTATTTATGAAAATATTGATCTGCAACGCACATTCACAATGTGTTCACAGAGCTGACATTGTGGCTTTGGATAAATTATTTTGTAAATAAAGTGTTTTTTTTTTGTTTTTTTTTCATAAAATTAAGTTTAAACCACAGGAGTCACATGGAGTACTTTAATGATGCCTTTACTACCTTTCTGGGATTTGAAAGTGGTAGTTGTACTGGATCTCTATGGAGGAACAGAAAGTTCTCAGATTTCTTAAAAAATATCTTAATTTGTGTTTCGAAGATGAACGAAGGTCTTATGGGTGTGGAACGACATGAGGGTGAGTAATAAATGACAGAATTTTCATTTTTGGGTGAACTAACCCTTTAAAAACTAGTTGTTCAGTTCGGCTCTGTGCACTGCATAGGATTGTGGAAATGCGGTTTGTCACTCTCGTAATTTACTGAAGTTACTGTGTGTTTACAGAACAAGATTAAGCACTAAAAGATGAACTGACAACTGAATTTAGCTGCAATGTGTACATGATCCTAATGTGTTTGTGTGTGCAGCTGAAGATCCTGGTGGAGACAGACGGGTTTAAGGTGGCTGTGGACGGGGTTCATCTGCTGGAGTTTGAGCACAGAACAGGCGGGATGGAGGATGTCACTCGTCTGCACATAGAGGGAGACCTCACTCTGTTCAGTGCAGCTCCCAGCATGATCTGAAACACAGGGAGCCATTTGACAATGTTGAGGTGACACATTAAGTCATTGGTCCATGAAAAGTATTGATTATCTCCAAAAAAGTGGGACGAACAGAAATTAATAAAAGTTCTAATGAAATATCTGTTACCTGTCTCTCCATTGCAGATTAGTCAAACACATGATCGCCACATGATCTAAACAAATGAAATACTGATGTAGAGAAAGTTTCGACCCCTCTGAGAGGTCATCAGGACACTGATATCATTGATATGTGTCTAACGCTTCATAACTCTGTTTTTCCTCATTCTCTCACCCGTCAGAATGCATTGTGCTAGTTACCCTTTCGCATGTATACCAGAACATGACTAATTTTGTAAAAATCAAACATGTACTGTTCAAAACATACCTATTGTATGACCTTCAGTGTTAGGATGGTACAGTACCAAAGCCTGTGAGGGGTCATAAACTCTAAAGGCCCTTTCACACCATCATCCATAACTATAAAGATGCTCAAGCTCTTTAAAGCAGGATGGATTCTGATTGGCTGTCAGTGTTTGTATTATTCATCAGCTGAAAGTGATTCCAACGATATCGTTATTGGGTGCTGATAACATTATAGTTGTGGTGTAGACTCTTGATACTCTATTATATTACAAAGATTTTTAGAACTATATATTTATGGTTATCTTTATAGTTATCGTTCTTAGTGTGAACGGGCCTTAATTCAGGAAAACTGCAGACCAGAGCTGTGACACTATGCTGAATTACATCAAATCAAAATGGCTGAATATTCTTTTATTTGGTATGGATGTTGGAAAATGTTCATTATTTTGAATAAAACCATAATGAAAGCATTGTGATAACGGAGATAAGCAAATAATTATGTCCAAATAAATGCTGTATTACCCCAATTAAAATGTGCTTGGTCATATTTTATTCTGCATGTTGATCTGAGACTGGAGAATGTATTTTAACATAAAACTTTCACACTTTAAAGTTTTGCTGTGCGCTAGAAGTATGCACTTCACTGGGCATAGAAACCTGAATCATTTTAGTAAGACAGTGCGAGAACTGGGATACACTGCCTTTATACCATAGACCCATTTGACATTTGCATCTGTGTGTTAGCATTAGCTTCTGAATTTATGTTAATTATCAGCATTATATAGTCCTTTGTCTTTCCACTTTTATACAACTGAAAAGTTGAAGCTGAACCACACAATGTTGTGCAAAAAGCTGGCGAGAAAGCATGCATGGATGCTTATTATTTAGGATAAAAAATATAATTGGGACACAGATTATGTGATTACCACATTCAGGTTTGCTGAATACACCACGTAAAAAACGTTTGCAATTGTTCACTGATATGGTCAGTTATATTACATGTTGTCAATCTGACAACAACACTTAGTATTTTATAAATTTTAAAATATTTTTTTAAAACACTGACTCTGGTTACCATGATGCTTTTTCTTATTTCTGACAAATCACAAACTCCCAACATGAAATTAAAATGTAATAATATTAATATAAATATAATATAACATGTTTTTCAAATAATTAGGGCACATGCAATGCATTGGTGAAGCTATGTGAGATTTCTTGATTGTCAATGCTGTTGGGTCTGATTGGTGAAATCATTCTTTTGAATCGAATCTTTTTAACGATTCAATTAAATCGGTTCACAAAACAAGAGGTACAGGTGCATCTTAATAAATTAGAGTATCATTAAAAAGTTATTTTTTTCCCTGTAATTTAATTCAAAAAGTAAAACTTAAATATATTCTAGATTTATTAGACACAAAGTAAAATATTTCAAGACTTTTTTTGTTTTCATTTTGATAAATACAGCTTGCTGCTCATCAAAATCAAAAAATCAGTATCTCAAATTATTAGAATATTCAATTTTGAGTTCTATTAAATCAACATTCAGGCTATAAATACTGGGTTTAGGTCAGTGATCCCAACAGCAGTCATGGGGAAGTCTGCTGACTTGACAGTTGTCCAGAAGACGATCATCAAGACCCTCTACAATGAGGGTCAGCCACAGAGGGTCATTGCTGAAAGAGCTGGCTGTTCGCAGAGTGATGTGCCAAAGCATATTCATGGAAAGTTGACTGGAAGGAAAAAGTGTGGTAGGAAAAGGTGTACAAGTGAAAGGAATGACCGCAGGATTGAGAAGATTGTCAGGCGAAGCCGATTTAAAAACTTAGGAGAGCTTCAAAAGGAGTGGACTGAAGCTGGAGTCAGTGCATCAAGAGCCACCACACACAGACGTCTTCAGAAAATGGGCTACAACTGTCACATTCCACGTACCAAACCACTTCTGAACCACAGACAACATCAGAAGCGTCTTACCTGGGCTAAGGAGAAAAAGAACTGGACTGTTGCTCATTGGTCCAAAGTCCTCTTTTCAGATGAAAGTAAATTTCGCATTGTTCGGCTGAGAATACGGTAAGTCACTCTTTTCTGGAGCTTTTCGTTCGCGTTTTTACTTTGTCATGAATTGTTTGATCTTGAAATGTTAAACTTCTCATGAGCAAACAGTTAACGTTGCCCTGTTCTCAGCGCTTCATGCAGTAACACTGATGTTTCATCTTATAGACAAATCTAAGTTATTCTTACAACTTGATTTTTTTTTCTCGTTTCAGTCTGAATCATCTGATGCAGCTCCATTGTTTACGTAAGTGTTGTGCTTATTTTCATGTGTATCAGGTTTATGATAAAGAATTCAGTGAATAAACAATTTTATTTTGTCAATTATTGTAAGCATTATTTTAAGATGCATCTTTTCTGAAGTGTCACGGGACATTTCTGAGATCATATGCTTAGCTGTGAGTCCTTGTGTTCACAAGAATGCTATGGTGAATGAATGCACAATATTCAAAGAATGGACTACTTGCACTGAGGCTTGTAACACACTTACATTTTGAAATAATACAACTTGCCTATTTCTGCTTAGTGATCGATGCTGCAGTGTGTGTGAGACCTGATGAATAAGATCAAAACAAACCTTCATTTATTTTTATTAAATATGTTAATCCCTATTTTTCATTGACAATCATTTCACTGTATGTAATTCACTCAATTCTTAGTATTCAAATTCTTAATATTTAAAGTATATTTGTCAGTCCGCTGCCAGTGCGTTACTGTTTAAAGGGTTAGTTCACCCAAAAATAAAATTTCTGTCATTTATTCACCCTCATGTCGTTCCACACCCATAAGACCTTTGCTCATCTTCAGAACACAAATTAAGATATTTGTGATGCGAGAGCTTTCTGTCACATATCACAGAGACACATGGATTACTTTAACAACTGGGTTTCCTACCATTCTTGACCTTGAATGTGTAAGTTGTGCTGCTGCCTATGAAGGAACAGAAAGCTCTCAGATTTCATCAAAAAATATCTCCATGTGTGTTCCAAAAATGAACAAAGGTCTTACGGGTGTGGAACGACACAAGGACAAGTAATTAACAACAAACCGAAATTTAATTTTTGGGTAAACTAACCCTTAAAGATTAAATATTTAACATTGCTAAATGTCTTGAGGCAGGTACCATTTATTTAACTATTTTAAAAGACTGGGATAAGAGCACCAACACATTTACAATTTAAAATGTAAATTCAACAGGTATAAAAATTTAAGAAAAACAGTAAGAGAAAAACAGTTAATGAGAAGATGAGCACTGGACTGCGTCAGGTTAGTGGTGTAAATTGGTGAGCTGAATGCTTTTACCAGAAACTCCCGAGATGTAGTACGACATACAATGCGGAAGCTGTTGTGCATATAGTCCATTCAATGAATGAACGATTTCATTGAATACAATTATTAGCATTTTTTTTTTTTTCGCAACTTTTCTGAAGTGCTAATTGGATATGTTAACTTACTGCAATGCTATGGTGCATATATTCACAATATTCATTACTGTTTTCTCTCTCCCCTTTTTTTTCTTCTCTTTTTCTTCTTTTATAGGTACTTTGACATCAACCATGAACACGGCCCAAGAAGAAGAGAAAGTGACTTCCAAGACTGGCAACACTGTGCAAAAAAGGAGCAGTACTGAAAAACTTGTAGGCCTACTATTTGTTTTTACTCCACATTTCGAAAAATGTTAAAAGTAAATAATATTGCTGTATTGTTCATTGATAACTGTTGATTGCATTTAAAATGTTGACCTTTCAATGTTGCAATTTTCTTCTTTTTAAAAATAAAAGTTTTAAAACTCAGAGTATGTTGCTTTCCATTTCCTTTGCCATAACATAACAAAAGTATATTTTTAATGATTTAATGACATATATAAGTACAGTATGAAAAGCTGTATAAATGCAGTTAATAGCTGTAGATAAACAGTATAATACTGTAAAAGTACATAATATTACAGCAGGATACTGTATTTGGTAATTACAGTACTATACTGTAAATGTTGTTTACAGAAGTAGTACTGTAAAAATACAGTAAGTGACTGGCAACCCAGCTGCCAGTATTTTACTGTAAATTTACAGCGAAAATTTTTACAGTGTATGTTTAGTACATTTTTCTTCAAATGATTACAACCAATTAGAAAGGTCGAGAAAGCACCAAAGAACAGTCCAGTAAGGTGTGGGAGACACTAAACTATTTAAAGGTGGGACATCCTGTTCTGACACAT
Source organism: Chanodichthys erythropterus (assembly GCF_024489055.1). Taxonomy (NCBI): domain Eukaryota; kingdom Metazoa; phylum Chordata; class Actinopteri; order Cypriniformes; family Xenocyprididae; genus Chanodichthys; species Chanodichthys erythropterus. Next base: position 23,602,610 of record NC_090225.1, on the reverse strand, counting down.
GGTCACAGGAGCACATGGTGTGAGAAGAAGGAAAGATTATTTGCTTTAGTAATCTTGTTTAAAATTACATGAGCTGTACAAAAAAAAAAAAAATATGTGTGCGTGTATGAAGGTATAGAGAAGCCTTTTGTCAGGTTTTATGAAGGTTTTTTTTATGTTTGCATGTTCAGAAATTCAGTTTTTCTTTTCGTTGCCTCAGGGCAACGTTGTGCAATAAGGGATACTTTTTGAGGAGGATTTGGGCAATACCTTACATTGGCCACAATGTATTATAAGAAGGGAAGATGCAAGGTTCCTGGGTGTGCAGGAACACCCAAAGTGATGTGCAAAAATTGTAACATACACCACTATGTCACAGCTTTTTGAAGTTTAGTTCGGAGTGAAATCTTATCACATGAAGTACATTATATGGCATAGCACACTACATGATACAGACTTATGCATGTATCAAATTCAGTATATCAATGTCTTTCAAGTGTTTTTCCCTTTTTATTTAATGATTTCTTGACATTTAAAAAAAAAAAAAAATGATTTTGATGATAATTTTCTCTATGATTCTGTACCATTGTTGCACAACGTTGCTCTGAGGCAACGAAAAAATATTTGAGTGGGGCGAGGGTGGGGGATCAATAATTTTTTTTATCAATAAAATGTTCCCAAATTAACCAAACAATTATGAAAAATCTTCTGCATTGTTGGGTCTGGCATATCGCATCTTCCTCTTCACAATTCCCCATAGATTTTCTATGGGGTTAAGGTCAGGCAAGTTTGCTGGCCAATTAAGAACAGGGATACCATAGTCCTTAAATCAGGTACCGGTAGCTTTGGCACTGTGTGCAGGTGCTGTCCTGTTGGAAAATGAAATCTGCATCTCCATAAAGTTGGTCAGCAGCAGGACGCCTGAAGTGCTCTAAAACTTCCTGGTATATGGCTGCGTTGACCTTGGACCTCAGAAAACACAGTGGACCAACACCAGCAGATGACATGGCACCCCAAACCATCACTGACTGTGGAAACTTTACACTGGACCTCAAGCAACGTGGATTGTGTGCCTCTCCTCTCTTCCTCCAGACTCTGGGTCCCTGATTCCAGTCTGTTTTGTCTTTAGCCCAGTCGAGACGCTTCTGACGCTGTCTGTTGTTCAAGAGTGGCTTGACAAAGGAATGCGACAGCTGAAACCCATGTCTTGCATACGTCTGTGCGTAGTGGTTCTTGAAGCACTGACTCCAGCTGCAGTCCACCCTTTGTGAATCTCCCCCACATTTTTGAATGGGTTTTGTTTCACAATCCTCTCCAGGGTGCGGTTATCCCTATTGCTTGTACACTTTTTTTCTACCACATCTTTTCCTTCCATTCGCCTCTCTATTAATGTGCTTGGACACAGAGCTCGGTGAACAGCCAGCCTCTTTTGCAATGACCTTTTGTGTCTTGCCCTCCTTGTGCAAGGTGTCAATGGTCGTCTTTTGGAAAACTGTCAAGTCAGCAGCCTTCCCCATGATAGTGTAGCCTACAGAACTAGACTGAGAGACCATTTAAAGGCTTTTGCAGGTGTTTTGAGTCAATTAGCTGATTAGAGTGTGGCACCAGGTGTCTTCAATATTTACCTTTTCACAATATTCTAATTTTCTGAGATACTGAATTTGGGATTTTCCTTAGTTGTCAGTTATAATCATCAAAATTAAAAGAAATAAACATTTGAAATATATCAGTCTGTGTGTAATGAATGAATATAATATACAAGTTTCACTTTTTGAATGGAATTAGTGAAATAAATCAACTTTTTGATGATATTCTAATTATATGACCAGCACCTGTATATGATGCAATATGGCGAACTGTTTGCAAGAACCGACTCTCGAAGATGAGTCAGGCGTCCCGTCACTGCAGTGCACTTTGAAAGTGTTCCGGTGGTGTCCGTCAGGGGGCAGTGACGGGTGCGCTCGTGTCCCGGCAGCATTAGAAGAAGCAGGCGGAGTTCCGCACGCTTTAGAAGGATTTTAGCTGTTTCGGGAATAAAAAGTAGAACTTTTCCGACATCATGAACGGATCCGCACACAGCGCGTCGAGCGTTACAGATATTACACTGAAAAGAGGCCCGGCCGGTAAGTTTGGCTCTCTCCTCGACTTCTCCTGTTGGAGCTGTTGAAACAAAGTTCAGCCCGGTTCGGTGCAGCTGGTTCGGCCCGCTTCAGCATTAAGTGCTGACATAACAGGCGCCGTGAGCCCGAACAGATAATTCGGACCCGAATGGGTTCTGCAGATGATTAGATCGGGGTTATTTGGAGACGTTTGTGTTGTTATGAAAGTGAAAGTTCAGTCCAGATCAGAACCAGCACAATACACCTTCAGCGTTACGGAGCGACATATACTGACACATTTCCGGCGGATTCAAGCACACTATATTTGGCTGATATTCTTTCAGCAGTAGTGGATCTGGTTCCGGTCCATTATTTCAGGTTCTGAGGGCCGAGAGTCTCAGCTGCCTGTTGACTTTGATTAAACTGTTATATAATGCGTTGGTGTGTGTGACCTCTGCGAGGTCAAGGACTGAACTGCTCAGATAGCTCTGGACTTTGACTTGTGATTAAATAGTATGACTTTAAAACAATAATAGAGACATCATATATCATCAACCTTATAGGGTAAATCCGTCTGTTTAACTGATACCAGGCCAACCCCTTCAAACTATCCATCTGACTCTATTGGAAAGAAAAAGTCCTGTTTCTTAATCCCCAGTAAATTAAATGAGATTTTGACCTCTGTACTGGATCTCACATAATTATATTTAACACATGATTGTACAGTAAAACAATACCAGGAGCAAAACTATCCACCAGTGTGCGTGATGCATGACTATAATAAATATTGATGATCTTTTTTTGAAGTTCCAGACTCTCTTCCAAACATATGCAGATTTATTTTAGATTACATTTTATTTTTCTTTATTTATTGATAATCTGGTTTCACTCAGATGTACGTCACATATGGAGGAAAAGATCTGTTGCTTCCTACATGTCACGGTGACTTTAAATTAGAGTTTTATCATCCTCATACTAAAATGCATAAAAGAGCAAAGAAGAGGAACATGTTTCCTAGTCTACAACTTTTTTTTATGCACATAGAGCCTTACATAGTGTTTGTTTGTCTACAATCATTCATTTTAAGTGTTTTGATTTAACATTTCTTACATTAGTATAGCTATAAAATGTTTCTGGCAGCAAGGACTGCATTTCACAGTGATATTTCCCATGATTTCCCAAGATTTTTCTGTGTGTGAAAACATTAAGAATGAGACCAGTCTTAAAGTATTAGTTCACTTTCTAATTAAAAATTTCCTGATAATTTATTCACCCCCATGTCATCCAAGATGTTCATGTCTTTCTTTCTTCAGTAGAAAAGAAAATAAGGTTTTTGATGAAAACATTTCAGGATTTTTCTCCATATAGTGCACTTCACTGGAGCCCAAACAGTTGAAGGTCAAAATTACAGTTTCATTGCAGCTTCAAAGTGTTTTAAATGATACCAAATGAGGAATAAGGATCTTATCTAGAGAAACCATCGCTCATTTTCTTTTAAAAAAAATAAAATTATATAAGTTTTAACCATAAATGCTCATCTTGAACTAGCTCTCTTCTTCTTCTCTATTAGACACTGCTAAGTGTATTACTGCCCTCCTCAGGTCAAAGTTTGAACTAAATTGTCATATACTATATGCTAGTGCAAGTATATAACAGTTAGTTCAAACTTTGACCTGTGGAGTCCACTATATGGAGAAAAATCCTGGAATGTTTTCATCAAAAACCTTAATTTCTTTTCAACTGAACAAAGAAAGACATGAACATCTTGGATGACATGGGGGTGAATAAATTATCAGGAAATTTTAATTTGAAAGTGGACTAATCCTTTAAGAAATGATGTCTGGCTGGGATCATGTCTGTTTGTTCACCATCTCCATTTCTTCAGAAATCACATTAAGGTCTTCTGAACGTAGTTCAATCATGTAAGTAGTCCAGCCTGGAGCTGTGTGTAACGTCCTCTCTGTCTCTGTCAGGTCTGGGGTTTAATATAGTGGGTGGAGTGGACCAGCAGTATATAATGAATGACAGCGGAATCTATGTGGCAAAAATCAAAGAAAACGGAGCGGCTGCGCTGGACGGACGTCTGCAGGAGGGAGACAAAATTATTGCGGTAAAACCACTGTAATTTACTGTACAAACTCAACAAATTATACTTTACTAATACTTAATTCTTGAATATCTGACTGTACTTAACTGTGAATGAATACTGCCGCTTCACTGTACAACATGAGTGATTTAGTGTAACACACAGCGCTCACTGTTCCTGTGGATGACTCTATTCAGCTGCAGTGCAGATCCTCAGAATAGTGATGATGCTACTTCAGCATTACACAGTTTTCATGTGGATGTGTTACCAGAACAGAAGTGGATACATTTTATAATAAAAACATTATTTGTTTAACATATATATGAATGTTTGGGGTCAGTAAGATTATTTAAAAATGTACTTATGCCCACCAAGGCTGCATTTATTTGTTAAAAGAAAACTGTTATATTGTGTAGTATTATTACAATATAAAATACGTTTTCCATTATTTTTAATATATTTCATATGTAATTTATTCCTGTGATCAAAGCTAAATTTGCAGCATAATTTCCCCAGTCTTCAGTGTCACATCATTCTTCAGAAATCTTTCTAATATGCCGATTTGCTGCTCAAGAAACATTTATCAATTTTTGAAAACAGTTTTTTTTTTTTTTTTTCTTCAGGATTATTTAATGAATAGAAAGTTCAAAAGAACAGTATTTATCTGAAATGGAAAGCTTTTGTAACATTATACATGTCTTTACTGTCAATTTTAATCAATTTAATGCATCCTTGCTGAATAAAAGTATTCATTTCTTTCCAAAAAATGTTTTACTGACCCCAAACTTTTGAACAGTAGTTTTCATTAGTGTATAATGTTACAAAAGCTTTGTTTCAGATAAATACTGTTCTTTTGAACTTTCTATTTATCAAATAATCCTGAAAAAAAAAAATGTTTTCAACATTGATAATAATAACAAATGTTTATTGAGCAGCAAATCAGCATATTAGAAAGATTTCTGAAGGATCATGTGACACTGAAGACTGGAGTAATGATGCTGAAAATTCAGCTTTGCCTTTTTACATTGCATTTTAACCCTCATATGGTCTTTGGGGTCTGTTCGGACCCTATTTGATTTTTCCAAAACCAAAAAAATGGTTCCCTTCATTTCAGTGGCATGAGATTTTGTAACTATTGTTATATTACCTATCTAAACACACACACACAAAAAGTCACACTCAGGGTCTTTGGGGTCTGAATGGACCCCACATTGAAAATGAATGGGAAAGGTAAAACATTTTTTTTTATATTTCAATAAATCCAGTATAAATCTGAATTTTCACACAGAAATGAATATATGGTAGTAGAGCATAAATGCAATTTGGAACAAACATGCTCACACTCACACACACACACACACGTGACTACAACAGACAGCATTTGTATAGAATTTGGCAAACAAAATCAGCCACAAGCTTTCCTGTAGCTCAGTGGTTAGAGCATGGCACTAGCAATGCCAAGGTCATGGGTTCGATCCCAGGGATTGCACATACTCAGATACAAATGTGTAGTATAATGCAATGTAAGTCGCTTTGGATAAAAGCGTCTGCCAAATGCATAAATGTAAATGTAAATGTAAATGAAGAAAAAATGCATATATGAAGGGGTGAGACTTAACACGCACACAAATGCATGCACACACATGAACGCATGCGCACAAACACATTCACACGCACGCTCACCCACACGACTCCTGTTCATTTCTGTTTATTGCTATTGGTTTTATTTACATATTTTTAAAATAACTTCTTATTCTAAAGTTTTGGTTTATTGAAGTAAATAATTTGTGAATACAATCTGCCTCATTTTTTTTTTTTTTTTTTTTTTTTTGTGGCATTTCAGTTATATTTTTGCAAATGTATGTGGCATTATTGCAAAAACAGAGAAAGGAATGGATCTCTATGGCCCTCTGCTGGATATATATGGTCAAAAACTATTTCCTAAAGGTTTACTTCTAACCACCAGATGGCAGAATATATATAAAATATATAATATATATATATAATATATTGTAGGGGAATTTTACAGTTAAAGACCCAAAAGACCCGATATAATGATTGAAGACCTGGAGTCAGAGTTTAAAAAAAATAAGTTGAAGAGAATTTTACTGAGGAATAATTTGGAGTTTGATCAGCAGAAGCCAGCTTCAAGTCTCACACAGAGTTTGTAGGCCGCTCTGCTTACATTCACATTTCCACAACAATTATACTCTAACAGAGTCAACTAACTATTGGCTAAGAAAAATAGACAAATTTGGTAATCTTCCACACATGGACAGATAGCCAGAAGCATATCTCCATTCGTCAGGATGCTGACGAGGGGACTCTGGACTTAGGTACAGGATGTCCTTTTGGGGTCATGACATGGAGACTGTCTGTTCTCCAGCAGAGTGCCAGTTGTCCACCCGTACAAAGGTCCTGCACAGAACACTTAGCGCACATACACAGATACACATGATTCACAGCTTCTTCAAGGTTGAAGTTGCTCTGAGTAGGAAACTTTCCCAAAACATACTGATAACGTGTTGTTTTCTCTCAGTGGGAGGTACAGCCAATATTCAAAATGTTCAAAATTTTCTAGTGTTTGAAAAGGAAAATAATAACTTAAAAGATATATATTGAAGCGGCAGTGGTTTCCAGAATCCACCCCCCTTCAATACATATACTAATATGACCACTTTAGATGAATGATGTGTACATGATTGTTTTGTGTAGATAAATGGCCAAAAGTTGGAGAATCTGTCTCATGGTGCAGCAGTGGAGCTCTTTCGGTCTGCAGGAGAGGATGTGCATCTCCGCATACAGCAGCGAGTAAGTACTGCTGGCCATCGCGAATGTGATGCAGATAACATCTCTGGGAATCTTCACTCACATGCCTTTGTGTATGTCGACAGCCTATTCTGCAGAACGGCCCCACAAGCTCTCGTGCCGATGGAGAATCTTCATCTGCTTTCGGTACATGGACAATGTGTGCTGTAGTCGCCCTGGCAGTAGTAACAGCAGGTTTCATCGCTTACAAACGCCTTCACCTGAACCCTCGGGGGGCCCGGGGCCCGTTTTAACCCATCACATTTTATAGACTAAAGCTTTTTTTTTTGCTTTTTTTTTTTTGAACTCCCCCAGACACAACCTGGGTGTGAAAATGGAAACCCAGTTAATGGAAGCAGAATGTGCAAATTTTCTTTAATTGTTTATTCCATGATATTATGACACATGTAGCTGTAAAATTTTCACAATTCATTTGGTGATAATCGTTGGAGTTTAACCAAGAATACCCAGCATGCCTGATGACATTGCATGGTGGAATAAGGGAACAGGGATGATGAGCACAGTGTTTGGATCAACAGCAGCAGAAATCTCCGTTATCCGAACTAGACAGAGGGCCGGAGGCAGGAGACAGAGGTGGAGCTGTGTTTCTGGGCAGAAGACAGAACCACAGAGGAATGATTTTTCTCATCTTGTACCTCCAGAGCGCTGGAATGAGCCCGAGGTTGTACCATCCATTAGATTATTTGAAGTCTTCTCAGGTACCTGCTTGTGCAAGAGTATGTTTGAAAGCTGCATGATATGGGTTGAGTTTTTTTATTTTTTATTAATACTTTAATTTCTCCTCCATGTTTGAACATGCAGGAGGCATTTCTGTGGCTGCAGTAGTGCTGGGGGAAGTGAAGACGTTCAGTTTGTTTATGTGCCATCAGCGCTTGGCCTTGTATTTGCTCTTCCTCCCTCAGGGGAAAAAAAACTAAAGGTGGCACTTGTTAGAATTCACAATCAGAATGAAAATAATGTATTGTTGATGTTATATATGGCTTGTGTCTGGAATCGTCTTGTCTTGTACACTAATTTTTTTCTTCACCTCTCTCAACTCGTGCCTTGCCATGTTGAGCTGCTGGTCTCAGTGCTGCTCTCTGTCTGCAATTATAGGGGCGGCAGCTTGTGCTGTTTCTGACTGTAATATATATATTCTATAACTGACAAATGTGTTTCTGTTATCATGGCGGTTCTTCTGCAGTTCTGTGTGGATGAATCCACATGGAAAATCTTCATGTATGAAATGCTCATTCACGTTGTTGAATTCACATGCATCATGCATTGAATAAATCATTTGTTTGAAAAAACTATTTTGTGTGCTTCTCAGTATTTGTAATGTATATGTAAAAAAAAATTTACATTTTAAATTGTATAAATTAGACCGATACTGATAACTGATTATTCAGTGATATCTGTCGATACAGATAGTTTGGGGGTTCTATTTTTTTTATAACTTCTTTAAGTTAATGATAATTTCATTATAATTAAAAATGAATCACTATATTTTTAATTATTATATTTTGAAAGAAATGTAAATAAAAAATGTATTCCCTCCATTTTATCAACTTGTTTCAGAGTAACTGGTATCAGTTATAAAAACATAAACACATTACTCAAATTAATATTAACACACATTCAATTCTGGGCCCGGTTTTTCAAAAGGTTTAATCCGAATAAAATTGATCCGGATTTAGTAATCCTTTTTTTGCTAATCCATCTTACTTTTGGAGCCAGTTTTTTAAAGCAACATCGGATTGGATCAATCTGATCCGGATACGAACTTTTCAGGATCACCAAATCTGGATTTCCAGTGCTCTACGCATGGGCGAGGCTAGCCCCTTTTTAGGGGTGCTTCAGCACCCCTAAAAAGGGGCTCAGCACCCCTAAAACTTGGAGTAAGAAATGTTATTTTAAAATTTGTGTTCGTCTTTTACAAGGTTAAATAATGTCCAAAACATACTCCATAGTTTGTGGTTTAAAATAAGGATGAAAATGAAAACATCCCATCCCCCTTAGCCAGGGCAGGACTTAGGGTGGTGGGGGCCCCTGGGCTTGAGTCACTTTCGGGCCCTACCTTCTATACATTACTTTAAATAGAACAAAATGATACATACACAAGCTATGTATTAGAGCTAGACAATTCTGGATAAACTGAGAATAAAAATAGAGATCACGATTCTGAACAAACAACTTCAGCAATAATCATAAATTATGTTATTTTGTTAAGTCTATAAAAATGTTAATTGTTAATCTGAATCATTTATTTAAAAAAAAACTTTGGTTTGAATGAATGATTAAATTCCTCAATCAAATACACTTGTTTCATAGATGAATCAGCATTTTGAACGAATCTCCTGAATGAACGATTCAATGACAAATGTTTTTTTAAGTAATTTGTCGCCATCTGGTGGCGTAACAATATAATCGATCCAATCGTTATTTGAAGTGCAAAGCTACTTTCAAAAGGTGACTAGTACAGTATACAGTTACATGTTTAAAAAAAAGACCGTTATAATTTATTTATATGATCAATTATTAAAAAAGGTTTTCTAATAAATAAATAATGATTAAAAAAGTTCAAAGTGATCATGGTGTTTATTGCAATGCACAAATATCTTGGTCAGAATGAGAATAAAACACTTATTTACCTGGAAAACATACTGAAAAACAAACAAATACCTTGTAAGGTTGCAATCATTACAAATCATTTGTATTACATATAAATAGCTAAATCTATGAGTGTATAAATCTGTTCTTGGTAAGTCTGACATATTGTATAGATTATATACATCTCCAGTATACATATAGGCAGTGTTAGGCTGACTTTGACCTACAGTATGTCTACTACATCACATAAATTACAATCTTAGAGAATAATATATAACAAAATTAAATAAGCATTTTCTCATTACCATGGCATTTTAAAGATCATTAGATGTAATTTAGTACTCTAGCAAAAATACATAAATAGAACTTCATAGAACATGCCTAACTTTGTTCAAATTTAGTGGTAGGCTAATATAAGATAGCAATTTTAATATAGGAAGTGCCTTCTGTCAGCATAGTGGAATACTAGCGCGACTCGAATGAAGTGCACTCAACATTTGTACATATGCCACAAATGTGGTTAAAGGATGGCTGTAGTCGGCCAATTTCATGTAAATTCAAGGTGAGGTATTTAGCAGCCGCAGATCTCAAAAAAAAAACTTACCGATCGGTGCGATTTGCTGCTTAAAGTCGGAGGAGTTGAATACGTACTGAAGCCATACATGCACTTTGCTGTCTTTATTGCAGATGAAGCTGTTTATATATATTTGTGAAATAAACGCATGTTTCCAACATTTACGTGCAGTAAAAAACTATTCATTCAAACCTTAATGCACTACTTATTTCAGCGCCTACAGGCCTTTGTACAATGAAGATCAACATAAGCTTATTCTTTTTAAATATCAAAGTCTATTTTTATACTTTTATTTCGATAAATATGGCATACATAATAATACAAATTGTGTTTAATATAATACTATTTCTACATGAGAACTTTTAATGTTGTAAAAACTGACTCATGTACATGGCATTTTTACCATAGTAAAAAAACATTGTCATTCGTCTCTTTATTGCAGAACAAGATCGTCGCATACAAAAATATACAGAGGATTTACAACAGTACTCATTGTTATAGCAGCAAATGAACAAAATCAAATTATTTCTCCAGGGAATAACATTAAATGAACACATAGGCTACTTCCGTTTTGTATTTTCAATACACTTCTTACAAATTATACAATCTTAATATATTGCAGCAGTTCAGTTTAAACTGGTATGATGTAAAATTATCTCAAATCTTCACACTATTAATTCTTCGGACTATTATGGACGTACACTTCCAGATTTCCATTATTTGTAAATAAATCTCACAAGAACATTATCATATAGCCTACCAATTTCTAAAAATAAAGATTTTTTTAAAGACAATATTCCTTTTATTCCAAATAGGCTAACAGATTTGTGTGGACACACAATCGTTGTGATAAAACTCAAATGACAACATTGCAAAAGTTTCTGCTCGTGGAAACCCTAACCAAGGCAGTTTCAGAAAGTAAATAATAAATATCATTACCAGAAGAAGCCGACTGTGTAAATCCTTGACATAAACCGTTCGCATTTAAAGTTATTAAAGCATTTTCCCGAGAAGTCGCCGGCGCGAAGGTAACAACTGATACACTGCTTTGCGGATAGGCGGAAGTTAACTGACGTCATTGTGAAAAGGGTCTATTAAATTAAAATTTTCATTGCAGGGGCAGGACCAGGTAACAATGCTAGTCCAATCAACAAACTTTAAATGAAAAATTAAAAGACTGACATATTATTGAAAAAATCTAACGTAAATGGGCGGGGCCCCCTATTGGGCGGGGCCCATGGGCTTGAGCCCAGTCAAGCCCAATGGTAAGTCCGGCCTTGCCCTTAGCAAATGGTGTCATCCTCTTCTCCTCTTCTACTTCTCCTCTGGACCTGCACCGCTCAGCACGACCGTCATCCAGCGCGAAACACGCAGAATCAACTAAGTTGCTCCAATGCATGTGTCTCACACTTCTTTCCTTACCTAGAGTTGTTCCGATTCCGAAACCATATCGGTGAGTAGCCTGGAGTCAGTATAAAAAAAAAATCCCCCCTGGGCGATGCTACTCCTCAAACCACCAACAGAGCATATAAAATACCAAAAATATAAATCTTTTTTAAAACGTCGCCAAGTAAAACGCTGCGTTTATATAGAACTGTCTCTTTACGACCACAACAAACGGGACACTTTTCAGACGCGCGTTCCGACTTCGTCTCAGCGCCAGGCGCAGTCAAGCGAGCGCGGAAAAGGTGCAGGTGATGACGAGGGAGCTTCAGTTGAACAATAGTGAACTGCGGTCAGATGAGATGTTGTCAGAATATGTCGGTAAAACTCAGAAAAATGAACATGACTGTCCAATCAGCCGTTATACTGTGCTCGTGGCGCGCACTCGAAGAATATCTGCGCAAATGCGCCGGCGCGCGCTACATAATTACTTTATTATAGCTTAAATAAAGCGCAAAAGAAACTACGAGCAATGACCGTCGTTGTTCTGTTGTAAGTTAAGTCATGAAATTACCAAACATGCGTTTAAAGCCGCCTCAAAACTGTGCAGGCATGCATGTATTTGTTGACATGGTTTTAAAGCTATTGTTATCCAATTTGTTGGCCTTAAAACGTCTTAAAATGTACATGTGTACACCAGGGAAATCTAAATTTTCTCGGGGGAGCATACCCCCGAACCCCCCTAGCATACTACATTTTCTGACCTCGGGCGGCCCGGGTTATTCTATCTAATGAAATCTGAGGTAAACGTGCATTTCTCCAAATGTGCCCACTTTTCGACTAAAAGTTTGTGTGTATGCACTGAGATCAAAAATAAATGGGACAAAACACGATTGAATTTGTGTCTCGTTATTCAATTAATAACTAGGCTAAAAAAAGAAAAAAAAAATCTGGATTTTGGAGTTAGTTGAATCAATGTTAAAATGATAAAGCTATTTTTCAATAGACATATTTTTGGTTTTTGTGTGAAAAGAGGGTGGGTGGTGGCAGTGGGGCTCATTGGGTGCTCAGCACCCCTAAAGCTCTGACCCTAGAATCGCCCCTGGCTCTACGGAGGCCCTAAAGGGACATGTTGATAGAAAGAATATGGGTTTTGAATTAAATATATTTTTGTTGGATATTTACAGCTGTTTAGGGATTGTTTTAGGAAAGCTGTTTAGGAAATTTCTTTTTACTTTAGAGTAGGTTACCGAAAGGCTAAATATGTAGACTAATGTCTGCATTTAATTTATTACTTTAACAGTTAAACTAATCAAGAGCAAGATAAAAATGTGTATGTATATTACATGATAAAAATGTTGTATTTTTTGACTAGTTTTAAAGTTTTTCTACATTTTCCTCCTGGAATCCACCTTGAAATCCTACCCCCTGTTGGGATCAGGATAATCCTGTTTTTTTGGATGAAAGTGATCCAAATCCTACAATAAAGTTCTGAAAAACCCAAACTAAAGTTTTGATCCGGATCAAAACCAAGATTGGATTACGTGATCTAATCCGATTATGTAATCCGTTTTTTGTTTTGAAAAACACATTTTCAAGATTTGATCCAATCTGTTATCCAAAATCCTAGTGGATTACTTTTGAAAAACCGGGTCCAATGATGGGTCCAATGTGGGTCCAATGTGTACACTAACCGGACCAGGACTACATTTTTTTTTTCTTCTTTGGTCCGGACCAAATGAACCAAACGAACCGAACTACAAGTGTGAATGCACCCTTAAGACAGCAGATAGCCAGGCAAGCGTATGAGGTTTCGTCTTACTTCTAACAAAGAATGGTCTCTGCTTCTAATAAACCAGACGACATACTACTGCTACTTCGTCCATATTCAACAGTGATGATGCAAGCTGCCTCTAAAAACACCAACAAACATAGAGACGAAACGCGCTAGTCTGTAGAGCAGTTTATCCATTTAGGGCTGCTGACAATTTGTGGTACCCTGTCAGATTTTGCTACCTCCCAACAGTGGGTAGCAAAATCTGACAGCGAAAAATGCTACTTATCAGATTTTGCTTTATTAATGTCTACATATACACCAACACTAAACCTACCCTTACAATAAGGCAAATACAGTAATTTTGTGTTATTTATCATGACAAAAATGATGTAATATAGATGTGTGCACGTGCAGTAAGCCCCGGTAGGACAATCTGACGGGTAAGGATGAAATGTCAGGACACCAGCGCAAAATGACATCTTGACATGGCGGGGGGACCCGCGGTGTATCTTATATGTATATAGAAATGGCTCATTCTAAGGTAATAAAAACAACAGTTCATTATGTAAAGTCTTTATAAACCACTCAAAACACGGTTATGTATATTATATTGCATTTCCGTTGAGGCAAAGTCACATAATTTTTTATTTTTTGTTGTTGCGCATCGAGGTAGTAGTTCAGCAGGAGTCCTGGGGTTGTTTCCCAAAAGCATCGATGGTGAACCATGGTCGTAAGACCAATTAAACTCCAACTCTTGGAACTTGCGACCATAGTTCGCTTTGGGAAACGCACCCCTGCCCAGAAGAAGCTCCATAAGTGTCTCCACTGCCCCCTTCAGGATTCCAGAGGAATTCTGACTTCTTAAAGGGATAGTTCACCCAAAAATGAAAATTTTATGTTTATCTGCTTACCCCCAGCGCATCCAAGATGTAGGTGACTTTGTTTCTTCAGTAGAACACAAATGATGATTTTTAACTCCAACCGTTGCCGTCTGTCAGTCGTATAATGCAAGTCAATGGCAACACAATCTATAAGAGTCAAAAAAAAACATGCACAGACAAATCCAAATTAAACCCTGCAGCTCGTGACGACACATTGATGTCCTAAGACACAAAACGATCGGTTTGTGCGAGAAACCAAACAGTATTTATATCATTTTTTACCTCTAAAACACCACTGTGTCTAACTGCCCTGCACATCTGGTTAGTGAGGTCTGAACGCACTCTGATAATGGAAGTGATGTCTCGCACTCATTGAAGCAAAGCCCGAGAGATCACTTCCGTCATCAGAACACGTTTTCAGACCTCACATACCGGATGCTCAAGGCAGTTGGACACAGTTTTAGAGGTAAAAAATGATGTTTGGTTTCTCACACAGACCGATCGTTTCGTGTCTTAGGACATCATGTATCGTCACGAGCTGCAGGGTTTAATTTGCATTATAAGTCTTACTCTTATAGACGAAGTTCCCATTGACATAATTCGGCTGACAGACGGCGACAGTTGGAGTTAAAAATCATCATTTGTGTTCTACTGAAGAAAAAAAGTCACCTACATCTTGGATGCCCTGGGGATAAGCAGATAAACATCAAGTTTCCATTTTTGGGTGAACTATCCCTTTAATATGGAATTTTTTATATATAGTTTTATAATATATAATAATAAAAAAAAAAAAATATATATATATATATATATATATATATATATATATATATATATATATAATTCTTATCAATATATATATATATATATATATATATATATATATATATATATATATATATATATATAATTCTTATCAAATATAGCTTTTTTGAATTTGAATTACAAATAAATACATAAATATAAGGTTGTTTTTTTTTTACTGTGTTACTAGTACTAGTTTTTACTGTGTTAATAGTTTAACCCTTCTCCTAGTGTCATATAATCATGACTCTTGACTGCAGATTCAAAATATTTTGTACTGTGAAAATCAGTTGGTTCAACTGCATTCGTGAGGGAAGGATGGAATGCAGAGAACTGCTCTGCCTCTGGGTCCCACTGAGATGACTGACTCAGGATAACATGCTGTCTGTGTGAGTGGATGGACTGCTGCTGTCTCTCTGTCTAAATGGGTAGACTGCTGTCTGAGAAAAGAAGCATGTTTGTGTGTGTTTGTATCGGTGTGTGTATTAGTCCTCCTCATCAGAAATCAATACACTTAAAGTATGAGAGAGAAAATGCAGTACTTCCTCTGGAGTCTTATTACATTATGGCTGAAGCAGAAAGGGTGGTGGCATCATGGTTACTTAAAGATTTGGCTTATTTACATTTACTTCTAATGAATTTAGAATATTGAATGAATCAGCACCTGCTAAATAACAACTTTGTAATGCTGTTTTATTAGTTAACTGACAGCTGCATGGCTAAAACATGTCTAACACATTCCTTCATGGTTACTGTACTCTACTAGACAAGACTTGCTAACAATTTGTGAGAAATGGGACATGGATTCAAAAGCACAATACAATCTATTAATGCAATTTTGCTCAAACACCATCAATCAAATACTAAACCTATGAGGACCGACAGCCTCAGCATGTTATGGGTTGCACAGAGTAAGCATTAAATCTCACTCCCTCTCTCTGTCACAAATAAACCCTCTGAGAGCGACGAGCACCAGCTTAGATCAGCTTTTGTGATAACGCACTGTCAAAAAATGGTTAAATTCAAGGTAAACACAATGGGATGCCACATGATGACCTAAAGTGCATCAAAATTGGGCTCTGCAGAAAGTGTGACCCATCATATAAAAAAAAATGAAGCAACACCACAAAAACAACATAAATAGCAGTCCAGTGTGCATAACTGCAAACAAAAATGACCTTTTATATAAGCTCTAAAC
Organism: Chanodichthys erythropterus; assembly: GCF_024489055.1. Classification (NCBI taxonomy): domain Eukaryota; kingdom Metazoa; phylum Chordata; class Actinopteri; order Cypriniformes; family Xenocyprididae; genus Chanodichthys; species Chanodichthys erythropterus. The sequence goes on along the minus strand of NC_090225.1, from coordinate 23,586,411 downwards.
AAATGCGATGGCTTGCTGTAATTCTGGGAATGTGTCAAACTATACCTTCTTATTTACTAAACCAAAAATATTTTTAACAATATTTTACTGTAATCTACATGCAATTGCCTTGATACATAGGCTGTTTGCTTTTTTTAGTATTAAAAAGTTACCTCTTTTGCAGTAAAATCACGTGTATTGTTTTTTAAAATATAATGTAATTATATATATATATATATATATATATATATATAATGAACAGGCAGCATTCATTTTCCTTTAAAATTACTAACATTCTTCCAGTGTAGTTTATGTCAGTTAACTCATTCTTCAGATGCCATTTTAACATAACACTGTTATAACGCATCGCCCCCGCCCCGATAAAACGCTCTGCACGGATGGAGGGGGATGATGAACGCGCTGCTGCGTACTGATCGTGATGATGATGATGATGATGATGTAATAAGCGCACGCTCCGCTGATTCTAGTGCACACTAGGTTCCTCGCGCTCGCGACCCGGGTAGAGTGATGTCATTATCGATACAGTGAACCGTGTTTAGGAATTGTCACCCCTCGTCCGTGCTGCTCAGCGCGGCCTCGATGAGGACAAACCCCGGTACTGCGGCGCTGATGGCTGTTGGGGTCGGGACTGCACCAAGCTCCCTTCGACATCACATCTGCTACCCCTGCGCTCAGACAAGCGGCAAAACCCGTGCAATCGAAACACGCGCGAGCGCGCGCTTCTTCACAGCAACATTCTATATGGAATATTGGTCATCTTAACGGGGATTCAAACTCCTGGTTTGGCTGACAGGCAGTCGTTGTGCATCACCTATCATCTGCGCCCTTTCAGGACTTTTTGGGTTAGTGTCTACCATTGAAAACCGGTGAAAACCCGGTCGTATTCGGTGCCCGTGCTCTCTTCCCCTCGCGCTCACCGGAGACTGTCCTCGCGCTGCGCACTGGGAGGCCACAAGTGCCTGTTTTCTCTCGCTAGATTCACCATTGATGGAAACCGATGCCCTGTTGCCTTTCCTCGTCCGTGCCTACCTCTGCAGCCGCTGTTTGTCGTTTAGCAACGCGACTAGGCCCGCGAGCCCAACTATACATCTCACAGAATGACTCTCTGATAGATAAAATGACAAGAGTGGATCATTTATATAGTGTTGTGGTCTTTTGGATGTTGGTGTAGCGACTTTGCTGTGTGTTTTAATCTTCTTTGGATCCGAAGCCCAGGTGCGCGAGGAGGCAGCTATCTCGAGAGCAATAAACGCCCGTTATTTTAAGGGACCGCGCGCTTCTCTCTCAGGATGGCAAATGAACCCGTTATTCTTAATGTGTATGACATGGTAAGCTCATTAACCCCTTCATCCTTTACATACTGTTTTATCATAAACCTCGCTGCTTTTAGGCTCTAATTTTGCATGTTATAAAATAACAATACAGGGACTTCAGGAATCAGCATCAGCATGAAGAATCTGGGTCGCTAACATAGAGGTTTCACTTTGAAAACACGGTTGCAAACCTACTTTGAAGCATCTTTGACAGCAGCATTGATGTACGAGTCTAGGGCAGAGATGAGAGCGCGTGTGTTTCTCCTCCCTTGCTCGAGGAGGCGCTGTCACACCATCACAATCTAAACACACGTACTAGAGTAGACAGAACACATGTGATCAGTGATTGTGGTAATCCAAATTTTTATTTAGGAAGGAACACTTGTACTAAATGTACTAACAACATGTCTATATGCTGCATATTTTATGCAAAATTATGTTATAAAACCACATTTTAAACATCAGAAAGTGACTAATGGTATACAAGTGGACTTAATTTATTTTACATTCACAGTTTATAAGACGCTAAATAAATCCAATATCCAAAAGTGAATGACAAAGCATTCAAAGTATCATGCATTTCCTAGGAATACACTTAGACCGTATGAAACACAATCACACATAAAGGGGGTGGGATAGACTAGTCTCTTTTCTGTGTACATTAAATCATGTTCTGCATGTTCTATTATTCATGAAGGGCAGCTGGTGCACCTTTTTGGCCTCACACAGACATGTTTTCTCTCAATATTCACCCCTCCCCCTTCACCTTAAAGCTTATTGTGTGTGTATAACAGGCTTGTGCACTATTCATTGATTTGAATGTCTGGTATAGCTAACAGGATGCAGAATATAGATAGATAGATAGATAGATAGATAGATAGATAGATAGATAGATAGATAGATAGATAGATAGATAGATAGATAGATAGATAGATAGATAGATAGATAGATAGATAGATAGATAGATAGACTCAGTCATAGAAAAACAAATACATTTACAGTTAATTAAAACATGATTATATGATGATCTTGTTCTCCTTCTTGCTCTCTCAGTACTGGATAAATGAATACACCTCTACTCTGGGTATTGGAGTCTTCCACTCAGGAATAGAGATCTACGGCAGAGGTAGAGTGACCACTTATTCAGTGATTTATTTTTTATTTTTTTATTGCATCAAAATCTAGACCTCAACTGGAACCTCAGTCCCATTTGTAAAGAACTTTATTACACACAGTGGAAAAGGTTGTTTCAGCTACTGGGACTACAATTAGTAGACAGTTTGTTTACATTACTGTTAGTGTCAAATAAAAAATACCATGACAAAATGAGGGTGAAAATAATTTAGAACTCAATAAGCAACTGAATATGATTCATCATTCCAGTTTTATTTATTTATTTAAAGGCACAGTATGTAAAGGTTCGCGCTAGAGGTCGCTTATTCAAAACAAAGGCATAGCTTGATGACGCCTTGGTGTTGTCTTCACGTCTATAGACGATGGAAAAAAATCAGGACAGGGCTCGGAAAGATATCATGTTCATGGATGAGATTATTAACATTACCGTAGTATGAAGCAGAGCAGGGCTGAGTTCTGTTCGAGCAGAAACGAGGACGCTGGACGGCTGGAGCGATTGCTAATGAGAGACGAGCGCGACACTCATCTCAAAAGCAGCTGAACTTTTATTATGCCGCAGTCACCACTTCCGCTTCTCCTGGTCAAGCGTATGTGGGGTAATGAAGCTCTGTTTTATCATATTAGATACATTTGTGTGTTGAAAGTTGTAACAGTGCTACTTGTCATTGATATTTGGTCATGGTAAAACATGGTACTCGCTGTAAATCAAGAAAACAAGATTTAAACAGTAAGACTTACTGTGTTGAGCTTTATAACATTATTTGTTTTCTTTCAGTGAATGTATCCATCCAAACAGTTGCTCATTATAGTTGTTCATTGTTTTTTTCTAGGCTTGATTGTGTTTATGGGACGCAGTTTAACATGTCTTAATGCTTCGTTAAAAAAAAAAAAAAAAGCCGTATTTTTCATATATTTTACCTTTATTCTACACCGCTGTTTCCCTTCTCCTAAAAACGCTCCGTTGAGTTCCTGGTTCTTTGAAGCACATCCCTCAGAAATACGCAATGGACTGAGATTGGTTAGCTGGCCCTGTGAGATTCGCTGTCACGATTCACCTTGTCCGGAAACGCCACGGCCCTTACTATTACGGGCAAACTTCGCATGCGCTTCGGTCAAAGTCCAGTCTTTGCTTCGGTGGAAACGTAAATAATGGCGTCAATATTGCTGTATCAATTTGAGCCCAAATCAAACCCAGGTAGCAGTAATGATGAAGAGGGTCAAGCAGAACCTCTGCAAGCACGGCTTTTAATGGAAGTTTATGAATGTTAAGTATTTTTGTTTGTATTTGTGTCAAAGTGTTTAGATTTGCTGTGACTTGTAAATGTCACTGCTGCCCCATAGTGTTCTGATTAAAGCTTTGCTGTAGCTGAATACATGACTGAGTAGTAGCATTTTTGTAAAGGTAATGTTTAATTTATAGCATGAACGAGCATGTGGGTAAACACAACATAAAAGCCGTAATGAAACAATGCTGTACACTGATAACAGAAACGCCAACAAACACCAACCGAAGTTCGCTGGTGTGATTACGTAGAAGTTTGTTGGTGTTTGTAGGCATTTGTTGGAGAAGTATGAAATAAAATTTAGTTAACTGGCTAGCAAAAGCCAAACTGCTTTGGTCTTTGTTTACGTCCCAGAAACTGTATAACTTTATAAAAAAATAAAACATACTTACAGGTTGGGGCCCATAAACAGCAGCTTTTGATTTTAAAGTGGGAACTGCTTCATCTTTCAGTAATAGCCTTTGTGCAAATCCAGCATTGAACTCGTGTAGATTCTGGAAGCTGTCTTCCGTAAACTGTGCAGCACAGACAGTTAAATTAGCATTATAATTGTCAGGAACAGAATTAAACATAAATTTTAAACATTGTTCCTGAAGTCCAGTGTCCCTAGGAAGAAGACTTATATACACGCGACATGGCCTCGTCCACTTTTTTGCGTGTTCCTGTGGGCAGGGTTTATGATGTCACCAACCCAGGAAGAAACCTGTCGTTTTTGTAGGCATTAAACTGCCATCTCCATTTGCATTGAACTTTCAGCACTGTAACTTTGCAGATACTGTTTATGCTCAAGCAGCAACATTACACACTAACTAAAGTTAAAAAATTGAAATCACAATGAACCACCCCTTTAAAGCGTCTTTGGTGTTTCCATGCTTTCTACAAAATAAAACCGGAAATCGATGGTAACGCGGGTATGATGTCATTGATAGGCGACGCATAGACACGGTTTGTGTCCTGGTTAAAATTGCTTATTTCTTTGGATTTAAACATTCTTGGAAACATCTGGGCTAATGTAAGTACACAAGTCAACAAAACATATAACATTGTTCTTGTGGTTTTTGGATATTTTAATCCAAATATCTTACATATTGTGCCTTTAAATAGTATTTATTGGAGTGGCCACATTTAAGTAATGTGATATATACTCACACATCACTAATCTTCCTTGTTATTGTACATGTTTTAGTTCATTCAGCAGCCACTGATGCAATCACTATGCGATCTGAGCCTTGTCAATAGCATTTCAATGTCTGCGTATCCTGTGTAAGTTTTTGCAAATTACTTGACTTGACCTACAAGTGGCAGTGAAGTGTTGTCTGTGCCTGTAGTGATAGAACACAACAGAAGAAGAAACATGCTGTAGCCATTTAGTAATCTGAGTCATAAAGTGACAGAGAATATGCTGTCTTCTTTCATAATTTCTGTTTTTTTTTTTCACCCTTTCACACACACAGACAGAGGAAAGCAGCAGCATTGATACAGAGCAGATGTAGGCAGCTCTGAGGACTGATTTGTTAGGATCTTTAGCTTCTCACTAATACAGAGATGTATGTCACAACAGGGAAGATGATTGCAATTGCAATAAACTTTTTTCCCTTATTATCATGTATATTCTAGTGAAACGGCTTCTCGGACAAGAACAAAATTTGAATTGATTGAATAGATGATGAAATTATTTACAATAAATACTGCAATATTCCATTAAAAAAATAAGAATTGTCAATTTTGATATTTTGCTGATATTAAAGCAGGGTGATATCAACCATACACATTGAGGGGGACAAGAAATAGTCAAATTTGTTCCCACCAAAGTTTTATCTGTGTTAATCTTGATGCTGCTCTGTTTGTTGTTAGGTTGAGAAAAAGTTACATTTTTAGGCTGGTTGCCTCTGCAGTCTAACTGCGCTTGTCAGTGTCAAATAAATGAGATGGTTAATCAAATAAAAGAAGGTACTGTTCACAGAAAATTCTGTCATTTATTACTTACCCTCATGCCGTTCCACATCCGTAAGACCTTCATTAATCTTCGGAACACAAATTAAGATATTTTAGTTGAAATCCGATGGCTCCGTGAGGCCTTCATGGGGAGCAATGACACTTCCTCTTTCAAGGTCCATTAATGTACTAAAACCATATTTAAATCAGTTCATGTGAGTACAGTGGTTCAATATTAATATTATAAAGCGACGAGAATATTTTTGGTGTGCCAAAAAAACAAAATAACGACTTATTTAGTGATGGCCGATTTCAAAACACTGCTTCAGGAAGCATTGGATCATAAATGAATCAGTTTATCGAATCATGATTCAGATCGCGTGTCAAACTGCCAAGCGGCTGAAATCCCGTGACTTTGGCGCTCCGATCAGCAGATTCGATACACTGATGATCTGATGCTTCCTGAAGCAGTGTTTTGAAATCGGCCATCACTAAATAAGTCGTTATTTTGTTTTTTTGGCACACCAAAAATTTTCTCGTCGCTTTAAAATATTAATATTGAACCACTGTACTCACATGAACTGATTTAAATATGTTTTTAGTACATTAATGGATCTTGAGAGAGGAAATGTCATTGCTCCCTATGGAGGCCTCACGGAGCCATCGGATTTCAATTAAAATATCTTAATTTGTGTTCCGAAGACTAACGAAGGTCTTACGGGTGTGGAACGGCATGAGGGTAAGTAATAAATGACAGAATTTTAATTTTTGGGTGAACTAACCCTTTAAAGTAGAGCATACTGTTTTTGTATAATTCCTTCAAAAAATGTTGACAACCTACATTATGTGTTGTTTTGTTTCCTTTAGAGTTTGCATATGGCGGCCATCCATATCCCTTCAGTGGCATTTTTGAGATCAGCCCCGGAAATGCCTCAGAACTGGGGGAGACTTTCAAATTCAAGTGAGTTTTACATAATCACATACACACACATATGAGCCATAAAACAATGTCTCAAGTCCTGTTTCCTCCCCAGAGAGGCTATAGCTCTGGGTACGACAGACTTTGCAGAGGAGGACATTGATAAAATAATGGAGGAGCTGGGAAAGGAATTCAAGGGGAACGCCTACCACCTGATGCACAAAAACTGCAACCATTTTTCTTCCTCGCTGTCTGAGGTCAGTTTACTCCCCTTCTGCCTTTCTCTGTCTGTCTTTTATAAATGATCATCGGACTAGGCATATACAACCTCACTGACTGATGACATATATGCTAGTCATTTTTCTGCATTCTCACATCATTTTATTCTCTCTCTCTCTCTCTATAGTTGCTGTGTGGTAAAGAGATCCCACGTTGGGTGAATCGATTGGCATATTTCAGCTCCTGTATTCCATTTCTGCAGAGTTGTCTGCCTAAAGAGTGGCTCACGCCCGCCGCACTCCAGACCCACATCTGCATGGGCCTTCACAAGGAGAACACACACTCGCACACACACGACTCCAGCGACGATGAGCCCTCATCTGCCCCAGAGGCAGCAGCTGGAACCTCACACAGCTGCAGACACACTCGCGTGTGATCTCACATACACAGTATTACACTGAATTGAACACACATATACACTCCAACCTCTGATCCTGCTGCTACAGCGCCTCCTGCTGGCCTGGATGAACACCAGACCTCATGGCCTCTCTGAAAGGGGAAATCAAAGTCATGTTTTTCTGTAGAGTCCACAGGGATTTAAAAACCTTGCAATGGTACTCTTAAAGATTTAGAGTTGTTTGATTTTTGCTAAGATCAAAACATGTAGTGTTCTTTCTCTTATAAGTAGGACATTATGAATGATGGGTGAACATGATGGACTGTCCCCTGCTGGAGTGTGAAAGCACTACAGGCCCCGCCCTCAAAGATACTGAACTTTCAGTATTCAATTCATTTCTTTCTGTCCATTTGACTTTTAATCTCATCTGGGTATTCTCTAGATTTAGCCGAGTTTGCTGTGTATTTAATTCTTTTCTATTTTGTGATAGAATAAAACAGTGTGTCATCTGCAGAGGAGCTCACATTCCTAACCTTACTTTTTTCCTCAGTGACTTTAGTAATATAGATCTGCTTTATTTAATGATATGATGTCAAACTAATGCCATCTTTGGTTTACATTTCTTTTATTTCTATCTTTTTGGTTTGACTTTTTTATATTTAAGTGCAAGGTTTTCAATAAAAGGGCCGATGACATCACGTGTCTCACACACACTGACAGCAGTTGGAAATTGCAGCCTTATAACTGTAAGCCATTGATATGCTGGACTCAACTGAAACAAAAGACCCCTGTTGTTCTGTCGTTGAGGACACAAAGGGGGCATTTGTGAGGGTGATGTTGAGGGGGTGGGTGGGGTCTGAACATCAGGTCTGGTATCAGTACTGTACAACAGTGTTGTGACTGAATGCAACGTCTGAGTGATTAGGAGAGAGGGAATGTGTGTTGCAAAGGTGTTAATGGTCATTTCTCTTGACTTTAGCTATTGTGCTTTCTGGCTTTTAAAAGTGCTGACTGAAAAGAGAGAAGATGTTGTTGTTAAAATGAGTCATCCACACCTCACTACATGACTTTTGCACAGATTGTTGCCCCGACTTTCAGTCTGGAGGATTCGACACCAGTTGCCACAAGTAAAAGCCAGGCTGCGGATTTTGCGTTGTGTACGATGGGCACAGACTCCACAGACTGATTTCATCCAGTCGGAAGATATCAAACATGTTTCTGCTTGACTTTGTTGTGTTTTGAAAGACTTGTAAGTCTGGGATCTTCAGTCATTTAGTGTAGAATGGCCAGTTTTTCTCTGTAACCATTTACAACATCTGCAAGTCGACGATGGCTAGTGTTTTAAAATCTGTTCAGATTTTAAAATTAGTGAAGTGTAATACAGCCTCGACAGTAAATGAAGGCAACAAATAAAGGTTGTAGGGTCATTTCAGTCTCCAGGCTCTGGAAAAGACCTAGTAAATGTAGACACCACATCTAATTTTTCACAAGCTGTGAAAGACAGATGCACAGTCCGTTCAAAAGGGTTGATTGTCTTATGGTCCTAAAGCAATTTTCTTAATACATGTTTTACAACAAATTTTCAAGTACATTTTCAGTGTTTCGGCAGCTGAAATATTGACAGAAAAGTTAAGAACATTAAATGTCTGTTGATTTGTGAAATATTATAAAGGTGTTTACTTTGACTATGGTCCATATTAGAGTAAATGATTAATCTCTCAGTATTATTTTGATCTTTCTGTGCCATTTTGCCTCTCTCTCTTTGCAAATCTTCACCTTTGTCGCTCAGGATGGCATGGCATTGTAGGTGGCAACGCCACCCATGAGTCAAATCTATAGGAAATATGTTTTTGGTGAAGTATTTATAAAATTGAATTTTATATTTGGAATATGATTCTGTTTACTGTTATTTTGTCAAAGATCCTATCTGTAGAGCCTAATTCTTATGATGCTGTTTTTGTTTAATTTAGTCGAGGCCACAACTGAGATCTTTTACTAGTTCAGCAAAGACCCATTTTGTAGGCATTCCCCACTGATGCCATTTCTAGACTCGATTAGTACTTCTTGTTTTGATGTGATTGACAATTTCAGATATTTACAGATGAATAGAGAATAAAGAAATTAAAAGGCTTTTCCCTGAATTTTATTACTGTTACAATTGTCATTTCTGAATATTTTTAAACATTGATTTAATTCACACCAAGAGTCATTTATTCTTATGTGACTCTTGATATGTTCAGCAGTAAAGATAATCAGATCATGTGATGTCTTCACTCTTCAGTTTCTTGGAAACTTCCAGACTGAATCAATCCGTTTCCAACTGTGTTAACCAAGATAAAATGCTAAAAGTATAAAGTCTGGCAAGTAAATATCTACCAGGGCTTTATTTGATTAAATGATACAAGTATATATAACTGGTAAAAGTATAAACGAACTCGTGAAATGACCATTTTCAATGTGTTTATGTACACGTGCACGAGGCTCGCCTCCCATTACCCTCCCCCCTTGCGCGTGAACACGCATATAAATACTTCTGCGCGCGGCCGCGTCCCTCAGTCTCGAGGCCAACGCCATTTTGTCCTGTAAGCAGAGGTGAGAAGACGATGTCGATTTCTTAAAAATGCTTTATATTTTATATGTATTGCTAGCTTGTCGTTTTATTTAAACTTAGATAATGCAAATGGAATTCGTTTTAACGGTATTTTGTCCGTTTTTACGGTTTAACATCGAGTAAATCTATCTGCGCATGCTGACTGGGCCTCGACCGCAAGGCTGCTCCGTGTTCGCCAGATTAGTCGTGGTATTTTCAAAATGTATAAACCTTTATATTCAAGAAGTATTTGTAATTTATAGCAGCACTTATATTTTGTACTTTAGGGGTGCATATTGTAGCTTATCAGTATAAATTCAAGATAAAGTTGATTAATCGCTTTAGAAACGAGTGTTTGTTTTACGTTAGTTGAAAGACCTATTAGTGTTACAGAAAATCTTTTTGTTTTACCCATCGGTTGTCATGCTTTTGGACGTTTATTCATGATATTGATACGTTGACTCTTGTAAATGATTAGCTTGTGGTTATACCGTGTGTGACCAGCAGGGTGGCGCACAAATGCTCTTCTCCCTGCAGTTCAAAGTACTTGTTGCCAGACTGTTGATTAACAATCCTTTCACGCTCTTTTCCCAGATTTCCTTGAATCTTTAATCACAATGAGTGGATGTCGCGTGTTCATCGGCCGTCTGAGCCCCCATGCTCGGGAAAGAGACGTGGAGAAGTTCTTTAAAGGCTACGGACGTATCAGGGAGATTAACCTGAAAAACGGGTTTGGCTTTGTGGTGAGTACCGAAACTCATTTGGGGGTCTCACGTGTGAGGCAGTTATGAAATACGACTTACTGCCCCCTATTGTCTGATTATCACAGGAGTTTGACGACCACAGGGACGCAGATGACGCAGTGTATGAGCTGAATGGAAAAGAGCTGTGCAGCGAGAGGTGAGACTGAATCCAGAAATATGAGACTGCTTCCATGTGGTTTGTTTGAAATGAAAATTTGCCCAATTTTCTAAACTCATGTTATAAATCTTATCATTAAACAATTTATGCACAGTTTTCATTTTTAGTAAACTTGCATGGTAATGTTTAATCCAGATAGCATTTAGTCTGCTTAAACTGCCCTCGCAAGCTCATGTTTATTTTCCTTCACCTTTGAGTGCAAAAATCCAATCAACAACCAATAGATAGAACAGGACGACTTTTTTTTTTTTCATTAATCTGTTCATTAATTCAGATGTGCTTCGAAATATAGAAAAGACCTGTTGTTAATTCTGTTTCATTGCTATGTACTCATATTTTGTTGTCTTAACCTCAGGGTGACTATTGAGCATGCTCGCTCTCGCAGAGGAAGAGGTGGTGGCCCAGGAATGGGAGGACGTTTCTCTCCACGCTTTGGAGGGTACCGTCAGTCCCGCAGTGGGGGTTCCAGGTAAGCTAGCGTTGAGAGTACATCTACGCCGTTTGTTCTGATAAAGTTCAATCAAATGAGTTAACCTCTGTCCCTTTCTTAGGTATGGACCACCAGTGCGCACGGAGCACAGAATCATTGTGGAGAATCTCTCCTCTCGCATCAGCTGGCAGGTGAGCATCCCGAGTGGTAGCAGCGGAGCGATGTAGCAGCCTGCTGTTGTAGTGTTTCATCATCCCTGCATTTCTCTTGTCTTTGACATCAGTACAAGCACACAAACCATTAGTTATCTTTGTTACTGTTAAACTGGAAGTAGAATTTCCTCTTCACCTCAGCCAAACCTTACATAAGTTTAAAAAAAAAAAAAACAAACAAAAAAATGATGAATTGAATGCTGAAAGGTTCTCTAACCCAGACCCATGTTTTTCAAACCTTTTCTTTAACAGCTGTGCTCTGGTATTCTTTAATTGGAGTTGCATGCACAGCCTCCGAGGTGCATAGCGCCCTCCCCTGGTTGTGTTCTGAATAGTGTCCCTCTGGTGCCTCACCCGACACGCAGTGTCTGCCGGTCTAAGTCTTGGCTGGGTCCGTAGCGCCAGACAGAGCCGTAGCACAGGATAGCCTTAGAGGAGCTGGGTAGCCGCTCTCTGGAGGGTCTGTGATGTCAGATCTGCTCCATCCCCCCGATCTGCTGTTTGGGTCTTATTCTGTTGGTGCTGAAGCGGGGAGGGGTGCAGGGTTTTGGCCCCTCCCCCATCCTCTCTCTCTCTGGTGGGGTCCGTTCTTACGGAGGCCGGATGGGTCGAGTCCGAGGTCGTTTTAACGCTTCATTGCTTCCGTTTGCTATTTGGACAAGTGGCTCTTTGCTAATGCCTTCTGTGGTTTGGAACGGTAAGTAGCTCATCACACTGGATAGTTACACGGTAAAGAGGGTTCTGTCACTTTAAATCTGGAGTTAGCTGTAAATGGAGAAAGATGCTACAGATTTCCGGAAGGTAGTTTTGAGACTTGCACAAAAACTACTTAACATCATGAGAACCTCTTCTCAGGAGCTAGCTTAGTCAGGCGTGTCTCCATCTGAGGGCTTTGCTTCCTGCTGTTTCACACAATCTAAAAGACTCGTGTTGCCGAAAACGCTCTGGTAGTTTTATAACTGGGACGAATCCACAGGTAAGATGACATCTGTTGAGGGAGTTTTCTACAGGTGCACCAGTGCACACTTTAGAGCAGATGCTGCAGACTGCAGTGTGTATTTAATGTGGGTGCTAAACTGCAGTGTGTGACTCAGTGCTTTTGAGTTCCTCTTGAAAATGTCATTAAGTGTTTTTTGCTTTCCTGCAGGATCTGAAGGACTTGATGAGGAAGGTGGGAGAAGTGACCTTTGTGGATGCACACAGGACCAATAAGAATGAGGGGTAAGATATTGCGTTATATATACACACAAGACTGTTCTGACCGTCACCAAAGGTTATAGACTCCACTCCTATTACTTGTGAATGGGAGAAACTGCAACACACAATATGGTGGAATATGTCCCCCCCTTCTTAGTATATAGCCAATCGCTGATTGGTAAAGTCATTGTGTCACTGTAGCTGCCGTTAGAAGCAATGGTTCCCGTAGTTTGGCAAGCAGTTTGAGATTTCGTGATTCTCCCATTTAAATAGATAGGGCTTGGTCTTCGATGTTCGACATAGCTGCCCGGTGGCATTGCAAATACGGCCGCCGAGTGAACAGACTTTCCTTGAAAGGGACTTTGCTGTCACATGCTTGTAACTGAGAGTCCTGATTTGTTTTACAGGGTGGTGGAGTTTGCTTCGCACAGTGATATGAAGAATGCCATCGAGAAGCTGGATGGAACAGATCTGAATGGGCGCAAGCTCAAGCTGTATGAGGATCGCAAGAGGAAGTATGTAACCGACAGTCACTCTTAACTACACATTGCCAAATTCTCATTGAGGAAATCTTAACCTGTTTCTCTTCTCTCCAGTCGTAGCAGGAGTCGTTCCCGCAGCAGGAGCAGCTCCCGTTCCCGTTCGCCCAGTCGGAGTCGCAGCCCCGAGCGTGGAAGCAAGCGTTCTCGCAGCCGCTCAGCTAGTCGCACCCCAGAGAAGAACACCAGCAACCGCTCTCCTTCCCGCTCGCCGTCTCCTCCGAGGAAACAGAGCCGCTCCCGATCTGCTTCTGCGGAGAGTCAGCACTGAAACTAATTGCGTGTATGTGTGTGTGTGAGCGAGAGACTGAGCTTTTTCACTTATTAATGTGGCATATGTCATTGTGCTACTTTAGTGTAAATTACTGAATGCTAGTTGAATGGATGAATGTGTATGAAGATGTTTTGATTTATTTCTTATGCTAATGAGCTGGGTGGGTTTAAGTGATAATGGAGTGGGTTAAGATTGGATATTTTTCACAAATGTCTCATTTTGTTTTCTATTTTTATTTGATCAATATCAGTCCTGGAGTACTTCTGTAGAGAACTTAAATGTATGTGGGTTTTGTTTCTCAAACTCACCCGTTAATTTTTTTTGTTTGAGTCTTTATGGTTGTTCAACAGAAGGTTATGCCTGTATATACACTCTGGAATAAAGTATATTGGTATTTGGCAGAGAAAGATTGTCTGTTTTCCTAATGCCCTCACATGTGTGCTGAATTTGGTGTTCCTCTGCATGGGTTAGAAACACTAAAGTCTATCATTCTAACTTTATCTGATCTCTGATTTGCTATAAAATAAACTCCTTTGTCATCTCTGATTTGGATGCAAGACGTGTTTAATCACGAAGTGTTTAAAGTGAAGCTCTGCAGTTTTCCAGCTCAGTACACTAGGTGGTGCTGCTTCATAGCTTTCAAAAGTCTAGGATGGCACATTTACAACAATCTGATCAGCATGCATCATGGAAATATATATGCTTGGGTGACTGGAAGAGATTCATTTCAGTTCCTAACAAAGTAAAGATCCCCCTTTTTTCCTTCTGGATATTTTAGGGCTAGTTCAAAAGTAATTGATTGGATTATGGCTATTGATTGAATCGAATCTTGAAAATGGGTGGTTCAAAAGGTGGGGAAAAAAGGATTTTGAAATCAGATCACAAAATCAAATCTTGGTTTTGATGTGGATGAAATATCAGTTTGCGTTCAAAAGTTTAGTAAGATTGGGATACCTTAAAAAAAATCTGGATTATTCTGACCGCATCAGAAGAGTGGATTTCAAGAACAAAAATGTAGTAAAACTGGTCAGAAAATAGAGCTTTGGTAATCTGAAAAAGTGTGTGCCTGGATCAAGGTGATCCAATCCAATTTTGCTTTGAAAAACCAGCACAAAAGTAACCTTTTGTTTAAACCTGGTCCTGGATAGCAAAAAACAGGATTTCCAAATTCAGATCATTCTGATCCTGATTAAGCTTTTTGAACATATGGCCCATAGAGTTTATTTGACAGTGATTATAAAAATAACAACTCAGATGGTGTCTGCTTTTCTGTGAGAATCAATATTGTTCCCAGCTAGGGCCTCAACATGTACACAGCACAGAAACTGGGGTTATTGATTCAGTCAATACGTTAGAAGCACACTAGAAACCTCCATTTTATGAATTGATCTCTGTTGCTATGAGGATCTTGGCAACCACAGATCGAGGAATATGAATGAGAGGCGATAATGTATCTTCTCTAGTGTCCAAGGACAAAACATCCTTCCTATGTCTCTACGGTAGAGACTCTACCCATCTGTTTTTTTCTATTTGCTCATAAAACTGGTGTCCTCGGTGCACTGCGACGCTCGTCCTCAAGGACAAACAGATAAAATCAAACTACAAACAAACAACAGACGTGCATTGAGATCAGATTGCTGAGAGTAATTTGTGTCGTACTGATGAGAATACACTAGTTGTTTGAGAAACACATGCACAAACAGCATAGATAGGTGAACAGTTAATTACTGCACATACAACTTAAAATCTATCTATCTATCTATCTATCTATCTATCTATCTATCTATCTATCTATCTATCTATCTATCTATCTATCTATCTATCTATCTATCTATCTATCTATCTATCTATCTATCTATCTATCTATCTATCTATCTATCTATCTATCTATCATGATACAAATGTTGTATTTGAACAATTTAAACGTTGATTAGATTAGCCTGAATCTCCTTTTCTGCTGCAGGGATCAGGATAATCCTGATGTTTTGGAGTAAAGGAATGCCAAAAAAGTTTGAAAAACACATATTGAAGGGTTGATCCTGAAATCAAGAAACCAAAATATGATCAAAACTAATTTCAGTATCCTTTTTTTTCTTTTTGAACAACCCGTTTTCAAGATCAAATTACTTGTGATGAAAAGTATGTTTAAGTATATTTTAAGTAAAATATTGTTGTAAAATTGCCATCTGTGTTGGGAAAGTGACTATTGCGGTACTTCTTGCGGTTACTTTTTATAGTAAAGAATGTGTTACGTTACTTTTTCTTATATGGGCTTCTTTGTTTTTTAATAACAAAAAAGTTCTATTTTTAGCACATGTAAAGGCCCTCTTACACCAAAAGTGAAAAAAAAATAAAGGAAGTGGCTGGAGGAAATGCAAATTTATGCCTGTACAGTAGTACAGGGCTCAGTGCAAAAAAACCTTTCAGCTGTGCTGCTGTTCTGTATTACAGAAGAATAGGACACAGAGGAAAGTTTAACACACTTCAATAAAAACAAATAATGAAACACAAATGTAATGTTTATCTAGTTTGCTTATTAGTATGGTTGAGTTGGATCATCAAAGGTCAGCAGCAAAGACATTGCTTAATAAAGTGAGATTAAATACATCAAGTATATCTGTGTAATTTAATGTATTTACTGTAGTTATTGTAGGTTTGCGTAATATTCTGAATTTGCATTTCACTGTTTTTATTCATTTTGAGGAATACTGAGGAATACTGTTTTTGTGCAAGTGACATGAGTAAATGAATGCTCAAATTTAGTCTAGAACAACAATAACCATCTTGTTTAGCCTATGCACCTAATCCCGATTTCTCTCAACATGGGGACAGGAGAGCTGTCAGTCAATAAATAGGAAAAAAAAGTAACTTGTGTTAATTATTTGAAAATGTAACTCAGATATTTTGTTGTAAATTTAAAAGTAATCTGATTACAAAACTTGTGTTTCCCCCGACACTGATTGTCATTATAGAATGCTATTATACACTCTAAAAAATGCTGGGTTAATAACAACCCAAGTTGGGTTAAAAATGGACAAACCCAGCGATTGGGTTAAATGTTTGCCCAACCTGCTGGGTAGTTTTATTTAACTCAACTATTGTATAAAATTACTGTATTGCTTAATTAAAATTAACCCAAAGTATGTTGGAAATGAACATTTATTAATGTTCAATGAATAATTATTAAACAATAAACATTTATTAAATTGCTTATTAATAAATCTATATTAATAAACTATTAAATTTATATGAATACAATATTAAAGCTTATAATGAACATTCACCTTTTTTCTATTATTGTTGCCTCTAATTGCATCTGGTTTTTAATTTCTCAACTATTTTGGGTTCATTTTAAGCTAGCCATATAGCAATTTTTAAACAATAGTTGGTTTAAATAAAACTACCCAGCAGGTTGGGCAAACATTTAACCCAATCGCTGGGTTTGTCCATTTTCAACCCAACTTTTGTTGTTTTTAACCCAGCATTTTTTAGAGTGTAATATGATTGAAAATGATGTCCAGGATACTGGAGTAGCACTTTTTACTGCATATTCCATATTACATGTTGACATAAGAATATAATATATAGTAATATAATATAGGCTAATATATAACATAATATAATATAAATTATATAATATATTATATAGTAAATATAATATAAACAGTAGCCTATATTATAAAAAAGATTATTTATGATATTATCAATCATTATTATAATTTTATTAATATTTTATCTTGACCAACTTCATTTTACATGCAGTAGATACACGCTTGCGTTGTGCAACTGTTGGAAATAAGCATTTTCATGTTCAGTCTAATATACTTACAGTATACTTAAAGTCCAAATGTCCGGTATATGCAAGCTCTATAATAATGTAGAGCATAATGTGACTTCTTGTTTATAAACAGCACTAGGCACTTTGTCTACGCTTGTCCCGTTATTCACTGACCATCCCGAGTGTGCGAGAGCGCAGATGCGCCAGTCGCTGGTACAGCTCGGGGTCACGTGACTTCCTGCGGCGAGTGACTGCTGCTGCAGTTTCTTGTCGCGAGCGCTCGGTGCACGGTGTGGAAATTCCGAACCACAGCGGCATGAAGCTGCACGCATACACCGCATGCGATTCGCTGCGCAACCCGTGAACGGTAACTCGTCTCCGTAGAGCAGCGGATTAACCCCCGTTTGAGCGGAGGGAGGATTAAGATCCAGCGCGATCCAGAGGGAGAAGTTTGCTCATTGCGTCGGGTGGAGGTGAACGGGACACCAGCAGCGAGCATGGCGGAGAGAAGTGGCCGGTTAAGCTTCCCCGGGAGCGGGGCGCTGAACAGACCGGTTCCTATGAACCTGTTCGCCACCTGGGAAATAGACGGCTCGTCTCCCAACTGCATCCCCAGGTGAGAGTCAGGGGTGATCGGACGCCCAGGTGGGCTGTTTGTCAGCGGGCGGGCGGGCAGGTGCACGGCGGCAGGGAGTGGTGTGTGTGTGTGTCTGTGTTAGAGAAAGGGTGTGTGAACTAGTTAGACTGTCATTGTGGTGCACTGATCGAGCGCGTCTGATTGGACCGATGTCAGCATCGGATCACGGTGGCACAAATCCAGTGATGTTCTGCTGATTTAGTAACGCTTTTCTGTCATTCACCATTAGTCTAAGTGTTAAAATGTGACCCGGTTGCGCTTTGATCAGTAGTCTCACAGTGCAGCGTATAATTATTATTATTGACATTGTTATTATTATTAATTATTATTTTCATTTCCGTTATGCTTGGCGCGAGCCTGGGGGGTTTGACAGTTCTGATCGAACACAAACAAAACTCTTTGGCCATTGTGACGTCAGGGTTCCACGCTAGCGCCGCGCTCGGGTGAGGTGGCACGCGCGGTTTGCTATGAATCGGTTTCGCCGGAGGGGTCGAGCTGTCATCAACACGGACCGGTTTCCTGCACATTAACCCATGAATCTACTAGATGCACTGCCTCCAGAACAAAATGTTCTGACCCAGAGATTCAGAGACAGCTGCTTCTCTTATTTTCTGTCATGAGTCATCAAAGTACCTTTCTTTCTTTCTAAACCACACATCGGATCAAAACAGAGAAGCTAATAATAAACGGAGATTGCTGTATGTGTGCTGGCATGCAGGGTTTTTTTTCTGTCCCATAATTGTTATGATGAACTATGGGTGGTGTCCGCAAATGACCTTAAAGAGTCGGTTCACCCATAAAGGAAAATGCTGTCATTATTTACTCGCCCTCATCACTTCCAGGAGAAATTATAAAGAGGGACTGGACTGGTGCTGGAGATTTCCAGCTTCAAAGGAGGATATAAATCTCTGTGAAGATTGCAAGTCTTCTGAAGCCCTGCGGTAGCTTTGTTGTGAGGAGCAGTTCAAAATGAAAGTCATTATTCTTTAAACAAATCATGTCTTTTCAATGAATCAGTTGATTGAGTGAGTTCACAAAACCAGGGTTCCCTTTCGATACTTCACTCGTACTGCGTATGGGGAAAGGTCTCCCTTTTTCCCCGCTGCTGAAGCCTTTTTCAATAACGCAGTGTAACTGCACCGTCATTGGTTCACTCATAGACAAGTTGTTGAACCAATGGCGGCGCGGCATAGCTGCGCGGCCTATGGCGACAAAGCGCGCGAATATTCCCGCCGAAATGGGCGGGGTATAGGGCTATATAAGCAGGCGTTTCGCCATAGGATTTCAGTGTTTTCTCCTTCAGCGACGACATCTACTTCTCTTCGCTGATCTCCGCCTGAAGCCGAAGAAGCTCGCCGCCTTCTGCTCTCGCCGCCGTCTGAAGAGGCTCCCGCAGCGGACTCGCCTGGACTCGCCGGTGGAAGAAAGCGCCGGCGCCCTCGCGGACTGCAGCTTCTAGCGCCGTCGCCGAGCCGCCGCCTCCCGCTTCCCGCTTCCGGCCGCTTCCTGTGCGTCCCCTGCCGCCATCCGGCGCGCCGCCTGAGAGCTTCATCCGCGGCTTAAACGCCGCTCTAAAAGAGCGATTTCCAGCGGTTTTCACCGCTTTAAGAGCTTCCGCGGCCCCTCGCCGCTCTAAAAGAGCCACCCAATTGCCGTTTTCACGGCAGCGGCGTCTCACGATGCCCCGCCACTCATGTGGTACTTGCAGGGCCCCCCTGCACGACGACGATGGACACAGCGAGTGTGTCGCTTGCCTGGGCAAGCCCCACGCAGACGAGCGCGCTCGCTGGAGACTCATGCCCGCACTGCGAGTGCATGAGTCTCGCTTCCCTGCGCTCGCGGGTCGCCTTCTTCACTGAGGGCGATCTCGCCGCTCGCGCCCTCCCGTCTCCTTCCTCCCGCGGTCCGGCGAGGAAAAGACAGCGGGGTAGAGCGACTCAGCGCCAGGAGTTGAGCGAGCTCACGCCGGCCCAGCCCCGCGTGCCTCGCCCTCTCCTCCCAGGGAACTCTCTCCAGTTCTGTTCTCTCGCCCTGAGCAGCGTCCCTCCGCAGAAGCGAGTGACCTCGTCTCATTCGGGGGAACAGACGACGAACAAGACGACTCCATGTCTCTTGCGGCTTCCGAAGCGGAAGGATGGGCTGGCGAGCCGGAAGACCCCGCTCCACCGCCTCCCTTGGAACCCATCGAGCATGGCCAGGGCATGGATGCCGAGCTCTTCCGCATCCTGTCTAGAGCCGTTGAAGAGCTGGACCTCGAGTGGGCCCCTCCAGAGGAGCCGTCTCGCAGCCGCCTGGACGAATGGTTTCTGCCAGGCCGCCGCCAAGCACCTCGCCAGCGTTCAGCGCCCTTCTTTCCTGAGGTCCACGAAGAGCTGACGAAGTCGTGGCGCGCTCCTTACTCTGCCCGCCTCCACACTACGCACCGCTCCGCCCTCACCGCCGTCGACGGCGCCGAGGAGAAGGGATACGAGCGCTTGCCACCCCTAGATGAAGCGGTGGCTGCTCACCTCTGTCCTCCCGCGGCTGTGGGTTGGAAGACGAAGAGGGCCCTTCCTTCCAAGCCCTGTCGGACCACCTCTACTCTGGCTGGACGGGCTTACACCTCGGCGGGCCAAGCTGCCTCTGCGCTCCACACCATGGCCATATTTCAAGCATTCCAGGCCAAACTCCTCCGCTCTCTGGATGAGTCTGGAATCGACGCGCCAGCCTTCAAAGATCTCCGCAGCGCCACGGATCTTGCCCTGCGAGCTACGAAGGCTACGGCCCAGGCCATCGGTCGTTCCATGGCCAGCCTGGTCGTGTTGGAGCGCCACCTGTGGCTCAACCTAACGGAGATCAAAGACCTAGACAAGACGGCCTTCTTAGACGCCCCGGTCTCGCCTTCTGGTCTCTTCGGGCCTGCAGTGGATGGCTTCACTGAGCGCTTTACTGCCGCGCAGAAATCGTCTCAGGCTATGAGGCATTTCTTGCCTAAGCGCTCCAGCTCCGCTTCTGCGTCTAGCCGCCCCAGGACTGCGCCGGCTCAGCAGAACAAACCAGCCCCACCTGCAACACAGGCAGCGCCGCCCAGGAGCATCGCCAGCGCTCGCGCCCTGCGAAGCGCCCTCCCTTCCCGAGGCGCCAGGGACCCCGGCCCAGGATTGTGCTGGACCCGGTGCCTCCGAAGTCGTCCTGATTCGTCGGACAGGAAGAGGATGGGGGACCGTCCCGTTACGACCGGACCACCCCAAAAGCTCCCACGGGTAATTTCCCCTCCGCCTCGTTTATTTCCGGGCGTGGGAAACATACTCCAAGTGACAGCTGGGCCCACACCTGTTGCGCCCACTCCAAACGCCGTTTTCACGGCGGACAAATTTTTACCTCATCACAAAAAGAGCAAATTTCCTCTTCCACCCCTCGCGGTGTACGACCCTCTCAACGGCGGTCTGTCACCCAACATTATTCAACCCCTAGCCACTCGGGCCGAGGCCTGGCAGGCCATCCCCGATGTGTCAGAATGGGTCATGGGGATCGTAAACCAGGGCTACTCGCTCCAGTTTGCACGACGGCCCCCCGCTTCGCCGGGGTGCTTCAAACATCGGTCAATCCGGACGACGCTCATGTCCTCCGGGCCGAAGTCATGTCGTTGCTGGAAAAAGGAGCTGTGGAAATGGTTCCTCCGTCAGAGAGCGAGACAGGCTTTTACAGCCGCTACTTTCTGGTCCCCAAAAAGGATGGCGGTCTCAGACCCATCCTAGACCTCAGGCTTTTGAATCACTCCCTCATGAGACGGAAGTTCAAAATGCTGACGCTGAAGCAAGATCCTCGCGCACATTTGCCCCGAGGACTGGTTCTGCTCGCTGGACCTGAAGGATGCGTATTTTCACATCCAGATAGCCCCCCGTCACAGACGATTCTTGAGATTCGCATACGAAGGGGTGGCATACCAATATACGGTCCTGCCCTTCGGGCTGTCTCTGGCTCCCCGCACTTTCACCAAGTGCATGGACGCGGCGCTTTCCCCTCTGAGACAGATGGGAATCCGGGTTCTGAATTACCTCGACGACTGGCTCATCTTAGCCCGTTCGCGAGACGAGCTGGAACGCCACAGATCCGTGCTCCTCAGCCATCTACAATGCCTGGGTCTCAGGGTCAACTTAGCCAAGAGCTCGCTATGCCCCACTCAACGAATTTCGTTTCTGGGAGCAGTTTTCGACTCGGTCCGTATGACGGCAGTAGTCTCGCCAGAGCGCGCCCTGGCAATTCAGCAGCTCACGGCATCTGTCACGAACAAAGCCTATCTCCCTCTGAAGTTTTTCCAGAGGCTGCTAGGGCTGATGGCTTCCGCCTCCCCGGTGCTGCAGCTAGGCCTTCTTCGGATGCGGCCTCTTCAGTACTGGTTGAAGTTCCGGGTTCCTCCCAGCGCATGGCGGCACGGCCGCCTATGTCTCAAGGTCAATCGGGCCTGTCTTCTAGCCCTGAAACCTTGGATGGATCCAGTATGGTTCCAACGCGGAGTCCCCTTACAGGCGGTCTCACGGAGGACGGTGCTCTCAACAGACGCCTCCAACTTGGGCTGGGGCGCTGTGTGCGAGGGGCAGACCGGCCTTCGGCTCGTGGAGCCACGAGAGAAAGCCATCTACACATCAACTGTCTAGAGATGCTAGCAGTGATGAAAGCCCTTCAGTTCTTTCAGGCTTACTTGACGGGACGTCATGTTCTAGTTCGGTCAGACAGTATGACGGTGGTGTCATACCTGAACCACCAAGGCGGTCTTTCGTCCAGCCGCTTATGCGCTCTGGCGAAACGACTGCTGGTATGGGCTCTTCCGAGGATTCAGTCGATCAGAGCGACTCATGTTCCTGGCAGGAACAATCTGGGTGCGGACATGTTGTCACGGAGCAACATCCCCCTCCGACGAGTGGATGCTCCACCCCCAAGTGGTCCTCACGATCTGGGAGTTCTTCGGGAAGGCAGAGGTAGACCTCTTCGCCTCAGAAGACAACTCTCATTGCCCAACATTTTTCTCGAAGGAAGTAGATGCTCTGGCCCACACATGGCCCAGCACGCTCCTTTATGCTTTCCCTCCGATCGCACTGATCCCCCAGGTCATCAGGCGTATCAGAGAAGACCAGCACAGAGTCCTTCTGGTGGCCCCGCTCTGGAGGAACCAGGTTTGGTCCTCAGAGCTATTCAGGCTCTCTCTAAGAGCCCCGTGGCCGATTCCCCTGAGACGGGACCTCCTCTCTCAGGCAAACAGAACAATCTGGCACCCACAGCCGCAGCTCTGGGCTCTGCACCTCTGGTCCCTCGATGGGAGCCGACTAGCCTCCCCGAGGACGTCCTAAATACCATTTCTCAGGCTAGAGCCCCATCTACGAGGCGCCTCTACGACCAGAAGTGGTCAGTCTTTGTTGATTGGTGTTCAACACGCAACATAGACCCTGTGGAGAGTGACGTATCTTCCATACTGTCTTTCCTCCAAGAACGCTTGGAAATGGGGCGCTCCCCTTCCACGCTTAAGGTTTACGTAGCAGCCATTGCAGCGTTCCACGCTCCTATTGCTGGCCAATCGGTGGGACGAAACGGGCTCGTGATCCGTTTTTGAGAGGTGCTAGGCGTTTGAATCCTCCTCGCCCTCTCACTATTCCCTCCTGGGACCTCTCGTTGGTCCTCAGGGCCTTGAAAGGAGCCCCATTTGAACCAATGGGTTCAGCCGACCTCAGGCCCCTAACACTAAAAACCGCTCTGCTACTAGCACTAGCATCGGTAAAGCGTGTTGGCGATTTGCAGGCCCTCTCTGTGAACCCTGCATGCCTCGAATTCGGGCCTGGTGACTCTAAGGTCGTTCTGAAACCTAGGCATGGCTACGTCCCTAAAGTGCTCTCAACTCCGCTAGAGCTCAGGTCATCTCGCTCTCTGCTCTTCCTCCCTCGGCGGACGAACCAGAGCTGCAGCTACTCTGCCCAGTCAGGGCATTGAGGACCTACATAGACCGATCACTGTCCTTCAGACTGTCGGATCAGCTCTTTGTTTGTTTTGGCGGCCGCACCAAAGGGTCTCCGGTCTCGAAACAACGCATTTCCCGTTGGATAGTGGATGCTATTAACCTGTGCTACTCCTCACTGGGCACTAATTGCCCCATAGGAGTCAGGGCCCACTCCACTAGAGGAATGGCTTCCTCGTGGGCTTGGTCCAACGGAGTTTCCATCCAAGACATCTGTGAGGCGGCCGGCTGGTCTTCGCCGTCCACCTTTGTCAGGTTCTATCACCTCGATGTCCCGACCTTACAAGCTCGGGTCCTGTCGGTGTGATTAGCGGCTTCCAACAGGTCCCGCTTCACGCCACCATAGGAAGTATCTTCCTTCAGTGTAACCATGGGTTCGGTTAGGCTTTGCCTCCGCTTGTCCTTTTTGCCCCCCTCTGGGTGGCCAAATGCAAGCTATATCGTTCCCAGCCGTGGCACGGCGTGGTTGAATTCGTTCCCCATACGCAGTACGAGTGAAGTATCGAAAGGGAACGTACTCGGTTACTAACGTAACCTCGGTTCCCTGAGATACGGAACGAGTACTGCGTCACTTGCCGTGCCACGAGGCTGCGGCTCAGGGTCGTCGCTTCAGTCGATTGACACTGAAATCCTATGGCGAAACGCCTGCTTATATAGCCCTATACCCCGCCCATTTCGGCGGGAATATTCGCGCGCTTTGTCGCCATAGGCCGCGCAGCTATGCCGCGCCGCCATTGGTTCAACAACTTGTCTATGAGTGAACCAATGACGGTGCAGTTACACTGCGTTATTGAAAAAGGCTTCAGCAGCGGGGAAAAAGGGAGACCTTTCCCCATACGCAGTACTCGTTCCGTATCTCAGGGAACCGAGGTTACGTTAGTAACCGAGTACGTTTTGTTTGTTCACCATTTGGATTGATTCAGTTCTTGCGTTCAACTCAATGACTTAAAGGATTTGTTCACTTTCAAATGAAAATTGGTATATATGACTCTCTTCTTTCTGATGAACATAATCTGAGTTATATTAATAAATATCCTGACGCATCTGAGCTTTATAATGGCAGTGAGGGGGATCAATGAGTATGAGTTGAAGAAAGTTCAATCAATCCAATTCCATCCATCATAAACGTACTTCACATGGCTCCAGTGGGTTAATGAAGGTCTTCTGAAGCAAAGCAATGCATTTGTGTAAAAAAACAAAAACCATATTTAACAAGTTATGAAATAAAATATCTAGCTTCCAGCAGACCGCCGTATTCAACTTATGAAAAAAAATGAATTGGTGTCACGTCAGTTACACTTTTTTCATAAGTTGATTACTGAAGGTGTAGGATCGTAAGCCTTTTGAACTGTGAGAGTTTTACACTTTCTTCCTAAGTTGAATACATAAGGCAGTCTGGCAGAAGCTAGATATTTTACTTAATAAATTGTTAAAGGTGCCGTAGAACGTCTTTTCAAAAGATGTAATATAAGTCTAAGGTGTCCCCTGAATGTGTCTGTGAAGTTTCAGCTTAAAATACCCCATAGATTTTTTTTTAATTAATTTTTTTAACTGCCTATTTTGGGGCATCATTAACTATGCGCCGATTCAGGCTGCGGCCCCTTTAAATCTCTCGCTCCCTGCCCTTCCGAGCTCTCAACTATAAGTGCAGTTATACAGTGCATAAACAAAGTTCACACAGCTAATATAACCCTCAAATGGATCTTTACAAGATGTTTGTCATGCATACTGCATGCATGGATCAGATCATGTGAGTAGAGTATTTATTTGGATGTTTACATTTGATACTGAATGAGTTTGATAGTAGCCTATGCTAACAGGGCTAAAGCTAACATTACACACTGTTGGAGAGATTTATAAAGAATGAAGTTATTTATGAATTATACAGACTGCAAGTGTTTAAAAATGAAAATAATGACGGCTCTTGTCTCCGTGAATACAGTAAGAAACAATGGTAACTTTAACCACATTTCACAGTACATTAGCAACATGCTAACAAAACATTTAGAAAGACAATTTACAAATATCACTAAAAAATAATATCATGTAATCATGGATCATGTCAGTTATTATTGCTCCATCTGCCATTTTTTGCTATTGTTATTGCTTGCTTACCTAGTCTGATGATTCAGCTGTGCACATCCAGACATTAATACTGACTGTCCTTGTGTAATGCATTGAACATGAGCTGGCATATGCAAATATTGGGGGCGTACATATTAATGATCTCAACTGTTACGTAACAGTCGGTGTTATGTTGAGATTCGCCTGTGTTATGTAATGAGATTTACATAAGAAGGAGGAAACAATGGTGTTTGAGACTCACTGTATGTCATTTCCATGTACTGAACTCTTGTTATTCAACTATGCCGAGGTAAATTCAATTTTTGATTCTAGGGCACCTTTAAATATAAATATTGTTTTTTACTCAAACGCCTCGCTTCGCTTCAGAAGGCCTTTATTAAAATGATGGATGGATGTGGATGGAGGCACTTTCTTGAGCTCATACTCGTTGGTATCATTCACTGCCATTTATAAAGCTCGGATGCGTCAGGATATTTATTAATTTATCTCCGATTGTGTTCATCAGAAAGAAGAGAGTCATATACACTTAGGATGGCTTGAGGGTGAGTAAAGCTGGGGGTAATTTTCATTTTTAAAATGAACTAATACTTTCATTTTCCAGTTCCAGCAGATAACATCTCACTGAAGGGGATGATTTTTTTTTTTGTGAAAAAATCTTTATCATACAAAGACTAGATTTCTTTTATGGTGCTTTTTTTCATTTTGGACCCTGACAACCTTTGTTTGTCCGATATTATGGTATGTATGTAGATTTTATAACTTATAACTGTACAGTTTATATAATGATATTCACTTGAATGACCAAAATCTGCTTTTTACTGCAAAATGTAATCAACCAGATTATGGTTGGTGGCACAATAAAAAGCCACATCAGAGCCATCACTAGAGGGGCGAGAAGTGGTGATGGAGTCACAACCCCCATTTTAGGTTTCGAGCTACATAAGGGTGATAAATTACAGAATTTTCATTTTAGGGTGAACTCCTCCTTTAAAACAGCCAAAACTGGAGCAGATGATGGAGAGGAGGATGGGGAATAAAGAGAGAGAGATGTGCCTTATGAATTCTTGATCATAATAAAAGATTCACTACTGTACCACAGACACATTTTCCCTCCAGCCCTTTGTCTGCTCGCTGTATGTGTGTGAGGAGCATGACATTTGACCGTACAATTCCTACAGTTAATTATGTGTTAATTTAAAGGCCTGTTCTGTGCACATCATTAAAGCTGAGAGTAGAATCTCAGAGAAATGACTCATTTTATCACAGTGAGACACACTCATACATCTCTGTCATAAAAATGACATTAACTTCAGTTCTTAATAAGCTAATTAATGAGCTAGCAGCTGGTCTTCTGAGCTATTCTGTAGGATTTTCCCCTTGTGGGTTTCCACTGCAGTGGGCGTGGCATTGTTTGGAAATACTGTGTGATTGGCTAAGCCTGATGTAGTGGGCGTGTCCCTAAATATAGGACGGGTTTTCTTATTTTAGGCTGTTAGGGCATTGTGAATCTCATCTCAGAGGCACTCTTAAATGTTTTGCCAGCTTTCTGGTGAATATTTGATTCATTGCATTGCTAACTAAACTTAAAGGGTTAGTTCACCCAAAAATGAAAATTCTGTCATTTATTACTTACCCTCATGCCGTTCCACAGCTGTAAGACCTTCGTTAGTCTTCGGAACACCAATTAAGATATTTTAGTTGAAATCCGATGTCTCCGTGAGGCCTTCATAGGGAGCAATGGACACTTCCTCTCTCAAGATCCATAAAGGTACTAAAAACATATTTAAATCAGTTAATGTGAGTACAGTGGTTCAATGTTAATATTATAAAGCGACGAGAATATTTTTGGAGAGCCAAAAAAACAAAATAACGACTTGTTTAGTGATGGCCGATTTCAAAAGCATCGGAGCATAATGAATCAGCGTATCGAATCATGATTCAGATCGCGTGTCAAACTGCCAACGGCTGAAATCACGTGACTTTGGCACTCCGATCAGCAGATTTGACACACTGATTCATTTATGCTCCGAATCTTCATGAAGCAGTGTTTTGAAATCAGCCATCACTAAACAAGTCGTTATTTTGTTTTTTTGGTGCTCCAAAAATATTCTCGTCGGTTTATAATATTAATATTGAACCACTGAACGAACATGAACTGATTTAGATGTGTTTTTAGTAACTTTATGGATCTTGAGAGAGGAAATGTCATTGCTCCCTATGAAGGCCTCACAGAGCCATCGCATTTCAACTAAAATATCTTAATTTGTGTTTCGAAGATTAACGAAGGTCTTACGGGTGTGGAACGGCATGAGGGTGAGTAATAAATGACCGAATTTTCATTTTTGGGTGAACTAACCCTTTAATGTTTTTTCATTAATTGAAATACAATAATATAAATATTAGATGAAAAGCTTAAATGTAAAAAACTTAAGCTAAATAGAAATATAAAAATGTATAAAAATAACAAAAGCACAAAATTATTAAATCGTAAGCTAAAATTAAAATGAAACCAAAAAATGTAAAAAATATTAATAAATACTAAATAATTAATACTAAAACAACACTGATTCATTGGTTTGTTTGCTCTGTTTGTTTTTGTGACATATAAAAGCCCATAAGAACACAAAACACACACACACACACCACCTGACGTGTGTATTTGTATTTAGTTTTAATGAAACATGCATGTGTCTGGCAGAACAAGTGCCTTTGTGTTCGTCATGCTTCATCTCTTGTGCTCATTTTGGTGTTAAGTGTCTTTTGGATGTTAAGTGAGCATATGTGTGTGGTGAGTGTTTTGAAGAGTGATTCTTTGATTAAAACCACTAAATTTATGATCTCTGAAGAATGTGGGTCAGTTGTCAGCTTCAAGCTATCAGTGAAGTGTTTGTGGTTGGCGGAAACACAGTTGTTTTGAATGCGAGTTCAAGCTGTTGATCTCCTCTGATGTTTGATTGTTTCAGTGAAGAGTATGATTGAATTTATGTTCTGTATTTTCAACAAGAAGTATAATCATTCAGAAATAGTCTGAAGGCTGTGTGACTGTTGTGTGCCATGGCAGATTTGTTAGATTTGAAAGGGCTTAATATTAGATCACTGTAGCTGCCATAATCCTTACGTTCAAGCTGTCAGTGCCGACGCATTCTGACTGGTTGAGTCCTGCCGGACTGAAGGTACATGAATGCTGTGGGACACAGAAATATCAACCACAACTTTAAAGTAGAAAAGCTATGTTATTCGTTCATTCAGTTTTCAGACCAACATGTGAAGTGCAAGTTTTCATGTGAGAGTTTTTAATGTGTGAGAAACATTTTTAACAACTATTTAATGATTTTTTTTAACTATTAAAAATAATAAAAATAATGAAATAAAATGTGATTATTAGATGCCTAAAAAGGTTTAAGTGCTAAAATTACTAAAACTAAAACTGAAATAAAAAAATAATGAAAATACATAAAAATATATCAAATATTTTATATATATAGAAAATAATATAAATAAGAAAACTAATAAAAATGACAAAATCACTAAAACTTGAACTAAAATTAAAAGTGGAAATATAAAGCTAATTAAACATGCAATAATACTATATAAATAGTACTAAAATATAGGAGGTTTTTGGAGGTTATTCTCATATCACGATAAATCAAAATGGCCTTGTTCTTTTGAGTTCATTGTACTTGAAAACATTAAGTTTAACTGAAAACTTCCTCTAGAAAGTCTAAAAAACATCAATTGAATCTCCGCTGGCTCGTTTCTGACTTTATTAACACATGGCCGCCCACAGTTACACATCAACAATGCCTATTCAGTGTTGAGCATGGCCTGCCCAGTCACGTTGAGGTAATACTGAGGGAATAGGAAAGAAAACTCATTTGTGTTTAATTATGACTGATAAAATGCTTACATTAAAATTCTATACTATTTTGTATAAACAAATTAAAAATAAACCAAAAACTAAAACCACAACATTATAGTAGTAGTGCAGTATGAAAAATTGATATTTATTTTAAAGATTACATTTCACAGTGTTATTAAATAAATATTTTTAAAGGTGCCCTAGATTCAAAAATTTAATTTACATCAACATAGTTGAATAACAAGAGTTCAGTACATGGAAATGACATACAGTGAGTCTCAAACTCCATTGTTTCCTCCTTCTTATATAAATTTCATTTTTTTAAAAGTCCTCCGAAGAACAGGTGAATCTCCACATAACACCGACTGTTACGTAACAGTTGAGATCATTAATATATACGCCCCCAATATTTGCATATGTCAGCTCATGTTCAAGGCATTAGACAAGGACAGCCAGTATTAACGTCTGGATCTGCACAGCTGAATCATCAGACTAGGTAAGCAAGAACAATAGCGAAAAATGGC
The DNA here is from genome assembly GCF_024489055.1 of Chanodichthys erythropterus. Lineage (NCBI taxonomy): Eukaryota > Metazoa > Chordata > Actinopteri > Cypriniformes > Xenocyprididae > Chanodichthys > Chanodichthys erythropterus. Next base: position 23,556,179 of record NC_090225.1, on the reverse strand, counting down.
AGATGGAGCAATAATAACTGACATGATTCATGATATCATGATATTTTTAGTGATATTTGTAAATTGTCTTTCTAAATGTTTCGTTAGCATGTTGCTAATGTACTGTTAAATGTGGTTAAAGTTACCATCGTTTCTTACTGTATTAACGGAGACAAGAGCCGTCACTATTTTCATTTTTAAACACTTGCAGTCTGTATAATTCATAAACACAACTTCATTCTTTATAAATCTCTCCAACAGTGTGTAATGTTAGCTTTAGCCACAGAGCACCATCAAACTCATTCAGAATCAAATGTAAACATCCAAATAAACACTGTACTTACGCGATTAGACATGCTGCATGACGGACATTTTGTAAAGATCCATTTTGAGGGTTATATTAGCTGTTTGAACTTTTTTATGTTGTTTAAGGCAAGCGCGAGCTCTTGGGGCGTGGAGCACGGGATTTAAAAGGCCACACACCCTGAATCGGCTGATTTCTAATGATGTCCCAAAATAGGCAGTTAAAAAAAAGAATTTAAAAAAAATCTATGGGGTATTTTGAGCTGAAACTTCACAGACACATTCAGGGGACACCTTAGACTTATATTACATCTTTTAAAAAAAGTTCTTGGGCACCTTTAAAGATTAGATTAGATGAGCATTAGAAGATGAAAATGTGGTCTAATAGTAAAAATATGGAAAATAAGAGCAATTAAATATCCAGTTTTGACTAATAAAGTAAAAAATCTCTAATATCAGCTGATAATGGATATTCTATATATCCTGAGAGTAAAATTGCGTTCACCAACAGTAATTTAAATACAATCTTAGACTTTTTATAGTGACCCTGTGCTGCCGAGTGTGTGCATGACCCCCTTATGGTCCTTTGTATCTTCTCAAGTGGGCATCATTTTTAGTAAAACAATAGAAATCTCTCTCTCTCTCTGATTGAACAGGCTGTGCTAGGCTGTCATTTTTGTGTGTGTTGGTGGAGTGTGTGCTGCGTTCTCACCCAGAGGGAAGAAACAGTCATGCCTTTGTCTTTAACACACCCACAGCCATTCTTACACACACACTGACAGGAGCGGGATAAATAGCCGTATTGTTTATATGGTAAAGCACTGTTTTGTTTTGAGGCGTTTTGTTGTGTATTTTGAGGACGTTTTTGATTTGGAGGGATAGCATATGATTTGACTTTAAATCTCTTTAATGGGATGACGGTGCAACTCTTTTATTGCACAAGAGTCTGTACATCATCATTGCCTTATTATGGAGCTGCTCAGTCTTGATGTCCATTTGTAGGCCAACCTAGAAGGCTAATTTGCTGAGTTCCCTCAGGAATTTTCACTGGCTTCTTAGAATAGTGCACTACTATGAGTTTATGTGCTTGATGAATTTGAACCGTTGTAGCCGGGGAGTTTTTTATAAAGCAGCAGAACTGTTTTCAGTATAGATAATAATAGGAAATGTTTCTTGAACATCAAATCAGCATATTAGAATGATTTCTGAAGGATCATGTGACACTGAAGACTGGAGTAATGATGCTGAAAATTCAGCTTTGCCATCACAGGAATAAATTACATTTTGTAATATATTCAGATAGAAAACAGTTATTTTAAATTGTAATAATATTTCTTAATATTACTGTTTTACTGTATTTTTAAAATAATATCTAAAAATATATATGTTTATATATTTAAGAGAACTATTTAGAATTTCTCTGTGCATATGGCAGGAAATGAACCGACTACTGGCCCGCATGCACACACACACACGTTTGTTTTTGTGAATTGTGGGGACATTCCATAGGCGTAATGGTTTTTATACTGTACAAACCATATTTTCTATCCCCCTACATTACCCCTACACTTAAACCTAACCATCACAGGAAACTGTGCAAATTTTTACTTTCTGAAAAATGATTTATAAACCTTTTGAAACATGGGGACATGGGGTAATGTCCTCATAAGTCACCCTCTATTTGTAATACCAATGTCATTATACAATTTTGTGTCCTGATATGTCACAAAAACACACCTACACACACACACACCCATTTGGTCCCCACAATATAATATAAACCTGTACACACACAACTTTCTGCACTTTTAAATTTTCATGTACATCATGTACATCATTTAATATGATTAATAAGCCGTTTTCCTTATGGGGACCAAAAAATGTGGACATTTTGTCCTAGTAACCTACACTGTAAACCTGAATAAGATGGCAAAGATGAAAAAATTTTAGGCAATCCGTTGCCTCAAAATCTTTAAGTTAAGAAATTCAAAGTTTAAGTAAGCAAAACTGGCTGATTTTTATTTTGTACTCATAAATTTTAATTATTCTTAACTTGAAATGTTTGAGTACACTTATTCAAACATTTAACTTAAAATTATCATGTAACGTCAATGCAAACATTTTAGTGTAAACTTAGTTAGCTATAACAAGCTAATTCAGAAAATGCTACCTTGCTAATTTGCTAACATGTTAACAATAGCATGATAGAACACTTGCTAAATTAGTGCAGAAATATATAAAGCATTTAACATAATTGCTCTCATAACAAGCCGCATGCACCACTTGTCACCATGATGGTAACTCTCCAAAAAGCCAAATTAACAGAAACTTCTAAATTAGCATAACAAAACATTAATCACTGGCTAAATCTCACACCTAACATTCATCTTGTACAAAAAACTTTATATAACACTTAATTTTAGCATTTATTCTCCCTTGCTGGGAAATCGAAATCCCAGCCCATTTTCAGTTAAACTTAAGTTTGTCTAAATGAAAAGAAATAAGTTCATAAAGCTCAAAACAATGAAATGTTATTTTGACTAATATGTTTAATTAAAGTTTGTCCTACTCAAACCAAATAATTAGTTTTGAGTGTTAGGGTTTTACAGTGTAGGGTTTACAATAGTATGGAGTAAAAATTGATGCCTTAAAGTTTTGCAAAACACAAAAAAGAATTGAGCAATAAAAAAATGTTTTGCAAACAAAAATAAAGAATTGCAAAGGAAAAATAAAGTATTGAGCGGAAAAAATAAGTTTTGCTGACAAAAATAATAAATTGCAAAATAAAATAAAGTAGTGCAAAGATAAAAAATATAATCAATTACAAAAATCAATGACAGCTGTAATCCCATTTTATCTTTGCCACATTTTTCATGCTCAAACCTACTAAATCATTTGCAACGCTCATTTTATTCTGCGTTTCAGTCAAGCGTGCGATCACGATACCGGTTTTCCTTTGCGCTGCACTGTTCTGTGCGGATCTCTTTATGGCGTTGGTTTGACGTGGGGGTGGAGTCAAGAAATGGTGGGACGCCCCCGCGAAATGCATTGGAGGGGAACGTAATCGGCGACAGGTGAAATAATTCTTTGACATGGTTAAAAATAATGAATGGTTTGTTTTTGTTGGTTTGTTTAGCATATGTTGTCACCGATTACGACCCCCTCCAATGCATTTCTTATAGTAATATGACCCGTTGCGCTTTGTCTCACTGCCTGTATCCACTTTTGTGTCCTTAAACATTCGTTTTTTGGGGTCGACAGCTTATAAAAACTTATTTCTGGGTTTTTTAGCTTTTTAGCTGTACACCTTGTCACACAGCAGCTTTAGGCATTGTTCTGTTTTTTGTAATGAGTCAGAAAAGACAAGAAGGCAGTCTGGAGACAGTTGGATTGTTTTTCCCCCAGTGGCTGTGGTTTTCAGATTATAATAAACACGCTCTGTCTCTATGCTTGATCTGTTCTGTTCCGATCTGCGTCTCCTCCTGATGACGTGTTTCTTGACTCCACCCCCACGTCAAACCAGAGCCATAAAGAGAGCCGCACAGAAAAGTGCAGCGCAAAGGAAAACCGGTATCGTGAGCACACGCTTGACTGAAACGCAGAATAAAATGAGCGTTGCAAATGATTTAGTAGGTTTGAGCATGAAAAATATGTGGCAAAGATAAAATAGGATTACAGCTGTCATTGATTTTTGTAATTGATTATATTTTTATTTTTGCACTATAGTGTTGCACGATATACCGGTACTAGAAAGGTATCGCGATACCCTGCTTTTAGAAACGGTACGGTTCTTCATTTTATTAGTACCGGTACTTTGAGTGCCAGCTGTATTTCCTAATGTGCGACAGCAGGGAGCAGTGTGTGTGCAGCGCGCTGCTTCTGAGGCACATTGAGTGCGTGTTTATTCCTGTCAACTGCGCAACGGCAGATGCACAAAGCAAAATATGGCATTATTTTGCTTACATTGCCGACAGTCAGGGCAAGCCCACGGACACCACAAAGCCCGTCTGCAAAATACGTTACAAAATAACGCAAGCGAAGGGAGCATCCAACTTGCCAAACATCCCGATTTGTACAGAGAATTTAAAGAGCGACAGGTTAGTGAATGTGATACCAGCGTTATGTTTATGCTCTCAAAAATTAAATGAGTGTTATTTATATTACTCATGCAAGCAGACATCCGCAAAGAGGTGTATTATTGAGTCTAATAAGTGATATCTGGTTGCTAAAATAAAATTAATTTTAAAAAACAAATATGTGAAGGGACTATACAATTATATTAAACCAATTTATGCTTTAATAACATTGCTCTAATTATTTACAGTAATCAATATTCTCACTGTCAAAACACTTACATGCAGGGCTTGATGACAGCCACTCCCACTAGCCACTTTGGCGAGTTGAATATAATTTAAGTTTACAGCCAAATGGTCGTCGAAGATCGTCGTAGCACAAAATTACAATCCAATCACACAATTCGTTATTTACATGCAGTTAGTGAAGGAGGGATAGGCGGAATTGCGCTGAATGACACACAACAGAAGCGCTCTCTCTCTCTCTCTCTCGCTCTCTCTCTCTCTCTCTGTCTGTCGCGCGCGCGATCAGTTTTCCACGCGTCTGAATAGTCAAATACACGTGCACACAGATGTCTAAATGTCCATCATGTGGAGTATCTCGCGTGAATACAGTCGGTTATGGCTTAAGTGGACGTAAACAGGTGGGTAATAACTGGATATTTGTCAGTTACGTCCATGCATTCAGCAGCCCAATTAAATAGGCCTGTCCATCATTAATGTTAATCAAACAACAAAACCTGTTAAATATGTTAAATAAACTTAGTGTATCTGAAAAAAGATTATTTTTAATTTACTACTGTTTTTGTAATTTGCTTCTTTGTTCTTTTATATAGCATAACACAAATAACTTGTTCTCATACTAGCTCATGCTCATACATTGTCCACCTCTTGCCCACCTGTACATACCAGCTGATATAAAATGTAATCTTGATTTGGGTGGTCAGTCTGCATTTAAAAGTTTGAAAGTGTTTTAAATCTTCTAAATCAAGTAAAATGACTCAAAAGTAATTTAAGCATAAGAAAGTCAGCTTTAATCATATAAAATGTAATTTACCAACATCAAAATTGTGGCCAATAAAAATGCTAGCCACAGTTCTGTCATATGTTATTTATTTACTTTTCCTACTGTTTTAGGTTTTTGCCATAGTATCGTTTAAGTATCGGTATCGTGATACTGAAGTTGGGTATCGTATCGAAGTCAAAATTTTGGTATCGTGACAACACTATTGCACTACGTTATTTTATTTTGAAATTTATTATTTTTTCTAGCTTTTTCTGCTCAATATTTTATTTTTCCTTTGCAATTCTTTATTTTTGTTTGCAAAACATTTTTTATTGCTCAATTCTTTTTGTTTTGTTTTGCAAAACTTTATTTTTGTGCAGAACTTTAAGGCATTAATTTGACTCCATACAGTAGGACCACACAAACACAAACACGCTTCTTTAACACAATAACTAGTCGTTCAGGCTTTAAAATTCAGTTGATTTTATTCTGAATGTTTGCTGATGTGTCCTTTTACGCCTGCATCATACAAAATCACCACTCTGGAACTTCAAACCCAGTTCATCAGGTTCTGTGAAAGCAACGTACAGTGGGGTGTTTGGTGTTTTTAGCAGAGCTGTGCTGGTGTCTGCATTAAATTATTTGCATGTGGTCAAAAAATAGTTAATAATCCTGCTTCTGGTCTGAAGAAAGTAAGTCAAATGACATGAGGGTGAGTCAGTGATGACGGAGTTGACATTTTTGGGTGAACAATCCCCAGAGTTTATTATTTTAAACTCTGTTGAGCATTGTTTATAGTCTATTAGCTGTGCAGCAAGCTTTGTAAAGACCGATCATCAACATCACCGTGAGGTCCAGAGATTCAGAAGATTCCAGACCAAAATGGCATCTGAGCACACCCTAAAGAACAGATGCCATACACCCTGGGGATTCCGAGAGTCTGCACTCCAAAGACAAAAATAGCTGGTTTGTGGACCATGACCTGCTCTTTTCCCAGAAGCCCTGGTGTGAGCCAGCAGCAGTAGGTCATTGAATTATGGTTATCAAGAATGCAAAACTAGCACGAACATCCTGATCACATGTGCATGACCACGTGGCAGTGGGGCATGTCGGGTTTGAGTTAATAAAGCTGTGACCACAGTGAAAACTCCATTCCTGATCATTGCAGGTGTGTCTGTTTGTTGTGTAAAGACAGCAGGTTCAACCAAACACTGGATATGAAAGCAATCACAATTATGTAACTATGCATGTACGAATAGAAAATATCAGTTCACAATTTTTCGGTCAGCTGCACTGTTTTCTGTTCTGCATTTCAGATCTGTTATTTTTTTTGTCCTCTCCTGTAAATCGTGTGAATTTTAGTCTGTTGGATATGCAAGAGAGATGGGTCACCATGGTTGACTAGTTGTCCAACAACTGACTAGTCACTGTAGTGAGGTCGGCGATCTCGGATTTATAGCCGTACGTATTCAGATGGATGTCTTTGACCATGGCTCACACTGTTGTTTTATTGTCTTCAAGTAGATCTTTGCTCAGAACTAAATTAAGAAGAACAAATTTCATTCACTAAACAACACCTTAAAGGGATTGTTCACCCAAAAATGAAAATTCTGTCATTCTGTCTGTTCCAAACCTGTATGAGTTCCTTTTGTTCTGCTGTACACAAAAGGAAGATATTTGGAAGAATGTCAGTGGGTTGAGGGCGAGTAAATGATGACAGAATTTTCATTTTTGGGTGAACTAGTAATATTGAAATAGTAATATTTTTTTAACATTGTGTCTTTACTGTCACTTTTCATCAATTTAATGCATCCTTGTTGAAAACGTGATCATTTCTTAAAAAACACAGTAAAAAAAACTACAGTAGTGTGTGTGTTTTTTTTTTTTGAATGAAAAATTAGAGATGGACAGATGTAAATATTGCCCATAATGGTTATAAAAATAATAAGCAGGCCATCTAGAAATAATGTAGGTGATCATTTGTATATTACGGAAGAGGATTAGGGCCAAGCAATAATAAAAAAATAAAACCATCTCGAGATTAAAGTTGTTAAATTTCGAGAAAAAAACTCATTAAATTTCGAGAAAAAAGTCAAAATAAAATGTTGAGATTAAAGTTGTTAAATTTCGAGAAAAAAGTTGTTAAATTATGAGAAAAATGTTAAATTTCGAGAAAAAAGTCAAAATAAAATGTTGACTTTTTTCTCAAAATTTAACAACTTTAATCTCAACATTTTATTTTGACTTTTTTCTCGAAATTTAACATTTTTCTCATAATTTAACAACTTTTTTCTCGAAATTTAAAGCGTTTATTCTCAACATTTTATCTTGACTTTTTTCTCAAAATTTAACAACTTTAATCTCAAGATAAAATGTTGAGAATAAACTCTTTAAATTACGAGAAAAAAGTTGTTAAATTATGAGAACAAATTTGTTAAATTATGAGAAAAATGTTGTTAAATTTCGAGAAAAAAGTCGAGATAAAATGTTGAGAATAAAGTCATTAAATTATGAGAAAGTCATTAAATTACGAGAAAAAAGTCATTAAATTATGAGAACAAATTCGTTAAATTATGAGAAAAATGTTGTTAAATTTCGAGAAAAAAGTCGAGATAAAATGTTGAGAATAAAGTCAATAAATTACGAGAAAAAAGTCGTTAAATTTCAAGAACAAATTCGTTAAATTATGAGAAAAATGTTGTTAAATTTCAAGAAAAAAGTCGAGATAAAATGTTGAGAATAAAGTCATTAAATTATGAGAATAAAGTCATTAAATTACGGAAAAAAGTCGTTAAATTGAGAAAATGTTGTTAAATTACGAGAATAAAGTCGAGATAAATTGTTGAGAATAAAGTCATTAAATTATGAGAATAAAGTCATTAAATTACGAGAAAAAAGTTGTTAAATTACGAGAACAAATTCATTATTTAACGAATTTGTTCTCGTAATTTAACGACTTCTTTCTCATAATTTAATGACTTTATTCTCAATTTTATCTCGACTTTTTTCTCAAAATTTAACAAATTTGATCTTGATATGGTTTTATTTTTTTATTATTGCTTGGCCCTAATCCTCTTCCGTAGTATATTTTCATTTAACTTATTGGATTTAAATGATGTATCTGCTGTCTTTAAAATGAATGCCACCTTGTTTGATTTAAAAAAAAAAAAAAAAAAAAAATGTATTTCCTCATATGGTACAATGATATTCATGCATCAAGTGTGTTGCAAGTCCAAAAACTTTCACTGTATTCATAGGTGTATTTGTGGAGCATTTTTAATGCTTTAAAGAAAGACTCGCATTGTACTAAAGTAGGTGTTTCTGCAGCAGGAGCTACTAAATGCTTGTGTTTCTGATAAGCATTTCTGTGTTTATATGTGTGTATGTGTGTGTGAGATAGAGAGAGAGATTCAGTGAGAAGGCTGGAAAATGTAGGTCAGTTGTTTTTACAAGGGAACGAGATGCATGTGCATGTTGACTCAAATGTTTTCAGCATGTGTTAGTCTTTAACTGCAGTTCTCTGGAAGTTAACACACACACACACACACACACACACACACAAACGCATGCAGCTGTGACTAATGAGCTGAATGAAGTCAACTGAGTGTGTCCAGAGAAACGTATGCTTGTGCTCAGGTGACACACAGATGGATTGTTTGCATCGGTTTATGTTCTCCTGCATTAAAGGCTTAGGTTAACTCGATCTCTCCTGTCTGTTTGTGGATCTGTCTTAAGAGGATCTGTAGTCTTTTTTTTTTCTTCTGTCTATCTGTCATCCACAGGTCAGGGACTCCTGTAATCTCACCAGGGTGAAATGAATTCAAATCTACTGCGTGTCAGTTACTGTTTATTATAGTCCATATCTCACTCTCTCTCACACACACACACACACACACACACACACACACACACACACACACACACACACACACACACATGTTTGTTTTTGTGAATTGTGGGGACTTTCCATAGACTTCAATGCATTTTACACTGAACAAACTGTACATTCTATCCCCCTACCCTGCCCCTACCCCTAAACCTAACCCTCACAGGAAACTGTGCAAACTTTTACTTTTTCACAACTCATTCTATATGATTTATAAACCCATTTACATTGTGGGGACCGCTGGCTGGTCCCCACGATGTAGGTGAACTCAGGTTTATATTACATCATGGGGACATTTGGTCCCCACAATGTAATATAAACAAAAGCACACACACACACACACACACACACACACACACACAGTTTTATAGCAGTTGTTGGGCAGATTGCAGGCTATCACATCACTAAAAACAATAATGGCACTAGTTATGTTTATTATAGGTAATATTAGGGAAAAGTGTCAATCAAACAAAATCACAGCAATAGCAAACCGCAACGATCCAATAAATTCCTGATAGGCAAAATCAAGTCTCACCCTACATTTATTTTTTTTCTTGTTTGAGAAGCCGTCACATTAGGATATAGGTATTTTGCTGTTCGGAATGTCGCAAGCACTTGCAACATGGATCACGGTTCATTTCCGGACCAGGGCAAGCGTGTAAGTTCTTAGTGCTGTATGTACATGTACCAGCACCGCACACATTTCTTTGTGTCTTCTTCAAATTAAATATATGTGTGCAAATAATATCACAGATACAGCGGTGTGTTGATATTCCTGAGAAAGATTTATCAAAATGTATTTGATTGGTTCATGATAGTTGTTAGTAGTCTCTAATGATAAGATTATTGGGAGTTGTCATAGGGTTCATTGATTGTATAGGCCTCATTGGATAATTTTATTGGATAATTGTATTACTATTCAATAAAATATGGGAAAATTTTGTTTGTCACACTAGTGTGTAGTGTTGTCAAAAGTACCGACTGCGATACCAAGTCGGTACTGTAATTTAAAAAATATGACTCCTCTCGCTGTTGAGAGGATTCATAAACACCTGTGATTGGCCACTGTGTTCACACGCTCATCAAAGATGTCTGTGATTGGCTACAATGATCAACCCACTGGAGCGTTTGATATCTTATAAATCTCTCGTTATGCTATATTATCACAGAATATTGGATTCAATCTTTTTGTCAACTTGTTTTCATCATAGGCCTCATGTCTGAGAAAAAGAGCCTGTAATACTCAAAATAGTTGTACGGTACGGTACATGAACGTGTGTGTAACGCGATTGCATGTATCTACGCGTGCACAGGTCCGAGGCCTTTACCTTTCCAAGCACACATGTAAATATGTGAACATGTTTCTGAACACTTAATGTTTCTCTTAATTTTGATCTCCCCCATTCATTTTATATAGATGGTCATTTTTGATCAGATCAATGAGGCCTACGATCAATCAGATTCAAAAAGAAATACAAAACCTGTCCTAATTGAAAGAAAACCAGTTATTTACCCAAAAAGATTATATACAATATTTGGTGATAATATAGCATAGCGAGATTTATAAGGGTCAGTGACGTGACAAGTAATTTTTTTTTCTCCAAAGGCCTTAATCATAATAAAAAAAAACAAATATATGACATCCAAAGTAAGATAATACAACTAGATCACTTTTATTGAATCCAAAAGGTTTTAATTATATTTTTGCTACATATAAAGGTATTTTAAAGATTTTGAAGTGTCAAAAGGTCATTCGGTTTAACCGTCCAAAGGCCAATGCAGCCATTTCATTTGTGATTAAAATATCTTGAACTATAATAAATGTATATATTTTTTATTCTGGCATGATTTTATAACATCATATATCAACATAGTGCAAAACGGTATTAAAAGTATGTGTAGAAGTCATTGCTTTGTTATGAGAAATAATGTCCGGAAAAATGAATTTCATTGTTGTCATTTGGAGTAACCAATATAAAGGGATAATTTTGGATCAAGTCTTGCAGTCAGTATCATGTGACAGGATGTGACATCATTCAGACACCTGCAAAGGACCACATGGTCATGAACTCTTTTAACTATTTGAAAAATTCATGTTTTCACTCATATTCATGTCCTGAAACATCAGGTCATTCGGTTCAACCGCTATAAAACATGGAAAATGTTGTTATATTTTAAAAACTTGTACTAAATATAAAATGTTTGATTGTTCTTTAGCTAGCTAGCTAGATATCAGCATGTTAGTATTGTTTGAAAATATAATTCGGTATAACCAAAAGTGTCATACGGTAAAAAAATTCAAATCTTGTAAAAAAATGTGTTTATTGTTTATAAAAACCACATAATCTCATTGTTAACACTTAATAAAACTTCAAAATTAATTTTATCTCCATTATGTTTTTTTTGTTGTTGTTTTTTTTACATTTTTAAAAACCTTATTCATCAGTGATCCATAAGCTATTTTTTGTAGGCCAGTCATTTTTGACCGGGAAACCACAAGTGTAACAAGTTGGTGGGGGGGAAATCCCAAAAAAGTACAAAAATTACCCAAAATATTTTGGGAAATAGTTATACCCTCTGTGAGCAAAGTCAGTAAGTTTTAGTCCAATGCAATAACAATAACTAACATTTTCTTTTCAACAAAATCCTCTTCAGGTCAAAATTACACAACATAAAGGTTAAAATACATCAAAGTGTTCCCAACTCTGTTGTTTGTTTGTTTGTTTTTTCTCCACTCACACTTTAATATTGATTATTCGGTCTGTTTTATTCCATGTCTCCCCCACCCTCTACACTCCCACTTTTCCTCAGCTTTACTTGCCCATCGCTTCCTCTTTTAAAAGCCCCGGAAATGCATGGGTCCATGATCCAAAGAACATATTATTCTTTAATGGAAACAAGAAAATCTGATCTTTTGTACAAAGGAGTTCAGTGACACAAATCTTCTTTTCCTTATACATTTCATTTGATCGTAGTGATCGTATAATATTTTTTAACATTTATTTTATGTCAATATATTGTTTATATCCAGGTTTACATGAAAAAAGAAGAAGAAAAGAATGGTGATCTCTGAATTTTGTACTTGACTATACATAAACCCAGCAAAAATTAGTTTTGTGTGCGTGTGAGTGTGTGTTTGCATGTCAACCAGTCATGTGCTTTTCATACCAATAAAACCTTAGATAAATTCATTTAATTTAAATTACACACTGCTTAGTTTGTGTGTGTCCCTTTCATGAGAACACTAAATAGTGTTCAAGTCTTTGAAATTGAGCTAATTAGGACCAGGCTGACCTTATTAGAATAGTGTGTGAATGTGTGTAAGAACCTGTGTGTGTTTTTAGCTTCCAGAAGTAAATGTAGGTCACCTCTCTGGGGTTTACTCAATTTCAGACACACGCAGAATATTTGGACCGTCATTCAGATGAGATCACGTACACACGAATCCAGCGTGGAAACGGCCCTTAAAATCCTTACTCACTTTGAAGGCACACATAAACAAACTATGAAATCGAAATGGTTTTGTTGCTTTTAGTCTGATTGTGTTAGTTTTGATGCAGTCTCTGCTTGTGTACAAATGTGATAATGTGCAGTTAACAATGGCAGTCTCTTCCAGGAAAATATACCTCAAATATTGATGACTCATCCTACACTATGCAGTTTATTATTTCTTAACTTATATATCTTCCTGTTTCAACAGGAAATATGTCAGTAACAGTAACGTTTTTTGTGAAGGTGAAGTGTTTAATTTCAGAACCACTAGCAGCACCAAAGATAACATACGTGCATGCATATAGATACCTATTTAGCTTTGATATTTTTATTTCAGTTTTAGTTTTAGTTTCAGTTGTCAAGGCAACATTTCTAAATAGTTTTAGTTTTAGTTAACAATAACAATACGGGTCAGACTAACTCATAGTCCTGCCCTAAGCTCATGCCACTGACAAAGCCATTGCTGTTACGGGATCAAAGTCATGCGCTCAAACAAACAGATTGCAATTCCGTTTGCTGCCACTTGTGGTGCAAAAATCACTCGTTTGAGCTTTAAATCGTTATTATGACATGAATAATAATGACGCAATGGACGTTTTGTTCTGTAAAGATTGTCAGTGCTGCACACTTCAGGTTTGTAAATCTACAAGCAGTGTCTCTGTGAGTCTTGTGAAATCATGGTGTCAGCTATTGTGTGTTTTAATGCATCGGCTAATGCCGGTGTTCTGTCCGGGCCCGTAACCTGAGCTCAATTTCACCCCAGCACTGCCCTTTCAGACTTACAGTTACAGTAGATGTCTGTGTAACCTGAGTCAGGAGTGATGGGAGCTGATGAGAAATGAATGAAATTGATTTTGTTCTCATTCCCTCTGTGCTTCCAGAGTCTCTGCAGCATCTGTCCGAGAGAAACACACACAGTATCTGTAGGAGAGTGTGTGTAATGGAGCTGTGATTGAGTTTACCTCTAGCTGAGTAGAGTGAGACATGTTTATCTTTAACTCCAGAGAGGATGAACTGTCTGTATTCTTCTGTGAGAGGTCATTGAAGACTTTTATGTCTTTATAGGAGGTTTTAGGCCTACATAGTTATTAGCGGGGTTTGATTGACAAGAGAGAGAGGGAGACAGTGTGTGTGTGTGTGTGTGTGTGTGTAATGAGAGACACAGCACACACACCTCATACCACACCAGCTGAAATAATCAGCTTTTGTACTGAGAAAACAGAACATAAATTTGTGTGTGGCCATTGTTTCCTGTCTTGTTTGTTGGTGGTCTCATTGATTGGTCTCACCTCTGACACAGCTTTCACTAATAGCAGCTATTTTTACTTGATATAATTATTATAAATAAAGTGTGTTGACTGTTTAACACTAAAGTGTGTAATTTATGGCAGTGTTTTATTGGTCAAACCTAACCTGTATTTAATGGCATAATCAAATGAAAGAGAAAGGGAGAAAAAAAAAAATAAAAAAAATAAAAAAATAAATAAATAAATATATATATATATATATATATATATATTCATGAACATTGAGTAGATTTAAACCAAATGTCTTTAGTCTATTGTAATACAAAATATTAATTCCCATTACTGTAATGCAGAAAAAGACTAATTATACTGAAAACTATTTGCCTAGGTACGGAAGAGGATTAGGGTCAAACAATAATAAAAAAAAAAAAACATCTTGAAATTAAAGTTGTTAAATTTCGAGAAAAAACACGTTAAATTTCGTGGAAAAAAGTTGAGATAAAATGTTGAGAATAAACAAAAAGTTGTTAAATTACGAGAAAAAAGTTGTTAAATTACGAATTAAGAATTAAGAATTTTTCTCATAATTTAACGAATTTGTTCTCATAATCTAACAACTTTTTTTCGTAATTTAATGACTTTATTCTCAACATTTTATCTCAACTTTTTTCTTGAAATTTAACAAGTTTTTTCTCGTAATTTAACGAGTTTATTCTCAACATTTTATCTCGACTTTTTTCTCGAAATTTAACAAGTTTTTTCTCGTAATTTAACGACTTTATTCTCAACATTTTATCGACTTTTTTCTCGAAATTTAACGAGATTTTCTCAAAATGTAACAACTTTAATCTTGAGATGGTTTTATTTTTTTATTATTGCTTGGCCCTAATCCTCTTCCGTACATAGGACAATTGTAAGTACACATGACATTATCTATTTTACTAAATATAATTTATTTTAATTAAATATGACTGGACAGGAATAATTCTTACTGTAGTACATGTTGAAAATTAGATTTTTTATTTTTATTTTTTTTATTTTATATTATTATTATTGAGTTTTTGAGCTGGAAATGTGCCTAGTTTTCTTTTGGTTTAATGTCAGAAAATTTGAGTGGCCTCAAAAATATTTTTAAATCTGTATGTGTATGTGAGAGTAAAGTGTACTCAGAATCCCTGTGTGTTCCTTTGTTGTGTGTCAGCAGGCTAATCACTCAGGGGAGAAGAATGGCTTTTGTTTGTGTGTGTGTGAGTCAAAATGAGAATGGTGTGTGAACAATACCAGCCTTCAGATCACCCGAGAGATTGTATTGTGTGCCCTTCTCTCTCTCTCTCTCTCTCTCTCTCTCTTCCTCTCTGGTCCTTGTCCTCTTAGTACCTGGTATGTGATTTGAATATATAAAGTGTTTCTCATTAATATTCTATTAGGTGAATGCATGTGGGTCTTTCTCCATTGGCTTTTCTCTCTGTTCAGGCTGCTCTGGTGCCTCTAAGGGCCTCTCTGGTCCCTTGATCACTTCCCACTGCCACATTCCTGACTCATCTCTGCTCCGGCTCTCTCCCTGCATGACTGACATTATCTCATTCTCTGTGATGGGGTACTCTTTGCTTTAAGGCATAGTACAATATGGCTTTTTTCATAGGCTACAAAAGGAGATCTTAGGCGGGATGTTCACACACTCTTAGTTTTCTCCATACAATGAAAGTAAATAGCCGGGCTGTCAAGATCCAACAAAAATCACCACATGAAACTGGTACATTCTATTCCTGAAGACATTCAATAGCTCTGTGCGAGAAACTGATGTAATTCTCTGGGCAATTAGCATATGCGCATATTTAAATTTGGCCCGCCTGCGTTATTCGATGTCAGAGCTTTGGTAAAAGGGAAGATTATTAGTAAATAACTACTTAATTGTCTTTTTTTGGTCTTCTAATCCACAAATTCTGGAAATTCACTAATGCCTTGTTTTGGGCGCATGAAGGGGGTGTTTTTACTGCTTGATAAATATAAGCATAATGCTTCACGTGCTCGTCATTTCCTAAATTAGCACCCGAAATAGATAAATATTAAGTCTGCTCTTTAAAACAAAGAAAATAAGCAATATAGGAGACTGTTTAGTATGCGCAAACAGCGGGAAACCATATTCGCACATTAACCCGATCACCATATTTAGTGTTCATGTAAACACTACATTCAGATTCATCAATCGATTTAAACAAAAAGTGTCCACAGTGTAAACATTTGTGCTAAAGGATGGATGTCATTCAGTGTTCATGTTTACTGCAGAGCGAGGGTGTGTGTGTTTATTATGTTTTAGTAGAATGACTTCAGTTTTGGCTCTTTCTTTCTGGTTGAAATGACAGGTTCTCAATTAAATGTTTTCAATGCAAGATTCCAGAGGACTGAAATCCCTGAACCCCACTTCATCAGCTCCATGAGTTCCAGTTGTTTTCTGGATTGATCTGTCCCAGTTGAAAGCTACTATGGTCCTGTATTCAGTTTGGCAGTAGATGTTCTTAGGAAGAGTTTTCTTTGGAAATTCATACAGTGGCATACTGACAAGAAACTCAGGATATAGAAAACAAGATTTTCAACTCACATCCTGTTAGAGGAGCAAATATATGGATCACATTCCCAAACATTTACTGGAACATTTTCCTGACTGGAAACCAGCTAATTGAAAGGATAGTTCATCCAAAAATGACAATTCTGTCCTTTACTTGCCTTGCTTGTGTCTTTAAAAAACCTTGGCGAATAAGATCATGCTTTTTTCACATTAATTACAAAGATAACTCTTCCATTAGCCAGACATTATGTATAATCACATATTTGTGTTTTTGTCTGTAGATTGTGTAGTCTGACTTTGAAGAAGCTGGTTGTGATGAAGGAACTTGACAAGGAGCTGATATCTGTTGTCATTGCGGTCAAGATTCAGGTAAGTTGTGATCAGCACTTTATGTTGTTTCACTGTTTAACTGCAGCATGTGTATGGATTTTTTTCCAACAAAGAGCACAACATTTACAAGTATAAAGACAATATATACAATATTTTAAAAGGATTACAATAAGTAAGATTCGGAAATGGGTTTATCACATTTTACACCATTGAAGAGTCTTACAAGCAATTACATTTTTAGAATTCCATTAAAGAAATATAATATATATCAACATCTTTCTTGGAAAAAAGGGCATTTTCTTTGAAAATGTACATTCATGTGAAAAAGAAAGGACACCCTATTGAATTCTATGGTTTTATCTATCAGGACATAATAAAAAATGTAGGTCTTAAAATTAGGTAAATACAAACTTAGATGAACAACAACAGCACATGAAATATTCCACCATATCAATATTTTCTTAAAGGAACACTCCACTAGGCTAATTTTCCAACTCCCCTAGAGTTAAACATTTGAGTTTTACCGTTTTCGAATCCATTCAGCCAATCTCCGGGTCTGGTGGTACCACTTTTAGCATAGCTTAGCATAGTTCATTGAATCTGATTAGACCGTTAGCATCTCGCTCAAAAATGACTAAAGAGTTTCAATATTTTTCCTATTTAAAACTTGACTCTTCTTGACTCTTTCGGCGTAATAATCAAGGAACTTTGCTGCCGTACCATGGGTATGGCACAGGGAGCATGCCTTGCAACCATGGAGACATTTGTGAGAGACGCTGCGTAATATCATTGCACTGCTGCAGCCATGGAACGGCAGCAAAGTTCCTTGATTATTACGCCTGAATGAGAGTATAGTTCCTAGCCATATCAGCCTAGAAAATCACAACTTTTCATTTTCTGTCGGTCTTAGTACATGATGTAACTACAGAAGAGTCAAGTTTTAAATAGGAAAAATATTGAAACTCTTTAGTCATTTTTGAGCGAGATGCTAACGGTCTAATCAGATTCAATGAACTATGCTAAGCTATGCTAAAAGTGGTACCGCCAGACCCGGAAATCGGCTGAATGGATTCGAAAACGGTAAAACTCAACCGTAAAACTCAGGGGAGTTGGAAAATGAGCCAATTTTCAAAAAAAGTGGAGTGTTCCTTTAACAAAACTAGGCTAAAATAGAGAAGCCATGTGTGACAAACTCCGTACACCCTTACTGCTTCCATAGGATTTAAGAGGGTAAGTATCAGTCAAGAGCTGCTAATCAAATGCCTTTGATTAATTGATCATTAGCAAGTGTAATCACCTCTATAAAAGCAGAAGTTTTGGCACTTTGCTGGTCTGAAGCCTTCAGATGTGTGTTAACACAATGCCAAGGAGGAAAGACATCAGCAGTGATCTTAGAGAAGCAATTGTTGCTGCTATCAATCTGGGAAGGATTACAAGGCCATTTCCAAACTTTTTGAAGTCCACCATTCTACAGTGAGGAAGATTATTCACAAGTGGAAAACATTTGAGACAGTTGCCAATCTTCCCAGGAGTGGACGTCCCAGCAAATTCACCCCAAGGTCAGACCGTGCAATGCTCAGAGAAACTGCAAAAAACCCAAGAGATACATCTCAGACTCTACAGGCCTCATTTCACATGTTAAATGTTAAAGTTCATGACAGTACAAGTAGAAAAAGATGGGACAAATTTGGCATGTTTGGAAGGGTTTCCAGGAGAAAGCCTCCTCTCTGTAAAAGAACATGACAGGATAGCTTATGTTTGCAAAGTTGCATCTGAACAAACTTAAGACTTCTGAAACAAAGTCCTTAGGCCATAATTCACAGTGTCAAGTTAGGCGCAAACTAAACACAGCATATCAGCACAAACACCTCATATCAGCTGTCAAACACAGTGTTGGAGGGGTGATTATTTTAGGCTTGTTTTGCAGCCTCAGGACCTGGGCACTTTGCAGTCATTGAGTCGACCATAAACTCCTCTGTTTACCAAAGTATTCTAGAGTCAAATGTGAGGCCATCTGTCCGACAGTTAAAGCTTGGCTCATTTTGGGTCATGGAACAAGACAATGATCCCAAGAACACCAGCAAATCTACAGCAGAATGGCTGGAAAAGAAAAGATTCAAGGTGTTTCAATGGCCTAGTCAAGTCCAGACCTCAACCCAACTGAAATGCTGTGGCGGGACCTTAAAGGGTTAGTTCACCCAAACATGATAATTATGTCATTAATTACTCACCCTCATGTAGTTTCAAACCCGTAAGACCTTTGTTCATCTTTAGAACACAAATTAAGATATTTTTGATAAAATCCAATGGCTGCATCGCCAGCAAGAACACTCCCTTTTTCAATGCTCAGAAAGCTACTAATGACATATTTAAAACAGTTCATGTGACTACAGTGGTTCAACCTTGATATTATAAAGCGACTGATTTTATCAAAAATATCTTAATTTGTGTTCTGAACATGTATGAAGGTCTTACGGGTGTGGAATGACATGAGGGTGAGTAATTAATGACACAATTTTCATTTTTGGGTGAACTAAGACTTTAAGAGAGCTGTGCACAGAAAAATTCCCACAAACCTCAGTGATCTGAAGCAACACTGTAAAGAAGAGTGGGCCAAAATTCCTTCAGAATGATGCAATAGACTGATAAAGTCGTACAGAAAATGATTCCTTCAACTTATTTCTGCTAAAAGTGGCTCTAGAAGCAGTTGAATCATAGGGTTTACTTAGTTTGTAACACAAGGCCTTTCCATTTTGGCTTTAATTTTGTTAAATAAATAATTACACAGTGTAATATGTCATGTGTTTTTGTTGATCTGAGTTTATATTTATCTTTTTTTTAAGACCTGCTGAAGACCAGATGATTTTAATGAATTAAATTCTGATATGTAAAAGCATAAAATTCTAAAGGGTGCCCTTTCTTTTCCACATGACTGTATATTTATGAATGAACACATTTTTGGCCAATACAGAAGTATGGGGGCAAATTCTTTTTGACAAAATTAGAAAAGCCAAACCAAAACACTTAGCAATAAACACAATTCCAAATTAAGTGGATTACTGTTTCTTCAAAGTGACAAAAGGAGCAATTGTGTGAAATCCAGAATGTTTGTTTGCACCTGTGATGTAGGGCTCCAAGCGAATCCTTCGCTCTCATGAGATAGTGCTGCCCCCTGCTGGTGGGGTGGAGACTGATCTCGCTCTCACATTCTCTTTACAGGTAAAGATATCCTCAAAACACACATTTTCAAATAACTCTAAAAACAATAGCTCTGTTCCAAAACTGCCTAGTTGTCCACTGCCTACAGGAGCAGCTGCCTTGTTTGACAAAGAACGTCATAAGTGGCTAATGTGGAACGCTGTACATCATTCTTGGCAATCCATTATGGAAGTGCTTTCACCGCAAAAGTTGTGCTGCCTTGGAATTTGGCCCAAAGGAAGGTATCGTAGAAACAATCTTTGCTTCGGAGGTGTGTCTCTGATGCCTTCAAATGCTCCCTGCGTAGACAGTTTACTAGGTTTTGAAACAGAGCCAATATTGTTTTCAAGACATCATCATCATCAACATCTCAGTGTGCATTGAATAATTTTACAGTTTTTATTATGAAACTGAGTTTGATGATATTCTTCTTTCTATCCCATGTGTGTGTGTTTGAATGTGAGCAGTACCCTCATTTTCTGAAGCGTGAGGGAAATAAGTTGCAAATCCTGCTTCAGAGGAGGAAGAGGTACAAAAACCGAACAATTTTGGGTTACAAGACATTGGCTGCTGGTTCTATAGACATGGCAGAGGTATTTCAGGCTTCTCACTGAGGCTAATAGTGTCCCTTTGAAGCGCACACACGCTTACATGCTGATTTATTTGTGATGGTGTGTAGGTGATGCAGCATCCTGCAGAAGGTGGGCAGGTCTTGGCTCTGTGCAGTAATCAGAAGGAGTTTCTGGGTAAAGTTGCTGAGATTTGGATCTATTCCCTTTCCAGTCAGCCTATAGACCACGAGGAGGCGGCCATTCTGGGACAGAAAATCAAATGTTCTGGTAAAAAACCATCCAGTCATACAAATTCATTTTTAATGAATTAGTCTGTTCATGTCCCTGACCATAAGATTACATTACATACAGTACATTCTGTTTCAGACTAAAGTCAAGGCATATCAAATCTTTTTATAATACCTCATTTAAATCCATTGGTTATAACTTTTTAAGTTTTTCATGGGTTATCTAACAAACATCTCAGTGATACCTCTTCTGTTATTTTTAACTCGGGCAAATTGAATATTTTTTCATTAAAAAGTATTTTTTGTACTGTTCATTATAGTAAGGATTCTCAGACTTTTTTTTGTCAGCTGAACCCCTTTGATCTAAAATATTCCAACCACCCCACTCCCCCTCCTTCAGCTCAGTCCTATGTTCAGTATAAAAATCATAAACTGTTTAAATGTCCGATGTATTATCTTGTCCTTTTAACAGTTAAGGGGTTTTCCTTGACTGACAGCGCTAGTCAAAGCATTTGTCAGTTGCGTCTTGTTCCGTGTTCACAACAATTCAGTCTTTTCAATGTAAAAGTCTTCGCTACTGCCTGACACACTCATAAAGACAGTCTTTGCCGCCATCTAATGGCATAATAATGTAACTTCTGTTGCTGTTCACGGTCAGGGACTATTTTTTCCGGCGGAAGGAAGGCTTTTAGTGAAAGTTTACTTCATGAAAGTTGCATTGATACATATTTTTGGCTTTAATGGTGGTAACCGGTTTATAAAAGCAATAAGGTATAAGAGGCTGTGCTTTATCGTGAATAAGTCACGGCTGAAAGGGGTTGTTAGGCACTCGTGCCTGCAACCCCTTTCAGCCGTGACTTATTCACGATAAAGCACAGCCCCTTATACCTTATTGCTTATATATATATATATATAAGTAAGAATTTTTATTTTTATTTTTTTTAAAAGAAATTAAAGAAATTAATACTTTTAATCAGCAAGGATGCATTAAATCAATCAAAAGTGGCAGTAAAGACATTTATAATGTTACAAAAGATTAGATTTCAGATAAACACTGTTCTTTTGAACTTTCTATTCATCAAAGAATCCTGAAAAAAAATATTGTACACAAATATTTTGTACAATTGTACACATTAAATGTTTCTTGAGCAGCAGATCAGCATATTAGAATGATTTCTGAAGGATCATGTGACACTGAAGACTAGAGTAATGATGCTGAAAATTCAGCTTTGCATTACAGGAATACTTTGTGAAATATATTCAAATAGAAAACAGTTATTTTAAATTGTAATAATATTTCACAATATTACTGTTTTTACTGTATTTTTAATTCAATAAATGTAGCCTTGGTGAGCAGATGAAACTTCTTTTAAAAACATTAAAAATCTTAGTGGTTCCAAACTTTTGGAATGTATATACTGTATATATATATACACACCAACTATTTTAGTGTTTTAATTTCCTTTTTATTTATTTATTTATTTTTTAAAGCAAAATAGTATAGATTCATAATATTGCCCATTTATCAGCTATGGACCATTACATAAAAATAATTATTGGTATCTGTGCATCCCTAGCTGTATGCTGTATTGACCAATCAGCATTCAGGACTGGAACTCTCCTTTCTATAATATTGTTTGTTTGACTTGGTAGACAATTACTCAGAAGAAGAGTATGAAAGCTTCTCGTCGGAGCAGGAGGCCAGTGATGACGCAGCACAAGGACAGGTGATTACAAGTCCACGCACAGACAAAGCAACCTCACTTCGCTTTCTTCTTGCTGACCCGTGTTTGTACATGCTGCTTAGGATCTTGAGGATGACGAATACGAGATTAGGAAGCCCAAAAAGCAAAGAAGGTCAATAGTCAGGACGGCATCAATCACCAGGGTAAGAATACCAGAGGACAATGAGAATTTACTCACAGTCATCACTGTCAGATGTGATCGTGTAGTAAACACTGTTAATATGAGCGTGTATGTCTGTGTGTTTGTTTCTCTTTCTCCATTAGCAGCAGAACTTTAAGCAGCGTGTGGTGGCATTGCTCAAACGGTTCAGAGTTTCTGATGAGGTTGGTGAAAATAGTTTACATGTTGCTTAAAGTGCCCCTATTAATTTAATCCTCAATTACCATTAATGAACACATTTTTTTGCCCTCAGTTCACTGAAAAGGTTTGTACTGTAAATATGCTTGACTATTAAAGGTGGGATATAATTTTCCCAATGAAAGAGTGCTCAGACATAACAGCTCACTTTCAGCAGTTATTTTATCTTGTTCTATTAACAGAATTAACTAAGAATTAATTAACGTAATAACTGACATGGGAAAATAATGCTGGTTAGAGGTTCTGAATTTCAGTTTAGATTACTTTTTCGATTAATCGTCCAGCCTTAGTCGTCAGTAATTCCAGTCTGACTTCCTGTACGAACCTATGAAGGTTTGTAGCAAATTTGCATAATGGTCTTCATTGGCTGCCTGTGAACAACATCTACTTTGACCTGCCCTCAAATACTGTAGTTGTAGCTGAGGGCTGGAAGAGTATGGTTTATGTTATTGTCAAGTAAAACCAACAATATTGTTACTGTTGGTTTCACTGTATATAAAAGTACTGAGGAAGCCTCCAGAGCTGAAATTCAGATACAGTTATGGGTGTTTCGTTTCTGACACACTCTGTAAGCGACAGACCAGTCACAACAGACTGGGCTATTTGACCAATCAGAGCACAGTAGGCTGGCCAAATCCTGAATCATTTCAGACACTGAGAAAAGGGGTGATGTAAAATGTACAGTACTGTGCAAAAGTTGTTTTAGATGTTGTTTTAGCAATGATATAATGACCATATATAAATATTTCTCAGTCTCTTTTTTGGAATATAAACAGAAAATACAGGAAATTTGTATGCAGTATTAAAAAAACAGCTTTTATAGGCTAAAGTGTCAAGTATGTATTGACCTCCCCTGAGCAATAGCAGGAACCGGCTCTCTTAAACCTAAATGGAACAGAAAAGGACTGGAAGGCCAAGAAAACTTTCAAAATCTGATGAGAAGTTTCTCAGAGTTTCATTTTTGAGAAAATAGAAGAATTCCAGGAAGTCACACTAAAAGCAGATTTTTGCTTAAAGGGGCCATGACCTGCTTTGTTTTATTGTTTTATAATGTTTCCTGGGGTGTACTTATAATGTTAGTATGCTTTTTACATTCAAAATTGTCATAATTTATAAATAAAAGGCATTTTTCATACCCTGACTTTAGCTCTCTGATTGAACGCTCTATTTTAAGGGGTGTGTCTGCTGTGAGACTTCAGTGTAAACGCCCACTGCTGTGATTGGCTAACATCTTTCCATTTGAAATAGCCAAGTATTACTCTCTCTTTTAGCGTGATTTTACTATTACAGCTCTTAAGGTTAACTAATTGTGAAAAGTGCTGCATTACATTTATATCTATGGCATTATATTTAGATTGTGGCATGAACGGTTGCAGTGATGAACATTGTAGCTGATCACAGACATGTTGAGCGCATGAAAGCAGTGATGATCTTGTCATTGCAACTCAGTTTCTGCACACTAACAAAGGTTTTCATCTTTACTAACAGTGCAAACGCAATATAACCATTAAATAACAGATTAATTTCATCCTACTAAGAGAATCAATGCAAGTTGACGTTTAGTCACGGGTTTGATTTACTGACACAGACAAAGAACATCTGACTGTACATAAATCATTAATATCAGATCAGGCATTAAAATTAAAGGTGCCATCGAACGTTTTTTTACAAGATGTAATATAAGTCTAAGGTGTCCCCTGAATGTGTCTGTGAAGTTTCAGCTCAAAATACCCCATAGATTTTTTTTAATTAATTTTTTTTAACTGCCTATTTTGAGGCATAATTAGAAATGAGCCGATTCAGGTTGCGGCCCCTTTAAATGCTCACGCTCCCCGCCCACAGAGCTCACGCTTGCCTTAAACAGCATAAACAAAGTTCACACAGCTAATATAACCCTCAAAATGGATCTTTACAAAGTGTTCATCATGCATACTGCATGCATGCATCGGATTATGTGAGTATTGTATTTATTTGGATGTTTACATTTGATTCTGAATGAGTTTGAGGCTGTGATCCATGGCTAATGGCTAATGCTACGCTGTTGGAGAGATTTATAAAGAATGAAGTTGTTTATGCATTATACAGACTGCAAGTGTTTAAAAATGAAAATAATGCCAGTCTTGTCTCCGTGAATACAGTAAGAAACTATGGTAACTTTAACCACATTTAACAGTACATTAGCAACATGCTAACGAAACATTTAGAAAGACAGTTTACAAATATCAATAAAAATATCATGATATCATGAATCATGTCAGTTATTATTGCTCCATCTGCCATTTTTCGCTGTTGTTCTTGCTTGCTTACCTAGTCTGATGATTCAGCTGTGCACATCCAGACGTTAATACTGGCTGCCCTTGTCTAATGCCTTTCATAATTTTGAGAACATGGGCTGGCATATGCAAAAATTGGGGGCGTACACCGTGGTGTTATGTTGAGATTCGCCTGTTCTTCTGAAGTCTTTTAAACAAATGAGGTTTATATAAGAAGGAGGAAACAATGGAGTTTGAGACTCACTGAATGTCATTTCCATGTACTGAACTCTTGTTATTCAACTATGCCAAGATAAATTCAATTTTTAATTCTAGGGCACCTTTAACACAGTTACTTACATGTTGTTGCGTTACTGTTGAGTCCAGGCGCTGCACAATATTTTGTAATACTCAACAGCACGTTTATTGCTTGGTAGCTCAATCTGGTTTAGCACCACACAGGCCTATTGCATGTCATGTGCGAATCGGTGGGCGGGGCTAAACAGGCAGTGATGAAGTAGGCGCTGATCTTCTTCTGCGGAGGCGGTGCTTGCTGCCCTTTGATGTCATAGATCCCCACTTTGAAAATCCTGTCGTTCTCTGAGTTTGGTTTCAATTAAAGGTTTTATTAGGTTTTATATACCTTACAGGATATTCTTAAAGTATGATGACCTCTAATATGTCAAAAGCTCAAGGAAAATTTGATTTCTCAGTTCATCACCCCTTTAAAGAAACAATTTTGTTCAGAATGTTTTTACATTTTGTGTACATATTAACTGTATTTTTTGTTTGTATAGTAATAAAGTAATAAAGAGACTGAAAAATAAATATGGATGGTCATTAAAACATTGCTAAATCAACAAAGCTAGCGGTGGCCTAAGACTTTTGCACAGTACTGGATATTATGAGAAAATGAAAGTGTTTTTGGACCTTGGATGCCTGTAAACCTATTGTAGGAAACCTCCAAAACAAAATAAGAACCTTTTAAAATAGCATAATAGGGGCACTTTAAGTGCTCAAATACATGTTAGTCAGGTTATGCTTGTTGACTTATGCGGTGACCCACTTTTGCAGTATGAGTGAAACCTGGAACGTTTTTCCTTCTCATTGGACCAAATACATGTTTGTGTGCAACTTATTTTGTGTTTAACTAAATATACTGTAGAATTACTAAGACTTCTCACATCTGACATGATAGGTAGTTCAACATTTCACTTAATAAACTAATTTTATAAATGTTAAGTTGTAGGAAGAAGACTTCTTCTACTCTTGCATGATTGTGTTCAGTCTGTGAGTCAGTAGGCTGGTGGCTTGACCCTCACGTGACTCCACAGATTAATTTAGCCATGCATGATCAGCACTGCTACGGAAACCGAAACCTTGTTAGATGATAATCTTGCCAAGTAGAGTTGAGAGCAGGACTTTGACTCTGTACTAAACAGCATAGCAGCATACCATTCCTGTGTACATTATGCAAATGTATATGCTGTATGCATGGGAAAACTGGATGAGCTATTATATTTGAATACTATATTTTTTTGGCCTCAATGCAGTGTAATGCACTTTGACATTTATATTGGACTGTTAATTTTGACACATTTTACACATAATTGCATTAAAAATATTTGCTGATGTATGTAATATATGTGATCATGCAATGTGAGGTGGTCATGTGACAAACAATATAACAGCAAAGTAGCATACTGTAGTTTGAAATGTTTCGAATTGCATATAGCACTCTTTCACATGCCTCCATAGTATACATTAAGTTGCAAGCTAGTATTCGATTCCATACCATTCTAAAGTATGTAAACACATGCCACTTTGGGTTCAGAGGTCAGTCCCGTTCTCAAGGACAGGAAGTGTACAGTGATGTGCAGAAACAGCAGTGACGTCCAGTGGGACAGAAACATGATCTCATCAGCATTATGTCTCAGGTTACTTCCTGTTCTGACAGTATGCTGATTCTTATTATGGAATCAACTGAAGCCTAACTGAAGGTTTTCAGCAATATTTGATTACAGGAAATGTTTTAGCATTTTGAACACCAGTCACAGGGTTAAATTTGAAATTTAATACTAGCTTACTACTTACTAAATGCTGCTTGGTATATATTGTATACTGACTAATATTACAAAAACAATTGTACGAGAAACAGTATTGTCATTATTTCATGAAATATATATAACTGTCTAGTTGAACTGTTAGCTCAATCAGCAGCAGCTTAATATCTGAAGAAGCTGGATTTACACAAACCATTGATGGATGCATCCTTGATTGACTTCCTCTCCCATTAATGATATTCAGGAACATCACATGCCGCTTTGGGATCGATTCCCCTGCAGCTGAGTCTGAGCATTTTCTGTTTTATCAGATTATGCTTCAGCCTCTGTCTCACCCTTCCTCGCTCTACTGCCCTTCACTTCCATGCAGTTCAAATGAGGAATAAATGTATAAATGTTTGTAGGTGTTGGACTCGGAGCAGGACCCAGCCGAGCCGCCTCCAGAGGTAGAGGAAGATCTGGATCTAGAGAGTTTGGAGTTTGAGAATCCCAGTGACAGTGGACCGGATCTGGATGATGATGAAAGTGTTCTCAGCACCCCAAAACCCAAACTCAAGTATGTTGAGGAGAGAGTTTGTTCAGTAGTGTATGTTTAGTATGTTGAGATGTGTGTTATTTTGTTAACCTTCATGTTTTTTGTCTTGTTCTGTGTGTGTTGTTTAGGCCATATTTCGAAGGAATTTCTCTATCCAGCTCTCAGACAGAAATTGGCAGCATTCACAGCATTAGGAGTCACAGAGAGCCGCCCAGTCCGGTAAGAACACACTCATGTGTTTAGCAGATATTTAAATTAGCACATAACATAGACTTATAGGCCCGGTTTCACAGACAGGGCTTAGCCTAAGCCAGGATTAGGCCTTAGTTCAATTAAGATATTTATGTATCTTTTATAAACGTACATTAGAAAAAAACATTACTGATGTGCATCTTGAGACAAAACAATGACACTGACATATTTTAAGATATGTCAGTACAAGTTGCTTTCAGTTAAAACAGCTCAAACATGCATTTTAGTCTAGGACTATCTTAAAGGGTTAGTTCACCCAAAAATGAAAATTATGTCATTAATGACTCACCCTCATGTAGTTCCAAACCCGTAAGACCTCCGTTCATCTTCAGAACACGGTTTAAGATATTTTAGATTTAGTCCGAGAGCTTTCTGTCTCTCCATTGAAAATGTATGTACGGTAGACTGTCCATGTCCAGAAAGGTAATAAAAACATCATCAAAGTAGTCCATGTGACATCAGTGGGTTAGTTAGAAGTTTTTGAAGCATCTAAAATACATTTTGGTCCAAAAATAACAAAAACTATGACTTTATTCAGCATTGTCTTCTCTTCCGGGTCGTTGTATATCCGCTTTCACTCCACAGTGACGCTGCTTCTTCTTCTTTCCTGTTTTACGGCGGTTGGCATTCAGCTTTTGGTGCATTTCCGCCCCCTTCTGCTCCGGACAGTGACGCGATTAGGACATCCGCGACATGCACACTCATTTTAAAAAATATAGCAATACCAAAATGCAAACAATGTAGAATAGCTTGAATACAGCGTGCGTCTCCCTCAGACTGTAAACGAAGCTCGGGCGCACCGGATAACACGTCATTAGCATCACTGTCCGGAGCAGAAGGGGTCGGTAATGCACCAATAAGCTGGCTGCCAACCGCCGTAAAACAGGAAAGAAGAAGAAGCAGCGTCACTGTGGAGTGAAAGCGGATATACAACAGACCCGGAAGAGAAGGCAATGCTGAATTAAGTCGTAGTTTTTGTTATTTTTGGACCAAAATGTATTTTAGATGCTTCAAAAACTTCTAACTAACCCACTGATGTCACATGGACTACTTTGATGATGTTTTTATTACCTTTCTGGACATGGACAGTATACCGTACAGACATTTTCAATGGAGGGACAGAAAGCTGTCGGACTAAATCTGAAATATCTTAAACTGTGTTCTGAAGATGAACGGAGGACTTACGGGTTTGGAACGACATGAGGGTGTCATAATTAAAGGTACAATATGTAAAATTTTTGCAGTAAAATATCCAAAAACCACTAGGCTAGTGTTATATATTTTGTACAGCTGATTACTAACAATATCTCTAATGTTTTCAACTACTTGTAAATCATGAGAAAATTCCCATTCTAAACAGTGACACGGAGCAGTGCAGTCGCCTGTCAATGACGTCAGTCACCTTTGTTACCGCCTTTACTAACGTAGAAACCACATGACAACAGTGCCGTGGACAAATGCGGAAGTAGTGTCTAGCGTCCAGCAAAAAACTAGCTCGCTTCAAGCAGTTCCTTATTTACTTCTTGCACGTTTTATGGTGGATTGTGTTACTTATTTATGGAACATAATTACTGTTTACCATCTGCCGCTGATTCTGCCGACAAGGACAGCTCCCGTAAACCGTAAACTCACGACCGGAAAAGCGGAAGCGGCGCCGGCGACTGTGTCATAATAAAAGTCCCGCTGCTCGTGAGGCGTGTGTTGATCAACCAATCCAGCTCCTCGTTCATCTCCCGCAACACCTCGGTCCTGCTCTGCTTCATACTACAGTAACGTTAATAATCAAATCCACGAACATGAGTTCTTCCAGACTCCAATCCCTATTCTTTTGCACCGTCCGTTGGGATGGAGACCACATGTCCCAAGTTTCCGCTCAAAAACTTGGCGTCATCAAACTACGCCTTTGTTTTGAATAGGCTTCTAGCGACCTCTAGCGGAAAAAAATATCACAAATTGTACCTTTAATGACATAATTTTCATTTTTGGGTGAACTAACACTTAAAGCCTTGTCTGTGAAACCGGGGGATATTGTCTTAAAATAAAGCTAATTATACTAACCGAATAACAAACCCTAATTTAAACCCTTTCCAAATATATATGTACCATTCAAACGTATGGGGTCAGTAAGATTTGCAAAAGAAAGAAACTGAAACTTTTATTCAGCAAGGGTAGCAAGGACACTTGCTGTTCTTTTGAACTTTTTTTTGAATATATCTCACAGTTTCCACAAAAATATTAAGCAGCACAACAGCATTCAACATTTTCAACACCAAATAAATCAGCATATTAGAATGATTTCTGAAGGATCATGTGACACTGAAGACTGGAGTAATGATGCTGAAAATTCAGTTTTGCATCACAGGAATAAATTACATTTTAAAATGTACTACAATAGAAAAGAGTCATTTTAAAATGTAATAATATGTTATTAATATGACATATTATTTTTACTGTATTTTTTATCAAATAAATCCAGCCCTGGTGTGCATAGGAGACTTCTTTCAAAAACATTAAAACTGACCCAAAATTTTTTGAACGGTACTATATATAGCCATTTATAACCACTTTTCCCTATGAGGAGGAAGTAGCAGCTAGATTAGAAACACAAACACTTCAGTTTAATCCTCAGCTAACTCTCTCTACCTCTCTCTCTCTCTCTCTCTGTTCAGATGGATCCTGATAAAATAAGGGCTGTAGGTGGGAAGTTTCAGATGGATAATGAATCTGATAATGTTTCTATGGTATGTCCTTCATTACCGCAAGATATTCACTGAATATCAGACTCACGTGTTTATCCACTTTGAGATGAGCTCTGCCAGACGCTTTAAAGCTGAATCACAGCTAGTTTTGCGGCCCATCCTTGTCTCACAATTGTGAAGACAAATCTTTTAATTGCATATCTGATTTAAGCTTCTATATAGCAAAAGAAGTTTTGTGAATAAATTCAAAGTTGTTGTTTTTTTTATAGTTTTTGTTTGCATCATCCCTCAAAAATATAAATTTTTCCCCCATATATTAAAACAATTGTTGTATTTTTAAGTTAATATTGCTGTTTATTACTATGTATTGTAATATTAGTTCATATAAATAATAATAACTATAACTATCGCAACTAATCACAATTGTGTGTAACACTATCCAAGACGCTTGACGCAATAAGTGGAGAATAACAAGGAGCAAACCAAGAGCAATGATAGTTTTGTCTACACACATTAACTAAGGACAAGAACAGACAAACAACAAGTAATAAAGGTCAAACTGAACAAAAACAAGACACAGGAATGAAAACTCAAAGAAACCCTACATGACCCTGACAGTATTACATTATATATGGTATGTTTAGTGCTTTCCAAGTTTTATTATGTGTGTCTCTGGGTTTTAGGGTCATCCTGAGGTTGTGACCCCTACCACAGAATTGGAAATGATGGACAACATGGACACTTTCATGGAGAGGTTGCCTCCTACTGGCCGGATGACCAAAACAGAGTCACTCATCATTCCATCCAACCGGTAAGGATACACATACCTTTTATCACTACGGTTAATGTATGAGGATACACATTTTGAGATAATGAGGTTTTTTCTTAAAATAAAGCTCCCTCTGGTGTTTTTTTTTTTTTTTTTTTTTTTTGTCCATCCTGTTTTTTATGTAAAAAAATATGTCTTTATCTGAAGGGTGGAGCCAAAGTTGGCAGGGCGACGGGGGCGGAGCACGTCACTTAAAGAGAGGCAGCCCAGCCGTCCGCCCAACGAGAGAGCCAACAGTCTAGACAACGAGCGCTCACTTGACACTCGCTGCCACCTACAGGTCAGATAGAATCTTGCTGCATACAACAATAGGGCCTACTCCAGTTACTAAACAGAAGCAGCAGGTTTGTTTTAAAATTTTCATTGTACCAATTTTGGCCCCTGTTCTGCTTAGATTCCACGCAAAACTGTTTACGACCAGCTGAACCACATCCTGGTGTCGGACAGCCATCTCCCCGACAGCATCATCCTCATCAACACCTCGGACTGGCAGGGCCAGGTATGATTGACAGCTGTCAATACAGCAGCATCACAGATTAG
Organism: Chanodichthys erythropterus; assembly: GCF_024489055.1. NCBI lineage: Eukaryota > Metazoa > Chordata > Actinopteri > Cypriniformes > Xenocyprididae > Chanodichthys > Chanodichthys erythropterus. The sequence goes on along the minus strand of NC_090225.1, from coordinate 23,524,027 downwards.
GTTTTCCGGTGACCTAAAACATATATTTATATATAATGGTATTATTATTGTAATGATAAAACAGAATACATAAAAATTTAGGGTTGGTACATTTTAATGTTTTTGTCTCTTATACTTACCAAGGCATTTATTTAATCAAAAATACACTAAAACATGAATATTCTGATGTATTTTAAAATACATTTTAAAATGTAATGTATTGCTTTGATGTCTTCAGTGTCACACGATCCTTTAGAATTCATTCTAATATGGTGATTTGATAATAAAAATAAATGTTTCTTGAGCACCAATGTTGAAAACATTCAAGCTCCTTAATATTTTTGTAGAAACCGTGATGTATTAAATACTTAAAATATGAAAAACTCAAAGTAAAACTCAAAGTAAAAGATAAGATCATGAATAAGACCTTAATAAATATGATTTATAGCATATGAATTATAAGTCTGTCATCAGTACAAAAACAGCTTCAACTCGACTCTTTTTCTCTGTTTTTCTCTCAGTATGTGTCTGAGGTGTTACAGAATCACGGACTTCCTGTTGTGTGTACATGCACCACGGCTGACATACAGGCAGCGTTCAGCACCATCATCTCTCGCATACAGAGATTGTGAGTCACTTAGTAACACTGAAGCAAAGAGACACACATACACTTTATTTCTGCCATTTTGGTTTACAGTTTGCCGGGTTAGGGACACTATGTAAAAAAAAAATTTCTCCTTTTCTCGTTCTCTTTAGTTGTAACAGTAACTCAGTCACACCGTCTCCAGTGCGGATCGGAGTAGCAGGAGCTCAGCATTACCTGTCTGCCGTTTTGCGTTTGTTTGTGGATCACTTGACACACAAAACCCCCGACTGGCTCGGATACCTGCGATTCCTTATCATCCCTCTCGGTGAGAGCAGGAGTTAAATAAAAATTAGCAGGCACTGACCAATAAAGCTACCAGAAGTGCTAAAATGTGTGTGTGTGTGTGTGTGTAGGGGTTCATCCAGTGGCTAAATATCTGGCCAGTATAGACTACAGATATAACAGTCTGTTCCAGGACTCGGCATGGAGAGATCTTTTCCACAAACCAGAAGCACCATCCTCAGGTAATTGTCTCTGTCTGTCACTCACTATCCATTCTATCCAATTGTAAATAAATAAAATTATTTATTTGAATATTAAAAATATAATAAATACATATGTAATATATTTTAATATAAATTTTAATGTATTAAAAATATATATTATAAATTACTTAATAAAAAATAGAATATCAAATCTATAACACTTTTAAATATATATATATATATATATATATATATATATATATATATATATATATATTTAAAGTGTTATAGATTTGATATTCTATTTTTATTAAGTAATTTATAATATATATTATAAATAATTATATTTAATTATAATTAATAAATAAATTGACAGTCATATATAATATAATATAATATAATATAATATAATATAATATAATATAATATAATATAATATAATATAATATAATATAATATAATATATTATGGCTGTCAATTTAACACATTCATTTGATTAACTGGTTATGGGAAAAAATAACTTGTTAAAATTATTAACGCACCCGTCCCGCCCCAGACCTACATAGGTCATCTGACATCATAGGTCATCTGTTATATTTTAGACACAATATTGTCTGCTTTTGCACAATTTTGCCAACGAAAATATTACATATAAAGCCAGAACAGAACTGCTGTGCATCTCTGAGCAACACACGCAGTGCTTCGAATCCAAGTTTTACTCATTTAGACATTTACCGCTACCTACTGGCAGTTTTAGACCACATCCACTCAAAGACACAGCTTTCTCTATCCAATCTTTTTTTTCCTCGTCTCAAGAAATATCTGCGTACTACGGAAGAGGATTAGGGCCAAGCAATAATAAAAAATAAAATCTTGAGATTAAAGTTGTTAAATTTCGATAAAAACTCATTAAGTTTCGAGAAAAAGTCTATATAAAATGTTGAGAATAAACTTGTTAAATTACGCAAAAAAAACTTCATCAAAAATCATTAAATTAGGAAAAACAAATTTGTTAAATTATGAATTTGTTCTTATAATTTAACGACTTTTTTCTCGTAATTTAATGACTTTATTCTCAACATTTTATCTCGACTTTTTTCTCAAAATGTAACCCGTTTTTTTCTTGTAATTTAACAAGTTTTTTCTCCAAATTTGACAACTTTAATCTTGAGATGGTTTTATTTTTTTATTATTGCTTGACCCTAATTCTCTTCCGTAGTGTACACACGAAACCACTGAAACTGACTTAAAACGATGTAGTATACATGCCAGACCAGTATGTGGCACTGTAATTCTGCCACAGAGATACACTAAAAACAGAGAATAAGACTTGAAGCATGTGCATAAACCTTGAGCGCTGTATACAAACAAGCACAAGTATTTTTAGTAATGTCTGTTTGATGCTTTTCTTATTTAACACAATAATGACTTGAAACGATCTTTTGGGGGCAATTTGGGGGGAAATCCAACAGTTCAGGACAGTCCGGATATTGTTTCAAGAGTGACACAGTACATGTTGGGAGCAAATGGAGCTCATCAGTTGCCCATAGCAGAGGCCATGCTCACCTACAAGCAGAAAAGGTAATACACATACACATGCACAGCGCAGACCTGATCCATATTTATATAAAAGAATGAAAAAGTTCAGAGAAGGCAACATAAATGCTGTGCTGAACACACTGAATATGGAATATCAGTGTGATTTTTAACATGGTACCACCTTATAATAAAACATATTCAAAGATTATGAGTGTCTACAATTGTATTTGGCTAAATACAATTAAAACATATCAATAATCTATTGCTTTGAATATGTGTTATGAGAGGCTGGGTTCATTTTCAGGTGCTCTAAAGATGCAGACATCTGGTTTTCCACTCAAAAACTGACACTCGAACCATGTTGTCCATTTTTCCAGATATTTGCATCTTTTTTCACGAGCATCCTCCTCCTTAAAGTCATGTTTTGGAAAGAAAGCATGTGAATGTCAATGTTTATCATCTCTGTGTGTGAATAACATACTTTATTTCTCTTTATTTTTTTCTTTTCCTTGCCCTCTCTGAAGGAAAAAGAGCTTTCATTTTGATTTTGCAGTAAGGTATTGTGGTCCTCCTGCCTGTGCTGATATCGTAGCCAATCAGATGCATATCATCTCTTGCTTCCTGTCTCTCTCTCATCTCGTATAGCATCAAGGGGAATTATGGCTGAGGGAGAGCAGAGAGATGCTTCTGAAACTCTCGAGATTCTATCCACACTTTCTGATTCGTGGGCAATTCTGGGTCAAAACTGTTCAGTGGGCTTATGTGATGGGACTTTCTCTTGTACCTGCCATACTGAGCTTTGCAGTTTCTCCTATTTATTTCTCTAAAAGCGATCCATCTCCTCAACCTCGTGCTGTCTTTGGAATAAGCCATTAAATTGTATAATGAAGGCTGCAGTGTGGAACGAATCTGAATGTTTTATTGGATCTCTTGCTGTCCTGGGATATGAATATTACCACCATCATCCTCTGAACACCTCTGATGTCCTTCAGAAGAGCAGTTTAAGCTTCTAACATTCCAAACGAAATATCCTCCCAGGACCCAGAAAAGTAGTTTAGTTCAGGAGTTTTTTGGAGCATAAGAAACATTTATTCCATGTCCTCTGTAGAGGACTTCAAAACTCAGTTATGAAAAAAATGTAATTTTTGTTCTTTAACACATTCTTCTTTAATAATGATAGATTAAATGCATTGTTTATTGGTAATAAAAGATGATTTTATTATCTAAATGAGTATTTATGTAGTACTTTGGCACAGAAATCTCAACTTCCGCTAAACGTGCATAAACCAAACCTTAAGGATAATTTCTCATTTATATTATGAAATGTATTACGGACTGATTTGTTTTAATTAATTATAATTGTTTATTAATAACTACTACAAAATTAGTGTAAACAGGTAAAAATAAGAGTTCCAAATATTATACACTTTCTTTACATTTCTTTCATATTACATTTTCTTGGCATTTAAGGTATCTGGGAAATTTTTCAATGATTAAAGTGAATTTCTGGGTCCCAGAGGATATTCTCAATTTGAATAGCAAAGTAAAGGATGCAGATTATTTCAAATGATTCCACTTCTCTAAAAAGACAAAGAAACTATCTGAGGTGAACAGACCTTAAGATGGCGGTAACATTTCTTCATTTTCTGTCTTAGCTTTGTTTTCATTTTTCTCTCCTTTAGTGATCTCTCTCTCTCTCTCTCTCTCTCTCTCTCTCTTATTTCAGAGTAAACAGCCTAAACTACACAACACTCACACTCACAGTCTTGATTCTCCAAGCAGGTGCTTGAAGTATCGCTGCTGATATTGGCTGGTTTCTCAGTTATTGGTTTCATCAGGGTCTCTTTTTTCTCTGGTGTGCAGAGCAATAAAACATCTGTTACGCTTTTCACCGAGAGCAGCTTCTATTTCTGCTCAGATGAACTCAGTGAACTCCCTATATTTGGCCTTGTGTTGTGTTGTTTTGGGGTGGTTCGTCGGCACAGATCTTTTATTACTTCGGTTCTCTTATAATTTGCTTCTGGTTCTGTGTCTAGAGATCAGAGATGGTTTAACAAAGCATGAGATTTCAGTCTAAATTTAAATCTATTTATATAAAATATTGTATTCCCCCTAAACCAATTTTGCTGAACAGAGTGGCCATTTCATAACATATTTTATTATTATTGGTAAATATAATGTACAAGTAAACAACTGCTTTCACATTATTATTGTTGCTAGATCTATAATCTCTGCTTTAGACCATCTCTGGTTCAATTAGCATGAATCTGAGCTCTGATTGGCTGAGAATGCTTCTTTCAGTTTTTTTTTTTTTTTTTTTCTATGGAGTGGATCAGGCAGTGGCATAAAGGTTGCATAAACAGTTGATTGGAATTACACAGGCTTGTCTTGCTTCACAGCATTTCTTTGCAGCATGTCTGAACAAATCAGATAGTGGCAATGGCAAATTCAGTGTTAGAAGCCTTTTCTCCTCAGAGATCAACATGTTTCTTTAATAGATATAATCTACAATGCCTCAGAAAGATACTATGGATTAGTGTTGTTAAAAGTACTGACTTCGGTACCAAGTCTACTGAAATTTAAAAAATGTGAGTGCTGTTGAGTGGTGTTAAACACCTCTGATTGGCCATTGTTTTCACACGCTAATCAGATATTGGCTACTACAATGATCAATGCTTCAAAAACATGTTGTAAATAGACATCAATGACGCTCTTCACCAAGAGTTTACACAGATAAACACACCCCGCTTCAAACACTCCCGTGTGTTGATCATTGTAGCCAATCACAGACATATATGTTGAGCGCGTCAACACAATGACCAATCAGATGTGTTTACGAATTTTCTCAACAGCGCTCAAAGCAACACATTTTTAAAATTTCAGTACCGACTTGGTATAAAGTTAGTACTTTTGACAACACTACTATGGATGTGTTTTAGCGTAGGGCTGTCCGGTATGACGATATGTATCGTTAACAACAATATATCCTGAAAAGGAACTTGGTGTGGTGCTCATGCTGACTGGCACACTGCCAAAGTGCGCACACAGAAAGCTGCCTCTATCAGAAGATGATCGCGAATTTGGGACGTGCTCAATGTTATGTCTCGAGCCAAAGGAAACTGTGTAAACCGGATGTGAATGCGTTTGGTCTTAAAGTGACAGCAGCCTAATATACCTACCTGCTGCTCTGTGTCATTAATGTGAATCAAACAAAAGAGAAAATAACTTACTGCTCTTGACTGAATAACTTTTTATAGCTTTAATAAGAATAAATTTATATTTAATTCATACAGTGAAGACTATGACCAAGACTTTGACTTATACATTTCTGTACTAATTCTAACTGCAAGTTAAATAAACCTATTGTATCTGAAAAACTTCATTTGTGTATGTATGTATGTATGTATGTGTATATATATATATATATATATATTGGTCATATCGCCCACCCATGGATTGTGGTTACTATAGTTTTTCATTCATTTCTAGGGAGAAAATAAAACCTGATAGATTTATTTTTTTTAATGAAGAAAAGCATTCCAAAAAGAATTTGTTTTCTGTTCTTTAAATAAACCCAAACATTGAGAATAATGCCAGTTAACTGAATAAAAGAAGCTAAAATAACTTTCTGAATTGTGTGAAATGTGCAGCAGCAGATCTATTATCATCTTGCTGAATTGCTTGAATTCCGCCTTCTTTTTGCTGCTGCTTTTCAACTAGCTAGCAAAAAAATCAGTTCTGAATGGTTATTTTTTAGTTAATGTAATATGTAAAACACCACACAAATATATTTAGAAGTTTTTTCTTTCTAAAATAGTCAAATCTGTTTCTTCATAGTAGTGAATAGGTAACTATGCTAAGCAGGATTTGTTTTCCCTTGAGGTTGGTCGGGCCTTTTTGCCCACTGTATTAATTTACTAGTCCGTAAACAATGTGGTCATGTTTACACGTCTCCTTTTTTCTTCACAGTCCTGATGAAGACTCGTGCCAGAAATTCATCCCTTTCATTGGGGTATGTTGTCCATTTACAATTAAGTTTATAATTTGATATATTTTCATTGCTGTATTTGACTCAAAGTATATTTGTTTTCAACCTGACTGCAGGTGGTGAAAGTGGGGATTGTTGAACACACTTCTGCCACATCTGGTTAGTTATACCTTCAATGTATTATGTATTAAATAAGGCTGTCATCTGAACATGTTAACCCTGTAAAGCCTGACATATGAAATAATAGTCAGAAAAATCACATGGAACAAATTTTGAAATGCAAAAAAAACAAAAATCTAAACAAAAATCTAAAAAAAAAAAAGTTGAATGTGTTGTTTTTTTGTTGAGTATCATTTTTGATACATCAGGCTTTTATGGCTTATATAGCTCACATTCAATGAGGAAAAAACTTAAATTTTACTCAGAGGCCCAAACTGAGCAAAAATATGCAGTTTTGGTGCAGTTGATATTTAGATGGCCAAAAAGTTAGATTAAATCTGATTAAAACATGTAATGCAATGCAATAGAGTAATGATTGAGAGATATACAAATAAATGTTTCTCAAAAGGCCAAAAGCAGCTTAGAATGAGCCATTTCTATCTACATACACTGCGGGTCCCCTTACATGTTTTGCGCCGACATGTTTCTATAGTAGCACTAAATGGACAAACTTCTCTACAGAGTGCGTTTGCTTGACTGGCTACTCTCTGCTGTCTCCGACGATGACATCTTTGTCCTGTTTTGGCCACCGTAGCTTCTCTATATTGCAATCTCACCACTAGATGGCTCAAATTTACTTTACTAATTTACACTTTAAAGGTGCCCTAGAATTAAAAATTGAATTTATCTTGGCATAGTTGAATAACAAGAGTTCAGTACATGGAAAAGTCATACAGTGAGTTTCAAACTCCATTGTTTCCTCCTCCTTATGTAAATCTCATTTGTTTAAAAGACCTCCGACGAACAGGCGAATCTCAACATAAAACAATCATTAATATGTACGCCCCCAATATTTGCATATGCCAGCTCATGTTCAAGGCATTACACAAGGGCAGCCAGTATTAACGTCTGGATCTGTGCACAGCTGAATCATCAGACTAGGTAAGCAAGCAAGAACAACAGCGAAAAATGGCAGATGGAGCAATAATAACCATGATATCATGATATTTTTAGTGATATTTGTAAATTGTCTTTCTAAATGTTTTGTTAGCATGTTGCTAATGTACTGTTAAATGTGGTTAAAGTTACCATAATTTATTACTGTATTCGCTGAGACAAGACTGTTGTTATTTTCATTTTTTAAACAGAGTCTGTATAATTCATAAACACAACTTCATTCTTTATAAATCTCTCCAACAGTGTGTAATGTTAGCTTTAGCCACGGATCACAGCCTCAAACTCATTCAGAATCAAATGTAAACATCCAAATAAATACCATACTTACATGATCTGATATGCTGCATGACAAACACTTTGTAAAGATCCATTTTGAGGGTTATATTTGCTGTTTGAACTTTGTTTATGCTGGTTAAGGCAAGCGCAAGCTCCGGGGGTGGGGAGCACGAGATTTAAAGGAGCCGCGCAGCCTGAATCGGCGCATATTTAATGATGCCCCAAAATAGACAATTACAAAATTAATAAAAAAAAAAAACTGGGGTATTTTGAGCTGAAACTTCAGACACATTCAGGGGACTCCTTAGACTTATATTACATCTGTAGCAAATTAGCTCAAAATAAATATGAATAATTAATCATAACTAGTTATAATTAATTATTAATATTTTAATCAGTTAATAAAATTAACTTAATGTAATAAAATTAATATTACAATCAATTAACCTGTTGTTCAATGAACACACAGTGTTAATTGTTTATTAATTCTAAGAAATGTTCATTTCCAGGTTATGGGAAATAACAATCTTATTCTACTAAAGCCTGTAGTCAGGACTGACATGAATAGGGACTCCCGTATATGAGCGAAAACACAGACAACCTTACGTGTGACATGAACAAGACTTTATTAACTAGACTAAACACTCAAACTACTCTAACATTCACACACATACATGCATACAGTTTACCAAGAGAGAGAGGGCTAAAGCAGAGTACAGGAAGCAAGAGGTTACAGCATTGTTGTACATTTCAGCAGATCAACAGCCTTGAGCAAACCATCAGTTTAGTTTTAACAGGCCCTTCTTTAAAAGGGGTAAGGATACTCAATGTATCCGATAATGAGACTAAGTTTGATACTTGCATGTCTCTCCAAGTTGAATTAAAACTGTCCTGATGCAATTTGTGGAGGCTTCCGTTGAATCTTTGCTGATATTGTCTTGATGAAAGAGAACCAGTTGGATTCAGAGGATCTTTGGTGAATGGAAGGTCTAGGCCGAGGCCTGGCACAAGCTTGGGGTTCCTTAGAAGCTTCTAGCTTCTTAAAGCATCATCTTGACGTCAGCATTTGTCATTAAAAGAGAAGAGAGATTTATTCTTGTGATCAGTGAATATAAGGGGTGAAGATATTACACCCTCAGGTGTCTGAGCCAATAAGGAGTTCCCCTTTCAGAGGGAAGTTTTACGAGTCTTTGTTTGTAGCAAGATATTGGCATAAGACACTGGATTGGATGAATGAGAGAATAACCTTCTAGATTCTTATAATACTAACATGTCACAGAGTTGGTAACATGTAACATAAATGACCAAATAGGAAATGAAAGTTGGAGTCCGTAGATACCAAGCATGCTGCCAATGTGATCTCAGTTAACTATACATTTGCAACTATGGAACATTAATACCAAAATAGTTCAAAAGAGAGAATTAATACATAGAATAAAGTCTATAAAAGGAAAGTCATGAGATGGGAAACTTGGATACATGTTTATACATTTCCCAAGTGGTTATATAGAGAATACATAGGATTAAGAGAGTTTATTTGTCCTTCTCAGGAAGAATGAGTCACTAGTCTCTCCAGAATTCTTCTGGATCATAAAAGTACCATATAACTGTAACAGGACACCTAGGTTGGCCTGTGTGCTAGCAACATTGGGATGCTGGTTACAGTTTTAGGGGGATGAGTTCAGAGAACTTTGATAGTGAGAGTGAGTTTATGGGTAATTCATTAAATACAATGAATAATTGTGTGGCTGATTGGTCCAGACGTTACACATCTTTTAAAAAGACGTTCTACGGCACCTTTAAAATCTTCCTGGCCTACTGACATTTGTTATGACATGTACTTCAAAAATGACAATACTCATGATAACTTTCGATCACTCTACAATAAGTAAATTCACTTCACCAGCTAATCGCTCTTTGACAGTGATGCCATAGAAATATACAGGGCTACCGCAAAATCTGAAGTTCAAACATAAAATTGTAAAGATGGTTTCTCGCTTGTTTCTCAGGCGCATAAGGTCTGTAGGGGTAAAGGGTTAGTTCAGCCAAAAATGAAAATTCTGTCATTAATTACTCACCCTCATGTCATTCCAAACCTGTAAGACCTTCATTCATCTTCAGAACACATATTAAGATATTTTTAATGAAATCCGATGGCTCAGTGAGGCCTGCATTGACATCAAGATAATAAACACTTTCAGATGCCCAGAAAGCTACTAAAGACATATTTAAAACAGTTCATGTGACTACAGCGGTTCAACCTTAATGTTATGAAGCAACGAGAATACTTTTTGTGCCCCAAAAAACTAAATAACGACTTTATTCAGCAATATCTAGTGATGGGCGATTTCAAAACACTGCTTCATGAAGCTTTACAAATATTTTGTTTCGAATCAGTGGTTCGGAGCATGTATCAAAATGCCAAAGTCACGTGATTTCAGTAAACGAGGCTTCGTGTTTCGAAATTTCAGTGGTTCACCACTGGGGGGCGTGACTTTGGCAGTTTTATACACTCTCCGAACGATTAATTCGAAACAAAATATTCATAAAGCTTCGAAGCTTCATGAAGCAGTGTTTTGAAATCGCCCATCACTAGATATTGTTGAATAAAGTCATTATTTAGTTTTTTTGGGCACAAAAAGTATTCTCGTTGCTTCATAACATTAAGGTTGAACCGCTGTAGTCACATGAACTGTTTTAAATATGTCTTTAGTAGCTTTCTGGGCATCTGAAAGTGTTATCTTGCTGGCAATGCAGGCCTCACTGAGCCATCGGATTTCATCAAAAATATCTTAATTTGTGTTCTGAAGATGAACGAAGGTCTTACAGGTGTGGAAAGGCATGAGGGTAAGTAATAAATGACAGAATTTTCATTTTTGGGTGAACCAACCCTTTAAGAAAGTAAAATGAATTATAAAAATGCATTTATTTAAAAAACTTCTAACAGCCCTAATATGAAATATAACCAATCGTGAACCTACAGTATTTATTATATGTAAATATGTCAATGTGGTTTATGAATGATCTGTGCATGTGATATTGTGTTTGTAGGTGATTCAGATGATGCTGCTCCTGTGGGATCTGCTCTTCTCTCCTCTACTCCTCCTTCACAGATCTCCCCATTACTGAAAGAAGTATCTCCAACGCCTCCCTCTTCTCCCTCTGTACACTTGTCCAGGTACAAACAAACAAACGCATACATTGTCTGTGATCTCTTTAGTCTTCTATTTCCTCAACTTGTGTGTGTGGATGCAGTTCTCCTGGAGGGGGCCAGGGGGAGTTGATGGGCCTTCAGGTTGATTATTGGATTGCTCCGTCAGAGAGGAAGAAAGAACTGGAGAAGAGAGACTCCTCTGGCAAAATCACGCTTAGGTGCACCTTCCGCTCACTGCAGGTTAGCCGCCTCCCACTGGGCGGAGCAGAGATTACACATCAGCCGACCATGTCCATGACTGTTGTCACCAAAGAGAAAAATAAAAAGGGTAAGACATGAAAAAACAGAAAAATGACACAGTGCCACAGTAACACATTACATTTACATTACAGCAACACATTCAGTGACAGTCAGTTTATAAAGTGTACTGTGTTGTTGAATAAGCATCAGAAACACTCTGTCTCTGTGTTCAGTGATGTTTCTGCCTAAAAAGACCAAGGATAAGGAGGCGGAGTCTAAGAGTCAGGTGATAGAGGGCATAAGTCGACTCATCTGCACAGCCAAACACCAGCAGACCATGCTGAAAGGTGATCAGCCAATCAGAATTCATCAAAGTAATCACTACAACTTTCAATACAATCAGAAAATCATGCTTAAAGGGGTCATATCATCACATCATCAGTTCATTGTACTTTGAAAACAAACATATTGCAAAACTTCCTCCACAGTCTGAAAAGCGACTAAGCTGCAAAAGTGGCACATTTAAATGCAAAACATTTTGTGGATCTGCAACAAGTAATGCCAGTCTTGCATAGACACTGTTATTGAAGAATAGAGCTGTTAAAAGCAGCTCTTAAACACTGACTAACAATATATAAATGGACTGAAGGGATTTAAAGCTGCAGTCATTAAGTTTTGCCTCTTTGTTGCCATCTCTGTTTGAAACCTGTAATTGCAGTTTTTCGTGGAATTATCTTTACGTGGGTTGTGCATCGGCACGGCTCCTCAGAGCGGATGAATCTAATGTTTGCTGTCAGTCACCACATTGGTGTACTGTATTTCAGAATCACAGATTGTACACTTGAAAGTATGACCAAAATAAGAATTTTCACTGGGAAATGTCATCTGAACAAGTAAGTAACAGTAAGAAAAAAAGCATTACAATAAATCACGCTGCCAATGGTGATTAAATCTAACAATCACGTCAAACCGTTCAAATTATTATTATTGTTATACTTTGCTCTCAAATTATTAATGTTAACAACATCAGCATTGCGTGACTACATGTATTTAGTGTGTATTAGAATTACCTGTAGATTTCAATTTCTGTATCCACTCCACAGTCCGAAGTCTTTCGCGTTTTGACTACGGTTGAAATCTCCAGTTGTCATTGATGATTGTCATTTGGATCTTTCTGGATTACAATCCATCATCAAAATGATAAGTTTAATTATTGCAGGTCCTGTGAGAAAAGGCTATAAATGATCCGCCTCACATGCCATATATCCTACTAGCTGGGACTCCTTCTTTATGTAAACAGAGAAGTGACGTATTGACGCAAAAACGAATGGCGACATGCTCGAATTCCCCGCGGAAACCTACCAGTACTTCTCTTATTAGAAAACATTATTACAAGCTTACCGTTGTGAATCGGGCTAAGGTAAGGAGATATGATTGAGACATGAAATTATTTTGGATCATTTTTTTACCAAATTACAGACTGCAGCTTTAAAATGAATAATGAAAATTATGTAGAAAATGACCCCTTTAAGTAATCTATATATGAATGCAAACCGCACTGTCAATTAAATATAAGATTTTTTTTTTTTTTACAATAATAAAATATATATAGTTCAAAATGTTGGGATCAATATTTTTTTGTAAAGAAATTAATATTTTTATTCAGCATTTATTATGAAGTTTTACATTGTTACTAAAGATTTCAAGTGTTCAATTGTTACTAAACAAATTTCATCAAAGAATCCTGAAAAAAATGTTTCACAGTTTCCACAAAAATATTAAGCAGCACAACATTAATAATAAGAAATGTCTCTTAAACACCAAATCAGCATATTAGAATGTTTTCTGAAGGATCATGTGACACAGAAGACTGGAGTAATGATGCTGAGAATTCACTTTAAAAAATACTTTAAAAAATATTTAAAAAATTGTAGACCCCAAACTTTTGAACTGTGATGTGTGTGTGCATATATATATATATATATATATAATATATATATATATTATTACATGCTTCTCTACATAATTTAGATATAAATAAGGTATAATTGATGTTTGTGGAATCGGCTAAAAACTCAGTCATGTGTGTTTGTATTTTTGCTCTCTGCAGTGTTGATAGATGGAGTAGAATGGAATGATGTGAAGTTTTTTCAGCTGGCAGCTCAGTGGTCATCTCACGTCAAACACTTCCCGCTTGCCATCTTCGGACCCTCCAAAGGGCCTTACTGAACTACAGCCTCACACCTTCACTCCTCTATGCTACGGCTGCCTTTACACTCAGTGCTGCCTGATGTTTTTATTTAAAATATCTGCTTTCTCACGGTTTGTCTGTTTTTTGTTTTTTTTTATTTTGACATTTGATTGTTCTTTTATGAAAGACTTGATGCAGTCTTGGAAACAGGGCATATTTTTTGATTACTTATGTTGAGCTTTTAAAACCCTCCAGTGGTTATAGTAAAAAGACTAATGAACTGAATCTTTACAACTGATTTAACTCCATGACTAGAGAGTTTTGTGTCATTCTGCAAAGCTGTATCCACACATTTGAGCATCATTTGAGCAGCCATCACACTTGTGGGAGAGCAAACCAGCAAAAGGGAGAAAGGAACGATGCTTTCATTTATCAAAAGGACAAACTCTGGACTGGATTTTGCTTTGGATGGATTTTCCATGTGGCTTAGTCCTGAAGACGGCTGAAGCATTTTATCCCTCTCTCTCACTCTATAACCTCAGCGAGGTCAGAGAGTCTTTCGAAGGTTAATTGTGTGCGTATGTGTATGTGTGCGTGTTGCAGACTTAACCTTGTTATATGTGGTTTACTTTTTTCTGTAGGTTTGTGTGTGTGTGAATGTATTCACTGATGGTACTGAACGCTAAAGCACTTTTAAAACATTACTAGATTGTGTTTTTGTTATAATGCTTCCTGTAGTGCACAGCGCTGTTCACTCCAGATAAAAACTGCAGCAAAGCTTTATGGGAACTTTGAAACTGGACTGGGTGTCTGTGTCTGCATTAGATGGACCACTGTCACACCTGTGTGCTGCACTCTTTAAAATCGTTTTAATATTTAATTTCTTAGAATGAAATGTATGTTCTGTTTTGTTTGTTGGCTTGTTTGAGGATGTCAAATAACCCCCAGATGCTGTATTGGATTTAAAATAATGTGCCTAAATATTTTTAGAACATATTCAGGTCATACTTCACCCCAAAATCAAAAGAAAAGAAATAAGAAATTATATTTGGATTTGTAGAAATGCAGCCTATTTTTAGGACAAATAATTACATTTTTAAATAACAAATAATTCAGATTTCAATTAAATGTTTTTCCATTGTAATATATTTCATTTTCAAGTACAAATTTACACATCATTATTACAGTATTTTTTTACTGTAATACACATAATGAAAATTTTCAATTTGTTAACACTACTATTAATGCATTAGGTATCAATGAAATAAAATGAACAATATTTACACATTTATTAATCTTAATTACCACATTTTTTACATTTCAAGTTGTATAAATTAACATGAATGTATTATGAATTAACAAATATAATATATTTATAAATTAACATTAAACTAGATTAATAAGTACTGTTTAAAAAAAAAAAAATATATATATATATATATATATATATATATATATATATATATATATATATATATATATATTATTCATGGTTAGTTCATGAGACCAAATGTGTTAATTAATTAAACCTTATAAAGTTTTGGCAAAAATCTAATGAGAATCACCTTCTGAATAATAAGAAGCAAAACATTTGAGTAATGACACTCGATTTGTCACAATCTAGAAAAACTTAATGACTAAAAAAAAAAAAAAAAAATGTTCTTCTGCTTTTGGAGTGAAATATGACTGGTGTGTTCCTCGAACACTAAAAGAAGGAGCTACATAAATGCCACTATATCTTAATCTCACTAAATGTAGCATAAGAATTACAGTGTTCCACAGCCTGTGTGCTTATACCTGCCTGTAGGTGAGATGAGCATGTGTAGATACTGATGTCTCAGTGTTATAAAGGTATTAGACATGCCTTTTTCATAAGGCCTTTTAGGGAGGCTCTGAACTATCTCTTAGTCTCTGTTTTTCAGGATGGAGAGATCATTTAATCCTCATTTAGAGTAGATTTAAATCGAATTATATTGTGCCTCACTTGCTCCTTAGAAAGCCAAAATATGTCAAAAAACAAATCCATCCGTGAGGGAACCATCCCGTACTTCAACTCAGACTCGCACTTGTCACGATTAATGCAAGCTAGTGGCAAACCTGTGCAGTGATGTCAGTGTTGTTCTGTTTATGGTCAGCAGAGGTTTGGTGCAGTGTAATGGAAATATTTCATGCTTGTCCAGACTGTAAAAGGTTCATAATTTATCATACACAGTATGTAAGGAGCTGTGCTGATGATGTCAGCTTATAGTTAAAGCTGTGCTAAAGAACTCTGTTTGTTTGTTTAAATGTATACCTGCCACTAGTATTAGTTGTTTTTTTTAAATAAAAAATATATAATTTAAAAAAAACTTTTAGCTTTTTAATTTAAATGTTCTGCTCCAGTTATGGGGGATTACTTGGATAAATTTGTATTTGTAAGAAAAACTGTTGAAAAAATACTACCACTGTAATTCCTTAACTGGAATTTAATAAACTACACACACTAAGATGCTTTTGTTCTGGGTCCTGCTTGTGATTTTTATACTTGTTGGATGAATATTAAACAGATCAAGTCATCAAACATTGATACAAAACTCAGCTAGAAATGCAAGCAACTATATGAGACAAGTCTGCAGTTCTCTGAATATCACAATGCTAAATGTTTTGGAATGTCTTTTGACTCATCTTGTAAAATATGAATGTAAAAAATATAAAGCTCATGAATCTCTACATTTTATATGGAATTTATAATTTAGCAGATTTATTATTTAATAATGTGTTAAAGAAGTCCCCCTGTAGTCAATAATTTTATCCCTTAAAACTAATCTTTGATCACCAAAATGACACATTTAAACATTTTTTCCTGTGAAAAGAAATTTCTTCATGCCTTAAAATAGCTTGAATGTAACTCTACACCCTTGCTTCATGTATAGAGTACCTCAGAGATGAGGGCTGCGTCGGAAAACCTAGGTAGCCGTCTTGCTGCCTCGCTGTCTTATAAGAGAATGACTTTTACGGCAGCGTTTGTGCATGAAGGCACCTCACGAAACTGAGCGTAACGGTTTAATGATATGGAAGGCCAAAAGGGCCAAAACGTGTGAAACGGACGTCTTAACACGTAATTACGTGTTAACGCGCAAATGACATGTTAACGCGTAATTACGTGTTAACGCGCAAATGACGTGTTAACGCGTAATTACGTGTTAACACGTTATTTGCGAAATAAAAAACGTGGGACTTTACCACCACCTGGTGGTGTGGTGTACTTGCACAAGCAGATTAGGATTGCAAATGGCAGGATTTTGTCTAAAATAAATCTTTAAAAATGAACAGTGAGCATAAATAGGCTACAACTATGGCTACACATAATAATTATAGCATACATTTTTTATTTGTATTTATTTTAATCCTAACACATGTCTTCAAATGAATGAATGTTGTTGCTCTCAAAACAATTAACACAGCACAGTAAACACTCTTATGTTGATGAAATTTCATTATTCACTGCACTGCAGTTTATTCTAGTAATACGTTTATTAAAAACTAAATTATATCATCATAACTACAGGTGTGTTCACTATTGATTTTATAACATATTCATCTAGACATACACTAATGAAAGTACATGCTTATTATTGTTTTTTAATGAGTGGTTTTGTTATAATCTTTTCCCACTTCCCCCAAAAATTACATAGCCTACACAAACATCCAGCAAATGTTGTACAGTACTGCAATCACTAATGTTTACTCACGAATTTAAATCTGCCTAGAGAATTTCATCTACATCATAGAACATTCTTATGCATTATGGAGGGAAAAATCATTATGAATGTTGAATCCATGGTTCTTCTCAACATCTGCAGGCCTCCTTCATTGTTGTTGTTGTTTTTTTACTCTTTTTTTGTAGTAAACTATATTCATGTTTCTGGTAAAGGTTTGCTCTTGTTTACCTGATTTTTAATACTGCTTTCATGTGCTGGTGTGTGTGTATACAAGAAAAGAATTGGTTCTTATAGATCTGTTAGTTTTGTGACAGTTTTACTGTTTGAATTTGTAATAAACACATACAACGTGTGGTGTGTAGATAAATAAAATGTATTACAAATGTATTTACAAATGTAAAACAAAATTATTTACAATAATATAAACAAATAGAAGACGGAATAAGCATGTATGTATAGGAAACAACTCAAGAATGTATTCCAACGATATTCTCCATAGTCTGTTCCCCATTGTTTTCCTGTGTGTATCTCTATAGTCAGCCAGTGTGCTTCAGCCATCCGTCTGTCCAGCAATTCACGATTCCCTCATCTGTAAGAAATTACATTTCAGTAATTATCTCCTTTCATCGAAAGTACCATTTAATTGTCAACTCTGATTTCTGTCATTACGCCCAGTGCTGTCAATAAAACATAATGTTCACCTAATTCCAAATTTATCTATTCGGTTTCCTGCAAAAGTGGCTCTTCCGTGTACGTGTGCGTCACCCTTTCGTCAATGTCGTTGACTCTTGATGATTGATGAGGTAAGCTCAGTGTAGTGCTTGGGTCACTATATCATGAATAATTTAAATAAATAAAGGTGTTGTGTCACGTTGACATTGCCTGTCGTAACTGTTTGTAATCCTTCTCATGACTAATTAATATGGTGATACGCACGATTCAGATCGTTTTATTATTAATGAGATTGTGAACGAGCACTTACGTAATGGTTACGATGTGCTCAAGTCTGGCGCAACTTCCTTTTAACCAAAAACTTTTGGCGGCGAGGAAGAAAGTAGTAGTAGTAGACTTTTTTTTTCATCAGCAGCAGGACATGGCGCGGAGAGAGTTTCTTACAGACTGCAATAGGGCATTTCGGGAGTGTACTCGGTTGGCTCAAACAGACGATCGGGATGCTATAGCAATAATAATTTCAAGGTAAGTGATCTTGTTTTGTGGCACTGGACGCCCATTATTTCCCCCAGGGGCGGACAAGGCTATCGGCAGTACCGGGAGTTTTCCCTGTGGGCCGCTGGACAACGTGGGCCGGCCCTTTGCAATGTAAATGTATGAATGAATTGTAGTAAATAGTCCATAGGCCCATCTTTCCGTCAGCACAGACGAATTGTTCGCGCGGGCGCGGCCCACAAAGACTCTAATCAGTGTGCTCAGTCTGTCTAAAAGCGCTTATCAATGTCAAAATGTTTGAGATAACCAATCAAATCAAAGGAGGCGGGATTTACTGTCCACGGAAACCGAGAAGCGCTGCACTATTAATGCTTGTAGAATGCGAGCCGAGATAACATAAGCAGCTGAACAAAACAATATAGCCTACAGCAATGTTTGCCAACTGTTTACGATAAATAGTAATAAACTGTTAAACGACGGGGATTCATTTCTAGGACGCACTTCTGACCTTTTCGGATTGTTATTCTTCACACATTGGATAAAGAAACATTAACGTAACCTATAGTGTTCAGCATGTCAGATAAAAGTGAATGTGTGTCTGTTGTCAGGATTTCTTCAGTAATTTCACAATCATAAAACTCGAAATATTCTCAAACTTAAACTGCATGGCAAAACCAGCAGCTTTCATATAACCTATGTCCCGTAAAGTGTAAAACATAATTTTCTAATAGTTCACACGCATTATTTTACAGACTGGCGATCAAAAGTTTGAAATAAGACTTCTTTAATGTTTTTGAGGCGGAGAAGTAGGAGGAGGAAGATAAGTATTCTCTTGAGAAGGAATGCAATGAAGCATTTTGCCTTTAACAAATACCCAAACGCCCCTTTCTCCTAGCATTTTTGTGCGCACAATGTCCATCTGTCGTGCTCGCTTGCTCTCAATAGGCTACTGAGAATCATAAGTTAGGAAAGTCTGTCCTTCTCGGGCAGGTTTTTATTAGTTTCGGTTTAGGAAAAAGGGCTCCACTTAATATTAAGTGGCCTTAATACTATGTACCTGTACGTACATCAAAAAGTAAGTACAGTGTACTTATTGGGTTCATATTGAATTGCAAATCACTTTTGCTGCTATTGAAGTGGGATGTGGGTAAGGTTAGGTACAGGTTTGGTGGTATGGGTTTAAGGGTAGGGGTAAGGTGTAAGGGATGGGTCAACAGTGTTGGTTGGGTTGGTTAAAAAAAGCTTTAGATCACTCCACAAGCACGCAGCTTATAGTTGCATGAGTTCCACTTGGACGTAAAAAGCAAAATTGTCTTGCTATTGGATCCAAACCTTTGAAACGTTGTTTGAGCTGGACCTACTCTGAACCTGTTTAGTCATAGGAGAGTCACGTCATAAAAAAGCTTTAGTTATTTATTTGTTAGTTATTTGCGGCTTCCAATTTCATTTAGCGATATAAAGTTTGGAGTTTTGTTTTTGAATTTCATCTCTATTTATTTGCTGCTAGCCAACGCATTTATCAGATCCAAAAGCATTGTTGAGAGGAGTTATGGAAAAGCACAAACGAATGATATCATCAATCGTTGTCGTTATCATGATAGAAACTCGAGGTAAGTCATTTTTTAAAGTTAAAGTAATCCAAAAAAGTATTGCTTTTCAGGTGGAGAGGTATTTCAGAGCTCTCTGAGAGTCCACAACAGCAGTGTTGTATTGATTTAGCCCAATCGTTACATGACCTGGTTATACAATTAAAATCTTTTTCCGTTTAGATCATGTTTGCAAAAAGCTGATCAAGAACATAAGGAGGTTGAGTAAATAATAAGATAATTCTCATTGTGTAATGATAATAATAACAATTTTTATTTTGTAGTCAGAAAAACTTTTCAAACCGGCTAACTGATAAACTATTATTTTCAAACAAATTAATAAGTCTTCAATTTGTTACATAGGAGTTCAAAGCAGTTTGTATCGTTAATACTTCTCCTTTCACATTTAGCAGGGAGTGGAGCAGCGTTTTCACAAGCAAAATTCTGCTGCTGACCCAGAGGATGGAGTGGAAGTATCAGATATCCATCAGAGAAGAATTTATTTCGTTCAGACATATCACCTTTGAATGACTGGGATCTTGATCTTCAGACACCTAATATTATGCAAATATTTTACTTTCTTTAGCGCTCTAGATTAAAACAAACACAGCTCAGAAATAAATAAGATGTTGTACTTTACTCCTATTACTCGATGCTGATCTTGGATAAACAAGAATTAAGATAACCCATCTCTGAGTCCATGTAATGCAAATGAATATGTATTTTAAAAAGGTTACACTTTAAAAACCACACACAGTGACTGTGACAGTTATCTATACAACCCCAGTGAAGTAAAACAATAGGTAACTATTTACCATCGCTTCTGACTAACTGCATGCTACAATCTACTTGAATATGGACTCACAGAGATTGATTATTTTCTTAAAAAGCAGTGTTTATATGAAGAAAGTAATATAGTACATCTTGGATGGCATGAAAGACTATTAACAAAGACATATATTGCACTCCCCTACCACATATTGTACCCACTGTCACTGTTTTATTTTTACTGTGACAGTAACTGTTTAAATGATCTCTGCATCATTAAAATAAAACATTTTACACATATTTTGTATATCATGTACATTTTGTTTAGTAATACATGAATATTATGAGAAAAAAAAGTGATGCATAGCCAAGTATGGTGTCCCATACTTTGAATTTGTGCTCTGCATTTATCCCATCCAAGTGCACACACAGCAGTGGGCAGCCAATTTTTGCTGCGGCACCCAGGGAGCAGTTGGAGGTTTGGTGCTTAGCTCAAAGGTCTCACCTCAGTTGTGGTATTGAGGGTGGAAGAGAGGGCTATACATTCACTCCCCCCACCGACAATTCCTGCCATATTGAGACTCGAACCCACAACCTTTGGGTTACAAGTCTGACTCTCTTAACCACTATGCAGTTAGTGTTTTGAAAAATAAAAAAAAGTGATAGTTCACCCAAAAATGAAAATTTTGTCATCATTTACTCACCCTCAAGTAGTTCCAAACCTGTATGAATTTGTTCTGCTGTACACAAAGGAAGATATTCAGAAGAATCTCAGTAACCAAACTGACATCACCCCCCATTGACTACAACAACAGGAAAAATAAATACTATAGTAGTTAATGGGGGGTGATGTCAGTTTGGTTACTGAGATTCTTCTGAATATCTTCCTTTGTGTACAGCAGAACAAATTCATACAGGTTTGGAACTACTTGAGGGTGAGTAAATGATGACAATTTTCATTTTTGGGTTTTTTCCCTTTAAATGATGCATACCAATCACACCAAAAACACAAATGAAAGCACAATTACCCTTTATTCTCTGCATTAATGCCATTTCCAATCAAATTATACAGGATAAAGTGCTCCTGACATTAATTTTGAAATACAATGACATATTTCATTTTCAACATTTCACGAATTAAAGGCTAAACAAGCCCTTATAACTGTTCGTTCCATTTTAAACTGAAAAGTGTAAACTCACATAAGAAGATTTGAAGATAAAGAGTGGTGCAGAGATGACTTCAAATCCCCTCCTCCTTGGAGTTTTATTGTAAGGTTTTTCAAATTATGAGTAGAAAAAAGCCTGTGGTAATCAAACATAACTTGACAATACTTTGAAAATCAATTTTTGGAAATGTTTTAAATAAGTAACTAGATAAGAACATATGGGGTGTGAGTGTGTGTAGTTTGCATTGTAGAACAAAATGCAGAACAAAAAGTATTGTCAAGTTATGTTTACCACAGGCTTTATTTTACTCAAATTGAGAAAACCCATTTAAACACCCAGCGGCAAATTAGTCTGACATCATACCTTTACCACTCTACTGTCTAGAACTTTGGCAAGTAACACCCAGGACAGAAGGTCAGTTTAGCAATTTATATTTAAATGTACTGAATTTCCATGAAATGTCTCGATTAAAAATAATACTGCAGCCAATTAGAGTGATTGTTCACAAAATCTTTTTTCTGCCTCATTTTAATTTATAATTTCTGAAAAATCACTCTGATTGGCTGTAGTAATATTTGTATATATATATATATATATATATATTTCATAGAAATAGACATAGAAAAATTCCATAAATGTTAACAGTGGATTTATACTGTAACACTATAATTTTTGTTCTGACTTGTTTCTCTCTCATCTTAAAGTCAAAAATGAACCAGGTGTTTTTATTTATATTTTTTTATTTATATTTATATTTATATATATTTATATATATATATATATATATATATATATATATATATATATATATATAATGACATTTATATGTACTAGGTTTCCATGTAATATTCAAGTACATCAAAAAAAGAAGAAAGAATCATGTTGGGTAGAGACAAAATGGTGGCACAGCTTCTTTTATGAGTATTAAAAAACAACAACTGCATATTATTTGACATTGTGACACCTTCAGAAAGGCACTACCATTGTTTGTGAAATTTAATATGAAGAAAAAGAACCAGTCCGAAAAAGCACACCAAAGATAGAAGGTCTGCAAGGTTGTTTGAGAACTTCTTCCTCACCATTACAGCCACATCCACCACTGAATTCAGGCCTCAGCTTCAACCATCTTCTCGCGGAAACCAACATGCATCTCTTGCATCCCCCTGGTCTGCTGCTCCACATTATCTCCTCTCTGATATATATATATATATATAGCGCCCCCTACCCTCTTAGGATTTACCACGCCCAAGTTCTGTGGAGCACCGGGTTCTGACAAGTTTATAAATTATTACACACCTCTGATATTAATAATATTTATAAGCTAAGATTTAATTTCCTGTTCATGTAAATAGTAGATGATGAAAAGAAAAGAAGAAAAAAAAAACTTATAATACAGGTAGGTATGGTTAAATACAACAAACTACACTGTTTTATTATCACAGAAAGTAATAATAAGCAGTGGGTCCCGAGGACTGGAATTGAGAAACACTGCACTAGATAAACCAATAAATCAGTATCTGCAGATGACTGAACAAGAATTTATAACCATATATAGACACGGAAATGGTGCCTAGACGGTAACCATAGAGACGAAACACACTATAGACAACAAACATATATGAATTACACATCTGTGGGCCCACACTCACACGCATACATCCACAAACACCACTGTTGCAGGCCTGAGTCGTTGCTTGTGTGCGTTGTGGCCTAATAAAAACACAAACTGGCCTCTTCACTCCAATGAGCAACACAAAACAACAGAGTACCTCGGTCCAGCCGCGGCGGCGCACTCAACCGCAACAAGCGGTCCGCTTGTTCTCAAACTATCCGCCACCTGCAACCAAAATTCGAACCGTAACGGCGTACAGTATCCAGCGGTGCCAGAGGAGCTCTGAATCTCGCGGGGACTCAGAGCGCTATCTGGGGTTGCGACGACTCTCTGTCGGTGTCGGAGGAGCTCGTTTAATGTAGCAATTGTGAAATACTGTAATATAAGATTAGGGGAAAAAATGCCCTTGGGGTAAATATTACAAATATGCAGATATAAATATGCAAAAGCTGTTGGAACACTGTTGAGAACATAGCTTCAGAATAAATTATATTTACACCAAAATAAATAAATAAAACATTTCCAGACAAGCAACTTTTTTGCTTGGACCAATTTACTTATCCAAAGGACAAAGCTTAATATCGAACCCTGTATTTTCTATTGATATGTTCTCCTTCAGGCCTACAGAAAGATTTTATTGTTTTCAGATGTAGCTTTGCACACTGCCAGCATCTCGAATAATTTTGATCTGCATTTTAGTGTTCATAGCAGAGGGCTCTGTCGACTTAGTTTTTACAGTTTGTCAATTGAGAAAACTGTAATCTCTGATAAGATTGATATCAAAACAAAGTAATTACGCTATACTTTTTTTGGCAACGCGACACGAAATCATCCATTAACTAAATTTTCACATTCATTAGAATTTCAATTTTGTGTCCCGATGTTTTACCTATGCTAACATAACAGATCCATTTAGGGTGAATTAAGGGTGATAAGGTCAACTGGGACAACAATACAGAGTTTATTTTCTCACCTGATGAATGAAAATAAAAACTTTTTTTTTTTGCTGAGCAATAGCTGTGAGACTACATAATTAAAATGGGATGCCCTCGTTGGTGTGACATCACGTAGGTGGGCGGGGCAGGCAGGAAGTTGACCCTGAAATCCATGAACTGAGGAAAATTACAAAAGGTTTTGCTAGTTGTCATGGTAAGGTCCTAAAATTCTCATAGCTATAGCAACTATTGCACAAACTTTTAATTGGAAACATTAAAATGACACACTGATACTAAATCAGTAAAAACATGTTAGTTTTTCTCAAACGATTTGACAAATTTCTCCAAACTCACTTATGTTCTGGAAACACAATGATCTGAACACTTAATTGTCGTAAACAGATTGTATGTTTTCATTCATTTCACATGAATTGCAAATTACTGTATGTGAATCATTTTCTCTCAACACATTATGCACAAAATTCTCAAATGTTTTTATTATAGGTTATACACCCAACCAAAACTTTAATATATCCAGATAAAATGATCACAGCTTTTATTATTGGCTTTACACAATTCACAAACATCCCTACAAAAATGCACACACAAAAAAAAAAAAAACGCATTTATCACAATTGCATAATAGGGAAAGTATAAAAGGGAAAGGCCTACACGAGGGGGTACGGGGTACACGAACAAAATGCAGGATGTTGCCGTTCACTTAATTCTTCCCCACCTTAAAATAACATTAAAACCGACAATATATTTTCTAACAGGCACAATGCCATAAATACATGAATATATACATACATACATTCAATCAATCAATCAATACCACATCTTTCGCAGTCAAATATGACAGTGTCCATTTCCACATAAGCAGCGTTCATATGGGTGCATAGGTTGCATGCAGAGTCTGCTGCCTGAGCAAATCGAGATTTAGCACTTGAAGAAATAGCCTGGCACAAAAGGTGCATGTTTAAGATTCAAACTCTTGATACAAAACATAACTTTTGTGAGTTGTTTTTAATGTTGATAACATTATACAAGCATAGTGGCAGATTAATTTTGATCTGTAATCAAACTGACTAAAGCTACCTGTGTCCTGTGCATTAAACGGTTTTACTGCACAACTTTCAGCCAATCAGAATCGAGTATTTAAACAGACCAAGGTATAATTTTATATTGAACTTTTTTTTTTTATTTAAAAAAGATTAAAAAATGCATTGTAATATCAGTGTAGGGGGCAAATATTGTTCCTTAATGGAAAAGATGCAGTTTAAGTTGAAGAGAGGGGGTATGCCTCAGGGTACTCCACTCAAATGGACAAATGGACATATTCCATTTATTTATAAGAAATTCAAAATAAAACACTTTGGCGTGATTTTATATTTGAATATACATAAACAAATTTTATAAATATGTGTAGTTTAAATTTCTGCAAATAGTTTATTTTTAACTGAAATGGTAATGACATTAAGCCTGATCATGCATCTAGAGGAACCATATAGGCTTGTCAGCCTCCACCTCTTCTCTTCCCCTTTCTCCGACCGTCACGTCCTGTCTTTCATCTCCCTTGCTTCCTCTTCCTAGATCATTGTGACAGAGTGAAAAGTATATATATAATATACTTTAATATACTATAATTATTATATGTAGGTATAGTTGTACACTGTTCATAAAGACATTGTTTAAAATTTATTTTAGATTAAATTTAGATTAAATGCAATCCTAGTCTGCTTGTGTACACCAGCAGGTGGTGGTAAAGTTCCACGTTTTTTATTTCACAAAATGACGCGTTAACACGTCATTTGCGCGTTAACACGTAATTACGCGTTAACACGTCATTTGCGCGTTAACACGTAATTACGCGTTAACATGTCATTTGCGCGTTAACACGTAATTACGTGTTAAGACGTCGGTTTCACACGTTTTGGCCCTTTTGGCCTTCCATATAATGATCTACAGCAATATAGAGTGCCCCAGGGATGACGCGTTTTTGTAGGCAAAACCCGGAAGCGAGTTAGCATTTTAGGACTTCCGGTTCCAACGCCGTAAAGTCTAGGTTTTTTTGAATGGGTTTTTGCTAAATCGCCTGAAATAAGGTCTGTGGTTAACAAAGCCTCTAAATACTTTCACGTTTTGATCTATGACATAAAACACACTAGTTATAACCCACTTCTGATTTTTTAAACTTTTACTGTGTCTTCAAATTTGGCGGTTGCTAACAAATTGCTAAAAGTATGGAGTCAAATTAATGCCTTAAAGTTTTGCACAAAAATAAAGTTTTGCAAAACACAAAAAAGAATTGAGCTATAAAAAAATGTTTGAAAAGAATTGAAAAAAGAACACAAAAAAGAATTGAGCGGAAAAAAAATAAGTTTTGCAAACAAAAATAATAAATTGCAAAATAAAATAAAGTAGTGCAAAAATAAAAATATAATCAATTACAAAAATCAATGACAGCTGTAATCCTATTTTATCTTTGCCACATATTTTTCATGCTCAAACCTACAAAATCATTTGTAACGCTCATTTTATTCTGCGTTTCAGATCACGTGCGATCACGATACCGGTTTTCTTTTGCGCTGCACTGTTCTGTGCGGATCTCTTTATGGCACTGGTTTGACGTGGGGGTGGAGTCAAGAAACGGGGGCACGCCCCCGCGGAATACATTGGAAGGGAACGTAATCGGCGACAGGTGAAATAATTCTTTGACATGGTGAAAAATAATGCATGGTTTGTTTTTGTTGGTTTGTTTAGCATATGTTGTCACCGATTACGACCCCCTCCAATGCATTTCTTATAGTAATATGACCCGTTGCGCTTTGTCTCACTGCCTGTATCCACTTTTGTGTCCTTAAACATTCGTTTTTTGGGGTCGACTGCTTATAAAAACGTATTTCTGTTTTTTTTTTAGCTTGTTAGCTGTACACCTTGTCACACAGCAGCTTTTAGGCATTGTTCTGTTTATTGTAATGAGTCAGAAAAGACAAGAAGGCAGCCTCACGCAATACAAAGTCAATGGAGACGGTTGGATTGTTTTTCCCCGGTGGGCGTGGTTTTCAGATTAAATGCGCTCTGTCTCTATGCTTGATCTGATCTGGGTAGCGTTTCCCAAAAGCATCGTAAGCCTAAGTTGATCGTAGCTCCATTGGTTTCCAAAAGCTTATGATGCTTTTGGGAAACGCTGCCCTGTTCTGTTGCGATCTGCGTCTCCTGCCGATGACGTGTTTCGCGGGGGCGTGCCCCCGTTTCTTGACTCCACCCCCACGTCAAACCAGTGCCATAAAGAGATCCGCACAGAACAGTGCAGCGCAAAAGAAAACCGGTATCGTGAGCGCACGCTTGACTGAAACGCAGAATAAAATGAGCGTTGCAAATGATTTAGTAGGTTTGAGCATGAAAAATATGTGGCAAAGATAAAATAGGATTACAGCTGTCATTGATTTTTGTAATTGATTATATTTTTATTGTTGCACTACTTTATTTTGCAATTTATTATTTTTGTTTGCAAAACTTATTTTTTTTCCACTCAATATTTTATTTTCCTTTGCAATTCTTTATTTTTGTTTGCAAAACATTTTTTTATAGCTCAATTCTTTTTTGTGTTTTAAAAAACTTTATTTTTGTGCAAAACTTTAAGGCATTAATTTGACTCCATATTAAAGGGACTACTTCCTTTGGCGGGGACTTTAGACGTCATCATTAAAAACGGGACATTTGGACTGCATTTCTCATGAAAAAGGGGATAAGTATTTATACACAGCGCAGATCATAATCAGTGAGCATGATTTCAAATTCTCACAGGACGCGGTATGCTATGCGCTCGCCGCTGGGTTCAGCGCAGCTCTTCAGATACGATTTGCGCTGCGCTGGACAGAGCACAGTAGGCGGAGTTTTCCAAACTTGTATCGGGAGTTCTAATCATTTGATTGTTGTTCCACCTTTCGGTCAGCAGCAAAATATATGTCCCGTGCTAAGAAGTGTCTGTCGTGTCTTCATGACACAGCTTTTCTCCCGATGTCTCTATACGACCAGCAAACTGGATATTCCAACACAATGGCTGCGTCCGAAAACTGAAAAAATGCTGCCTTCCGAGGACACATTTCAAGGTAGTAAGGCATCAAGGCACGTCTGAATCCAATATTAGCTTCACTTCCTGTCTCATGAGATTCCTTCTTCAGATCCTTCCCCCTTTCCATTCTGTGACAGTTGAGCTAGAAAAATAAAGATGGCGTCCGAAAGTTGCGTTTGCTGC
Source organism: Chanodichthys erythropterus (assembly GCF_024489055.1). Lineage (NCBI taxonomy): Eukaryota > Metazoa > Chordata > Actinopteri > Cypriniformes > Xenocyprididae > Chanodichthys > Chanodichthys erythropterus. Next base: position 23,495,276 of record NC_090225.1, on the reverse strand, counting down.
TCAGTTTTTGTACAAATGTACGATTTTGATCAACATATTTCAATTTTGATATCATTTCTATCAAGAAAATTACTACTGCAGTAATTAAATATTTGTTTACTTCTCACCAAAGCTTGCGCTATATTGCTGTAGATCATTATACTGTTACACTGCCTCAGAAGTCTGTCCGAAATCGTTTTCGTGAGGTGCCTTCATGCACAAACGCTGCCGTACAAGTCATTCTCTTATAAGATAGCGAGGCAGCAAGACAGCTACCTAGGTTTTCGGACGCAGCCAGTAAATAGTTGTTCATCCATTTTGCTTTCCGATTGTTTGGATGCCCCGTTGCTATTGGTCGTGCGAGTAATCGTCACAGAGCGCAGCGGCAAAAGTTGAACTATTTTGAAGTTTGACCGCGGCGTGCGCGCAAGCTGCGCTCCGCTGCGTCTGCGCTTTGGTCGACGCAGTCCTCGCGCAGCGCAAGCCATTTAAACAAATGGGTTTCATAGCGCAGCGCTTACCGCGTCCTGTGTGAAAGGGCCTTTAGGCCTACACGTTTTGCCTATCAAGATAATCTTTACAAGTTAACACAACATTAATACATTTTGAAGCCTAAATAAAGTTGTCAGATATAAAAAGCTAACGCGGATCAACTTCACCACCACCAAGCTTCCTCAAATTTTATTTAAAAAAACAACTTTATTTAAAAACATGCTCGCTGATTATGATCTGCGCTTATTGAATACATATCCAGTTTTTCATGAGAAATGATGATGAAGTCCTCGCCAAAGGAAGTAGTCCCTTGTTAGCAACCGCCGTTTTTAAGACACAATAAAGGTTTAAAAAAAATCACAAGCGGGTTATAACTGGTGTGTTTTATGTCATAAATCAAAACGTGAAAATATTTAGAGGCTTTGTTAACCACAGACCTTATTTCAGGCGATTTAGTAAAAACCCATTCAAAAAACCCATAAGGTGCGCCCCAGTTCACCTGCACTATTCTATGATGTTTTTAAGTATAAATAGTGTAGTGTGAGTAGTGCGTTCACACTGAAAATTCCAAAAAGAAAAAGTGCACTTTAAATACCCGGATGATGCACTAAATTAACGTAAGTGTGGAATGTTGGACACTTTGTGCACTCAACTGTCACAGCTTTAATTACGTAGCGGAGGGGGAGAGAGTATTGGACTCCGTTGTTAAATGACAAAATAACCTTATACAATTCACGCACTACATGGATGAGTGCATAAGTGTATAAGTGCATAGTGTATAGTGCGTAGTTTGGGACGCAACTATAGTCTTTAAGTCCTAAAATGCTAACTCGCTTCTGGGTTTTGCCTACAAAAACATGTCATCTCTGAGGTACTTTATTATATCAAAGACTATAGAATGACACTTAAAGGAACTTTGATTATATGCAGATCTATGAATATGCTAATTAGCCCCGCCTCCACTAATGCTCAAGCTCAGCGATCCACTCGGTCAACTTACTGAGGTAAACGTTTTTTACAACGTCGGACACAAGACGGTAATTAATATGATTAGCCTTTTGCTTGAGTACATTATCAAACAGCTAATAATGTGTTGCTAATGTTACACAAACCATGCGAGTCCGACAGCTGCCTTCTAACAGTCAGTATCCTTACGCTTTGAACAACTCAGAACATCAGTGAAGAAAGGCATATAGTTCATCATAGCATCGTTATACATCATACACCTACTATACTGCTAAAACTACAAGATTTTTCATATCAACAGAAAAATATAGCCTACCGGGATAACCTGCATCTTGAGACTCTCCTGCTTCAGAGCAGTCATAGTTAATGATATGCTAAAGCCTGCCAGCACATTGCTGTGATTGGTTACAAGGTAGTTTGTGACGTCACAATCTCCAGCGATTTCAAACCGCGTTTTTGAGACTGTCTTTAGATCACTGCAGTTTTAAACAGAAAATACTCAGCAATGGTGTTGACTGATGAATTTGCACATGGTTTGTCTTAAAGCATATTATACATTTAAAACTAGATTTTCACCACAGGGAGACTTTATATATTTTAAAAAGATGTTATCTTTTGAAATGAGAGCAAATTTATGAAGAGGTTTATTATGTTAATTTAAAGTCATATGAAGTCCTAATAATATTAATACAATATTGTATACATTTCTTTTTACATATTTTAATTTTATATTTTAAATGTTATATTAAAATGGCTGTAAAATCAGTATGTATCTAACAAACGCAGACTAAATAGACTTTTTCTTTTCCTCAAAAAAAATACATATTTAAATATTATTTTAAAAAGTACAAAGTTAAAAAGTATGTAGGCTACATATTATTTTTAATGCACATTCCCCTATATACTAGTACTATTTTTAAATAATAACACATGCAATAATCAAGCAAACAGAGCAATACAGATTAAAGATGTGTTCACAAATCATGCACAAAAGCTAAAACATAATATAATATGAAATCAGAAAGTACAGCACGGGAGTTAGTGATCCGGTCTTGTGACGTCATCGCCCTTGCACCGGAGCAGGAAGTGCCGGCGGTCGGTGGGACTCTAAACAACCTTCTGTTTTTGCTGCGCACTCTCATGCTTTACCAAACAAACATGTAACAGTACATCCACAAAACGAACCAGAATCCACCGAACCAGACCTGAGCTCAAACCCATGACGGCCGGGACACTCTAGCGGCGCACTGAGACTCATTTACCGGAGGAGAGATGAAGGAGCTGCGGGGCTGCGGCATGCGGAGCGCCGTCGGGTTCCTCTCCCGCAGGACGATCGGGGGACAGCCGAAGCTGAAGGATGAGTTCCAGCGGCGCAGACTGGCCGGCTGCTCCAGCCTCTATAAGAAGGACATGCTCGGCCACTTCGGCTGCGTCAACGCCATCGAGTTTTCCAACAATGGAGGCCAGTGGCTGGTGTCCGGTAAGATCCTCCGGTTCTGCACGCTGATCTTTCTAATGTGGGTCAGCGAGAGAGAGACAGACGGGAGTCTCAGACGGAGTATAGAATATGCGTTCAGAATAAAACGTGCATGCATATATCACAAATGAAGCCTTTGACTTGAGTTCAGGATTGATTTGACATCTTTATTTGTCAGATTGTGCTTGCATGTTTTAATTTTCTGTGCATTGCAAGTAAACAACTAAGAGAGGGTTTCAGTCTTTTTTGGCAGTATTTATAAGCATGCACTCCGTAAAAAAACTTTTACACAAAGAAATCAGTATCAATAAAATGATATTACATTACATAATGTACACATGAGATAAGCTTATCCTACATGGATTGAGTCGCCCCTCATGGGTGTAACCATGTTGACATCACGTGATCAGCCTTGTCATGCAATTGACAAAAGTTACTAATAAGTTACTACTGATAATCAACAAAAAAACATCTGCCATGCCATAGTTCAAGGACAAGTGGCAGGACATTAAGCACTAAGTGCGAACACATTATGGTCATAGTCCATCCAGATACAGTCACTGCACATAAAAACTTGTTAGAATTGAATCCAGAAATGTCCAGAAATTAACAATCTTCATCCATCCAGGCTGATTGGTGTCAGAATTAAGGGTACAGTATTAAGCCAGATAAACCTAAACAAAAACACACTCAATGCACCTTTAATGGCCATTGTAGATGGTTCAAACTGTAGAAGGGCTTCCATGTTTTGTGTCGTGCACTTTTTCTTGCTGACTCATTAATTGGTTGCAGCTGTTACTGATTTTTTTTGGCTTCACGTATTCATTCCTGGTCGAGTCTTTATTTTTGTCCTTTGTATGTTTTTGCACTTGCATATTTTCATATTTTGAACGCGCCGAGAGTTCCAGAGAGTTCCCATGCTATTGCTCATGGAAACCAGGAATATCAGGCAATTTTGAAATGGTGGATTCAAGGCTTGGAAAGGTTTTCTAGTAATAATTGTCTCTAAACTATTTAATCAGCTAGAAATTGCTCTCTCTAATTACATTCTTTAAAAAAAATAAAACGACAACCTTGTCCATTACTGACTAGAAATGTCATGGAAATCATGGATCAAAATACTGAGAGGTGAGAGTATAGTGCTTTTTTCCTTACACAGGATTTGTACAGAAAAGTAGATGATGCCTGCGGTCAACTTTTCCTTAGTTTCACTGCAAAACCTCAAAACTTCTGGTTCATTTTGCACGACAGATGTGACACTAAAATAGCAGCATCTTTAATGACAAAAACAACAAGTGCTCCTGTTTAAATAAAACATGTCAATCTGTTTAGTCTTGCAATTACAGAGTCATGTTCATAAGATTTTTTCAAATGTTTTTGAAATAGTAATATTGTGAAATATTATAATTTTCTGAGCAGTATACATATCAAGGAACTGCAGTATATTCAAACCTTGAACGCACGTGTATTGATATACACATATGCTCACCAGCATCTTTCCCCTGTTCTTTATGAACTCCATTGGCTTCCAGTATCGGCTCATTGATTTTAAAACCTTGATTTTAACATTTAAAGCCCTTCATGGGATATCTTGTGTAATTTAGTTGCTCCTTACACCTCAACTCGCTCTCTCCGCTCTTCTGACTCCTCTAATCTTCAGCAGCCTACATTTAAATTGAAGTCGATGGGTGGTCGTGCCTTCTCTGTTTCAGCTCCACAGTTGTGGAATAAACTTCCTCTGGCAGTTATAAATTTCCCAACACTGGACTGTTTTAAGAAGTCTTTAAAGACCCATCTTTTTAAAGTTGCTCATTGTCTCTGAGTGTACTATCATTACTTCTGATTTGTTTTATTTTTATCTTCTGTTTTTTATATTTTTGTACTTGTATATTGTTTTGTGTAGCGCTTTGAGTTTGAGAAAAGCGCAAATCAAATAAAATGCATCATCATTGATATATTTGATAACTTCTCAATCTCTTCTGTGATTTCTGTAAAACAGCCAGATTGTGTGCACATAACCCTACAGTTAAACCCTCGAGAGAGTGATGTTGAAATCAACTGGTCGATTACTCTGGTGAATTTATTAATATGTCTTCTGTCTTAGGTGGAGATGACCGCAGGGTGTTGCTGTGGCACATGGAGAAAGCAATACACTCACGGGCCAAACCGATCAAGTTGAAGGGGGAGCACCTGTCCAACATCTTCTGCCTGGCATTTGACAGCACCAACAAACGTGTTTTCTCAGGAGGTAAAACGAGCAGCTGTTCAGATTCGTGATACTGCGGCTGAAACAGAGGGAAGATCGAATGTCTAACCTTTCTGTCCGTCGCTGCAGGAAATGATGAGCAGGTGATTCTGCATGACGTGGAACGCGGCGAGACGCTAAACGTCTTCTTGCATGATGATGCTGTGTACGGTCTGTCCGTCAGTCCTGTTAATGACAACGTCTTCGCAAGCTCCTCGGATGACGGCCGAGTTCTCATATGGGACACACGAGAACCGCCACATGGAGGTACACACAAGTGAAAAGCTGAATTTCTCCATTTTGCTTTAATGACAAATACAGGATAGTCACATACAGCATGATGTTTCAGGATGTACACTACCCTTCAAAAGTTTGGGGTTGGTTACATTTTTAAAATGTTTTTGAAAGAAGTCTCTTATGCTCACCAAGGCTGCATTTATTTGATGAAAAATCCAGTAAATCCAGTAATATTGTGAAATATTATTACAATTTAGAGGGTTATTTCACCCAAAAGTGAAAATAATGTCATTTATTTCGCGCCCTCATGTCGTTCCACACCTTTATTCATCTTCGGAACGCAAATTAAGATATTTTTGTTGAAATCCGATGGCTCAGTGAGGCCTGCATAGGGAGCAATGACATTTTCTCTCTCAAGATCCATTAAAGGTGCTAAAGAGGAAGTTTTGTTTTATACATTTTTGCAATAGTACTTGATAACTGTCTTTACTAACTGATAAAAGACTATTTATTAGGTGCACTGAAAGGAATAATATTAATATACATCATCTGTGCACGAGGTAGGGCCTTAAAAACATCAGCCAATCGTTTACGCGATCATCGTGTAAGCGATTGGCCCTCTGGCTTGTCAATCACTGCCGTGACGTTCCTTGTGAGAGACTAGCGCGACTGCGCGCTCCAGTAACTTTCCACACTCCACAGGCGCCGCATGCAATGTTTTTGTCAGGAGACAGGAGTAACAACTGCAGATTATGAGTTACCTGCGTCGAGTCCGACATAATGAATCCACTAACAAGACACAGCGAATGCCGTGGTAAACACTCGTGCTCCAATACTCGTGCACGAGTTTTGGGAGGCGTTCCTTTGAAATGAGCTGTGAATCGCTCATTTCAAAAACTCCGTAACAGTCTTTGGTTTCTCAGTCGCCGAAAAAATCCTCTCTATCACCTGTTAATGTACTAAAAACATATTTAAATCAGTTCATGTGAGTACAGTGGTTCAATATTAATATTATAAAGCGACGAGAATATATTTGGTGCGCCAAAAAAATAATGACTTATATAGTGATGGCCGATTTCAAAACATTGCTTCAGGAAGCTTCAGAGCTTTATGCATTTTTTGTGTCAAATCAGCGGTTCGGAGCGCCAAAGTCACGTGATTTCAGCAGTTTAGCGGTTTGACACGTGATCCGAATCATGATTCGACTCGCTGATTCTTAACTCTCCGAAGCTTCATGAAGCATTGTCATTGGAAATGTCATTGCTGGTTATGCAGGCCTCACTGAGCAAACAAAGGTCTTACGGTTGTGGAACGGCATGAGGGTGAGTTATAAATTACACTATTTTCATTTTTGGGTGAACCAACCCTTTAAAAGAACTGCTTTCTATTTTAATTAATTTAAATACTTAATTTATTCCTGTGATGGCAAAACTAAATTTTCAGCTCCCATTACTCCAGTCTTCAGAGTCACATTTTCTTTCAGAAATCATTCTAATATGTTGTTTTGGTGCTCAAGAAACATTTATTTTAAAAGTTGTTGTTCTGCTTAATATTGTGGAAACCAAGGAATATTTTACAGGATTCTTTGAGTTCTATAACCTCTGTTCCATCTAAAGCATGAACTGTTCTAGAAACCCTGGTTTACTCTTATTCTGTTGTGTATTTTAGAACCATTCTGCTTGGCCAACTATCCGTCGGCGTTTCACAGCGTGATGTTTAACCCTGTAGAACCCCGTCTGCTGGCCACTGCAAACTCTAAAGAGGGGGTGGGGCTATGGGACATCCGCAAACCCCGCAGGTGAGATGGAAATCTATCCAAAAAACACATGGCTATTAATGGTTTTCTGTCAAAGGCCAAAAGAAAATTTGAAATGGGGCCAAACATTTTTCAGAGTAATTATCAGATCTCTGCACTTTCACTTAATAATTTCATGAAACATATGAAGAGTTCCATTGCAAAAACTTGGTAAAAAAATTTATCAAGCTCCTATATTTTCAGTTATTGAAATGCCTTAATATCAAAAATGTCACTAGTCAATTCATTGGTATTTAAAAATTGTGACTGTCTTTTGCTGCAAAATCAGCTAAGTTAATGTGCTTTTTTGCAAAGTCTACCTCTTTGGACAACAATACAAACGTCCATTTCTGTCAGATTTACAGCAGCAAAAGGAACACTTTTGTGTTTACTTGCTACTCGTGAAATCCTTTAATTGCCACTGTAACAATGGACAAAACATGATAAAAACTGGCAGCTCGGCAACTGAAAGCCAGCTCATACGCACACCGTCATTCATCTTGAAATCCGATTGGTTCTTCTGTGGACTTAAAGGCTTTTGCTGACAAAGGGGTAGTGGCATTTAGCGGTCATATAGTGTTTCATTATTTTGGGATGCGAGTTTCAAATTTTGACACTGACGCCTGTTTCACACTGGATGCGCAAGCAGCTTGTGTACTGCAAGTACAGACGAGTGTCGTCCATTATGGCACTTTTTTTCAGTTATTCTCCTCTGACCACTGTCTGTCATGTGCACTGTAAAATTCAATACATTCAGAATATTCAGAACATTTGAGGAATAGTATTACCTCAAAACATTTAAGTAAACTAACTCATTTTTTTAAGTTAGTAGAACTTAAAAATTTTGTGACATTTTGTGGGGTGGGGCCGAGAGCCATGGAAGCGGAGCAAGGACAGTGTGATGCTCATGATGTGTCTCTCATTAACAATCACGTCACCGGCATCCCTTCGCTCCCACAGTCCTCAGCCTCGCACCACTCGTCATAATGTTATTTACATACAGTTAATTTACATAAACATCACATTCAGATATCGGTTAAATGTTAGATAGCAGATAACATATGCAATTATAACTATCAAAGAGACTGTCACTATATACTTGCATTTTTTTATATATATATATATATATATATATCAGTGGGTACGGAAAGTATTCAGACCCCATTAAATTTCACTCTTTGTTATATTGCAGTCATTTGCTAAAATCATTGTTCATATTTTTCTCTCATTAATGTATACACAGCACCCCACATATATATATATATATATATATATATATATATATATATATATATATATATAATGTATATGTATATGTATATGTGTACAGGGCTTGACATTAACTTTTTTGCTCACCAGCCAATGTGGCTAGTGGTTTTCCAAATTTACTTGCCACTCAGCATTTTCACTGGCCACAATTTTGCTGTTGGGAAATTACATTATATATTATTAAAGTTGACTTTGGCATGCTTAAATTACTTGATTTTGAGTCATTTTACTTGATTTACAAGATTTAAAACCCTTTCAAACTTACAAATGCAGATTGACCACCCAAATCAGGACTATACATTGCATATATCAGGTATGTATAGTTATTTTTGTTAGGCTATATAAAAAGAACAAAGAAGCAAATTACAAATAGTAATTTAAAATATATATATATATATATTTTCAGATACATATGTTTATTTAGCATACATGTAAACATTTATTTAAAAATGTTTGATGCTTGATTAACATTAATGACAGACAGGTATTTATTTGGGGGCTGCTGAATGCATGGACGTCATATACTGACACATATCCAGTTTTTACCCACTTAGCCGTAAGCCATAGCCCACTGTATTCACGCGAGATTCTCCACACGATGCATTTTGACATCTGTGTGCGTGTATTCAGGCGCAAGGAGAACAGATCGCGCGCGACAGAGAGAGCGCGCACGCGAGCGCTTCTGTTGTGTCATTCAGCGCGATTCCGCCTATCCCGCCTTCACTAACCGCAAGTTAATCGATAAAGAATTGTGACTGAATTGTAATTTTGTGATACGACGATCTTGGTTATTTTTCATTTGGCTGTAGGCTGAAATTATATTATATATTTTTTCACACGAGAACCGCCACATGGAGGTACACACAAGTGAAAAGCTGAATTTCTCCATTTTGCTTTAATGACAAATACAGGATAGTCACATACAGCATGATGTTTCAGGATGTACACTACCCTTCAAAAGTTTGGGGTTGGTTACATTTTTAAAATGTTTTTGAAAGAAGTCTCTTATGCTCACCAAGGCTGCATTTATTTGATCAAAAATCCAGTAAATCCAGTAATATTGTGAAATATTATTACAATTTAGAGGGTTATTTCACCCAAAAGTGAAAATAATGTCATTTATTTCGCGCCCTCATGTCGTTCCACACCTTCATTCATCTTCGGAACGCAAATTAAGATATTTTTGTTGAAATCCGATGGCTCAGTGAGGCCAGGGAGCAATGACATTTTCTCTCTCAAGATCCATTAAAGGTGCTAAAGAGGATGTTTTGTTTTATACATTTTTGCAATAGTACTTGATAACTGTCTTTACTAACTGATAAAAGACTATTTATTAGGTGCACTGAAAGGAATAATATTAATATACATCATCTGTGCACGAGGTAGGGCCTTAAAAACATCAGCCAATCGTTTACGCGATCATCGCGTAAGCGATTGGCCCTCTGGCTTGTCAATCATTGCCGTGACGTTCCTTGTGAGAGACGAGCGCGACTGCGCGCTCCAGTAACGTTCCACATTCCACATATCCCGCCTTCACTAACCGCAAGTTAATCGATAAAGAATTGTTACTGAATTGTAATTTTGTGATACGACGATCTTGGTTATTTTTCATTTGGCTGTAGGCTGAAATTATATTCAACCCGCCAAAGTGGCTGGTGGGAGTGGCTGTCTTACCCGCCACAGCTGAAATCTACCCGCATTTGGCGGGTTGGCGGGTGTTAATGTCAAGCCCTGTATGTGTATATAAAATGTGTGTGTGTGTGTGTGTGTGTATATATATATATATATATGTGTGTGTATATATATAATGTGTGTG